>NC_086445.1:493879438-494479438 GCF_028390025.1 Pseudophryne corroboree
ACCCATTGTAAAAGATCAACAGGTGGAGGAGACCTGGAAAACATGAATTGCTTAGGATCCTCACGACAGAGTTTGAGAGCCTATGACTTGCGATGGAGGCTCAATGTGGCTATACTCGCTGCCCATTCCAAAATTGGTATACTTTTAAAGGCAAAAAGAAAGTGACTGAAAAGATAGAGGGTTATTAAACAACATTGGCCAAAAGGGGTATTTTTGCAATACCACCGAAGCAACCATATAGTACAGTTGCTTACACTGGCCAAATTACATGGAACAAAGCTAATTGCAGATTCACTGCAATGGTTTTACTGCAGATTGCATAAAGGACTGCAGTTGTAGACGAATGAGGAAGAAGTGAAATATAAGGACTAATTATAGTGTTAGTATCAGGGCCACCTCAACAAAAAAGAAGATTTTAAACCTACCGGTAAATCTTTTTCTCCTAGTCCATAGAGGATGCTGGGGACTCCGTAAGGACCATGGGGAATAGACGGGCTCCGCAGGAGACATGGGCACTATAAAGAAACTTTAGAATGGGTGTGCACTGGCTCCTCCCTCTATGCCCCTCCTCCAGACCTCAGTTAGAGAAACTGTGCCCAGAGGAGACGGACAGTATGAGGAAAGGATTTTGATAATCCAAGGGCAAGATTCACACCAGGCCACACCGTATAACCTGGAATATACGAACCAGTCAACAGTATGAAATAGAACAGCATCGGTCAAAGACTGAACAAAACTGTAACATAACCCTTATGAAAACAATAACTATATACAAGTCTTGCAGAATGTTGTCCGCACTGGGACGGGCGCCCAGCATCCTCTACGGACTAGGAGAAAAAGATTTACCGGTAGGTTTAAAATCTTATTTTCTCTTACGTACTAGAGGATGCTGGGGACTCCGTAAGGACCATGGGGATTATACCAAAGCTCCAGACCGGGCGGACGACTCTGCAGCACCGACTGAGCAAACGCAAGGTCCTCATCAGCCACGGTATCAAACTTGTATAACTTTGCAAAAGCGTTTGAACCTGACCAGGTAGCTGCTCGGCAAAGCTGTAAAGCCGAGACGCCTCGGGCAGCCGCCCAAGAAGAGGCCACCTTCCTAGTGGAATGGGCCTTTACCAAATTTGTTAACGGCAATCCTGCCGTAGAATGAGCCTGCTGAATCGAGTTACAGATCCAGCGAGCAATAGTCTGCTTCGAAGCAGGAGCGCCAACTTTGTTGGCCGCATACAGGACAAACAGTGCCTCTGTTTTCCTAACTCGAGCCGTCCTGGCTACATAGATTTTTAAGGCCCTGACCATATCCAGGGACTTGGAATCCTCCAAGTCACTCGTAGCCACAGGCACCACAATAGGTTGGTTCATATGAAATTAAGAAACCACCTTAGGCAAAAATTGAGGACGAGTCCTCAACTCCGCTCTATCCACATGTAAGGTCAAATTGGGGCTCTTGTGAGACAAGGCCGCCAATTCGGACACCCGCCTTGCAGATGCCAAGGCCAACAACATAACCACTTTCCAAGTGAGATACTTTAATTCCACGGTTTGAAGAGGCTCAAACCAGTGAGACTTAAGGAACTGTAACACCACGTTACGGTCCCATGGTGCCACTGGGGACACAAAAGGAGGCTGGATATGCAGCACTCCCTTCACAAAATTCTGGACTTCTGGTAGAGAAGCCAATTTCATCTGAAGAAAATAGACAGGGCCGAAATCTGTACGTTAATGGAACCCAATTTTAGGCCCAAATTTATTCCAGTCTGTAGAAAGTGGAGAAAGCGGCCCAGAAGGAATTCTTCCGAAGGAGCATTCTTGGTCTCACACCAAGACACATACTTCCTCCAGATACTGTGATAATGTTTCGCTGTCACTTCCTTCCTAGCCCTTATCAGAGAAGGAATGACCTCATCCGGAATGCCCTTTTCAGCTAGGATCTGGCGTTCAACCGCCATGCCGTCAAACGCAGCCGCGGTAAGTCTTGGAACAGACAGGGCCCCTGTTGCAACAGGTCCTCTCTGAGAGGAAGAGGCCACGGATCTTCTGTGAGCATTTCCTGCAGATCCGGATACCGGGCCCTTCGAGGCCAATCTGGAACAATGAGAATTGCATGTACTCCTTTTCGTCTTATGATTCTCAATATTTTTGAGATGAGAGGAAGAGGAGGGAACACATAGACCGACTGAAACACCCACGGAGTCACCAGGGCGTCCACTGCTACCGCCTGAGGGTCCCTTGACCTGGTACAATACCTCAGGAGCTTTTTGTTGAGGCGTGACGCCATCATGTCTATTTGAGGCAGTCCCCACTGACTTGCAATTCCTTCAAAGACTTCTTGATGAAGTCCCCACTCTCCTGGATGGAGATCGTGTCTGCTGAGGAAGTCTGCTTCCCAGTTGTCCACTCCCGGAATGAAGACTGCTGTCAGAGCGCTTACATGATTTTCCGCCCAGCGAAGAATTCTGGTGGCTTCCGCCATTGCCACTCTGCTCCTTGTTCTGCCTTGGCGGTTTACATGAGCCACTGCCATGACGTTGTCTGACTGAATCAGAACCGGTAGGCTGCAAAGAAAATTCTCCGCTTGACGTAGGCCATTGTATATGGCCCTCGATTCCAGTACGTTGATGTGTAGACAAGCCTCCTGGCTTGACCACAGACCCTGGAAGTTTCTTCCCTGTGTGACTGCTCCCCATCCTCGGAGGCTCGCGTCCGTGGTCACCAGAACCCAGTCCTGAATGCCAAACCTGCGACCCTCTAGAAGGTGAGCACTCTGTATCCACCACAAGAGAGATACCCTGGCCCTGGGGGACAGGCTGATCATCTGATGAATATGTAGATGTGACCCGGACCACTTGTCCAGAAGGTCCCACTGAAAGGTCCTCGCATGGAACCTGCCGAATGGAATGGCCTCGTAAGACGCCACCATCTTTCCCAGAACTCGAGTGCATTGATGGACCGACACCCTTTTTGGCTTTAACAGGTCCCTGACCACGTTCTGGAGTTCCTGGGCCTTTTCCACTGGGAGAAAAACCCTTTTTTGTTCCGTATCCAGAATCATGCCTAAGAAAGGCAAACGAGTCGTTGGAACCAACTGTGACTTTGGTAGATTGAGAATCCAGCCGTGCTGCTGCAACACCCTCAGGGAGAGTGATACGCTGTTCAGCAACTGTTCTCTCGATCTTGCTTTTATTAGGAGATCATCCAAGTACAGGATAATTGTGACTCCCTGCTTGTGCAGGAGCACCATCATTTCCGCCATTACCTTGGTGAAAATCCTCGGGGCCGTGGAAAGCCCAAACAGCAACGTCTGAAATTGGTAATGACAATCCTGTACAGCAAATCTCAGGAACACCTGATGAGGAGGATATATGGGGACATGAAGGTATGCATCCTTTATGTCCAGGGACACCATATAATCCCCCCCCCTCCAGGCTGGCGATGACCGCTCTGAGCGATTCCATCTTGAATTTGAACCTTTTCAAGTATAGGTTTAAGGATTTTAAATTATGAATTGGTCTGACCGAACAGTCCGGTTTCGGGACCACAAACAGGGTTGAGTAGTACCCCGTCCCCTGTTGAAGCAGGGGAACTTTGATCACCACTTGTTGAAGACACAATTTTTGAATTGCATTTAAAACTACTTCCCTCTCCGGGGAAGAAGCTGGTAGGGCCGATTTGAAAAACCGTCGAGGAGGCACCTCTTCGAATTCCAGCTTGTAACCCTGGGAAACAAATGTCTATTGCCCAGGGATCCATCTGTGATTGAATCCAGACGTGGCTGAATAGTCGAAGACGTGCCCCCACTGGGGCGGACTCCCTCAGCGGAGCCCCAGCGTCATGCGGTGGATTTTGTAGAAGCCGGGGAGGACTTCTGCTCCTGGGAACTGGCTGTAGTTGGCAGCTTTTTCCCTCTGCCCTTACCTCTGGCAAGAAAGGAAGATACCCGTACTCTCTTGGATTTATGCGACCGAAAGGACTGCATCTGATAATGAGGCGTTTTCTTAGGCTGTGTGGAAACATAAGGCAAAAAAGTTGATTTACCTGCAGTAGCTGTGGAAACCAGGTCCGTGAGACTTTCCCCAAATAAGTCCTCACCCTTGTAAGGCAAAACCTCCATATGCCTCTTCGAGTCGGCATCACCCGTCCATTGTCGGGTCCATAGGGCTCGCCTAGCAGAAATTGCCATAGCGTTGGCTCTGGAACCCAGTAGGCCAACGTCTTTCTGAGCATCTCTCATATATAGGACAGCATCCTTAATATGACCCAGGGTCAATAAAATGTTTCTTTATCCAGCGTATCAATATCAGCAGATAAGGTATCTGTCCAAGCTGCAACAGCGCTACAAACCCAAGCCGACGCTATCGCCGGTCTGAGTAACGTACCAGTATGTGTGTAAATTGACTTCAAGGTAGTTTTCTGCCTGCGATCAGCAGGATTCTTGAGTGTTGCAGTATTTTGAGACGGCAGCGCTACCTTCTTGGATAAGCGTGTCAGCGCTTTGTCCACCCTTGGGGAGGATTCCCACCGTATCCTGTCCTTAGCCGGGAAAGGATACGCCATAAGAATCCTTTTGGGAATCTGCAGTTTTTTGTCTGGAGTTTCCCAAGCCCTTTCAAACAACTCGTTTAGCCCATGTGATGGGGGAAAGTAACCTCAGGCTTCTTTTCTTTAAACATGTGGACCCTCGTGTCAGGTACAGAGGGGTCATCTGTTATATGCAACACGTCTTTTATTGCAATAATCATATAATGAATACTTTTTGCCAACCTTGGCTGCAACTTCGCATCATCATAGTCGACACTGGAGTCAGAATCCGTGTCGGTATCAGTTTCTACTACTTGGGATAGTGGGCACTTTTGAGACCCAGACAGTCCCTGCGACATAGTGAAAGTCAGGGCTTGACTCCCTGTACATTCCCTGGACTCCGTTTTGTCCAGCCTTTTGTGTAATAAATTCACATTTGCATTTAAAACATTCCACATATCCAACCAGTCAGGTGTCGGCATTGCCAGTCAGGTGAGACACCACACTCATTTGCTCCACCTCCTCCCTAGAAGAGCCTTCCGCTTCAGACATGCCGAAACACGCGTACCGACACCCCACACACTAAGGGAAATCTCTAATCTGGAAACAGTTCCCCAACAAGGCCCTTTGGAGAGACAGAGAGAGAGAGAGAGAGAGAGAGAGAGAGAGAGAGAGTATGCCAGCACACACCCAGCGCCAATGACCCTGGAAAAAAAATCCCAGATATATAGAGCGCTTTTTATGATATATCAACTGCGCCAAATTATGTGCCCCCCCCCTACTTTAAAACCCTCTTGTCACCGTGTTCAGCAGGGGAGAGTCCGGGGAGCCAGCTTCTCACTGGTGTGCTGTGGAGAAAATGGCGCTGGTTAGTGCTGAGGGATCAAGCTCCGCCCCTTCAGCGGCGGGCTTCGGTCCGCTCGATTTCTTTAAAAACTGGCGGGGGTTTTCTATATACAGCCCTCAGAGCCTATATATAATGTCTGGCCAGTCCTAGAGGTTTAAAATTGCTGCCCAGGGCGCCCCCCCTGCGCCCATCAGTGCCTGCCTTGTGTGTTGTGTGTGGGAGCAATGGCGCGCAGCGTTACCGCTGCGCGTTACCTCAGCGAAGATCTGAAGTCTTCTGCCGCCTCTGAAGTCTTCTATCTTCTTATACTCACCCGGCTTCTATCTTCCGGCTCTGTGAGGAGGACGGCGGGGCGGCTCCGGGACGAACGGCGAGGGGAGACCTGCGTTCCGACTCCCTCTGGAGCTAATGGTGTCCAGTAGCCTAAGAAGCAGAGCCTAGCATTTAAGTAGGTCTGTGTCTCTTTCTCCTCAGTCCCCTGATGCAGGGAGCCTGTTGCCAGCAGGGCTCCCTGAAAATAAAAAACCTAACAAAATTCTTACTTTCAGAGAAACTCAGGAGAGCTCCCTGTAGTGCACCCAGTCTCCTCTGGGCACAGTATCAAACTGAGGTCTGGAGGAGGGGCATAGAGGGAGGAGCCAGTGCACAACCATTCTAAAGTTTCTTTATAGTGCCCATGTCTCCTGCGGAGCCTGTCTATTCCTTATGGTCCTTACGGAGTCCCCAGCATCCTCTAGGACGCAAGAGAAACTACATATATGTAGGAGGTTGCCAAAGTATGCTTAGTACAAATTATACAGAAAAAACCCAAAACCATATATACATCTTATATAGAGCCTGGGGACAGTATCTGTTCATTTACTTTTATTCTCTTCATACTCTATATGGACATGCTCTCTCTTGGGAAGATTTATTAATTTCTCATAGCAATACAGCCAAGAAGTAAAGATGAAAACTTCATGCTGACAGCCTGTGTTGGGCTGTCAGCATAATATATGCTGACAGCCCAACACAGGTCCAGAGTCCTGCAATCATCTGAGTGCGCTCTCAAACCACACTCCCGCTCTTTTTTAGTTGTTGCTACAGGGTACATTAGAAAAAAAGAGGACATATAGTAATTACAGTATCTGGCAACAAGTTCTCTCTCAGCTGTTTCTTCGGGTATGGGTCATTAGGTCGACCACTATTGGTCGACATGCATTAGGTTGACATGGAAAAAGGTCAACATGAGGTTTTTTTTTGTTACTTTTTTTGGTGCCGTTTTCACCGTACAGTGACCGATAACCCTAATTAGTGCACCGTGTCCCCTCGCAGCCTCGCTGCCCTCGGCACAGGTTACCATTCCCAATTGTAGTCCACATGGATTGTAAAGTATGAAAAAAAAAAATGGAAAAAAAAAAAAGTGAAAAACTCATGTCAACATTTTGCCATGTCGACCTAGTGAGCATGTCGACCAATAGTGGTCGACCTAATGACCATATCCTGTTTCTTCCTAGCAGGTATTTCATGCTGGTGTAAATGTACGTTCATTCCCACTTTTGCATTTTACTTAATCGCTTTGGTGTGATTGGGCGTTAACCCCCTGCTGCTGTACTTATCTCTTGTAAGTCAGGTCATGAAGCTAGGACTGGGAAGAACTGACATGGCTTTTGGTCAGATGACTGCTGTGGCAATGTACTACAGTAATAGGTTATTCTGTACAAAATCTGATTCTGCATGTAGCTCAATTACTGCATAAGGTACATGTACTGCATATCTGATATCACCATATTAGGGACAGGTAGGTGCTAAAATTGTCGCTTTCAGATTTATTGTTCATCTTGTTTCTTTTGCAGATGCGTGCAATTGATTTCTATGTACTTATTCTGTATTCCTACAATTACACAAACTTGCTTATTAGTTAATCCTACTCAACAATCACCACATAGTATAAGACATCGGTGCATGGCAAATTGTTCCACACAGAATTTGTTTGGAAACATGATTGACTTACATTTCTATAAATGTCCCAGTCCTTGTACGCATGTTGCAAATGCTTGTCATTTCTAAAGGCTGCAATACACTGTACAATTCTCAGCTGATCGGGCCAGTTACTGCACAGGGAACAGCCGTGGCTGAGCAGCAATTCTCACCCGGTCAGCCATGAGAACTCTTCCAGCATTTCCGACATATGCAATAATTGGGTGATCACATCCAGGCAGCAGAACGACTGAATTGATGCAGTCACCCCCTTTCAGTCAGGTTTAGCCGTATTGTGAGACTAAACCTGGTGCTTTTGGGTGCCCGATCGGAGCAACAAAGAATTGCTCCGATGGGCACCCAAAAAAAAGCAGTTCAATCGCCCCCATGAAGTTCCTGCTACCTACAATTTGTCTAAAAATACATTATGACACTGATGTGTACGTTTTAGCTCCTGGTTCATTTAAAACATGGAAGACAAGAACGCCACCTGCAATGTGACAACCATATGAACCACTGTCATTTTGTTAACAGATACAGCTCTAAAAATCTGGTAAGCTCCTACTTTAAAAATCATGGGTTAAAATACACTGTAAAAGAGAAAACTTGTATTTAAAATATGATGAACACAACAAGATTCACTACCCCTTTCACACCGCACAAATAACCCGGTATCGACCCGGCATATTGCCGGGTCGGCGTGCGGTGTGAAAGAGGCATAGCCGAAATCCCGGGTCGCCTGACCCGGTAATTCAACCCGGGAATAAAGCAGTGTTATACCCGGATTGAATACCGGGTCAGTGGCTGCGTAAACGGGTTCCCGGGACGCATCGACCCGGGACCAGTTTACTACAGCAGAGAGAGGCGGCGCGGAGATGATAACTCCCAGCGCCGCCTTCACCTCCGCCGGCTCCGCCCCCCGCTGCTATGGCAACCCGCCCGGCATATTGCTGGGTCAGGGAAGCCTGCAGCAGCGGCCAATGCCGGATCCCACCCGGGAAGGACCCGTTTCCAATTCCCGGGTGGGATCCGGCATTGGCAGTGTGAAAGGGGTATTAGTTGCTGTGCCAGCATATCCGGGTCAATAATGCAAAACCAATACTGTAAAAGCATTCTCGGTATCTTCTACTGATCTACTGAGTCTGTGGAGATTTAATGGGAATGTCAATAATCTCTAGGAGGCAGAGACAGCAGCAGAATGGATCCACATATGAAAAAACACAATGGTAAACAGTTGTTTTCCATTGCTATATGTATAGTAATCTGTGATGATCACATTGTCTCTTGTAGCTCAGTTCCTGCTGGACTAGTTATAGTTACAAAACAAAGGATGCACTGTTATGTAACAGCAAAACAAACACTACATACTGTAAGAACCCTCCTGACCTCCCTTAGGACATAGAGAAATAACGCATGAGGTTTAGGGATCTCACTGTATATCAATCTGTTTTTCTAGACCAATATAAAAACAGAGCTTCCACATATCCATCCCATTTACTCACACATTGGAAAAATACTGTACACAGCAATCCCTCTTTGGAGATAGTTTTTCCCTTAGCATGATCAAGTTTTAAAACTCAACTTTAATCGTCATGAATAAAAATGAGCATTTGTACAGAGATTTCCTTAGTAACTATGCTGGAGTCCAGCATGATTTCTACCATACAATCTCAACATTTACCCTAAGATTTGTTTAGCAGACATTATAAATATGTAGACAAGTCACATGTTAACATTGTGCTGGTGCCAAGATGGTAAAATTCAGTAATCTAGTGTCAACCTTTTTACTGTCTATATAGTCACTTTCACCTTTCGGACTGCATACCTTATAGTGCAATAAACGGCTTTCTTGTGCAAAATTATCTTGATCCCCGACACACAAGGGAACGAGAACTTTTTATTTTATAACAGTTCTGTGGAATAGGAGCCTCAATACACTGCACTGCCATATGTAAGTTTCACCTGCAAAATCCTATACAATAAAAGGCTAGCGCTGTTCCTCACCTCTAAGGGGGGAATTAAAGTGTTTTGTGTGATGGCGGCCACTAGATGGTGCCTGGCGAAGCAATTCAAGTGTTGCTCCATTTGGGTGCACACAGCCGTCGGCGCTGACATTACGGTTATGTTGTTCCGTTATTTTGAAAGGCTGGTAACTAGTATGGATATAAATGTTCACAGACCTGCCCCAATTACACAGTGGAATGATTTGACAGTTGTTGTCTCACCTCTATTCATAGACAAAACATTCAGCAAAATAAAAAGTGTAGAATAATAATTCCAACTTTTACTTAATAAAAAAAAAAAGAAAAAAAAAAAAAAAAGACATTGAGATTATACCTGTATACTGCCTATGCGCCCCTGCGAAACAGCATGTTCCACTGCAAAATTTAATTAGTATACAAATTTCACATCACTCAGTGTAGCTCATCTCAGCATAAGCTCATCCTTCATTAGAAGCTGGTGCCCTAGTTGCTACTTAGGCTGTACAAACTCCAACAGTATCTCCTCAGCTTTCTTACAGCAATTCCCCCTAAGTGTATTTTGCATTATTATTGTCATTTTATCGTGTATGCAAAACAGCCAACAACATACTTACTGCAAACATATCATTTATGTATGTTACCTGTTCAGATTTCAGATTAACATTCATATGGGCAGGTTTGCATAGGCTAGAGATCCATTTTAATATTAAGTATGAATGCAGTATGGCAATATAAAAAAGGTATGTTTTCTCACTTCTTATCTAATAACCATCAGTGCCATGGCTCTGCTAGTAAGGTCTTAAGGGCCGTACTGATGGGGAGATTTCCCCAGAGATGTGTGCTGAGCGGTCTAGCACAGACCGCTCAGCACACATCTCTCCCCACGCTCAGCACACAGTGCGATGTGCTGAGCGAGGGGACGGACGGACTCAGGGGGCCGCTCATTTCACCCAGCGGTGAAATAAGCGACCTGCTAGATTGTACCTGCATGCAGGCCAATCTAGCACCGGTGATAGCGATGCGCAGGACCGCGAATCACTGTCGCCGGCACCCCTACACACGGAGCAATGTTCAGCTAATTTCTAAGCAATCTAGTCAGATTGCTTAGAAATTAGCTGAACATCGCTCCGTGTGTACCCCCCTTAAAATGGAATTCCACAATCCAGGAAGGGAGAAAGCTAACCATGCGCCAACACCACTCCCTATTTGCTCAAGGAGCAGACCTCATGACAGAGTACCCCATACTGGAGTAATGTGTTGCACATTGTACAGAGAAAACGCCTCTACTTCACAAATGACCCTATTGTGACTGGTCACATTCCAACATTTCTATCAGTAATTATTTATGCAGTGCCCACACAACTGATACTTTACTTCTTTTAAGAGGACTTTGAAATTTAAGGAAATAGCATTAGGTTGCTTCTGTCTCCTCACACAGCAAAACTAATTACCCAGTTCTTTCCCTAAAAACACAATCCAGAAATATGTTGTAGAGCAGTGGTTCTCAAACTCGGTCCTCAGGACCCCACACAGTGCATGTTTTGCAGGTAACCTAGCAAGTGCACAGGTGTATTCATTACTCACTGACACATTTTAAAAGGTCCACAGGTGGAGCAAATTATTTCACTTGCGATTCTGTGAGGAGAACTGCAAAACATGCACTGTGTGGGGTCCTGAGGACCGAGTTTGAGAACCTGTGTTGTAGAGCATCGACATTTATCCACCATTCCCATCCAGCAAATAGCAGGTTTCTACACACGGTAGTGATATCTGCACTTCAAAATGAGAATGCATTTTTTTCCCTTTTGGGTTTGAACGAAATACACAAAATGTGTTGGAATAATCTAGTAGCTAAATGAGCCATGCCATTTTGAGAAGAAAAGCCACCTACTGCTTGAAATGAGTCAACCCTTTACTGATGCCAGGATGGTGAAGATCTTGGGCATTAAAACACTCAAATCTCTGGATTCCTAATCTTTTCTGTAGTAAAGGGCAGTGGTTCCCAAACACAGTTCTCAAGGCACCCCAACAGTCCAGGTTTTAAGGTTATGCATGCTTAGGCACAGATTACTTACTTAGTACCTCAGTCAGTTTGACTATACCATCTGTGCACAAGCAGGGCTATCCCTAAAACCTGGACTGTTTGGAGGCCTTGAAGCCGCTTTTGGAAACCACTGGTATAGGATGTTAGTGTCTGTGATCACCAGAAAACAACCACTAAGAGGGCAAAATGTTTGAAAGAGGGGACTCCTCATTTTTCAAATAAGGGTGCCCCTAAATTTATCAAAGTCAGTATAGGAGAAATATTTCCCCACCCCTGGATTACATAAATGATTTCTGCAGTGTAGGGTGTTCTCTGGTGACCATACATCATTTGAAAGTGGGGACACAACTATTTCAGCTACGTGCACCTTTGAGTCTGGGTGTGCCAGGATGGGGAGACAGCAATTCATTAAAAGTGTTCCATCTCCTCTATGGCCCAGATTGACAAAATGTGAATGCAGTGTTTTGACTAGAAGAGCCAACCTTAAATATGGTGTCACATTACAGGCGTTATGGACATCAAGTGCCACCCCCTCCAGGGTCCAGTATAATTGAGGGACTTTTAGGTAACTTTCCCTCTAACAATGATAGGGTTCCACTCATATTTGGCAGCTAAGGAGTTAAAAAACAGATTATTTCATTTTTGGATGGGATGTCCATAGTAAATAATTGAAATAGTGAAGTGCCCCCTCCCTTTCCCTTCTCATCCTTTTGTACAGCTGCTGAGCTTGTTAAAAATATTACATCCTGTTATTCTTACCAACTTCCTGGGAAGCACCCACTGTCTGTCCACTTCAAACTAGAATATACACACACGAACTGTATAAACTGCTTCACTTAAATGTAAATAGTTTAAAGGGCTATGAAAAAAAATAAAATAATAATAATAATAATAATAATAAATAATAATAATCAACCTCCACAATGTATTTAAACAAACAAAAAAGCACCCACAACCACAAAGCTATTTTTCCCCCCTTTAAAAACTTTAGGCCCTAGGTTCTCAAACTCTGTCCCCCCCACCGGTTCGCACTTAGGTTATTGTGACCCGATCGCACGCTGCAGTTCATCGCAGCGGTGTGATCGGGTCAGTACTGCGCATGCACCGCAGTGCGCCGGACAGACGGCCAATGGCCGTCGTTGCCTAGCGGTCGCCTCTCCCTGATTGACAGGCAGAGGCGGTTGCTGGGTGGGAGGGGGCTGGAGCGTTGGCACCGTTGGGGGGACGGGCCACGGCAGCAGCGTGACGTCACATGCAGCCGCTGCGACTCTGGCAGCGAAGAAATTCTCCCGGCCAGCCACAGGAGCTGCACTGGCCGGGAGGTACTCCTGAAATACAAAAGCATCGCCGCTGTGTGTGTGGGGGGGAGGGCGGCACTGACATGCGCGGCGGACTAGCCCTGTGCTGGGTGTCCCCCTGCATGTCTGAGTGCCTGATTGTAGCGGTGCTAAATTTAGCATGGCTACGATCAACTCGGAATGACCCCCTTAGTCGGGAGATGCTGGTTACCACACCTTAAGCCATGTGTTTAGTTGCGGTAACCAGCATCTCCGACTTAAGTGCCGATTGCGATGTAGTTTGCGCATGCACTAAGTAAGAAAACAGCATAGTGGCACTAGTTTAGTCAGATATCTGCTCGCACTGCAGTACGGGTACGAAAAGAAATCCTCTGGATGAACTTAAAAGCGCTATCAATTGAATAGCTCCAGGAGCTCCTTAACGGCGCTATTCATATCGCACTGAACTGCAACGTCCCCAATGAGTAATAAATACACCTGTGCACGTGCTAGGTGACCTGGAAAACGTGAACTGCTTGAGGTCCTGAGGACTAAGATGAGAACCACTGCTTTAGTTATTCCTACCTCTGCATGCTGGTTTGCCTGTAGGAGCAGCTGTCTGACGCTCTAGACTGTGGGGTATATGCAATTGCGGTCGAATTCCCGAAATTATCGAAAAACTAGACTTTTTCGCCAAAAAATAAAAAAATAAAAAAATCGACAATGCAATTCAGTACTTTCCGTCAAAAAAACGGAGTTTGCAAATTCGACTTTTTGAAATTCGACATTTCTGCAATGGTACAAATGCGGCAATTCGCCAAAAGTATATTCAATTGAAGTTTGGAAATTCGACAACAGTGCTTTTAGACAGTAAATTCGTCATTTTCAATCCGCCACACTTTGGTGGCGGAATCTAATAAATTTTTTTAAAAACATGTTTTTTTTGGTGTTTTTTTTTATTGGTAATAGCATATCTATTTATATTAGAAGGGATTAGGTACTTGGTTTGGATTAGGTACTTGGTTTGTCTATTTTGGAGGCACAAGTATTATTTATATATATTTTTAAAAATATTATTATTTTTTTTCAAATGGAATGGTAAAAATCAGAAAAAAAATTGCGTGGGGGACCCCCCTCCTAAGCATAACCAGCCTCGGGCTCTTTGAGCCGGTCCTGGTTCTAAAAATCCGGGGGGGGGGGGAGGGAATGACATGGGATCCCCCATATTTTTAAAACCAGCACCGGGCTCTGCGCCTGGTGCTGGTGCAAAGAATACGGGGGACAAAAAGAGAAGGGGTCCCCCGTATTTTTTACACCAGCATCGGGCTCCACTAGCTGGACAGATAATGCCACAGCCGGGGGTCACTTTTATACAGCGCCCTGCGGCCGTGGCATTAAATATCCAACTAGTCATCCCTGGCCGGGGTACCCTAGGGGAGTGGGAACCCCTTCAATCAAGGCCCCCCCCCAGCCACCCAAGGGCCAGGGGTGAACCCCGAGGCTGTCCCCCCCATCCAAGGGCTGCGGATGTGGGGCTGATAGCCTTGAGAAAAATTAAAGAATATTGTTTTTTCCAGTAGTACTACAAGTCCCAGCAAGCCTCCCCCGCAAGGTGGTACTTGGAGAACCACAAGTAACAGCATGCGGGAGAAAAACAGGCCCGCTGGTACCTGTAGTTCTACTGGAAAAAAAATACCCAAATAAAAACAGGACACGCACACCTTGAAAGTACAACTTTATTTCACACATGTCGACACACATACTTACCTATGTTCACACGCCGACCTCTGTCCACTTGTCCAAGTAGAATCCACGTGTACCTGTGAATAAAATTATACTCACCTGATCCAGTGTCCAGATTATAATCCACGTACTTGGCAAAAAACAAAACGAACACCCGGACCAAACGGACTTAAGGGGTCCCATGTTTACACATGGGACCCCTTTCCACGAATGCAGAGACCCCCCGTGACTGCTGTCACAGAAGGTCCCTTCAGCCAATCAGGAAGCGCTACTTCGTGGCACTCTCCTGATTGTCTGTATGCGCGTCTGCTGTCATCCCCTGTCAATTTTCCCCCCGGATTTTTAGAACCAGGACCGGCTCGAAGAGCAGAGGCTGGTTATGCTTTGGAGGGGGGACCCCACGCAAAAAAATTTTCGGGTTTTTGGCCGTTTTTTAAAAATCGGATCAAAATCCGTCAAATCGGCCGTTTTTCGACAGCGTTTTTTATTGAATATGTTGAATTTCGGCACCCACTTGCCGGAATTCGACGGTCGAATTGTGTCGAATTAAAAACCGGGCGAAAAATTGCCGCGATTCGCCGCTAATTGCATATACCCCTGTGTGTACTACCCATATCCAAAATAATTATACTATTAAAATGTGAACTAGTAAAGCACAGGCCGGAATAACTGCTTATTGTTATATTCAATAATCATCATCCCTCACCATCACCCTGCTACTACTGCCATCTATAAAACAAGACCCTTTTCTCCCGATTACTATGTGTACATAACAGAAACAGGCACTGCGGCAGGAAACTATGGCTTCTTGTCACCAGACTACATTTTTAAAATGTAAAAAATTATTTTACTCTTCAGTTAATATGTTCTTAATAACACAAATGTCACAATTATAGTTATACAAATAATATCCAAACTTACAAGGGAACAAATATACAAGGGAACAAACTGGGATACTAGGAATGTTCATATGAAACAGGTTAATCAGGGAAAACTTAAATACACTAGATTTTGCAGTACTCATCATAATAAAAGGCAGTAACTGTTTGTACACACTGCGAAGTGACACATATGAGAAAGGAACTCGTTTCCTTTACAACCATGTACAAAGTGCAGCACAGCATACCTTGGTTTTGCACGGAGATGATCCGCCCAGGTTGCAAATGTAGGCAGCCTCTACACCATCAGATGACGCCTCTACAACTTTTGCAATTTTATCATCTAATTCATGCGATTAATGTTTGCTTTTGGACAGAGGCAGTGGGGGATGATGGAAGATGAGAAAGAAACGTAAGCAAAAATCCTAAAACTTCACTGGCATGTCGGATGCTTTTCTGGATTAAGTTCCCACACTACTTAGATCTTTTAATCAGATGCTGAAAATGGGATTAAGGACTGCTGAAAGTTCCTGATTCCAGATGTTCTGTTAGAATTAAAATACATTTCTCGACTTTAAATATTTTTTCTCTGTGCATTGACAAATGTTTTGACTTAATAAATTAGGTTAAAGGCAATACTGTTACTTGGTGAAAATTGTTACAAGTAACCATTTTAAAAAAAAATGTTTTTTTATTTATATTTTTTAATACTAAAGGTGCATACACACGGTGAGATATTGACTATCTCTGATTTTGCCTGTGATTTCCCCTGCACTCCCCAAAACCCTGAACCACCGATATTGACTATCTTTACTTGAGATTTTGACTATGTGAGATTTTGACTAAATGCCAATTTTGACTATACTATGTACTAGATTGTATACAATGGGGTGTATTCAATTGTAGTCAGAACTGCAGTCTTGTCGGAAAGACGCCAGTTTCTGACATTTTTAGGTCGGAATCTGTTCCGACCTATTCAATTTGGCTGCCATTTTTCCAACAAGTCGGCAATTCCAACTTGTCGGAAAACACGTGGATCGGCAGAACAGCTGCAGATCCACGTGTTTTGTCGGAATCGCGGCCAAATCAGACAGGGTTTAGCCTCGTTTCTGACAATGTCAATCCGACTTAAAAAAAAAAAAAGGCGGATTGGCATTGTCGGGAACGGCCAAATCAGAGCTAATTGAATACTCAAATGTCAGATCCAACATCAATTGAATGTACCCCAATATAGTGAAGATTGACTTGCCTGCACAGTCTATCTTTTCTTGCGATACAGACCCCACGGGAGCGCACATCAGTATCGCAAGCTGTGTACACATTGGGGGTCATGCCAACCCGCTCGCAGGCAGCGGTTCTTCGCTGCAGTGCGAACGGGTCGGAAATGCACATGCGTGGAAGCTGCAATGCACACGCGCGTCGTTGCCCGGCAGCGACCAGAAGAAAGGGATCGCTAGCGTGATTGCAAGAAGATTGACAGCGGGGAGGCGTTCCGGGGCGTCTACTCACCGTTTTCCGGGCATGGAGATCCGAACGCAGGCATGTCCAGGCGTTTGGATGGCGGATGTCTGACGTCAATCCCCGGGACCTTCGTTGCTGGATCAGTCGCACAGGGTAAGTAGGTCTGACCCTGGTCTTGTTTTGCAGGAAACTTTTTTAGCGTAGCAGGGCTGCACAAGCGATCGCAGTCCTGCTATGCTAAAATACACTCCCCCATAGGTGGCGTCAAGTTGATCGCACGAGCAGCAAAAAGTTGCTACGTGCGATCAACTCGGAATGACCACCAGTGTGTGATTTGCACTAACTTTCCTTACGATTTTGACTATATAGTCAAAATCGTTAGGTTACATTGCACCATGTGTATGCACTTTTATTTAAAAAGGGGAGGGATTTAATGACTAGTCTACAAAACAATGAAAAATGCATAACAGTACTTAAAATAGTAATAATCTAGATAGAAGAGCAAAATAGATCATATAAATTATTTAGATATCTTAAGAAAAAAACATTTAAACAATGTAAGAAAATGGAAACTTACAGGAGGATAAGGAAGGAGAGCCTTAAAATCAATCTTGAGGACCGATTTAGAGTATCAGGAATAATTCTACAGATAAAGTCTACAATGACAGATCTGCCATATACAACAGTATTTATAATAGAGGGCAAGGATTTTTCAGATATAAAGCTATTTGACATTTATGGGCAGATTCAATGGTTTGTCACCCCGGCCACCACTAAATGGCTCCCAACGGAGCAATTCAATTGTTGTTCCTTTCAGGCGCACATGCAGCTGGGGAGACACATTTAAGCTTGCAGCCTCCTGAAGCGAGAGCTGAAATGTGCTTAAACGCTGTGGTTTCAGCACCCAAATCTTGACTTTAGATGGGTTTAGCCGCGCTACTAATGGGTGCGCATAAGGGTCATGCGCGCCCAATGGGGACAACAATTGAATAGCCATAGTGAGCACCCAATACATTTGGGGGTGGCCAACAAAACAACGGAATTGGCCCCTTGGGGCGGTTTTCAATTGTTATATCGCACCCCATGTTCCGTCTAACTGATGGTTAACAATTGTTAACAATCCGTCTAACAATTGTTGTTTCTTATCACGCCCATAAGTATCGGGTTTAGCCACGTATATCAGCTAAACCAGACCAAACTAATTTGGCACGACGTGAAACGTCCCGTTTGTGCAGTCAAACGTGTCACTTTTCGCTCATTTCAGCTCACCCCACCAGGTTGAAAATGTCAGTTGAAATGCCAGCAAAGGCAGCCGATTGCACCCAAACGGAGCAACAATTGAATAGCTCCGTTAAGCACCATCTACTGACTACCAGCAATAAAACAATTGAATACCGCCCATTCGTTGCACGTAATAATTTGGCACTCTCCTCAACTCCATTCATCGTGGCTGGGTGCCCTACAATACAAATAAACAACGGTAGGGTATCAGGCGGCACTCACAGCTCTTATATCCCCCTCACCAGACAAGTGTTCATTGCGGCAATGAACACTTGTCTTGACTGGTGAGGGGATATAAGAGCTGTGAGTGCTGCCTGACCCCCTACAGCTTCTGGATATATTTAAATTTGGGATTATAAATAGGAAAATAAGCCATGTACCTCCATCCACGAGGAGATAATATAAGACAGTGCTGCCAAATATAAAAAAAAGAGTGCCATCAGTGCAAAGTCTCTAACACAAAGGTGATGCAGTAGGAGAATTTGTATACACAACTCAGGAGGAACTAAGGGGCATATTTAATAACAAAGATATTCTTATCACTTGTTACTAATTTTACAGGTTTCAAAAATGACAGGAGCGGATTTGTTAAGGGGGGTACTCACGGAGCGATCGCTGCTTAAAATCTAAGCAATCTGACTACAATGCTTAGAATTTAAGTATGATCTGTCCGTGTGTACCCCCCACAGCGATAGCGATACGCGGGGCTATCGCTGGTGCTAGATTGGCCTGCATGCAGGCTCAATCTAGCACATCGCTCATTTCACCCACTGGGTGAAATGAGCTGCCCCCCGTCTCCCCCCGCACGCTCAGCACACATCGCGCTGTGCTGAGCAGGGGGAGAGATGTGGGCTGAGTGGTTCGCTCAGCACACATCTCTCCCCAAATCGGACCATGAATACGGCCCTTTAGAGTACCATTTAAGATTAGTAACTAGAGTGAACAAGAATATCACTTGTAAATAAATAAGCCCCTACAGTATGTACCAACATTAATAGATCTTAAAGGTAGTTTCACTCATCTTTACACTAAAGAATGTTTTTGAGAAGTTATCTCCAATTCCATAGGAAAAAGTCTCTCCCATGTCTATCCCCTAATGAAGCTCGTGGGAATCCTGTAAAAGGTTGGTTATGTGGCAAGAATAGCCAGTAAGAGACTACTTTTTTGGCATGTTTGTTCCTTATTAAGTGATACTTATTTAAGTTAATTTGGTATAAAAAACAAAAAATAGAGGTATGAATGCAATTTCCCTTGGAGTTTAAGGTATTTATGTAATTGTAGGTCCTCTACATACATGGCAACCCTCCAAACCCAGCAGCTAAGGGTGGATCTCTCAGTGGTTGTGTTTTTGTTCAGCTGGAAAAACATCAGTGGGAAGTGAGGCAGCCAAAATAATCATCATCATCATTTCCAATAATACATATTTGAAAGATAAAACGGTCAGACTGAACCTCTTGGATGAAAGTTAACAACCATTACCAAGATCACACACACACACACACACACACACACACACACACACTGAGGAAAGCCACACATCCACACAGTTAGGGCCCTACTGGAATTGAACCTAGGACCCAGTCCTGTAAAGAATTATTACAGACAACTGTGTCAACCAACAGCAGCCAGACTTTGTGAAAAAATTGTATTTATTATTATTATTTTTAAGAAGCAGGCTAGTGGGGATTATTATCTAAGAGAGTAATTATTTCCAAAAAGTAAGCTTAGTAATGCAGAAAACATCAGTGTCCCCTTGGAATTGTAATGAACAATGCCTTGCTAAGCAAAAAGATCATACCCAAAGAAAGGACAGGCTCTCAGTGACCAGGATAAAACATACCGCACAATAAGCTTCACATATTTCCACCAACTCCTGCTTGAAAAATGCAAACCTTAGAAGATAGACACCATGCGCCACATAGGATAGAAAACAAATATATTGTAAAAACACAAAATTAGCCTATAGCTATATTGTATAAATAGAACCACAAAAAGAGAACTTAGGTGCTTATATGTGTTTTATTATATCCAATTGAAATTAATTATTATTTCAAGCTGCAATCTCAATCCAGCTGTGTCTGTGTCTACATAGCTAATTTATGGTGAAAATAAAGGAAAAGTTCCTCTGCTCACCATAAGATGTATAAAAAAATAAGAATTTACTCACCGGTAATTCTATTTCTCGTAGTCCGTAGTGGATGCTGGGTACTCCGTAAGGACCATGGGGTATAGACGGGCTCCGCAGGAGACTGGGCACTCTTAAAAGAAAGATTAGGTACTATATCTGGTGTGCACTGGCTCCTCCCTCTATGCCCCTCCTCCAGACCTCAGTTAGGGAAACTGTGCCCGGAAGAGCTGACATTACTAGGAAAGGATTTGGAATCCAGGGTAAGACTCATACCAGCCACACCAATCATACCGTACAACTCGTGAAAACTATACCCAGTTCAATAACTGAGCCTCTCTCAACAGATGGCTCATACAATAACCCTTCAGTTAAGCAATAACTATATACATGTATTGCAGAGAGTCCGCACTTGGGACGGGCTCCCAGCATCCACTACGGACTACGAGAATAGAATTACCGGTGAGTAAATTCTTATTTTCTCTGACGTCCTAGTGGATGCTGGGTACTCCGTAAGGACCATGGGGATTATACCAAAGCTCCCAAACGGGCGGGAGAGTGCGGATGACTCTGCAGCACCCAATGAGCAAACTCAAGGTCCTCCTCAGCCAGGGTATCAAACTTGTAGAATTTTGCAAAAGTGTTTGAACCCGACCAAGTAGCAGCTCGGCAAAGTTGTAAAGCCGAGACCCCTCGGGCAGCCGCCCAAGAAGAGCCCACCTTCCTCGTGGAATGGGCTTTTACTGATTTAGGATGCGGTAGTCCAGCCGCAGAATGTGCAAGCTGAATCGTGCTACAGATCCAGCGAGCAATAGTCTGCTTTGAAGCAGGAGCACCCAGCTTGTTGGGTGCATGCAGGATAAATAGCGAGTCAGTTTTTCTGACTCTAGCCATCCTGGAAACAAAGTTTCAGGGCCAGGACTACGTCCAGCAACTTGGAATCCTCCAAGTCCCTAGTAGCCGCAGGCACCACAATAGGTTGGTTCAAATGAAACGATGATACCACCTTAGGGAGAAATTGGGGACGAGTCCTCCATTCTGCCCTTTCCATATGGAAGATCAGATATGGGCTTTTACATGACAAAGCCGCCAATTCTGACACACGCCTAGTCCAAGCTAAGGCCAAAAGCATGACCACTTTCCACGTGAGATATTTTAGCTACACGGTCTTAAGTGGCTCAAACCAGTGGAATTTTAGGAATCCAACACACGTTAAGATCCCAAGGTGCCACTGGAGGCACAAAAGGGGCTGAATATGCAGCACCCCTGTAACAACGTCCGAACTTCAGGCAGTGAAGCCAGTTCTTTTTGAGAGAAAAAGGGATAGGGCCGAAATCTTGGCCTTTATGGATCCTAATTTTAGGCCCATAGTCACTCCTGACTGTAGGAAGTGCAGGAATCGACCCCCCTGGAATTCCTCTGTAGGGCCTTCCCGGCCACACACCAAGCAACCTATTTTCGCCATATACAGTGAAAAAGTCTTGCTGTCACGTCTTTCCTAGTCTTTATCAGCGTAGGAATAACTGCATCCGGAATGCCCTTTTCCGCTTGACTGAGAGGCAGAGGCCATGGGTCCTCTGAGAGCATTTCTTGCAGTTCCGGGTACCGAGTCCTTCTTGGCCAATCCAGAGCAAAGAATATTGTTCACACTCCTCCGTTTATTGCAATTCTCAGCCCTTGGGTCTGAGAGGAAGAGGAGGGAATATATAGACCGACTGGAACACCCACGGTGTTACTAGTGCGACCACAGCTATCGCCTGAGAGTCCCTTGACCCAGCGTAAAACCTTTTTTATCTTTTTATTGAGGTGGGACACCATGTAGTCATCCTGAGGCAGTTTCCATCAATTTGCAAAACTGCGTGAAGACTTCCTGATGAAGTCACCACTTTCCCGGGTGGAGGTCGTGTCCACTCCCGGAATGAACACTGCTGACAGTGCGCTTACTTGATTCTCCGCCCAGCGAAGAATTCTGGTGGCTTCTACCCACGCCACACTGCTCCTTGTGCCGCCCTGGCGGTTTACATGAGCCCCTGCGGTCTGACTGGATCAGAACCGGTTGTTCGCGAAGCAGGAACTCCGCTTGACTTAGGGCGTTGTATATGGCCCTTAGTTCCAGGATATTGATGTGAAGGCAAGTCTGTTGGCTTGACCACAAACCTTGGAATTTTCTTCCCTGTGTAACTGCCCCCCACCCTCGGAGGCTTGCATCCGTGGTCACCAGGACACAGTCCTGAATGCCGAATCTGCGGCCCTCGAGAAGGTGAGCACTCCGCAGCCACCACAGGAGAGACACCGTGGCCCTGGGGGATGGGGTGATTAACCGATGCATCTGAAGATGTGATCCGGACCACTTGTCCAGTAAGTTCCAT
This sequence comes from Pseudophryne corroboree, assembly GCF_028390025.1. Classification (NCBI taxonomy): domain Eukaryota; kingdom Metazoa; phylum Chordata; class Amphibia; order Anura; family Myobatrachidae; genus Pseudophryne; species Pseudophryne corroboree. Next base: position 493,901,929 of record NC_086445.1, read on the forward strand.
TGTCCTTGCATGGAACCAGCCGAAGGGGATGGCCTCGTATGATGCCATCATTCTTCCCAGGACTCGAGTGCAGTGATGTACTGACACCTGTTTTGGTTTTCAATAGATTCCTGACCAGTGTCATGAGCTCCTGAGCTCTCTCTATCGGGAGATAAACCCTCTTCTGGTCTGTGTCTAGGATCATGCCTAGGCGAGGCAGATGAGCTGTAGGAACCAACTGCGACTTCGGAATATATAGAATTCAGTCGTGTTGCCGTTTCACTTCCAGAGAAGGTGATACGCTGTCCAGCAACTGCTCTCTTGATCTCGCTTTTATGAGGAGATCATCCAAGTATGTGATAATAGTGACACCTTGCTTCCTCAGGAGCACCATCATATCCGCCATTACCTTGGTGAAATTGGTAATGACAATCCCGTACCTCAATTCTGAGGTACGCCTGATGAGGTGGATAAATGGGGACACGAAGGTATGCATCCCTTATGTCCCGATTCATTTCAGGCTTGCAATGACCGCTTTTAGCGATTCCATCTTGAACCTGAACCTTTTCAGGTATATGTTCAGGGATTTTAATTCAATATGGGTCTAACCGAACCGTCTGGTTTCGGGATTATAACATGGTCGAATAATAACACCCTCTTGTTGAAGGAGGGGACCCTTGACCACCACCTGTTGAAGATACAATTTACGAATTGCAGTTAACACTGGCTCCCTCTCTTGGGGGGAAGCCCGCCGGGTCCTCGGTGAGGGGGCATCTTCTCACAGTCCAGCCTGTATCCCTGCGATACAATTTCTATTGCCCAGGGATCTAACAGGGAGTGAACCCACTTGTGGCTGAACTTACGAAGGCGTGTCCCCACCGGGCCTAGCTCCGCCTGTGGAGCCCCAGCGACATGCGGTGGATTTTTGTAGAGGCCGGGGAGGACTTCTGTTCCTGGGGACTAGCTGTGTTGTACAGCTTCTTTCCTCTGCCCCCGGCTCTGACAAGAAAGGACGCACCTCAGACTTTCTTGTTTCTTTATTCGAAAAGCTGCATTTAATAATGTCGTGCTTTCCTAGGCTGTGCAGGAATATAAGGCAAAATATCAGAATTACCAGCTATAGCTGTGGAGACCAGGCCCGAGAACCTTTCTCCACACAATCCTCAGCCTTCCATATGCCTCTTAAGTCGGCATCATCTGTCCAATGTATATTCTACAGGACACGTAAAGCAGAAATCGACATTGCTTTTGTCTCTAGGACCCAGTATACTCATGTCCCTTTGGGCATGCTTTATAATTATATATCTATCACTTAAGACAGCATCTTAAAATATTTATATGCATACTAGGGTCTCAATCTCTGCTGATAAGGTACCTGTCCACGCTGCCACAGCGCTATAAACCCATGCCGACACAATCGCCGGTCTGGGTAGTATACTAGAATGTGCACACTATCTGCAGGATCCCTAAGAATAGCTAGTGCAAACAGGACACCCAAGGGGAAGATTCTCAACGCATCCTGGCCCTAGTGGGGAAAGGATACAGCCTGAGAATTCTCTTGTGGGAAGCTGCCGTCTCTTGTCTGGAGATTCCCGCTCTTTTTCCTCATGAGAGGAGGGAAATTTACCTCAGCTTTCTTCCCCTTAAACATGTGTACCCTTGTGTCAGGGACAGATGAGTCATCAGTGATATGCAAATCATCTTTTATTCCAATAATCATATATTGAATATCTTTTAGCCCTCTTGGCTGTAACTTTGCATTATCGTAGTCGACAGTGGAGTTAAACTCTGTGTCGATACTTTATTTTGGATAGTGAGCATAGAGAGACTCTGAAGGACTCTGTGACATAGGGACAGACCAGGGTAGATTTCCTTTCTGTTCCCTAACCTTTTGTGCAATAATTTTACCTCAGCACTTACACATATCCCAACAGGTGTCGGCGTTGTTGACGGAGACACCCTCCCACACACTTATCCGCTCTATCACCTCATTAGAGGAGCCTTTTACCTCAGACATGTTGACACACGCGTACCGACACACCACACACACAGAGGATGCTCTATTTGAAGACAGTTCCCCCACCAGGCCCTTTGGAGAGACAGAGAGAGAGAGAGAGAGAGTGTATGCCAGCACACACCACAGCGCTATATAATACAGGGATGTACACTATACTGAGTGATTTTTCCCCTATAGCAGCTTATATACACAGTTTTGCGTCTAAATTTATGTGCCCCCCCCCCCTCTCTTTTTTACCCTTTGTGTACCAGGATACTGCAGGGGAGGGCCTGGGGAGCTTCCTTCCAGCTGAGCTGTGAAGAGAAAATGGCGCCGGAGTGCTGAGGAAGAAGGCCCGGCCCCCTCAGCGGCGGGCTTCTGTCCTTTTATGTACTTTAATGGCGGGGGTTAATGCACATATACAGTTTATCAGACTGTATTATGTGCTTTTCGCCAAGTAAGGTAATCTAATTGCTGCCCAGGGCACCCCCCCCCCCAGCGCCCTGCACCCATCAGTGACCGGAGAGTGTGGTGTGCTAAGGGAGCAATGGCGCACAGCTGCAGTGCTGTGCGCTACCTTAATGAAGACCGGAGTCTTCAGCCGCCGATTTTCAACTTATCTTCGTTCTTCTGGCTCTGCAAGAGGGACGGCGGCGCGGCTCCGGGACCGGACGACCGAGGACTGGGCCTGTGTTCGATCCCTCTGGAGCTAATGGTGTCCAGTAGCCTTAGAAGCCCAAGCTAGCTGCAAGCAGGTAGGTTCGCTTCTCTCCCCTCAGTCCCACGTAGCAGTGAGTCTGTTGTCAGCAGATCTCACTGAAAATAAAAAACCTAACAAATACTTTCTTTTCTAGGAAGCTCAGGAGAGCCCCTAGGGTGCATACAGCTCTGGCCGGGCACAGATACTAACTGAGGTCTGGAGGAGGGGCATAGAGGGAGGAGCCAGTGCACACCAGATATAGTACCTAATCTTTCTTTTAAGAGTGCCCAGTCTCCTGCGGAGCCCGTCTATACCCCATGGTCCTTACGGAGTACCCAGCATCCACTAGGACGTCAGAGAAAAAAATATATATAAAAAAGGAAGTGACTGTTTGCGCTATAAAAATAAATGCACCTTGTTATGTTATAGTGCAAACAATCACTTCCTTTTTCATACATTGTATAAATGCCTGTTTTATCAAGTTAGGTTTTGCCCAGTAAAGACCATTAAATACTGCGTATCACAGTAGATCCCTGATGGGTATGAAGAAATGGACTTATTGGGGGGAATTCAATTGTTTTACCCTGTGGCTACCACTAGGGGGGCGCAAAATGGAGCAATTCAATTGTTTCTCCATTTAAAAGCACGGTAGCTGCAGCACAGAGCAGTACTTTAAATGAATTCAGCCATTTTATGCGGCTAAACCATGTCTATTTGGGCGCAGAATGTGCAATGTGAATGGGCGCCCAAACAAATGAATTGTGACAAAAGTCTCGTTTAGATGGTATTGTTAGACGCCCAAAAAGTAAGATTTTACTTACCGGTAAATCTATTTCTCGTAGTCCCTAGAGGATGCTGGGGACTCCGTAAGGACCATGGGGATAGACGGGCTCCGCAGGAGACATGGGCACTTTAAAAAAGAATTTAGTTCCTGGTGTGCACTGGCTCCTCCCTCTATGCCCCTCCTCCAGACCTCAGTTAGAGAAACTGTGCCCAGAGGAGATGGACAGTACAAGGAAAGGATTTTGTTAATCCAAGGGCAAGATTCATACCAGCCACACCAATCACACCGTATAACTTGTGATAACTACCCAGTTAACAGTATGAAAACAACATATCATCAGTGCAAGACCGATGCAACTATAACGTAACCCTTATTGAAGCAATAACTATATACAAGTATTGCAGAAGAAGTCCGCACTTGGGACGGGCGCCCAGCATCCTCTACGGACTACGAGAAATAGATTTACCGGTAAGTAAAATCTTATTTTCTCTAACGTCCTAGAGGATGCTGGGGACTCCGTAAGGACCATGGGGATTATACCAAAGCTCCCAAACGGGCGGGAGAGTGCGGATGACTCTGCAGCACCGACTGAGCAAACATGAGGTCCTCCTCAGCCAGGGTATCAAACCTATAGAATTTTGCATAAGTGTTTGAACCCGACCAAGTAGCAGCTCGACACAGCTGTAGTGCCGAGACCCCCCGGGCAGCCGCCCAAGAAGAGCCCACCTTCCTAGTGTAATGGGCCTTGACCGATTTTGGCAACGGCAATCCAGCCGTAGAATGCGCTTGCTGAATCGTGTTACAAATCCAGCGAGCAATAGTTTGCTTTGAAGCAGGGGCATCAATCTTGTTGGATGCATACAGGACAAACAGCGCTTCAGTTTTCCGGACTCTAGCCGTTCTGGCCACGTAAGTTTTCAAAGCCCTGACCACATCAAGTAACTCGGAATCCTCCAAGTCACGTGTAGCCACAGGCACCACAATAGGTTGGTTCATATGAAAAGCTGATACCACTTTCGGCAGAAATTGCGAACGGGTCCGCAATTCTGCTCTATCCATATGGAAAACCAGATAGGGGCTTTTATGTGACAAAGCCACTAATTCTGACACACGTCTAGCCGAAGCCAAGGCTAATAACATGACCACCTTCCACTCCGCCGTTTTAAGTGGTTCAAACCAGTGTGACTTTAGGAAACTTAACACCACGTTAAGATCCCAAGGTGCCACCGGAGGCTGAATACGCAGCACTCCTTTTACAAACGTCTGAACTTCTGGTAGAGAAGCCAATTCTTTTTGAAAGAAAATGGATATTGCCGAAATCTGAACCTAAGTTTTAGGCCCAAAATTCACTCCAGTTTGTAGGAAGTGAAGGAAACGGCCCAGATGGAATTCTTCCGTAGAAGCATTCCTGGCCTCACACCAAGAAACATATTTTCGCCATATACGGTGATAATGTTAAGATGTCACGTCCTTCCTAGCCTTTATCAGAGTAGGAATGACCTCATCCGGAATGCCTTTTTCCGCTAGGATCCGGCGTTCAACCGCCATGCCGTCAAACGCAGCCGTGGTAAGTCTTGGAACAGACATGGGCCCTGTTGCAACAGGTTCTGCCTTAGAGGAAGAGGCCACGGATTTTCTGTAAGCATTTCCTGCAGATCCGGATACCAGATCCTTCGTGGCCAATCTGGAACAATGAGGATTGTTCTCACTCCTCCTTTTTCTTATTATTCTCAACCCTTGGGTATGAGAAGAAGAGGAGGAAAGACATAGACTGACTGGAACACCCACTGTGTCACTAGGGCGCCCACCGCTACTGCCTGAGTGTCTCTTGACCAAGCGCAAAAACTCTGCAGCTTTTTGTTGAGGCGGGACGCCATCCTGTCTATCTGTGGCAGTCCCCACCGAACTGCAATCTGTGCGAAGACTTCCTGATGAAGTCTCCCCCCTCCAGGACGTATGTCTGGTGAGGAAGTCTGCTTCCCAGTTGTTCACTTCCAGAATGAACACTGTTGACAGTGCTCTTACATGATTCTCCTGCCCAGCGAAGAATTCTGGTGGCTTTCGCCATCGCCACTCTGCTCCTTGTGCAGCCTTGGCGGTTTACATGAGCTACTGCGGTGACGTTGTCTGACTGGATCAGAACCGGTTGGTCGCGAAGAAAGGTCTCCGCTTGACGTAGAGTGTTGTATATGGCCCTTAGTTCCAATATGTTGATGTGAAGACAAGTCTCTTGCCTTGACCAAAGACCTTGGAAATTTCTTCCCTGTGTGACTGCTCCCCAGCCTCGGAGGCTCGCATCCGTGGTCACCAGGATCTAGTCCTGAATGCCAAATCTGCAGCCCTCTAGAAGGTGAGCACTCTGCAGCCACCACAGGAGAGATACCCTGGCCCTGGGGGATAGGGTGATCAACTGATGAATCTGTAGATGTGACCCGGACCACTTGTCCAGTAGGTCCCATTGGAAAGTCCTCGCATGGAACCTGCTGAAGGGAATGTTTTTCCCAGGACTCGAGTGCAGTGATGCACTGACACCTGTCTTGGTTTCAATAGGTCCCCGACTAGAGTCAGGAGTTCCTGGGCCTTCTCTATCTGAAGGTAAATCCATTTCTGGTCTGTATCCAGAATCATACCCAAGAAGGGCAGACGAGTTATAGGAACCAACTGTGACCTCGGGAAAGTGAGAATCCAGCCGTGTTGCTGTGACACCTTCAGCGAAAGTGACACGCTGTTCAACAACTGCTCTTTTGATCTCGCCCTTATTAGGAGATCGTCCAAGTATGGGACAACTGTGACTCCTTGCTTGCGTAGGAGCACTATTATTTCCGCCAATTACCCTGAAATTGGTAATGACAATCCTGTACCGCAATTGTCAGGTACGCCTGATGGGGTGGATAAATGGGAACATGAAGGTATGCAGCCTTTATCTTTAGATACACCATCAAATCCCCCCCTTCCAGGCTGGCGATGATCGCTCTGGGCGATTCCACTTTAAATTTGAACCTTTTCCTGTATAGGTTCAGAGATTTTAATTTTTAAAAATAGGTCTGACCGAACCGTACGGTTTCGGGACTACAGCAAGGTTGAGTCATATCGCCTTCCTTGTTGCAGGAGGGGAACCTTGAGCACCACCTGTTGGAGATACAATGTGTGAATTGTATTTAATATTATCTCCCTTCCTGGGGGAGAAGCCGGTAGGTCCGATAAGAAAAAACCGGCAAGGAGGCACCTTTCGAATTCCAGCTTGTCACCCTGAGAAACAATTTTTTATTGCCCCGGGAACCACCTGTGAGTGAACTCAGATGTGGCTGAAGAGTCGAAGACGTGCTCCCACTGGGGCGGACTCCCTTAGCGGAGCTCCAGCGTCATGCGTTGGATGTAGTAGAGGCCGGAGAGGACTTCTGTTCCTGGGAACTAGCTGTGCCCTGTACCCTTACCTCTGGTAAGAAAGGACGCTCCTCGTACTTTCTTGTTATTCTGCGACCGAAAGGACTGCATTTGATAATGTCGTGCTTTCTTAGGCTGTGAGGGAATATAAGGCAAAAGATCAGAATTACCAGCTATAGCTGTGGAGACCAGGTCCGAGAGCCCTTCTCCACACAATTCCTCAGCCTTGTAAGGTAAACCTTCCATATGCCTCTTTTAGTCGGCATCACCTGTCCATTGCATGTTCCACAGGACACTTCTAAGCAGAAATCGACATAGCGTTGACTCTATAACCCAGTAGACTAATGTCTCAGTGGGCATGTTTTATATATAAGACAGCATCTTCTCTCTCTCTCTCATATATATATATATATATATATATATATATATATATATATATATATATATACATACATACATACATACACACACACGCATATACTAGGGTCAATGCCATGGTATCCTTATCTAGGGTTTCAATCTCCGCTGATAAGGTATCTGTCCACGCTGCTACAGCGCTATAAACCCATGCCGACACAATCGCCGGTCTGAGTAGTGTACCAGAATGTGTGTAAATGGACTTCAAAGTACTTTTACTGCAAGCTATCTGCAGGATCCCTGAGGATAGCTGTTAAGTCAGCGCTACCTTTTGGGTAAACGTGACAAAGCTTTGTCCACCCTAGGGGAAGATCCCCATCGTATCCTGGCCCTAGTAGGGAAAGGATACTCCCTGAGAATTCTTTTTGGGAAGCTGCAGCTTCTTGTCTGGAGATTCCCGCTCTTTTTCTTCATGAGAGGAGGGAAATTTACCTCAGCTTTCTTCCCCTTAAACATGTTTACCCTCGTGTCAGGGACAGATGAGTCATCAGTGATATGCAAAACATCTTTTATTACAATAATCATATATTGAATACTTTTCTGCCAGTTTTGGCTGTAACTTTGCATTAACGTAGTCGACACTGGAATCAGAATCCGTGTCGATATCAGTGTCTATTATTTTGGATAGTGAGCATTTGTGAGACTCTGAAGGTCTCTGCGACATAGGGAGAGACCTGTGTAGATTCACTGTCTGTTCTCTAATCTTTTGTGCAATAAATTTACCTCAGCACTTTATTTCACATATCCAATCAGGTGTCGGCGTTGTTGACAGAGACACCACTCACACACACATTTGCTCCATCTCCTCCTTAGGAGAGCCTTTTACCTCAGACTTGTCGACACACACGTACCGACACACCACACACTCAGGGAATGCTCATCTGAAGATAATTCCCCCACCAGGCCCTTTGGAGAGACAGAGAGAGAGTATGCCAGCACACACCCCAGCGCTATATGACCCAGGAAAAAACACAGCAATTTAATGTTTACCCAGTAGCGCTGTTATTATCTGCGCTGAATTATGTGCCCCCCCTCTTCTTTAAAACCCTCTCTTCTACCTTGGTATAAGCAGGGGAGAGTCCGGGGAGCTTCCTCTCAGCGGTGCTGTGGAGAAAAACATGGCACTGGTGAGTGCTGAGGGAGAAGCCCCGCCCCATCGACAGCGGGCTTCTGTCCCGCTAAAAGTGTAAAATTGGCGGGGGCTCATGCATATATACAGTGTCCAGCTGTATATATGCTCCTTTTGCCAAATAAGAGGTTTATATTGCTGCCCAGGGCGCCCCCCCCCCCTGCGCCCTGCACCCTTACAGTGACCGGAGTATGTGAGGTGTGTGGGAGCAATGGCGCACAGCTGCAGTGCTGTGCGTTACCTCAGTGAAGATCATGAAGTCTTCTGCCTCCTCTGAAGTCTTCTTTTCTTCTCATACTCACCCGTCTTCTATCTTCCGGCTCTGCGAGGGGGACGGCGGCGCGGCTCCGGGACGGACGGCGAGGGTGAGAGCCTGCGTACCAATCCCTCTGGAGCTAATGGTGTCCAGTAGCCTAATAAGCAGGACCTAGCTTCAGAGAGTAGGGCTGCTTCTTTCCCCTCAGTCCCACGATGCAGGGAGTCTGTTGCCAGCAGAGCTCCCTGAAAATAACAAACCTAACAAAATACTTTCTCTCAGTAAACTCAGGAGAGCTCACTGAAAAGCACCCAGCTCGTATGGACACAATTTCAAACTGAGGACTGGAGGAGGGGCATAGAGGGAGGAGCCAGTGCACACCAGGAACTAAATTCTTTCTTAAAGTGCCCATGTCTCCTGCGGAGCCCGTCTATCCCCATGGTCCTTACGGAGTCCCCAACATCCTCTAGGACGTTAGAGAAAATTTAATTCCCCCATATTGTTTTATAAGCAATAGACAGAAGGCAAAAATCCAATGTGTCTATACCACAGATAATTTGGGACCTGAAAGTGTACATTACCAATTCTACCTCAAAAGTCCTTCTTCATAAAACAATATTTACTTCAATACAAAACGTATGGCTCTGCTCTTATGGCATGCGGCCCTAACTTACATTCAAGCCTTCAAGTTAGAATACACATACTGTAGGCATCTGCTAGTAGCACTTCAATGGTCTAGACTGTTCTATACAGTGTCGCGATCATAGCACAATGGCTGGGACATAGCTGTGGCAAGCTATAAAGCATATATTTGTATATGGCTGATGTTAACTGCAGTAGATCTGTAGCTGATAGACGTAGGGGTATCCTATGTTCCTTATAGAGGAAGCAAGCAATCTTGGCTTGGCAAAGAGGCCATACTTGACGATGGTTAAGGTATCAGAGGGAAAGCTGGCCATACCCTACACCAACTTTCCTCAAACCAGCTAACTGACCAAGAGGTCTATTCATGAAGCAGTGAAAAGTGAAGAAAAGGAACAGTGGAGAAGTTGCCTATGGCAACCAATCAGCTTTGAAGGATCCTTTAACAAGTACATTCTATAAAATATAAGGGAGGAGGGCAGGCATTGCGGGCACAGGAGGAAGACGTGCTGCTGCAGAGCTCCAGAGCCCATCTCCCTAATATCATCCTGGGAGAGGAAGCTATGGGGAGCCACGGCACTCTGCCTGCATATACATTAGGCCAGTTCAGTCCGGTGGTTCGGACTGCACTGACGCGGAGCCGGGGAACGCAGGAATCTGTTGCCGCAGTTTGCGGCCTATTTTCCCATATGCAGCTGCGGCCTCGCGTACGGAGCTTTGCTCCGGGACTCCTACACTACACACCGGCGGGCGTGTACTCAGCGGTGGAGGCTCCATAGGACCCCGTTCGGACTCAGCAGGGCGGCGGTGACTGGGAGACTCCGGGGCTCTTGGCTGAGGGCCCTGAATACGCGACAGCGCAGTTTCTGAAGCTGGTGCTGCGGCAACATCCAGGGCCCGATGGTATTCACCAAGGGTTCTAATATAGCTTCACTCTGAACTGGCAATAACGCTATCTTTGATCTTTAAGGATTCAGTTATATCAGGTATGGTTCCCAAAGACTGGCGTATAGCGGAAGTAGTGCCTATATTCAAGAAGGGAAGTAAAGCTGAACCAGGTAATTATAGACCAGTTAGTCTTACATCTATAGTGGGGAAAGTATTGGAAGGTATTCTAAGAGATAGTATTCAGAAGTTCCTTGAAGTCAATAAGGTCATTAAAAGGAATCAACATGGGTTTATGAAGGACAGATCCTGTCAAACCAACTTACTTGGCTTTTATGAAACAGTAAGCGCAAATCTAGATCAGGGTAAAGACGTGGATGTAATCTTTTTAGACTTTGCCAAAGCGTTCGATACTGTACTACACATGAGACTTATCTACAAGCTACAAGAATCAGGGCTAGGAAGCACAATATGCACTTGGGTCAAAAACTGGTTAGATAATAGGGAGCAGCGCGTTGTGGTTAATGGATCTTTTTCAATTTGGACTGAAGTGCTAAGTGGTGTGCCGCAAGGCTCAGTATTAGGACCGCTATTGTTCAATATTTTCATTAACGACCTAACAGAAGGTCTAGAGAGCATGGTGTCAATTTTTGCAGATGATACCAAATTATGTAAGGCTATAAATACAGAGGAGGATGCCGAGTCTCTTCAGAACGACTTAGTTAAATTAGAAGCATGGGCAGCCAAATGGAGAATGCGCTTCAACACAGACAAGTGTAAGGTAATGCACTGTGGTAACAAGAACAAAAATTACACCTACCTACTAAATGGGGTAAAATTAGGGGATTCTGTACTGGAAAAGGACTTAGGTGTCCTCATAGATAGCAAGCTAAGCAGTAGTACCCAAAGTAGGACTGCAGCAAAGAAGGCTAATAAGATATTAGCATGCATAAAACGGGGTATTGATGCTAGGGACGAGAGTATTATACTCCCGTTATATAAATCACTAGTGAGGCCACACCTTGAATACTGTGTACAATTCTGGGCACCGTACTACAAAAAGGATACGATGGAATACAAGGAAAGGCTTGAAAGACTAGGCATGTTTACATTGGAAAAGCGGAGACTAAGAGGGGATATGATCAACATCTACAAATATATAAGGGGACAATACACAGAGCTTGCGCGGGACCTGTTTTTGGTTAGATCAACACAGAGGACTCGTGGACACTCGCTCAGGTTAGAGGAGAGGAGATTCCGCACAATACGGCGTAAAGGCTTTTTCACGGTAAGGACAATACGTGTTTGGAATTCCCTGCCTGAGGGAGTTGTAATGGCGGAATCTGTCAACACCTTTAAGAATGGGTTAGATAAATTCCTAATGGATAAGGATATCCAGGGGTATGGTGCATAGTCATGCATTATAGTTACTATAAATAGAGATAAAATGCAACGGCTGACAGCAGCATCAGTCAGAAATTTTAGTCAAATCATCATGCATAGGAGACCACAAATAGGTTGAACTCGATGGACAATTGTCTTTTTTCAACCTCAGATACTATGTTACTATGTATCACCTGCACAGACTTTGCATTCAGGGGTAAGCTCCACTAGCCCACCTCCATCATATTCTTTCCTATTCCTGGCTGCATTTCTGTTTCCGGATGACCACGCCGCCCCAGGTTACCGGGTGGCCTCCATACCTTTCATGCCTCTTCCTCTGTTCACACCGATACAGTGTGGGGACAGGGAGCAGTGGACAGGGATTATTCAGGCACCATTATATGCACGGATAGCCGCTGACTGGCCAGTCTAACACCTGGTGCTTTGGAATACAATATACTAACATTATCTGACTTCAGCAATCTTCTTTTGTCTTAATGCGCCCTGTATGCATTTCTGCTGTGACTATGGATAAATATGTGACTAGACCTTCGAGAGGCCTTAAGGGTGGTCAGACGGGCAAGGGCCGTGGTAAGGACACCCCGTCTCCCGCTTTCCCTGCCTCTCCTGGTGTTCGGCGGGGAGATGTTGATGGCGACCAACCCTGTGGAGCTTCTCCTTCGGCCGTCACTAGCTCATTAACCTAACAAGAACTCACCACTCTCCTGGCCTCGCTCCTGGACCAGAAGTTAGCGCCTTTGAAAGACGCCATTGATTTTGCTCTCACCCAACTCACGAACCACGATCAGGGCCTCTCTGAAGCGGAACAACGCATTTCGTATTTAGAGGATGAGCTTACAAAGGCCACTTTGTCTGCCCAGGAGAAAACGGTATTATCCATGGCAGACAAATTAGAAGATTTAGAGTACAGAAATCGTAGAAATAATATCCGCATCATCGGCCTCCCAGAATCAGTCAAACACGCAGATTTGATGCCACTTGTCTCTGAGTGGTTGCCGCAAGAATTAGGATGTGTCCCAGCCGGTTCCTCGTTGTTGGTTGAGAGAGAGTACATCGTGTAGGCCCCGACAGACAAATCTCTGGGGATTGCCCTCGCCTGTGATCTTGAGGATTCTAAATTATGCAGATAAAGTGCGTCACTTGGAAGCTTATCGTAAGTGTGCGGATCTTCGCCATCAAGGTGCAAAGCTACTACTCTTCCAGGATTTTTCCTATCTAGTGGCCATGCAGCGACGAGAATTTGCCCTGACAAGAAATTATTTGACCTGGGTTGCCGCTTTTCTCTGCTATATCCTGCAAAACTTTGTGTTTTTCATAATGGCAAACCCCATTTTCTTGAATCTCCGCAAGCGGCCAAGAACTGTGTGAACTCACTCTCATCGGGATCCTCGGTACACAGATCAGATGAAGGCTGACGTTACGTAATGTTGTTTGCATGAGTATCTTTTCTACATTCAGGTCTTCTACGTTTTTACTGGTTCTCCTTGATACTACCATATTTTTCTTGATGTCTGTCACTATATGGCTGACGGAGGGATATTGTCAGAGTTTTATTGGGACATCTCCCCTTTTGTTTACTCAGTTTCAGGATTTGCTACATAAGTGGCCGAACATTAATTTGTTATGTCAATATTATCAATATCTTGCTGATGTTGTCTTACTTCTCGATGTTTTCCATGTATTTCCCATGACCCTTCTCCTCTGGCCCTGCTATCAGTATTTCCGACATTGGCAGTCCTCAGGATTGCCCTCTTGGGTTCAGTTAAGTTTTAAGATGATTCAGAATTCGAATATTTGGTTTATCGTTGTAAACTTTTGATGTTTTTGTTTCAGGTTTGGTACGACACTCTAGGTACCCATTTCTACGTCCCCGTACGCTCGCTGGGACGGGACGGAAGCAACTACATACCACGGTCTTGATAATTTGGTGGCTTAGAGGGAGTATAGGATAGTATGGCAAATTTGATCGATTGCTCCACAAAGATTCAGTCCTATCTTAAGTAAAGGCCCATACACAGTGGGCGATTTTGAGCTGAAATTTGAGCTGAAAGCAGCTCACTTTTGGTGTGCTGAGCTGCTTTCAGCTCAAAGCCGCCCAGTGTGTATGAGCAAGCAATGAGCGGTGAGCGCTGATGCGCACTCCCTCTTCATCACTGGCAGCCACCGTTCATCTACTGGTGTTACCAGTAGATGAACAGCGGTGTGAGCGGCTTTCCATAGCGTCCTGCTATGGAAAGCCGCTCACCCCTGCTGACATCGCTGGGCAGGGGGGGGAAAAAGCGCTCAGTGTGTATGCACGAAGCGCTTTTCAGCCCATCGATGTCAGCGGGGCTGGAGATTTCCTGCCTATTTAGCTAAGCCCGATTTTCGTAATCACTTGGTAACAGAATTTTGTAATTATGAACAGGATAATGCAAGTCATCTGGATGACATTCATCTGTTTTGGGCTGTGGCGAAACCAGTGACTAGAGGCCAAGTTATGGAATATGTGGCTGGGAAACGTAGACAGCTCTCAAAAAGTAATTGAGGAGCATAGTAAACTATTGACGGTGGCATACAATGCTATGCTGCGATCAGACTCTATTGACTCTCGTCAAAAATACTTAGATGCAAAGCACTCATATGATGCTTTATGCACCGAACGGGCCCAATTTACGTATGATATTCAGCGTAGCAAATACCATTACGGGGAGACTGCTTGCTGATTTAGTTCGCTCCCACACCGCCCCTTATCGTATATTATAAATTAACCCTCTGGCTGGTCCCCAGTTACAGACTTGTCTGCTATTTCTAATCAATTTTGGAATTATCAGTCATATGACTCTCCGCCTGATTGTCCATCTGAAGGTGAACAATTCCTCTCTAGAGCGGACCTGCCTGTTTTTACTGAGGCAGAGCGGGATTCCCTAATTGCGCCAGTAACAGACGTAGAACTGTCCTTTTTGATTAAATCTTTAGCCAAAGGTAAATCCCCAGGTCCAGATAGGTTTGGAGCCTTATCAACTCCTTCTGGACCATTTGCTGCAGCACCTGCTTACTTTAATTCTCTACTTACTGGAGAACCCCCTCCAAGGCTAGGATTATAGTTTTCCCAAAACCGGGAAAGGACCCCACACAGGTCCAATCTTATAGACCAATTTACATATTAAATCAGGACCTAAAACTATTCACCAAATTATTGGCACAATGAATGCAGAGCTTTCTCCCTCGACTGTTACATCCAGCCCAAAATGGTTTTGTGAAGGGCAGAACTTCGGTCCATAATGTGCATATGTTGGTGGCAGCAATGCATCGCTGTCACCAAATGGCCAACAATGACGCCATAATTGTCAGTTGCGACGCCGATGAGGCTTTTGACAGTTTCCTGGTCACATATTTTATGATTGCTGCACGCTCAACAGTTTGGCACGGATTTTATAGGTATATTTAATATGCTGTATTCACACCTGGTAGCACATTTGATTATTAATGGATTAAATTCGGTGCCTTTTATATTGTCTAGGGGAACCCGTCAGGGCTGTCCGCTCTCACCCCTATTGTTTAATCTGGCACTGGATCCCTTAATTCAAATATTTTTTAAAGATGCGATGTGGCAGGGTGTTAGGCTAGGTGACACGGTGGTGAAAGTATCAGCCTTTGCGGACGATCTGCTCTTATAATCTTAGTAACCCAAAACAGGGACTTCCTAGCCTACAAGGTACTTTGACTGCTTTCCACAGAGTGTCGCTTTCTCATCAATTTTAATAAAACGGAAGCTTTAGCATTACATACTGCAGCTAAATTGGGATGGGGATCCTCTTTTCCTTTTCGTTGGGCCCAAGATCATTTACTATATTTGGGTCTGAAATTTCCTAGTGATTTAACCAAAATATATACTATCAATTATTCCCACTTTATAACTCAAATGGTAAAGGATTTTGAAAAATGGGAGACATTTACCGCTCTCTTATATTGGACGATGTCATTTATTTAAAATGATATCTTTTTCTAGGCTTTTATACCCGGTCCAAATGCTGCCTTTCCTATTGAGCAAAAAAGATCTTGCAACTATTAATCGAGCATTGTCTAAATTCATATGGGCTGGTAAACGCCCTCAGATATCACTACTGAAATTACAGCAGCCATTGTCGCTTGGGGGCATTAATCTCCCCAGTATACAGGACTATGCGATAGCATCTAACTTAAAGTATGCATTGGACTGGGTCCCCCACAGGCTACTAATTTTGTTAATTTAGATATTGAGCAGGTATTTTTTACAGATTGCTCTCCGATTTCAATTTTACATACTCCGTCACCTTCCTTGCCTGCAGAGGTTAAGGACAACCCATATTTATGTAACCCTTGTGTGGCGTGGCGTATCTCCCACAGGCTATTAGGCTTATCCTATACTCATACACGTTGTTGTGTAACCAAGATTTTCAAAAGGCTAACCTGAACGTGATATTTTGGACTTGGCATCTCCATGGGCTTAGTTTGGCTCATCATTTCATGGATGGTGGTCTCTCCTCTGCCCACACCTTGACCAGGCTTAAAGAGCTATTCCCAAATGTTCAGATCCCCTTATTTGCCTATTTTCAGGCCCGTAGTTTTGTGACCAAACTGTTAACTGAACTAAAGCCGCCAAATCAACCTACCGTGTTGGATATTTTGATAAAAAACAGGTTGGGTACCTCCTTTCCTGTATGAACAGGTTAGGCGGAAGCTTGACCTTACTACCATGTCTACGGGCCAGGCTATGTGGAGGGACTCTTCCCTTGATCTCCCCTTGCAAAATATTGTTAAGGCTTCAGTTACATTAAACAAGCAGCTGATCTCTTCTTTGTTTGCGGAAATGCAATATAAGATCCTCCATCGGGCATACTACACCCCGAAGCTTAGATTTATCACAGGAGCAGCAGATAAATCAAACTGTTTTAAATGCCACCACCCTGAAGCGGATAGTCTTCTCTGTTTATGGTCTTGCACATTGGTTCACTCTTTTTGGAATAATGTCCAATCTTATGTGAACAACACGCTTCATATTCCTTTTAATATGACAATGCCGTGGGCACTGTGGAATTAGTATGCCCTTTCCTTGATCACTCAATACAGTAAAGACACCAGATTACTGCCTGCTAGAGTAGCAGCAGTGGCTAAAAAAAAAACATTTTGTCCCAATGGATCCAGACTACTTCCGTTCCCATATCACTTATGTTACCTAGACTAGCCCATGTTTACAGGATGGAGTGGATAGACTGCTCTTTAGACTTATTGCAAAGGCAAGCTAGCACTTTGAGAACTACAAGTGCATGGTTGCCCTTGTACCTGTAGTTCAGTATGTGATGTGTTTTTTTTATGTTAAAATAAATTCTATCTCCATATAAAATAAAATTCTGTTTGGGCAGCTTTATCTACAAATTTGTGAGTATTAAGTTGATATGAATAAAAAATTATTGGTACCCAAAGGACTTGGTGGGCTTTGAAAACCAGTGCGGTGATCAAAGGGTTAGTTGGGAAAAAAATCAAACAGGTTTGATTTTTCCTAACTACAGATGTGTCCACATACATTTAGCCTCCTGGAACGTTAAACCATGCCATGGTGTGACTCAGAAGCACCGAGCATCTTTTCATGAAACTTTTTCCATAAAAATGTGTCTTATTCATAAAACGATGTGAATATGATGCACAAGCAGTCTATGCTGATTAAAATGGTACACCGCAAGCCTATAGTCTGTGTGCGACTGTGGCAGTTTCTGCATACGAAATGCTACACTACAGTGTTTTCCTAGAGAACCCTGTAATGTAACATTTCATATGCAGATACAGAGATGGTCACACACCGAATATAGGTGTCAGCATCTTGAGTCTTACCTCCGATTCTGGTCCCTGCGGCCTTCCTGTTAGCTGGCTGATGTGGCTGTGGTGGATAGGAGCTGCGGCAGCAAGGACCTCCGGTGCGGCTGCCAGGTATCTGGAGGCCGGGGTCCAGGTCCTGGGAGCGGAGCATGGCAGCCGGAGGTGTCTGTTTCCCAGTGTCCTGTTGCTGAAGTGCAGCGTCTGGGAGGCTGAGGCCCGAGGTAGTGGCTGTGTGCTGGTTCCACATGTTTCCTCTGTGCAGGGAGCCGCCATGTTGGAGACCAAGCCAAGCCAATAAGTATCCAAGCAAAAAAGGAGAAAAGGCTGCGCTTATGGTGTTATTAATGAACCATGTTTATGGAGAGCTGACAAACAAAACGATGTATAGAAAAAAAAATTTTTGTTTATTATATACTAATACACCAATAAAACTATATACACAATGTATAATAAAATTGTAAATTTGTATATACTCTGAAAAGACCGTATTTTTAAATAAACAAATAACAGTATCCACACAATGAATTTGTTAATAAACCAGTGCAATTGAAGTTGGTAATACTGTTAAGAAATGTTGCAATAATGTATCGTTCATGTAGCTGCTCACTAGAGATGTAACACTCCAGGAAATTGATTTTTATATAGATGATGGAAAATCTACAAACTTTCTGTAGGTGCAGAGGCAACATGCACTTAGTATCTAAAATGATGAAAGTCTCGGCAGTGTATGGATCGATACAAGAAAGTTATATAATTACCTCTCCTGGGCTATTAACACCGAGCGTCCTCTGTGCAGTCCAATGTAGCCCTCTGATTAGAGAAGTTGAATTGAGCACAATTGCTCTAATATGAGCTGCTCCTGTGTAATACACAGCTTTTTTAAGGCTTTCCTGAAGTCTCCAAGGGGCTTGTCGAAATCCTTTAATGTGCCCAC
The DNA here is from genome assembly GCF_028390025.1 of Pseudophryne corroboree. Lineage (NCBI taxonomy): Eukaryota > Metazoa > Chordata > Amphibia > Anura > Myobatrachidae > Pseudophryne > Pseudophryne corroboree. Next base: position 493,920,274 of record NC_086445.1, read on the forward strand.
TTGTGTATGGAGAAAGAGGTGCCGTCCGGTACCGCTAATTGAAGCTGCTGTTGATAGCCATCAGTAGCTGAAGGCGCCGTGCAGCGGCGCTAACCGGGGCCGCCGTTAAATACAGGAAAAGTCCTTTATTCGAAGGCTCCTCCAACATGATACTCTGATCACCGATCATAATGACACTGCTCACTAACGGGGACGCTCCCTGTCACTCACTAGAGGACTTTTTCAATCATCAGAGACTGCTTCGGCTAGCGCTTCCATACAGCGCCTCTGCTCCGCTGCCAGCGGCCGTCATTGTAAGTGAGGAGACTTCTGCCTCCGAATAAAGGACTTTTCCTGTATTTAACGGCGGCCCCGGTTAGCGCCGCTGCACGGCGCCTTCAGCTACTAATGGCCATCAACAGCAGCTTCAATTAGCGGTACCGGACGGCACCTCTTTCTCCGTACACAAGTGGGCACATTAAAAGATTTCGACAAGCCCCTTGGAGACTTCAGGAAAGCCTTAAAAAAGCCGTGTATTACACAGGAGCAGCTCATATTAGAGCAATTGTGCTCAATTCCACTTCTCTAATCAGAGGGCTACATTGGACTGCACAGAGGAAACTCGTGTTAATAGCCCAGGAGAGGTAATTATATAACTTTCTTGTATCGATCCATACACTGCCGAGACTTTCATCATTTTAGATACTAAGTGCATGTTGCCTCTGCACCTACAGAAAGTTTGTAGATTTTCCATCATCTATATAAAAATCAATTTCCTGGAGTGTTACATCTCTAGTGAGCAGCTACATGAACGATACATTATTGCAACATTTCTTAACAGTATTACCAACTTCAATTGCACTGGTTTATTAACAAATTCATTGTGTGGATACTGTTATTTGTTTATTTAAAAATACGGTCTTTTCAGAGTATATACAAATTTACAATTTTATTATACATTGTGTATATAGTTTTATTGGTGTATTAGTATATAATAACATTTTTTTTTCTATACATCGTTTTGTTTGTCAGCTCTCCATAAACATGGTTCATTAATAACACCATAAGCGCAGCCTTTTCTCCTTTTTTGCTTGAACATATATTGAGGCACATACACAGTGCTTTTTAAGGCAGCGCTCCTGGTGTTGTTTAATAGACACTCTTAATTTAGGCGCTTTAAGCAGTTTTGTGTTTGTTTTAGTTTTCTCAATAGGTATCCAAGTTCGCATCCAGCCAATCCGGTGTAGTCTTCCCTTATAAAAAGGGGTTGATGCTTAGTCATGGTGCCAGTGTTTCAAGTTACTTGCTGCTGTAAGGTGCAAGTTACTTGCTGCTGTAAGGTGCAAGTTACTTGCTGCTGTAAGGTGCAAGTTACTTGCTGCTGTAAGGTGCAAGTTACTTGCTGCTGTAAGGTGCAAGTTACTTGCTGCTGTAAGGTGCAAGTTACTTGCTGCTGTGCTCCCAGATTAACCCCTGGTAGCCTGGTTTTGTTGTGGCCATCCAGTGGTCAGTTCTGTTACTGCAGTCCTTTGCTCCCAGTCCACCTGCTCTTGTGGTTTAACCGCTGGGTCCTCTATTTGGTAGAGGGTCTCCCTTTGCCGACGGTGCTTACAGCGACCCTCTCTTCAACATCGTTCTTCAAATCAACTCTTCATTCAGTGTTCTTCAGCATAGTAATACAAATCCCAAGTCGTCTCTTTATTCAGTGTTCTTCAGAATAGTTTACAAATCACAAGTCATGTCTTCAATTCAGTGTTCTTCAACATCGTTTACAAGTCACAAACATTTCGTCTTTCAGAAATCACTCAGACTTATCTCCTAGTCGTTGTGTATGATTGAGGTCTCCGTAAAGCCGAATTAATCTTTCTTCAGGTGTATCGTTCTTGTTCATTGTCCTCATTGCCTACGCCTCTACATCTTCTGGCCTAAGTCTTCAATCCATGAGTAAGAACTAAATTCAGCCACCTCGTTTCCTTCCTTTGCCGATAGCTGCCCCCTCAGTCAATTATCAGTCGTCAGATCCCCAACTCAAGCCAAGTGTGACAATAGGCATGCCACATAACTTTTTAATCAGGAGAGAGTGTTTGTGCATAATATTTGCATTGTATTGCAAATTAGACAAAAAAGATGCCCAGCGCTAATAGTGTTGCACGGTACCTGTCAGCTCACTCACACCAGGCATCTCTCGCTGGGTGGTGTACTGAGGCAAGTTGTATGAAGACATATCTGTAGTTGGATCAACAGTTTTTGATGTGTGGGAGCAAATGGCTGACTATCGTATACTCCCACACACTGTCAGATTATCATTCCTACCAGCCTACTTGTTTCGCTGGAATGAAATTTTCTGATGTATGACCCACATAAGTGAGAACTAGGGTCACATTAATCAATCAACGGTTTAATATAAATACAAAAAGGGGACACATGCAATGCAAAAACAAAGTATTACATTTCAGGTAGACGGACTTTGTGGCAATAGGAAATTTCTTACAAATTGATTCTCTACCAGAATGAATGGGAAATCAGAGCATAGGAACAGTGGGGACAATTAAAAAAAGGTCTAATTCTAAAAGCAACAGACTTATGTCAGGAATAGGACGAACACATAAACACAAGGAACAGAAAGGTAATTTGGTGCTCAGGCAAGATGCACTGTAATAGCGAAATAGATCTGCTTTTTAGGAGACAGACAAAAAACAAACAAACAAACAAATGGTTTTAAGCAGAAAGAGACAGTGGAAAGGCTCAGGCGGATGAGAAAATGGCAAGCTGGTAAGTAAATGCAAAAAAATGAATAAAAAAGGAAAATGGGCACAGTAGGGCCCGATTCTGCCGGCTATGCTGCTGCGACTGATTTGGCACCTTTAGCTGTAGTTGTGTCAGCCCTTACCCTGGTATATCAATTGTGCCTGAATGTGCAAGGGCTGAGATGCCCACATTAGAGGCATTCGCAGACACCATCACTGGTCACACCATTGCAAACTTGCACCAGCCCTATGGTAGGTATTGAATTAGACGCAGTAAAACATTGGGTGCGATAAACGTCCGTTTTTTGCCCTCTCACTGATGGATTCTTATATATAATATATATATATATATATATATATATATATATATATATATATTACAGGCTATCCAATCAAATCGCCTGTAAATAAACAAAAAACATTTTCTCAAGAAAACACAGGTTCAGTAAAAACTGTGTGTTTTTGTCAGCCACAGCCCCATTTTCGAATGGAAACGGGGCTGCTTCGGGGATTTGGTTTTGCCTGCCTGAGGCAGACGAAACAAAATCCCTGATAAACCGCGACTCGCGTTGGTTTATCGGGGCTAACTGGATAACCCCCAGTGAAACAATTATCCACTGTCAATATCCGCGGGTAACTGGATACTGCCCTTAGTCTGAGTATGGCCTCCAATGTAAGCAATTGATGCGGGCCATGTGATGATTAGATTTGCTGGCGGAACAACAAAATCCCACATGTTAAAAACCTCTGACTCACCAATTCTGATCATTTTCAAGTCGGTATCGACAAATTGCAGATTTCCAGCATGTTGGATCTGAACCCGACTCAGACACAGGAGAATAGGGAACTGGCACAATTAATCATATACGTATGGGCCCCTTAAGAGTCTGTGTAAGCAACCACATCAGCGACACTCCCATAACAAATCATTACGGACTCCATGCACATTAATCACAGGTGCTTGCAGCATAACATACGTGATACAAGTTCATAGGGATTTTCAGGCGCAGGAGCAAATAAGATCACTCAACTGTGAACATTGGCATTGTGTGGGACTGAGAATAACTCCCTAGATGTGCAATGTTGTTCTTAACTGAAGAACTAGTCCAGATTTCTATACAAAAATAGAAACAGTCAAGACACAAACTGGTCCTACAGTCTAAAACACTTGGTAGTTCCACTGCCTATTTTAATAAAACAGGTTGATGTAAAACATACTCTGAACTTTCTTCATTCTACTCAGTGCACCCAGACTGCACTTGTTTGATACGCATGCCTGGGAGCTTATACCACAGCAACAGCTGCAGAAATGCTTGAATCATTCAGTTACGTTTAGGGGGATTTTGCTGTTCTAATAAGAACACATATGCAAAAGTGAAAGAGGAAAAGTAATATTGCATTCTTTTTATAGCTGAACTTCTGTCTGTAAGGTTTAAGTGCGACCATGCGCAAATCCCTGCCGTTCTTTCAACAATAGCAAGATTGAATGTTGGATGAATCGTTCAAGAATGCATCATTAATAAGACTGTGCAAAAGTTAAAGGAAACTGAGCCAAACAGCTACTGTGGCAAAACATGGTATTTGTAACCTCAAATAACTACACAACACAAATAAAAACATTAAAAAAAATAAAAAAAGAACCAATCTGTGCGCAAAAGGATCAAAGTTAAAACATAAATTTTTTATTAATAATCCAATATTGGATAAATAAAATATAATCTTTAGTAGTGACCACACAAATACAATATTATAGCAAATATCACTACTAAATTTAAAAGACCATCTATACCTAGTAAAATGAAACCAAGAGAGACTGCGTTGTGGGAAATACATTCTGAATCGTTACATTAATATCAGTTCAGGATTAGTTACAATCTCTGAGAGACTGCTACATCTCTCTTGGTTTCATTTTACTAGGTATAGATGGTCTTTAAAATTTAGTAGTGATATTTGCTAGAATATTGTATTTGTGTGGTCACTCCTAAAGATTATATTTTATTTATCCAATATTGGATTATTAATAAAACAATTTATGTTTTAACTTTGATCCTTTTGCGCACAGATTGGTTCTTTCCATTTGTTCTTGCATTTTAGGAGTTGGCAACCTCCCCCTTTTTTTCAAAATTGTGCAGCATTAGGAAGTTCCCATAGGGTTGAAGGTTACGGGCGCCCTTTTTTCTTGTCAAGTAACCATTGGGAACTGGGAGGCAGATTTATCTAAGGTTGGAGATAGATAAAGTGGAAAGAGACAAAGGGGTACATTTACTAAGCAGTGATAAGAACGGAGAAGTGAGCCAGTGGAGAAATTTCCCCATCAACCAATCAGCAGCTCTGTATCATTTTATAGTATGCAAATTGTAGATGTTACTTCAGTGCTGATTGGTTGCCATGGGCAATTTCTCCACTGGCTCACTTCTCCGCTCTTATCACTGCTTAGTAAATGTACCCCAAAGTACCAACAAATCAGTTCGTGTCCTTTTACACACTGCGTTTCAAAAAGGACAGGAGAAGATTGGTTGGTACTTTATCTCTTTCCAAGCTTTGATAAATATCCCCCTGGGTCTCACTTTCAATATTAAACACATAACCAAATTTTCTGTTTGGAATACATTATCCTGCCGCAGATGTAATTCTAAAAGGCACTTTGGAATAATAGACTGTCTAATCGTCACATAAAATACATATATTTTAGCCAATTGATGTACTCTCACCTGTATCTTGGCGAAACTGTGCAAGAGTTGCAATATCAATTATATATGGAGCTAACTTTGGATCAACTTGTCCAAGTGAGATACTGTTGCTGTTTCCAAGAGCACGGGAATTTTTCTGCTGCTGATAAGCCTGCATACATTGTTCTATATAATTGCTCACTTTTCCGCTATATGGTCTCCATTTGCTGAGCTCATCTTGCCATTCCCAAACAGCAACGGCTAGAGATCCAGAATTCCATTGATTTGTCACTGTAGGAGGTCCAGATGGTCCTGCAACTCCCCCAGTTTGGGATGGGCCAGCTGCCATTGTAGATGGTTCAGTGATACTATCCCCTCCCCGCCCAAAAAAAATCAAAGTGCTCTAATGTTTAAAGGGTCTTTCTATGAAAAGGGATGATTTCTTCACGGACCATCTTCGTAGCCTTAAAGAAAAAAAAGAAAAAAGAACAAAATATTAATTGACAGAAGCATAACTATTAAATAATCATTAGTTGTTCTATATCAACCAGTGCAATTACAAATATTTTTTTTTAGAATATTATTCAGTATTTGTTTTAATAATATACTGGTATGCTAATGGTGTAACATAATGCCTGAAAATTCTAATTATAACATTTCTACAATAAAAGAAATTGTAATGTTCATTTCAACTTAATATTGCATTAAAAAAAAATGGACTGTATTTTTAAGAAAGTCCAATTCCAAAAGTACAAAAATGGTAGAAATATTGGAAAAATGCAAATGTGACTAGAATTTATCAGTGACTACTACTTATTTAACCCTGTACGCTGTGCTTATTTTTTAACAGTTATTTACATGAAATACATGTTTAACGTGGAAATACTACAATCTCCAAGTGCTCAGTTTTGCCAGTAGAATGGACTACCCCACATTATCATCATTAGTAGTAAGTTTAGTAGTAAGTTGCCACAACTGTGCACTGCCGCATACATCTTTTACATAACATGCAAGCAAAAGTCTGATGGGCGAAACGCAAGGAGCTAAGTTTGTGAAGATACATCAGACAGTATTTATCTATTGCATGGCTGCATTTTTAGTTTAAAGGCCCGTATTCACGGGCCGATGTGGGAGAGATGTGTGCTGAGCGAACCGCTCTGCACACATCTCTCCCACCGCTCAGCACAGCGCGATGTGTGCTGAGCGTGCAGGGGGAGACGCTTATTTCACCCAGTGGGTGAAATGAGTGACCTGCTAGATTGGCCTGCATGAGCGATAGCGATGCGCGGGGCTGCGCATCGCTATCGCTGTGGGGGGTACACACAGAGCGATCATGCTTAAAATCTAAGCAATCTAGGTGTCAATTCATGAAGCAGTGATAAGAGTGGAGAAGTGACCCTGTGGAGAAGTTGCCCATGGCAACCAATCAGCTGTTCCGTACAATTGTATAGTATGCAAATTATAAATGTTACTTCAATGCTGATTGGTTGCCATGGGCAACTTCTCCAATGCCTCATTTCTCCACACTTTTCACTGCTTCATGAATAGACCCCCTAGTCAGATTGCTTAGATTTTAAGCAGCGATCGCTCCATGAGTACCCCCCTTAACAGAAAAGCAAAAACCTAAAAAAACAAAATGACCACTTATGTCTAAAGTAAAAGGAAGTCTCTTAAACCTGCAATGTTTGTAACACTCATTAAACATACTCACTTTTCATACCTGTTACCTTATTTCTATTTGTACCCTGCTAGCTGTTATTTACATATACTGTACGTATAAGAGAACAAAACTGATGCAAATGAAGAGGGGGAAACAAAAAGTCACCTGAAAGTCTCATAGAAAAGGACATGGGGCAGTGGTATTATTACTGTCTCAAGTAGAAAAGAAATAATACTAAGTGGCTTTTGCACTGGGGATTTCTACAACTACAAAAAGTACCTGCACTGGATCCTTGTTACCACGGTTGGTTCTATATCGGAGGGGCTGAAGGGACCTTGTGACGTGTTGAGGGGAGGAGCTACGTTACCAGGGGAGGAGCTACGGGCGAACAGGGTACCCGAAAAGTTCGCTCGCCACGCTTCGGGCACGGTGGCTCGCTCCGCTCACCACCCAATTACTAAAGGTAATAGTTGGTGGCGTGGATAGTAGAGGAACTATCCCGCTGGCCTAGCTCCTCCCCCTTGCGTCGTAACTCCTCCCCTTTACGGAAAAGGTCCCTTAGCCCACTTGATTCTAGCATCTACCTTGTTACCACTGGGTCTTGTAGACTTTCCAGGAAGGAAGTACAGACAGTGGAGTGGTCACATGAAAGTATAAATCAACAATCCTGATACAGAGGGTTATTTATGAAGGTTGCAAAGTGTAAATTTACACTGAACCATAGCAACAATCAGCATTTCTGACGGGTTGCTATAGTTTATTGCAAATGTAAACCTACAGTGAGAATGAGGTACCTATAGTAACAAGTCCGGGATTACCGAGTTTATACAATTACGATGTACGTTTCAGGTTGTAAAATGCGTAGGATGAAAGCTGCTCTGGCATTAGTAACATTATAATTGGACACTATGTCATCATTCCCACTACCACCTCAAATCTGTTTTATCTATCATCTCATAGGTACTTAGTAAAATGACTGAAGGTGTGAAATGGGCAATAAAACCAGTAAACAATAATCTATTTATGCCATGTTCGTGACAGTGCCCCCCGCAGCGCAGCTCCCATAGGCTGTCAGAAGTTTGTTTGCACTGATTACTGTCACATAAACTCCAGGCTGCGCGGCCAGCCCCGCTGTACCCATCTCCCCGGCTAGGAGCGCTGCTGCTGGGGATCACACACTGCTCCCCGGCGGTGACTAATCACACACACCCAGCCTCCTCCTAGCTTCCACCCCAGGGCGGCTGCTGCTGACACGCTACAGGCACACTGTACAGCACGGCATTGACCAGCCGCTGCCCAGGAGGACACCACCAGCTATCGGCCGCAGCAGCCATATCCCCCGCACACGGCGCCGGCAGAGACCCTTTAAGCCCGGCGAACGCGCTGACAGGCCGGACACGGGAGCCTGGATGCACGCACTGATGGGTAAGAGCACCCGGCGCCTGCCCAGTGCTCAGCGATGTCCAGAGCGGCCCCCGGGGTGGCGCAGGGGATGGGGAGCAAGCGCACTCACATGAGCGATGTCCCCGCTGACAGGATATCGTCCTCTCCTCCGCTCAGTACGCTCTGCCTGGCAGCTCTGTGTACGCTGCACTCTGGGCAAATCCCGACGCCCCGTGATGTCACCAGCTACGGGAAGACAGCCGGGACAAACTTCCTCCCAGCGGTATGGAACCATGTGTTACCTGGGTATAGACACTACCGTGTTGCCTGAACAACTATCAGGGGAGGCGTTTATTTTACACAGTAGTACTGTCACAGCAGCTCGTCTTGACCCAACCAAGGTGCTCTGTCTATTTTAAAGATCAAAAGTTTCCTACGTATTAACCAGTTTTGTATTCAGTTGTTCTGTAAAGGAAATTTAGTTTGCAGCAGATGTTTTTACTCTACTGTGTATTAGGTTGATTTGCCATTTCAGTGAGTATACCCAGTGGTAAGGCATGGCCATCAACCATCAATGGATAACAACCAATGGCAGATGGTTGTGCCATCAACTGCACAAAGTCACAATGTTTTTTGTTTTTCTTTGGTGCTGGGACATGGAGCCTAGATCCAACACCCCGGCAGGGCAAGAGCCGTGTGTCAGCATATAGTGATGTGATGCAGTATATAGGGCTCTAGAACAAGCATATCATTGTGTTGTCTGTCGAGACGTTGGACCCTTTATGTACTGAGCAGCTCACCTCCTTCACCCAATTAAACCCCACCACCCCACAACACAGTACTCACAAGTCGCCACCCTCTCCCCAAAGAGCATTCTTTGGTGGGGGTGGGGAGCGGCCAATAATGTTGTACCTAGAGGTAGCCACACCAATAAATCTGCCCCTGGGTACACCAGCTGTTACCTCCAAACATTGGCGATAGAGTCGTGGTCGTCCATTGCCTAACATCAGTGGTTCCAGTTTGATGGCCGATTGTTTTGCGGAGGAGTTGTAATGTTTCTCCACCATCAATCGCTTTTATCCAATGTTTTGCAGCTGTTTTTGAGGTACATTTACTATTCGGTGGGTTAACAAAGCCTGCGATGATCGTCTGCTTTGACCAGTGGATTTCAAAGTACAATAGTAATAAATGTTAAATCAATGCGGTAAAAAAGCTGGGTGAGGTGGTAAAGGTTTAAACAGTGACTTCAGTGAAGAATTTGATTTCTGAACCTGAAAAGAATCAACATTCGGATCGAAGGACCCCTGACCTCCTGGAAATTGTGCTACACGTTATTCTGGATGGGCAGTGAGGGTCGGAATTATCTGAAGAGATTATCAGACTACCAGCATGTGAAGTAAAAAAACAGTGAACAGGTAACAGTGCTTAAAGCATGTAGTAGTAAGGTAATGGATGGCTGAAAGAATAATCTTTTGTTATGACTTACTCATACCTCCCAACATGACCCTCTCCAGGAGGGACAAAATGCTCTGTTACTGGACTTCCCTCTTAATTTGTGATTGCCGGCACCTGTTTTGAACAGGTTAATTGAGAAGAAAGGCGTTTCAGCACAGGTGAGGGCAATCATAAATTAAGAGGGAAGTCCAGGAGCAGAGCATTCTGTCCCTCCTGGAGAGGGTCATGTTGGGAGGTATGCATACTGTATATTTGCTTTCATTCTGCTCTGGGTGTTAAGGTAGGTACACACTATACAATTATCTGCCAGATCTAGCTGGTTGGAATGAAAATCTGGTAATGGATGAGAGCAAATTACAATCTATAATTATTTTCCAAACACTGGAAAATGAACAAAACCTGTTACTCATACAAATTGGTTAAACACAAATTTAACCAACTTGGATGAACGACTGTTTTTGACAGTTTTGCAGTGTTTGGTAGCAAATGGTAGATTGTAATTTGCATTTATCCATTACCAGATTTTCATTCCATCCAGCTAGATCTGGCAGATTATCTGACAGCTAATTGTATAGTGTGTACCTATTTTAAGAAACTAATGTTGCACTGCACAAACCCTCCACCAAGGTGGAGCAATCAGTGCAGCAGGTCTAATTGCTCAGAAGTAATTATCTCCTTACTAACCTCCTGTACAGATGCTTGAAAAGATCAGACTACCTAGATCATTGCTACATCTCCCTTCAGTGTTGTATAGCTTATAAGTGATCATTGTCTGACACCATAGGCGTGCGCAGGACATTTTATTAGGGAGTGCACAATTAGAAGGGCGTGTTTAGCACTGCCTATTGGGCATGTCTAACACCACCTATCAGGCGTGTCTTGACCACATATTGGCACTCAATGCAATCTAAATAATATAGAGAATTGATGCACGGAGATATATATATATATCTCTCTGTTTAAATAAGATTTTAAACCTACCGGTAAATCTTTTTCTCGTAGTCCGTAGAGGATGCTGGGGACTCCGTAAGGACCATAGGGATAGACTGGCTCCGCAGGAGACATGGGCACTTCAAGAAAGACTTTAGGTATGGGTGTGCACTGGCTCCTCCCTCTATGCCCCTCCTCCAGACCTCAGTTAGAGAAACTGTGCCCAGAGGAGACGGACAGTACGAGGAAAGGATTTTTGTTAAACCAAGGGCAAGATTCATACCAGCCCACACCAATCACACCGTATAACTTGTGTATAAACTAACCAGTTAACAGTATGAAAAAACAACATAGCATCAGTCGGAGACCGATGAAAACTATAACATAACCCTTATGTAAGCAAAACTATATACAAGTCTTGCAGAAGTAGTCCGCACTTGGGACGGGCGCCCAGCATCCTCTACGGACTACGAGAAAAAGATTTACCGGTAGGTTTAAAATCTTATTTTCTCTTACGTCCTAGAGGATGCTGGGGACTCCGTAAGGACCATGGGGATTATACCAAAGCTCCCAAACGGGCGGGAGAGTGCGGATGACTCTGCAGCACCGACTGAGCAAACAGGAGGTCCTCCTCAGCCAGGGTATCAAACTTATAGAACTTTGCAAATGTGTTTGAACCCGACCAAGTAACAGCTCGGCACAGCTGTAGTGCCGAGACCCCTCGGGCAGCCGCCCAAGACGAGCCCACCTTCCTAGTGGAATGGGCCTTGATCGATTTTGGTAACGGCAATCCAGCCGTCGCATGTGCCTGCTGAATCGTGTTACAGATCCAGCGAGCAATAGTCTGCTTTGAAGCAGGAGCGCCAACCTTGTTGGCTGCCTACAGGACAAGCAGTTTTCCTGACTCTAGCCGTTCTGGCCACGTAAATTTTCTAAGCCCTGACCACATCAATGGACTCGGAATCCTCCAAGTCTCGTGTAGCCACAGGCACCACAATAGGTTGGTTCATATGAAAAGACGACACCACCTTAGGCAAAAATTGAGGACGGGTCCGCAATTCCGCTCTATCCATATGGAAAACTAGATAGGGGCTTTTATGAGACAAAGCCGCCAATTCCGACACTCGCCTAGCCGAAGCCAAGGCTAACAACTTGACCACTTTCCAAGTGAGATATTTTAACTCCACTGTTTTAAGTGGTTCAAACCAGTGCGACTTATGGAAACTAAACACCACGTTAAGGTCCCAAGGTGCCACCGGAGGTACAAAAGGAGGCTGAATATGCAGCACTCCCTTCACAAAAGTCTGTACTTCTGGGAGAGAAGCCAATTCTTTTTGAAAGAATTAGGCCTAAATTCACTCCAGTTTGTAGGAAGTGAAGGAAACGGCCCAGATGGAATTTTTCCGTAGGAGCATTCCTGGCCTCCCACCAAGAAACATATTTTCGCCATATACGGTGATAATGTTTAGCTGTCACGTCCTTCCTAGCCTTTATCAGAGTAGGAATGACCTCATCCGGAATGTCCTTTTCCGCTAGGATCCGGCATTCAACCGCCATGCCGTCAAACGCAGCTGCGGTAAGTCTTGGAACAGACAGGGCCCTTGTTGCAACAGGTCCTGTCATAGAGGAAGAGGCCACGGATCTTCTGTGAGCATCTCCTGCAGATCCGGATACCAGGCCCTTCGTGTCCAATCTGGAACAATGAGAATTGTCTGTACTCCTCTTTTTCTTATTATTCTGAACACCTTTGAGAGGAAGAGGAGGAAACACATAGACCGACTGGAACACCCACGGTGTCACTAGGGCGTCCCCAGCTACCGCCTGAGGGTCTCTTGACCTGGCGCAATACCTCTACAGCTTTTTGTTGAGGCGGGACGCCATCATGTCTATCTGGGCAGTCCCCACTGACTTGCAATCTGTGCGAAGACTTCCTGCTGAAGTCCCCACTCTCCTGGATGCAGGTCGTGTCTGCTGAGGAAATCTGCTTCCCAGTTGTCCACTCCCGGAATGAACACTGCTGACAGTGCGCTTACATGATTTTCCGCCCAGCGAAGAATCCTGGTGGCTTCCGCCATTGCCATTCTGCTCCTTGTGCCGCCCCGGCGGTTTACATGAGCCACTGCGGTGATGTTGTCTGACTGGATCAGAACTGGTAAGTCGCGAAGCAAGGTCTCCGCTTGACGAAGGGCATTGTATATGGCCCTCAGCTCCAGAACGTTGATGTGAAGACAAGTCTCTTGACTTGACCAAAGACCCTGGAAGTTTCTTCCTTGTGTGACTGCTCCCCAACCTCGGAGGCTCGCATCCGTGGTCACCAGAACCCAGTCCTGAATGCCGAACCAGCGGCCCTCTAGAAGGTGAGCACTCTGCAGCCACCACCGGAGAGATACCCTGGCCCTGGGGGACTGTGTGATCAACTGATGCATCTGTAGATGTGACCCGCACCACTTGTCCAGTAGGTCCCATTGGAAAGTCCTCGCATGGAACCTGCCGAACGGAATGGCCTCGTAAGATGCCACCATCTTTCCCAGGGCACGAGTGCAGTGATGCACTGACACCTGTTTTGGTTTCAATAGGTTCCTGACCAGAGTCATGAGTTCTTGAGCCTTTTCCGTTGGAAGATAAACCCTTTTCTGGTCCGTATCCAGAATCATGCCCAAGAAGATCATACGAGTCGTAGGAACCAGCTGCGACTTCGGGATATTGAGAATCCAGCCGTGTTGCTGTAACACCTTCAGTGAAAGTGACACGCTGTTCAGTAACTGCTCTCGTGATCTCGCTTTTATGAGGAGATCGTCCAAGTACGGGATAATTGTGACACCCTGCTTGCGCAGGAGCACCATCATTTCCGCCATTACCTTGGTGAAAATTCTCAGGGCCGTGGAAAGCCCATACGGCAACGTCTGAAATTGGTAATGACAATCCTGTACCGCAAATCTCAGGTACGCCTGATGAGGTGGATATATGGGAACATGAAGGTACGCATCCTTTATGTCCAGAAATACCATAAAATCCCCCCCTTCCAGGCTGGCGATGACCGCCCTGAGTGATTCCATCTTGAACTTGAACCTTTTCAAGTATAGGTTCAGGGATTTTAAATTTAAAATGGGTCTGACCGAACCGTCCGGTTTCGGGACCACAAACAGGGTTGAGTAATATCCCCTCCCTTGTTGAAGTAGGGGAACCTTGACCACCACCTGTTGAAGATACAATTTGTGAATTGCATTTACCACTATCTCCCTTTCTGGGGAAGAAGTCAGCAGGGGCGATTTGAAAAACCGGCGAGGAGGCACCTCTTCGAATTCCAGCTTGTAACCCTGAGAAACAATTTCTATTGCCCAGGGATCCACCTGTGAGTGAGCCAAGATGTGGCTGAAAATTCGAAGACGTGCCCCCACTGGGGCGGACTCCCTTAGCGGAGCCCAGGTGTCACGATCCGGGTATCTGGACGCCATTTCTTACCCATCAGATGCCTCCTAAGGCTGGCTCAGCGCTCCAGGACCGGATCCCATCTGTTATCCTGATGTGTACATTCCTGTATCCTCTCCTGTCACTCTGGGACGCTGTCACAGTAAACGCCATATTACACCTGGCATGGCGTCTCCCGCGGCCTCCGCCGCCGTCCCTGAACTTCTGCATGCAGAGTGTCTGAGTGGCGATTACGTCAGCCACGGCCTCCGCTGTGTCCGCGTGGTTGGATGTGCATCTGTCAGCCTGGCGCCTCCTGTCTCCGGTGGCCGGCGCCGCCATTACTGTTTTCATTACCACATGGATTACAAACCAAACTTCCCTCCAAGTGTCTGCATGGGCGCAGCCATCTTGGATTCTGTCAGCTGATCATTTCCACCAATCTGTTCTCAGTATTGATAATCTGCATAATTGCCTAGCCAATCCCTTCCTTGCTGCAGGTATAAATACACTGTGCCTGAGCAAGGAAGGCGTCAGTGCTTTGGTTGTCAAACCTAGTTCCTGTTTGTCTCTCTCCTGTGATTGTCTTCCAGGTTCCAGCTCCTGTCTCAAGACTTCCACCATAGAGACCCGCACCAGCATTCCACCTGCGGTGTAGCCTGACTCTCCAATCCATTGTGGATTCATCTGTTTCCAGCTACAACATTACCTGCTTCCAGCTCAGCTTCCAGCAGAGTACAGCTTCTCTTAAAGGGCCGGTGTCCTTTCTACACTTTACCACTCTCCACCGGTATTATTATTTCTCCGCTCTCAAGTTCTACATTTCAGTTCATATTTCATCGCTCCCAAGTTCATTTATTATTTAACTGGTTCCAGCCAGTATCCACTCCGTGCTAACAACAGTCTGGTTCCAGCCAGTATCCACAGCAGCCGTTTTATCTTCAGCAACCCAGCTTTTCCTGGAACACCAGCTGGCACAATCCTGGGTTATCTCCATTGCTACAGTCGGGCCTGGTAAGGACTTTCCATCTAGAAGATTATAAGAACTATCTCACACTACCAGTGCCCTGTGGCTCCTGCCATCCTGTAGTACCCAGGAACTGTATTTATTCTTTGCTGACTTTTACGTTTTCTTTTACTGCTGCTGTGTTGCGGAGTTGTCATAATAAACATCATTGACTTTTATCCAAGTTGTCGTGGTCACGCCTTCGGGCAGTTATTATTCATGTTACTTACATGTCCAGGGGTCTGATACAACCTCCCAGGTTCCGGTACATCTCAGCCCCTACAACTGAGGCTGCCTCCCGTCAGCTCAGGCCCTCAGTTGTGACAGTAAGCACTGACCTAATGAATCCAGCCGGAGACCAGGATCAAGCGGCCAGGCCGATGCAAGAACTGGCAGCCCGACTAGAACATCAGGAGGCTGCACAGGGCCACATCATCCGCTGTCTCCAGGATCTCTCTACTCGGCTGGATGGGATTCAGACAACTCTCCGTGGATCAGGCGCGTCTGGTGCGTCAACCACAGTGACTCCAGCTATAACCCCACCCACCTTACCCATTTCTGCTCCACGTCTTCATCTTCCAACGCCAGCAAAATTTGACGGATCTCCAAGATTCTGCAGGGGATTTCTCAACCAGTGTGAGATTCAGTTTGAGCTACAACCTGGCAATTTTCCCAGTGACCGTACAAAAATTGCCTACATTATTTCTCTTCTCAGTGGCTCAGCCCTTGATTGGGCATCACCGTTATGGGAGAGGTCCGACATCCTGCTATCTTCCTACACTGCCTTCGTGTCAACATTCAGGCGCATCTTCGACGAGCAAGGCCGGGTAACCTCAGCTTCATCCGAGATTCTCCATTTACGCCAGGGGTCACGTACTGTAGGACAATATCTGATACAGTTCCAGATCCTGGCATCCGAACTGGCATGGAACGACGAGGCCCTGTATGCTGCATTCTGGCATGGCTTATCTGAGCGTATTAAAGATGAGTTAGCTACCAGAGACTTACCTTCTAAGTTAGATGAGCTAATCTCACTCTGCACGAAAGTTGATTTACGTTTCAGAGAGAGAGCAACTGAGCGTGGAAGATCATCTGCTCCAAAATCTTCTGCTCCTCCTCCTCGTCAACTGTCACCATCTAAAGATGAGCCCATGCAACTTGGCCGTTCCCGTTTAACTCCTGCTGAGCGCCGAAGACGTCTCTCCGAGTCTCTCTGTCTCTATTGTGCAGCTCCGTCTCACACCATTAATGCCTGTCCCAAACGTCCGGGAAACTCCAAATCCTAGCTCGCCAAGGAGAGGGCCGGCTAGGAGTAATGATCTCCTCTCCATCTCCTCAAGATTGTAATCTCCCAGTCTCGCTTCAAGTTGCTCAACGTTATCGGAACGTCATTGCCCTCCTTGATTCCGGAGCAGCTGGGAACTTTATTACCGAAGCCTATGTTAAACGGTGGTCCCTACCCACCGAGAGACTTCCTTCGTCCATTTCTTTAACTGCCGTGGATGGCAGCAAAATTTTTGATGCAGTTATTTCTTTAAGGACTCTACCAGTTCGTCTGAGAGTGGGAGTTCTTCATTCCGAACTTATTTCTTTTTTAGTGATTCCAAGAGCCACACATCCTGTGGTCCTGGGCCTTCCATGGCTCCGTCTTCACAATCCTACAATTGATTGGACGACTACGCAAATCCTGGCATGGGGTTCCTCCTGTGCTGAGACATGTTTGTTTAAAGTATTGCCTGTCTGTTCTTCCTCCCCCAGGTCGTCTGATGTTCCACCTCCTCCATATCAAGATTTCACGGATGTGTTCAGTAAAGCTTCTGCTGATATCCTTCCTCCTCATAGAGAATGGGACTGCCCGATTGATCTCGTTCCAGGGAAGGTTCCACCTCGAGGCCGAACTTATCCGTTGTCTCTGCCTGAGACGCATTCTATGGAGGAATATATTAAAGAGAACCTAGCAAAGGGGTTCATTCGACCTTCTTCTTCTCCAGCCGGCGCAGGCTTCTTTTTTGTAAAAAAGAAAGATGGTGGTCTGCGGCCGTGCATCGACTACAGAGGTTTGAACGACATTACCATCAAGAACCGTTATCCTTTACCCCTGATTACTGAGCTCTTTGACAGAGTTAGCGGAGCTACCATCTTTACAAAGCTGGACTTGAGAGGTGCATACAATCTCATCCGGATCCGTGAGGGTGACGAGTGGAAGACCGCCTTTAACACCCGTGACGGACATTATGAGTACCTCGTCATGCCCTTCGGATTGAGCAATGCTCCAGCTGTCTTCCAGCATTTTGTCAATGAGATCTTCAGAGACATTCTATACCGTCATGTCGTGGTCTATCTAGACGATATCCTCATTTTTGCCAACGATTTAGAGGAACATCGTTTTTGGGTTAAAGAGGTTCTGTCCCGTCTCCGTGTCAATCATCTCTATTGCAAATTAGAAAAATGCGTCTTTGAAGTCAAGTCCATTCCGTTTCTAGGGTACATTGTGTCCGGTTCCGGACTAGAGATGGATCCTGAGAAACTACAAGCAATCCAAAATTGGCCGGTACCCTTAACCCTCAAAGGGGTCCAGAGGTTCTTAGGGTTCGCCAACTATTACCGAAAGTTTATACGAGACTTTTCCACCATTGTGGCACCTATTACTGCTTTCACTAAGAAGGGTGCTAACCCGTCCAAGTGGTCTGAAGAAGCCATGCAAGCATTTCATCTTTTAAAACAAAGGTTCATCTCTGCGCCTGTTCTGAAACAGCCTGACATCGACT
Source organism: Pseudophryne corroboree (assembly GCF_028390025.1). Taxonomy (NCBI): domain Eukaryota; kingdom Metazoa; phylum Chordata; class Amphibia; order Anura; family Myobatrachidae; genus Pseudophryne; species Pseudophryne corroboree. The sequence continues at coordinate 493,938,279 of NC_086445.1, forward strand.
CTCCTTTCATCTTAGAGGTGGATGCCTCCTCCGTTGGAGTAGGAGCGGTGTTATCTCAGAGGGCTAAAGATGGCCATTTACACCCTTGCAGTTTCTTCTCCCGGAAGTTCTCCCCAGCTGAGCGCAACTATGCCATTGGCGACCAGGAGTTGCTAGCCATCAAGCTCGCTCTAGAAGAGTGGAGGTATCTGTTGGAGGGAGCTTCTCATTCAATCACCATACTTACAGACCACAAGAATCTTTTATATCTGAAAGGCGCACAATGTCTCAACCCTCGTCAGGCCAGATGGGCACTTTTCTTTTCCAGGTTCGACTTTAAACTCCAGTTCTGTCCGGGCTCTCAGAATCGCAAGGCCGATGCCCTTTCCCGCTCATGGGAGCAAGAAAATGAGTCGGAGTCTTCAGACAAGCATCCTATTATAAATCCGTTGGCATTCTCCACGGTAGGGATGGACTCTACGCCCCCATCAGGGAAAAGTTTTGTGAAACCGATGCTAAGGAAGAAGCTCATGCATTGGGCCCATGCTTCCCGTTTTGCCGGACATACAGGTATCCAAAAAACCCTGGAGTTTATCTCTAGGTCCTATTGGTGGCCAACTCTGAAAAAGGACGTCTTGGAGTTTATTGCATCTTGCCCAAAGTGTGCTCAACATAAGGTATCCCGCCAGTCGCCTGCGGGGCAACTGGTTCCACTATCTGTTCCCCGTCGACCTTGGACCCATTTGTCGATGGATTTTATTACAGATTTACCCATGTGCAACGAGTTCAATACCATCTGGGTGGTAGTTGACCGGTTCACCAAGATGGCACACTTAATTCCTCTCACCGGTCTTCCGTCAGCTTCCAAGTTGGCTCAAGTATTCATACAAGAGATCTTCCGACTCCACGGTCTTCCTGAAGAAATTATCTCAGATCGAGGAGTTCAATTCACAGCCAAATTCTGGCGAAGTTTATGTCAAGTCCTCCAAGTCAAGCTAAAGTTTTCCACGGCTTACCATCCTCAGACCAATGGTCAAACCGAGAGGGTGAATCAGGACTTGGAGGCCTTCCTCCGCATCTATGTGTCCTCCTCTCAAGATGACTGGGTTCAATTACTTCCCTGGGCCGAGTTCTGTCATAACAACCAGTATCATTCTTCATCTGCTTCAACACCATTCTTCACTAACTTTGGATTCCACCCTAAAGTCCCTGAGTTCCAACCGCTTCCAGCAACTTCTGTTCCCGCAGTGGATATCACCTTGCATCAGTTTGCCAATATCTGGAAGAGCGTACGATCAGCTCTGCTCAAGGCATCGTTCAGGTACAAGAAGTTTGCGGATAAGAAGCGTCGAGCAGTTCCTGCTCTCAAGGTGGGTGATCGGGTATGGTTATCCACGAAGAATTTGAGGTTAAGAGTTCCCAGTATGAAGTTTGCACCTCGCTATATCGGTCCTTTCAAGATTGAACAAGTCATCAATCCTGTTGCTTACAGACTCCAGTTGCCTCCCTTCTTAAAAATACCCAGGACATTCCATGTTTCCCTGTTGAAACCGCTGATCTTGAATCGGTTTCATTCCTCACTTCCTCCAACTCCGAAAGTCCAAACTCAACGAGGCGTTGAGTATGAAGTGGCCAAGATCCTGGACTCACGTCACCGTTACGGTCAACTACAATATCTTATTGACTGGAAGGGTTATGGTCCTGAGGAACGTTCATGGACCAATGCTTCTGATGTCCATGCTCCTACCTTGGTCCGGAGATTCCATTCCAAGTTTCCTCAAAAGCCAAAGAAGTGTCCTGGGGCCACTCCTAAAGGGGGGGGTGCTGTCACGATCCGGGTATCTGGACGCCATTTCTTACCCATCAGATGCCTCCTAAGGCTGGCTCAGCGCTCCAGGACCGGATCCCATCTGTTATCCTGATGTGTACATTCCTGTATCCTCTCCTGTCACTCTGGGACGCTGTCACAGTAAACGCCATATTACACCTGGCATGGCGTCTCCCGCGGCCTCCGCCGCCGTCCCTGAACTTCTGCATGCAGAGTGTCTGAGTGGCGATTACGTCAGCCGCGGCCTCCGCTGTGTCCGCGTGGTTGGATGTGCATCTGTCAGCCTGGCGCCTCCTGTCTCCGGTGGCTGGCGCCGCCATTACTGTTTTCATTACCACATGGATTACAAACCAAACTTCCCTCCAAGTGTCTGCATGGGCGCAGCCATCTTGGATTCTGTCAGCTGATCATTTCCACCAATCTGTTCTCAGTATTGATAATCTGCATAATTGCCTAGCCAATCCCTTCCTTGCTGCAGGTATAAATACACTGTGCCTGAGCAAGGAAGGCGTCAGTGCTTTGGTTGTCAAACCTAGTTCCTGTTTGTCTCTCTCCTGTGATTGTCTTCCAGGTTCCAGCTCCTGTCTCAAGACTTCCACCATAGAGACCCGCACCAGCATTCCACCTGCGGTGTAGCCTGACTCTCCAATCCATTGTGGATTCATCTGTTTCCAGCTACAACATTACCTGCTTCCAGCTCAGCTTCCAGCAGAGTACAGCTTCTCTTAAAGGGCCGGTGTCCTTTCTACACTTTACCACTCTCCACCGGTATTATTATTTCTCCGCTCTCAAGTTCTACATTTCAGTTCATATTTCATCGCTCCCAAGTTCATTTATTATTTAACTGGTTCCAGCCAGTATCCACTCCGTGCTAACAACAGTCTGGTTCCAGCCAGTATCCACAGCAGCCGTTTTATCTTCAGCAACCCAGCTTTTCCTGGAACACCAGCTGGCACAATCCTGGGTTATCTCCATTGCTACAGTCGGGCCTGGTAAGGACTTTCCATCTAGAAGATTATAAGAACTATCTCACACTACCAGTGCCCTGTGGCTCCTGCCATCCTGTAGTACCCAGGAACTGTATTTATTCTTTGCTGACTTTTACGTTTTCTTTTACTGCTGCTGTGTTGCGGAGTTGTCATAATAAACATCATTGACTTTTATCCAAGTTGTCGTGGTCACGCCTTCGGGCAGTTATTATTCATGTTACTTACATGTCCAGGGGTCTGATACAACCTCCCAGGTTCCGGTACATCTCAGCCCCTACAACTGAGGCTGCCTCCCGTCAGCTCAGGCCCTCAGTTGTGACACCAGGGTCATGCAGTGGATTTTGTAGAGGCCGGGGAGGACTTCTGTTCCTGGGAACTAGCTGTGTTGTGCAGCTTTTTCCCTCTGCCCTTACCTCTGGCAAGAAAGAACGCACCCCATACTCTCTTGTTTCTTGTAACCGAAAGGACTGCATTTGATAATGTGGTGCTTTCTTAGGCTGTGAGGGAATATAAGGCAAAAATTTTGATTTACCAGCTGTAGCTGTGGAGACCAGGTCCGAGAGACCTTCCCCAAACAATTCCTCACCCTTGTAAGGTAAAACCTCCATCATATGCCTCTGAGTCGGCATCACCTGTCCATTGCCGGGTCCATAGGACTCGTCTAGCAGAAATCGACATAGCGTTGATTCTAGAACCCAGTAGGCCAATGTCTCTTTGAGCATCTCTCATATATAAGACAGTATCGTTAATATGACCCCGGGTCAATAAAATGGTACCCTTATCCAGGGTATCAATTTCCGTCGATAAGGTACCTATCCACGCTGCTACAGCGCTACAAACTCCAGCCGACACTATTGCCGGTCTGAGTAAGGTACTAAAATGTGTGTAAATTGACTTTAAGGTAGCCTGCTGTTTGCGATCAGCAGGATCCCTGAGGGTAGCCATATCTTGGGATGGCAGCTTACTCTTTTGGATAAGCGTGTCCACGCTTTTTTCCCTCCTTGGGGAAGATTCTCACCGTATCCTGTCCTTAGTCGGGAAAGGATACATCCTAAGAATCCTTTTGGGAATCTGCAGTTTCTTGTCTGGAGATTCCCAAGCCTTTTCAATAACTCGTTCATGAGATGGGGGAAAGGTTACCTCAGGTTTCTTTACCCTATACATGTGTACCCTCGTGTCAGGGACAGGGGGTTTCTCTATGATATGCAAAACATCTTTTATTACAATACTCATATATTGAATACTATTTGCCAATTCTGGCTGTAACTTTGCATCATCGTAGTCGACACTGGAGTCAGAATCCGTGTCTGCGTCAGTGTCTACTATTTTGGATAGTGGGCGCTTTTGAGACCCAGGAGGTCCCTGTGACATAGGGGAAAGGCAGGGTTTGACGCCTGTACATTCCCTAGACTGAGTGCAATAAATTCACATTAGCACTAAAACATTCCACATATCCAACCAGTCAGGTGTCGGTGTTGCCGACGGAGACACCACAGTCATTAACTCCATCTCCTCCCTATGAGAGCCTTTTACCTCAGACATGGCGACACATGCGTACCGACACACCACACACTCAGCGAATCCTCTTATCTGAAGACAGTTCCCCCACTAGGCCCTTTGCAGAGACAGACAGAGAGAGAGAGAGTATGCCAGCACACACCCAGCGCTATATGACCCAGGAAAAAACCCACACAATATGTTTACCCAGATAGCGCTGTAATCTATATTTTTGCGCCAAATTATGTGCCCCCCCCCCCCCCCCTTCTTTAAAACCCTCTTTCACTGTGGATAAGCAGGGGAGAGTCCGGGGAGCTTTCTCTCAGCGCTGTGCTGTGGAGAAAATGGCGCTGGTGAGTGCTGAGGAAGAAGCCCCGCCCCCTCAGCGGCGGGCTTCTGTCCCGCTAAAATATATAAAAAACTGGCAGGGGCTCTTTATATATACAGTGCCTAGCTGTATATATCTACTTTTGCCAGAAAAGTAGGCTATATTGCTGCCCAGGGCGCCCCGCCTGCGCCCTGCACCCTTACAGTGACTGCCGTTTGTGTGTGCTGTGTGGGAGCAATGGCGCACAGCTTAACTGCTGTGCGTTACCTCGGTGAAGATCTGAAGTCTTCTGCCGCCTCTGAAGTCTTCTTTCTTCTCATACTCACCCGGCTTCTATCTTCCGGCTATGTGAGGAGGACGGCGGCGCGGCTCCGGGACGAACTTCAGGGTGAGACCTGTGTTCCGAATCCATCTGGAGCTAATGGTGTCCAGTAGCCTAAGAAGCAGAGCTAGTAAACTGAGGTCTGGAGGAGGGGCATAGAGGGAGGAGCCAGTGCACACCCATACCCAAAGTCTTTCTTGAAGTGCCCATGTCTCCTGCGGAGCCCGTCTATCCCCATGGTCCTTACGGAGTCCACAGCATCCTCTAGGACGTAAGAGAAATATATGTTAAATTTTTATATTTTCTTACCATAGATTATATCCTAATCTCTCGAAATTTACCGTATATACTCGAGTATAAATCGACCCGAATATAAGCCGAGGCACCTAATTTTACCACAAAAACCTGGGAAAACTCATTGACTCGAGTATAAGCCTAGGGTGGGAAATGCAGCTCTAGCAGTACACAGCCCTCAGTGCCAGATATGCCCTCATACTGCCAGATATGCCCCACAGTGCCAGATGTGCCCTCATGCTGCCAGATATGCCCCACTGTGCCAGATGTGCCCTCATGCTGCCAGATATGCCCCACAGTGCCAGATATGCCCTCATGCTGCCAGATATGCCCCAGTGCCAGATGTGCCCTCATGCTGCCAGATATGCACCACAGTGCCAGATGTGCCCTCATGCTGCCAGATATGCCCCACTGTGCCAGATGTGCCCTCATGCTGCCAGATATGCCCCACTGTGCCAGATGTGCCCTCATGCTGCCAGATATGCCCCACAGTGCCAGGAAGGGTACTTACCCTCCATCGCTCCCGCGTTGTCTTCTGAAGGAGGGACACGGAGGGCACAGCGCGCGGCTCTCCTGTGTCTCTCCTGCGTCTCCGTCTCCGGCGGCGTGTGTGTATTAAATGAAGTGCCGGTTCGTGAGCCAATCAGAGCTCACGAACGGGCAGTTCATTTAACACACACACACGCCGACGGAGACGCAGGAGGGACACAGGAGAGCCGCGCGCTGTGCCCTTCGTGTCCCTCCTTCCACTGACTCGGGTATAAGCCGAGGGGGCTTTTTCAGCACAAAAAAACGTGCTGAAAAAGTCGGCTTATACTCGAGTATATACGGTATATTGATATTGAATTTGAACTTGTCCTCCTCCAAAATGAACGCTGTACTCTGTGGCATTGGCACATGATGAGGAGAGAGAGAGCGTGGGTGGGAGCATAAGCGTGCATGCACGCGGCATGACATCATCACGACACATTCCACAGGTTAGAGGAACTGGGAGTAGGATTACGTCAGTGATGCTGCACAATACAAATGAATGACAGCCAAACTGGACAGAGGGGGTGGCGGGCGCAATGGGCTGGAGGACAGAAATGAGCACACTCTGCGATCGCCGATACTGTAGCAACAGCAGGTGTGTGTGAGGGGGTGACAGACATTAGGGGGTGCCTGTGCGCACCAGGCACCCCCCCCGCGCACGCCTATGTCTGACACTCTAAATTACAGCAGACCTGAGGACCTTAAAAATGTGCTATATGGTTATGAAGCACTCCCACAGGACAGGTAACAAATATCACAGATGAGCGTGTGGCTTTAGGGAATTGGATGTGTGGCTGCATACTAAAGGGCAGTATGGACGGTGTAATGGTTATCACATAGGTCATGGATCCGATTCCCACCATGGTCCTGTGTGTAGTTTGTATATTCTCCCTGTGCTTGCGTGGATTTCCTAGAATACCACTTCACCAGCACTGCAATTTACGAAGATATGGTTCACAATTTTTCTCTGTTTCGTACGCTGGTCCTTCTCTTTTGTTTACCGGAAAAACCATAACGCCTTATCTCAGAGGCTATCGGAAAAAGAAAGCGATAGGCAGAAACATAGTGTGATACTGTATAAATGGCATATTTATTACATCACACAAAGTTTTAAAACGGATATCAACACCACATTTTTTTTTTTAGCATCTCACTGGTGCGCACTCCCCTAAGGAGCTTCAGACTGCGATCGATCGCTGCCACTGCAGCAATCCTGTCTGAATTAGGCCCTTAGGCCCTCATTCCGAGTTGATCGCTCGCAAGGCGAATTTAGCAGAGTTGCTCACGCTAAGCCTACGCCTACTGGGAGTGTATCTTAGCTTCTTAAAATTGCGACCGATGTATTCGCAATATTGCGATTACAAACTACTTAGCAGTTTCAGAGTAGCTCCAGACTTACTCGGCATCTGCGATCAGTTCAGTGCTTGTCGTTCCTGGTTTGACGTCACAAACACACCCAGCGTTCGCCCAGACACTCCTCCGTTTCCCCGGCCACTCCTGCGTTTTTTCCGGAAACGGTAGCGTTTTTTCCCGCACGCCCATAAAACGGCCTGTTTCCGCCCAGTAACACCCATTTCCTGTCAATCACATTACGATCGCCGGAGCGATGAAAAAGCCGTGAGTAAAAATACTATCTCCATTGTAAAATTACTTGGCGCAGTCGCAGTGCGATTATTGCGCATGCGTACTAAGCGGAATTTCACTGCGATGCGATGAAAAATACCGAGCGAACGACTCGGAATGAGGGCCTTAGTGAATTGATTTTGCTTTAATGCTAGCAAGCTGAAAGCAGTGAGGGAAATATCTGCATATCACTGCAAGAGAATGTTATATCAAGATTAGCTCCCTTGACTACACAGTGTGGGACTGCCATGCCATCCTTGACAGGGAAGCCTGCAATTCAGGAAACACGACTGAAAATGTAAAATGTTCTTCATTATCCAGTTTACATCTTTAAAACAAGAGTCATAACAAATGACATGCTTCAGTCTACACCTGCCCTTAATGTGGTGCCACACTGTACTTTTGGCAGGTTTAACTAGTACCTAATAGGAAGTTAGGATAGGAAACTTGCTTATTTTTGCTCATGTCCCATAGAGGTGAGAGCAATAATATACAAGGGTTTGCCACTTTGCCTACCATTGTACTCAGAAATGCACACAAGGGGGGTAATTCCAAGTTGATCGCAGCAGGACATTTTTTAGCAGTTGGGCAAAACCATGTGCACTGCAGGGGGGGCAGATATAACATTTGCAGAGAGAGTTAGATTTGGGTGGGTTATTTTGTTTCTGTGCAGGGTTATTTTGTACTGGCTGCTTTATTTTTACACTGCAATTTAGATTGCAGATTGAACTCACCACACACAAAACTAACTCTCTCTGCACATGTTATGTCTGCCTCCCCTGCAGTGCACATGGTTTTGCCCATCTGCTAACAAAAATCCTGCTGCGATCAACTCAGAATTACCCCCAAGGTTCAGATGAAAGCTAGTAGAAATAGGGGGTCATTCAGACCTGATCGCACGCTATGTTTTTTCGCTGCGATCAGGTCAGAACTGTGCATGCGTATGCACCACAATGTGCAGGCACGTCGTACAAGTACAAAGCGGATCGTTGCCCAGCGATGGATTGTACGAAGAATCCGTTCGCACAGCCGATCGCAAGGAGATTGACAGGAAGAGGGCATTTGTGGGTGTCAACTGACCGTTTTCTAGGAGTGCTTGGAAAAACGCAGGCGTGTCCAGGCGTTTGCAGGGCGGGTGTCTGACGTCAATTCCGGCCCCGGACAGGCTGAAGTGATCGCAGCAGATAATAATAAGAATTTACTTACCGATAATTCTATTTCTCGTAGTCCGTAGTGGATGCTGGGGACTCCGTCAGGACCATGGGGTTTAGCGGCTCCGCAGGAGACAGGGCACAATAATAAAAGCTTTAGGATCAGGTGGTGTGCACTGGCTCCTCCCCCTATGACCCTCCTCCAAGCCTCAGTTAGGATACTGTGCCCGGACGAGCGTGCATAATAAGGAAGGATATTGAATCCCGGGTAAGACTCATACCAGCCACACCAATCACACCGTACAACCTGTGATCTGAACCCAGTTAACAGTATGATAACAACGAAGGAGCCTCTGAAAAGATGGCTCACAACAAGAATAACCCGATTTTTGTAACAATAACTATGTACAAGTATTGCAGACAATCCGCACTTGGGATGGGCGCCCAGCATCCACTACGGACTACGAGAAATAGAATTATCGGTAAGTAAATTCTTATTTTCTCTAACGTCCTAAGTGGATGCTGGGGACTCCGTCAGGACCATGGGGATTATACCAAAGCTCCCAAACGGGCGGGAGAGTGCGGATGACTCTGCAGCACCGAATGAGAGAACTCCAGGTCCTCCTCAGTCAGGGTGTGCCCCTGACCAAGTAGCAGCTCGGCAAAGTTGTAAAGCCGAGACCCCTCGGGCAGCCGCCCAAGATGAGCCCACTTCCTTGTGGAATGGGCTTTTACTGATTTTGGCTGTGGCAAGCCTGCCACAGAATGTGCAAGCTGAATTGTACTACAAATCCAGCGAGCAATCGTCTGCTTAGAAGCAGGAACACCCATCTTGTTGGGTGCATACAGGCTAAACAGCGAGTCAGATTTTCTGACTCCAGTCGTCCTGGAAACATATATTTTCAGGGCCCTGACAACGTCAAGTAACTTGGAGTCCTCCAAGTCCCTAGTAGCCGCAGGTACCACAATAGGTTGGTTCATGTGAAAAACAGAAAACACCTTAAGGAGAAATTGAGGACGAGTCCTCAATTCTGCCCTGTCAGAATGAAAAATTAAGTAAGGGCTTTTATATGATAAAGCCGCCCATTCTGACACACGCCTGGCTGAAGCCAGGGCTAATAGAATCTTCACCTTCCATGTGAAATATTTTAATTCCACAGTGGTGAGTGGATCAAACCAATGTGACTTTAGGAAACTCAAAACAACATTGAGATCCCAAGGTGCCACTGGGGGCACAAAAGGAGGCTGTATATGCAGTACCCCTTTTACAAACGTCTGAACTTCAGGCACTGAAGCCAGTTCTTTCTGGAAGAAATTTGACAGGGTCGAAATTTGAACCTTAATGGACCCTAATTTTTAGGCCCATAGACAGTCCTGTTTTCAGGAAATGTAGGAACGACCCAGTTGGAATTCCTCTGTAGGGACCTTCTTGGCCTCACACCACGCAACATATTTTCGCCAAATGCGGTGAAAATGTTTTGCGGTTACATCCTTCCTGGCTTCGACCAGGGTAGGGATGACTTCATCTGGAATGCCCTTTCAGGATCCGGCGTTCAACTGCCATGCCGTCAAACGCAGCCGCGGTAAGTCTTGGAACAGACAAGGCCCCTGCTGGAGCAGGTCCTTTCTTAAAGGTAGAGGCCACGGTTCTTCCGTGAGCATCTCTTGAAGTTCCGGGTACCAAGTCCTTCTTGACCCATCCGGAACCACGAGTATCGTTCTTACTCATCTCCTTCTTATGATTCTCAGTACTTTTGGTATGAGATGCATAGGAGGGAACACATACCCTGACTGGTACACCCACAGTGTTACCAGAGCGTCCACCGCTATTGCCTGAGGGTCCCTTGACCTGGCGCAATATTTGTCTAGTTTTTTGTTCAGGCGGGACGCCATCATGTCCACCTTTGGTTTTTCCCAACGGTTTACAATCATGTGGAAGACTTCCCGCTGAAGTCCCCACTCTCCCGGGTGGAGGTTATGCCTGCTGAGGAAGTTTGCTTCCCAGTTTTCCACTCCCGGAATTAACACTGCTGAGAGTGTTATCACATGATTTTTCGCCCAGCGAAGAATCCTTGCAGTTTCTGCCATTTCCCTCCTGCTTCATGTGCCGCCCTGTCTGTTTACGTGGGCGACTGCCGTGATGTTGTCCCACTGGATCAATACCGGCTGACCTTGAAGCAGAGGTCTTGCTAAGCTTAGAGCCTTGTAAATTGCCCTTAGCTCCAGTATGTTTATGTGGAGAGAAGTCTCCAGACTTGATCACACTCCCTGGAAATTTTTTCCTTGTGTGACTGCTCCCCAGCCACTCAGGCTGGCATCCGTGGTCACCAGGACCCAGTCCTGAATGTCGAATCTGCGGCCCTTTCATAGATGAGCACTCTGCAGCCACCGCAGAAGAAAACACCCTTGTCCTTGGAGACAGGGTTATCCGCTGATGCATCTGAAGATGCGATCCGGACCATTTTCCCAGCAGATTCCACTGAAAGGTTCTTGCGTGAAATCTACCGAATGGGATCGCTTTGTAAGAAACCACCATTTTTCACAGGACCCTTGTGCAATGATGCACTGATACTTTTCCTGGTTTTAGGAGGTTCCTGACTAGCTCGGATAACTCCCTGGTCTTCTTCTCCGGGAGAAAACATCCTTTTCTGGACTGTGTCCAGAATCATTCCTAGGAACATTAGATGTGTCGTCGGAAAAAGCTGCGATTTTGGAATATTTAGAATCCACTCGTGCTGTCGTAGAACTACTTGAGATAGTGCTACTCCGACCGCCAACTGTTCTCTGGACCTTGCCCTTATCAGGAAAGCGTCCATATTTCTTTTAGGAAGAATCATTATTTCGGCCATTACCATGGTAAAGACCCGGGGTGCCGTGGACAATCCAAACGGCAGCGTCTGAACTGATAGTGACAGTTCTGTACCACGAACCTGAGATGCCCTTGGTGAGAAGGGCAAAATTTGGACATGTAGGTAAGCGTCCCTGATATCCAGTGACACCATATCGTCCTGGTTCGCTATCACTGCTCTGAGTGACTCCATCTTGATTTGAACCCTTGTATGTAATTGTTCAAATCTTTTAGATCTCACCGAGCCGTTTGGCTTCAGTACCACAATATAGTGTGGAATAATACCCCTTCCCTTGTTGTAGGAGGGGTACTTTGATTATCACCTGCTGGGAATACAGCCTGTGAATTTTTTTCCAATACTGCCTCCCTGTCGGAGGGAGACGTTGGTAAAGCAGACTTCAGGAACTTGTGAGGGGAAGACGTCTCGAATTTCCAATGTACACCTGGGATACTACGTGTAGGATCCAGGAGTCCACTTGCGAGTGAGCCCACTGCGTGCTGAAACTCTTGAGATGACCCCCCACTGCACCTGAGTCCGCTTGTATGGCCCCAGCGTCATGCTGCGGACTTGGCAGAAGCTGTGGAGGACTTCTGTTCCTGGGAATGGGCTGCCTGCTGCAGTCTTCTTCCCTTTCCTCTAACCCTGGGCAGATATGACTGGCCTTTTGCCCGCCTGCCTTTATGGGTACGAAAGGACTGAGACTGAAAAGACTGTGTCCTTTTCTGCTGAGATGTGACTTGGGGTAACAAAAGTGGATTTTCCAGCTGTTGCCATGGCCACCAGGTCCGATGGACCGCCCCTTTATACGGCAATACTTCCATGTGCCGTCTGGAATCTGCATCACCTGACCACTGTCGTGTCTATAAACATCGTCTGGCAGATATGGACATCACATCTACTCTTGATGCCAGAATGCAAATATCCCTCTGCGCATCTCGCATATATAGAAATGCATCCTTAAAATGCTCTATAGTCAATAAAATATTGTTCCTGTCAAGGGTATCAATATTTTCAGTCAGGAAATCCGACCAAGCCCCCCCAGCGCTGCACATCCAGGCTGAGGCGATTGCTGGTCGTAGTATAACACCAGTATGTGTGTATATACTTTTTAGGATATTTTTCAGCTTCCTATCAGCTGGCTCTTTGAGGGCGGCCGTATCTGGAGACGGTAACGCCACTTGTTTTTATAAGCGTGTGAGCGCCTTATCCACCCTAAGGTGTGTTTCCCAACTCGCCCTCACTTCTGGCGGGAAAGGGTATACCTCCAATAATTTTCTATCGGAGGAAACCCACGTATCATCACACACTTTAATTTATCTGATTCAGGAAAAACTACAAGTAGATTATTCCCACCCTACATAATACCCTTATTTGTGGTACTTGTAGTATCAGAAATATGTAACTCCTCCTTCATTGCCCTTAACATGTAACGTGTGGCCCTAAAGGAAAATACGTTTGTTTCTTCACCGTCGACACTGAAGTCAGTGTCCGTGTCTGTGTCTGTGTCGACCAACTGAGGTAAATGGGCGTTTTTACAAGCCCCTGACGGTGTCTGAGACGCCTGGACAGGTACTAATTTGTTTGCCGGCCGTCTCATGTCGTCAACCGACCTTGCATCGTGTTGACATTATCACGTAATTCCTAAATAAGCCATCCATTCCGGTGTCGACTCCCTAGAGAGTGACATCACCAATACAGGCAATTTGCTCCGCCTCCTCACCAACATCGTCCTCCTACATGTCGACACACACGTACCGACACACAGCACACACACAGGGAATGCTCTGATAGAGGACAGGACCCCACTAGCCCTTTGGGGAGACAGAGGGAGAGTTTGCCAGCACACACCAAAAACGCTATAATTATACAGGGACAACCCCTTATACAAGTGTTTTCCCTTATAGCATTTTCACATATGTAATCATATCGCCAAATAAGTGCCCCCCCTCTCTGTTTTAACCCTGTTTCTGTAGTGCAGTGCAGGGGAGAGCCTGGGAGCCTTCCTCACAGCAGAGCTGAGCAGGAAAATGGCGCCGTGTGCTGAGGAGAATAGGCCCCGCCCCCTAAAACGGCGGGCTCTTCTCCCGGAGTTTGTGAGATCTGGCAGGGGTTAAATACATCCATATAGCCTCAAGGGCTATATGTGATGTATTTTAGCCATAAAAAAGGTATAATACATTGCTGCCCAGGGCGCCCCCCCCCCAGCGCCCTGCACCCTCAGTGACCGCTGGTATGAAGTGTGCTGACAACAATGGCGCACAGCTGCAGTGCTGTGCGCTACCTTATGAAGACTGAAAGTCTTCTGCCGCCTGTTTCTGGACCTCTGGACCTCTTCAACTTCGGCATCTGCAAGGGGGGTCGGCGGCACGGCTCCGGGACGAACCCCAGGGTGAGACCTGTGTTCCGACTCCCTCTGGAGCTAATGGTGTCCAGTAGCCTAAGAAGCCAATCCATCCTGCACGCAGGTGAGTTTACTTCTCTCCCCTAAGTCCCTCGTAGCAGTGAGCCTGTAGCCAGCAGGACTCACTGAAAATAAAAAACCTAACTTAAACTTTTATTCTAAGCAGCTCAGGAGAGCCACCTAGATTGCACCCTTCTCGGCCGGGCACAAAAATCTAACTGAGGCTTGGAGGAGGGTCATAGGGGGAGGAGCCAGTGCACACCACCTGATCCTAAAGCTTTTATTATTGTGCCCTGTCTCCTGCGGAGCCGCTAAACCCCATGGTCCTGACGGAGTCCCCAGCATCCACTTAGGACGTTAGAGAAAAGATTTTACTCACCGTAAATCTATTTCTCGTAGTCCGTAGTGGATGCTGGGGACTCCGTAAGGACCATGGGGATTAGCGGCTCCGCAGGAGACTGGGCACAACTAAAGAAAGCTTTAGGACTACCTGGTGTGCACTGGTTCCTCCAACTAAGACCCTCCTCCAGACCTCAGTTAGGATACTGTGCCCGGAAGAGCTGACACAATAAGGAAGGATTTTGAATCCCGGGTAAGACTCATACCAGCCACACCAATCACACCGTATAACTCGTGATACTATACCCAGTTAACAGTATGATAACAACTGAGCCTCTCAACAGATGGCTCAACAATAACCCTTTAGTTAGGCAATAACTATATACAAGTATTGCAGACAATCCGCACTTGGGATGGGCGCCCAGCATCCACTACGGACTACGAGAAATAGATTTACCGGTGAGTAAAATCTTATTTTCTCTAACGTCCTAAGTGGATGCTGGGGACTCCGTAAGGACCATGGGGATTATACCAAAGCTCCCAAACGGGCGGGAGAGTGCGGATGACTCTGCAGCACCAAATGAGCAAACTCCAGGTCCTCCTCAGCCAGGGTATCAAACTTGTAGACTCTTGCAAGAGTGTTTGAACCCGACCAAGTAACAGCTCAGCAAATTTGTAAAGCCGAGACCCCTCGGGCAGCCGCCCAAGAAGAACCCACTTTCCTCGTGGAATGGGCTTTCACAGATTTAGGGTGCGGCAGTCCAGCCACAGAATGTGCAAGTTGAATCGTGCTACAGATCCAGCGAGCAATAGTCTGCTTAGAAGCAGGAGCACCCAGCTTGTTGGGTGCATACAGGATAAATAGCGAGTCAGTTTTCCTGACTCCAGCCGTCCTGGAAACATATACTTTTCAGGGCCCTGACTACGTCCAGAAACTTGGAATCCTCCAAGTCCCAAGTAGCCGCAGGCACCACAATAGGTTGGTTCACTTGAAAAACTGCTACCACCTTAGGAAGGAATTGGGAACGAGTCCTCAATTCCGCCTTATCCATATAAAATACAGATAAGGGCTTTTGCATGACAAAGCCGCCAATTCTGATACACGCCTGGCCGACGCCAAGGCCCACAGCATGACCACTTTCCACGTGAGGTATTGTAGCTCCACGGATTTAAGTGGCTCAACTCAATGCGACTTCAGGAAATCCAACACTACGTTGAGATCCCACGGTGCCACTGGAGGCACAAACGGGGCTGACTATGCAGCACTCCCTTAACAAAAGTCTGAACTTCAGGCAGTGAAGCCAGTTCTATTTTGGAAGAAAATCGATAGAGCCGAAATCTGGACCTTAATGGAACCCAATTTTAGGCCCATAGTCACCTCTGACTTGTAGGAAGTGCAGAAATCGACCTAGCTGAAATTCCTCCTTTGGGGCCTTACTGGCCTCACAGCACGCAACATATTTCCGCCATATGCGGTGATAATGGTTTGCGTTCACTTCTTTCCTAGCTTTAAATAGCATAGGGATAACTTCCTCCGGAATGCCTTTTTCCTTCAGGATCCGGCGTTCAACCGCCATGCCGTCAAACGCAGCCGCGGTACGTCTTGGAACAGACAGGCCCCCTGCTGCAGCAGGTCCTGTCTGAGCGGCAGAGGCCATGGGACCCGGAACAATGAGTATAGTTCTTACTCCTCTCCTTCTTATTATTCTCATTACCCTGGGTATGAGAGGCAGAGAAGGGAACACATACACCGACTGGTACACCCACGGTGTTACCAGAGCGTCCACAGCTATCGCCTGAGGGTCCCTTGACCTGGCGCAATATCTTTGTAGCTTTTTGTTGAGGCGGGACGCCATCCTGTCCACCTGTGGCCTTTCCCCACGGTGTACAATCATTTGGAAGACTTCTGGATGAAGTCCCCACTCTCCCGGGTGGAGGTCTGCTGAGAAAGTCTGCTTCTCAGATGTCCACTCCGGGAATGAACACTGCTGACAGTTCTAACACATGATTTTCCGCCCATCGGAGAACCCTTGTGGCTTCTGCTATCGCCATCCTGCTTCTTGTGCCGCCCTGTCGGTTTACATGAGCGACCGCCGTGATGTTGTCTGACTGGATCAGCACCGGCCAGTGTTGAAGCAGGGGTCTAGCCTGACTTAGGGCATTGTAAATGGCCCATAGTTCCAGAACATTTATGTGTAGGGAAGTCTCCTGACTTTTCCATAGGCCTTGGAAGTTTCTTCCCTGTGTGACTGCCCCCCAGCCTTGAAGGCTGGCATCCGTGGTCACCAGGACCCAGTCCTGTATGCCGAATCTGCGGCCCCTAGAAGATGAGCACTCTGCAGTCACCACCACAGCGACACCCTGGCCCTTGGAGACAGGGTTATCCGCCGATGCATCTGAGGATGCGACCCGGACCACTTGTCCAACAGATCCCACTGGAAGATCCTTGCATGGCACTTGGCGAATGGAAATTCTTCGTAAGAAGCTACCATCTTTCCCAAGGCTCGCGTGCATTGAAGCACCGATACCTGTATTTGTATTAGGAGGTCTCCGTCTAGAGACGCCAACTCCTTGGACTTCTCCTCCGGGAGAAACCCTTTTTATCCTGTTCTGTGTCCAGAACCATACCCAGGAACAGTAGATGCGTCGTAGGAACCAGCTGCGACTTTGGAATATTCAGACTCCAGCCGTGCTGTTGTAGCACTTCCCGAGATAGTGCTACTCCGACGAACAACTGCTCCCTGGACCTCGCCTTTATAAGGAGATCGTCCAAGTACGGGATAAGTACTTCGGCCATTACCTTGGTAAATACCCTCGGTGCCGGGGACAGACCAACGGCAACGTCTGGAATTGGTAATGACAATCCTGTACCACAATTTTGAGGTACACCTGGTGAAGAGGGTAAATAGGGACATGCAGGTAAGTATCCTTGATGTCCAGTGATACCCTGAAATTTTCCAGGCTTGCAATAATCGCCCTGAGCGATTCCATTTTGAACTTGAACCTTCGTATATAAGTGTTCAAGGATTTAAATTTTAGAATGGGTCTCACCGAACCGTCTGGTTTCGGTACCACAATGTCACGATCCGGGTATCTGGACGCCATTTCTTACCCATCAGATGCCTCCTAAGGCTGGCTCAGCGCTCCAGGACCGGATCCCATCTGTTATCCTAATGTTCACATTCCTGCATCCTCTCCTGTCTCTCTGAGACGCTGTCACAGTAACGCCTTATTACATCTGGCATGGCGTCTCCCGCGGCCTCCACCGCCGTCCCTGAGCTTCTGCATGCAGAGTGTCAGAGTGGCGATTACGTCAGCCGCGGCCTCCGCTGTGTCCGCGTGGTTGGATGTGCACTTGTCAGCCTGGCGTCTCCTGTCTCCAGTGGCCGGCGCCGCCATTACTGTTTTCATTACCACATGGATTACAAACCAAACTTCCCTCCAAGTGTCTGCATGGGTGCAGCCATCTTGGATTCTGTCAGCTGATCATTTCCTCCAATCTGTTGTCAGTATTGTTAATCTGCATAATTGCCTAGCCAATCCCTTCCTTGCTGCAGGTATAAATACACTGTGCCTGAGCAAGGAAGGCGTCAGTGCTTTGGTTGTCAAACCTAGTTCCTGTTTGTCTCTCTCCTGTGATTGTCTTCCAGGTTCCAGCTCCTGTCTCAAGACTTCCACCATAGAGACCCGCACCAGCATTCCACCTGCGGTGTAGCCTGACTCTCCAATCCATTGTGGATTCATCTGTTTCCAGCTACAACATTACCTGCTTCCAGCTCAGCTTCCAGCAGAGTACAGCTTCCCTTAAAGGGCCGGTGTCCTTTCTACACTTTACCACTCTCCACCGGTATTATTATTTCTCCGCTCTCAAGTTCTACATTTCAGTTCATATTTCATCGCTCCCAAGTTCATTTATTATTTAACTGGTTCCAGCCAGTATCCACTCCGTGCTAACAACAGTCTGGTTCCAGCCAGTATCCACAGCAGCTGTTTTATCTTCAGCAACCCAGCTTTTCCTGGAACACCAGCTGGCACAATCCTGGGTTATCTCCATTGCTACAGTCGGGCCTGGTAAGGACTTTCCATCTAGAAGATCATAAGAACTATCTCACACTACCAGTGCCCTGTGGCTCCTGCCATCCTGTAGTACCCAGGAACTGTATTTATTCTTTGCTGACTTTTACGTTTTCTTTTACTGCTGCTGTGTTGCGGAGTTGTCATAATAAACACCATTGACTTTTATCCAAGTTGTCGTGGTCACGCCTTCGGGCAGTTATTATTCATGTTACTTACATGTCCAGGGGTCTGATACAACCTCCCAGGTTCCGGTACATCTCAGCCCCTACAACTGAGGCTGCCTCCCGTCAGCTCAGGCCCTCAGTTGTGACAGTAAGCACTGACCTAATGAATCCAGCCGGAGACCAGGATCAAGCGGCCAGGCCGATGCAAGAACTGGCAGCCCGACTAGAACATCAGGAGGCTGCACAGGGCCACATCATCCGCTGTCTCCAGGATCTCTCTACTCGGCTGGATGGGATTCAGACAACTCTCCGTGGATCAGGCGCGTCTGGTGCGTCAACCACAGTGACTCCAGCTATAACCCCACCCACCTTACCCATTTCTGCTCCACGTCTTCATCTTCCAACGCCAGCAAAATTTGACGGATCTCCAAGATTCTGCAGGGGATTTCTCAACCAGTGTGAGATTCAGTTTGAGCTACAACCTGGCAATTTTCCCAGTGACCGTACAAAAATTGCCTACATTATTTCTCTTCTCAGTGGCTCAGCCCTTGATTGGGCATCACCGTTATGGGAGAGGTCCGACACCCTGCTATCTTCCTACACTGCCTTCGTGTCAACATTCAGGCGCATCTTCGACGAGCCAGGCCGGGTAACCTCAGCTTCATCCGAGATTCTCCGTTTACGCCAGGGGTCACGTACTGTAGGACAATATCTGATACAGTTCCAGATCCTGGCATCCGAACTGGCATGGAACGACGAGGCCCTGTATGCTGCATTCTGGCATGGCTTATCTGAGCGTATTAAAGATGAGTTAGCTACCAGAGACTTACCTTCTAAGTTAGATGAGCTAATCTCACTCTGCACGAAAGTTGATTTACGTTTCAGAGAGAGAGCAACTGAGCGTGGAAGATCATCTGCTCCAAAATCTTCTGCTCCTCCTCCTCGTCAACTGTCACCATCTAAAGATGAGCCCATGCAACTTGGCCGTTCCCGTTTAACTCCTGCTGAGCGCCGAAGACGTCTCTCCGAGTTTCTCTGTCTCTATTGTGCAGCTCCGTCTCACACCATTAATGCCTGTCCCAAACGTCCGGGAAACTCCAAATCCTAGCTCGCCAAGGAGAGGGCCGGCTAGGAGTAATGATCTCCTCTCCATCTCCTCAAGATTGTAATCTCCCAGTCTCGCTTCAAGTTGCTCAACGTTATCGGAACGTCATTGCCCTCCTTGATTCCGGAGCAGCTGGGAACTTTATTACCGAAGCCTATGTTAAACGGTGGTCCCTACCCACCGAGAGACTTCCTTCGTCCATTTCTTTAACTGCCGTGGATGGCAGCAAAATTTTTGATGCAGTTATTTCTTTAAGGACTCGACCAGTTCGTCTGAGAGTGGGAGTTCTTCATTCCGAACTTATTTCTTTTTTAGTGATTCCAAGAGCCACACATCCTGTGGTCCTGGGCCTTCCATGGCTCCGTCTTCACAATCCTACAATTGATTGGACGACTACGCAAATCCTGGCATGGGGTTCCTCCTGTGCTGAGACATGTTTGTTTAAAGTATTGCCTGTCTGTTCTTCCTCCCCCAGGTCGTCTGATGTTCCACCTCCTCCATATCAAGATTTCACGGATGTGTTCAGTAAAGCTTCTGCTGATATCCTTCCTCATAGAGAATGGGACTGTCCGATTGATCTCGTTCCAGGGAAGGTTCCACCTCGAGGCCGAACTTATCCGTTGTCTCTGCCTGAGACGCATTCTATGGAGGAATATATTAAAGAGAACCTAGCAAAGGGGTTCATTCGACCTTCTTCTTCTCCAGCCGGCGCAGGCTTCTTTTTTGTAAAAAAGAAAGATGGTGGTCTGTGGCCGTGCATCGACTACAGAGGTTTGAACGACATTACCATCAAGAACCGTTATCCTTTACCCCTGATTACTGAGCGCTTTGACAGAGTTAGCGGAGCTACCATCTTTACAAAGCTGGACTTGCGAGGTGCATACAATCTCATCCGGATCCGTGAGGGTGACGAGTGAAAGACCGCCTTTAACACCCATGACGGACATTATGAGTACCTCGTCATGCCCTTCGGATTGAGCAATGCCCCAGCTGTCTTCCAGCATTTTGTCAATGAGATCTTCAGAGACATTCTATACCGTCATGTCGTGGTCTATCTAGACGATATCCTCATTTTTGCCAACGATTTAGAGGAACATCGTTTTTGGGTTAAAGAGGTTCTGTCCCGTCTCCGTGTCAATCATCTCTATTGCAAATTAGAAAAATGCGTCTTTGAAGTCAAGTCCATTCCGTTTCTAGGGTACATTGTGTCCGGTTCCGGACTAGAGATGGATCCTGAGAAACTACAAGCAATCCAAAATTGGCCGGTACCCTTAACCCTCAAAGGGGTCCAGAGGTTCTTAGGGTTCGCCAACTATTACCGAAAGTTTATACGAGACTTTTCCACCATTGTGGCGCCTATTACTGCTTTCACTAAGAAGGGTGCTAACCCGTCCAAGTGGTCTAAAGAAGCCATGCAAGCATTTCATCTTTTAAAACAAAGGTTCATCTCTGCGCCTGTTCTGAAACAGCCTGACATCGACTCTCCTTTCATCTTAGAGGTGGATGCCTCCTCCGTTGGAGTAGGAGCGGTGTTATCTCAGAGGGCTAAAGATGGCCATTTACACCCTTGCAGTTTCTTCTCCCGGAAATTCTCCCCAGCTGAGCGCAACTATGCCATTGGCGACCAGGAGTTGCTAGCCATCAAGCTCGCTCTAGAAGAGTGGAGGTATCTGTTGGAGGGAGCTTCTCATTCAATCACCATACTTACAGACCACAAGAACCTTTTATACCTGAAGGGCGCACAATGTCTCAACCCTCGTCAGGCCAGATGGGCACTTTTCTTTTCCAGGTTCGACTTTAAACTCCAGTTCTGTCCGGGCTCTCAGAATCGCAAGGCCGATGCCCTTTCCCGCTCATGGGAGCAAGAAAATGAGTCAGAGTCTTCAGACAAGCATCCTATTATAAATCCGTTGGCATTCTCCACGGTAGGGATGGACTCTACGCCCCCATCAGGGAAAAGTTTTGTGAAGCCGATGCTAAGGAAGAAGCTCATGCATTGGGCCCATGCTTCCCGTTTTGCCGGACATACAGGTATCCAAAAAACCCTGGAGTTTATCTCTAGGTCCTATTGGTGGCCAACTCTGAAAAAGGACGTCTTGGAGTTTATTGCATCTTGCCCAAAGTGTGCCCAACATAAAGTATCCCGCCAGTCGCCTGCGGGGCAACTGGTTCCACTATCCGTTCCCCGTCGACCATGGACCCACTTGTCGATGGATTTCATTACAGACTTACCCATGTGCAACAAGTTCAATACCATCTGGGTGGTAGTTGACAGGTTCACCAAGATGGCACACTTCATTCCTCTCACCGGTCTTCCGTCAGCTTCCAAGTTGGCTCAAGTATTCATACAAGAGATCTTCCGACTCCACGGTCTTCCTGAAGAAATTATCTCAGATCGAGGAGTTCAATTCACAGCCAAATTCTGGCGAAGTTTATGTCAAGTCCTCCAAGTCAAGCTAAAGTTTTCCACGGCTTACCATCCTCAGACCAATGGTCAAACCGAGAGGGTGAATCAGGACTTGGAGGCCTTCCTCCGCATCTATGTGTCCTCCTCTCAAGATAACTGGGTTCAATTACTTCCCTGGGCCGAGTTCTGTCATAACAACCAGTATCATTCTTCATCTGCTTCAACACCATTCTTCACTAACTTTGGATTCCACCCTAAAGTCCCTGAGTTCCAACCGCTTCCAGCAACTTCTGTTCCCGCAGTGGATATCACCTTGCATCAGTTTGCCAATATCTGGAAGAGCGTACGATCAGCTCTGCTCAAGGCATCGTTCAGGTACAAGAAGTTTGCGGATAAGAAGCGTCGAGCAGTTCCTGCTCTCAAGGTGGGTGATCGGGTATGGTTATCCACGAAGAATTTGAGGTTAAGAGTTCCCAGTATGAAGTTTGCACCTCGCTATATCGGTCCTTTCAAGATTGAACAAGTCATCAATCCTGTTGCTTACAGACTCCAGTTGCCTCCCTTCTTAAAAATACCCAGGACATTCCATGTTTCCCTGTTGAAACCGCTGATCTTGAATCGGTTTCATTCCTCGCTTCCTCCAACTCCGAAAGTCCAAACTCAACGAGGCGTTGAGTATGAAGTGGCCAAGATCCTGGACTCACGTCACCGTTACGGTCAACTACAGTATCTTATTGACTGGAAGGGTTACGGCCCTGAGGAACGTTCATGGACCAATGCTTCTGATGTCCATGCTCCTGCCTTGGTCCGGAGATTCCATTCCAAGTTTCCTCAAAAGCCAAAGAGGTGTCCTGGGGCCACTCCTAAAGGGGGGGGTGCTGTCACGATCCGGGTATCTGGACGCCATTTCTTACCCATCAGATGCCTCCTAAGGCTGGCTCAGCGCTCCAGGACCGGATCCCATCTGTTATCCTAATGTTCACATTCCTGCATCCTCTCCTGTCTCTCTGAGACGCTGTCACAGTAACGCCTTATTACATCTGGCATGGCGTCTCCCGCGGCCTCCGCCGCCGTCCCTGAGCTTCTGCATGCAGAGTGTCAGAGTGGCGATTACGTCAGCCGCGGCCTCCGCTGTGTCCGCGTGGTTGGATGTGCACTTGTCAGCCTGGCGTCTCCTGTCTCCAGTGGCCGGCGCCGCCATTACTGTTTTCATTACCACATGGATTACAAACCAAACTTCCCTCCAAGTGTCTGCATGGGTGTGCAGCCATCTTGGATTCTGTCAGCTGATCATTTCCTCCAATCTGTTGTCAGTATTGTTAATCTGCATAATTGCCTAGCCAATCCCTTCCTTGCTGCAGGTATAAATACACTGTGCCTGAGCAAGGAAGGCGTCAGTGCTTTGGTTGTCAAACCTAGTTCCTGTTTGTCTCTCTCCTGTGATTGTCTTCCAGGTTCCAGCTCCTGTCTCAAGACTTCCACCATAGAGACCCGCACCAGCATTCCACCTGCGGTGTAGCCTGACTCTCCAATCCATTGTGGATTCATCTGTTTCCAGCTACAACATTACCTGCTTCCAGCTCAGCTTCCAGCAGAGTACAGCTTCCCTTAAAGGGCCGGTGTCCTTTCTACACTTTACCACTCTCCACCGGTATTATTATTTCTCCGCTCTCAAGTTCTACATTTCAGTTCATATTTCATCGCTCCCAAGTTCATTTATTATTTAACTGGTTCCAGCCAGTATCCACTCCGTGCTAACAACAGTCTGGTTCCAGCCAGTATCCACAGCAGCTGTTTTATCTTCAGCAACCCAGCTTTTCCTGGAACACCAGCTGGCACAATCCTGGGTTATCTCCATTGCTACAGTCGGGCCTGGTAAGGACTTTCCATCTAGAAGATCATAAGAACTATCTCACACTACCAGTGCCCTGTGGCTCCTGCCATCCTGTAGTACCCAGGAACTGTATTTATTCTTTGCTGACTTTTACGTTTTCTTTTACTGCTGCTGTGTTGCGGAGTTGTCATAATAAACATCATTGACTTTTATCCAAGTTGTCGTGGTCACGCCTTCGGGCAGTTATTATTCATGTTACTTACATGTCCAGGGGTCTGATACAACCTCCCAGGTTCCGGTACATCTCAGCCCCTACAACTGAGGCTGCCTCCCGTCAGCTCAGGCCCTCAGTTGTGACACACAACATTTTGGAATAGTAACCCCGGCCTTGTTGAAGGAGGGGTACCTTGATTTCACCTGCTGGAAGTACAGCTTGTGAATTGCCGCCAGTACTACCTTTCTCCGAGGGCAGCAGGCAAGGCTGATGTGAGGCAACGGTGAGGGGGAGTCGTCTCGAACTCCAGCCTGTGGGGGTCATTCCGAGTTGTTCGCTCGGTAAAAATCTTCGCATCGCAGCGATTTTCCGCTTAATGCGCATGCGCAATGTCCGCACTGCGACTGCGCCAAGTAAATTTGCTATGCACTTAGGAATTTTACTCACGGCATTTTCATCGTTCTGGCGATCGTAATGTGATTGACAGGAAATGGGTGTTACTGGGCGGAAACAGGCCGTTTTATGGGCGTGAGGGAAAAAACGCTACCGTTTCCGGAAAAAACGCAGGAGTGGCTGGAGAAACGGGGGAGTGTCTGGGCGAACGCTGGGTGTGTTTGTGACGTCAAACCAGGAACGACAAGCAGTGAAATGATCGCAGATGCCGAGTAAGTCTGATGCTACTCAGAAACTGCTACGAGGTGTGTAATCGCAATATTGCGAATACATCGTTCGCAATTTTAAGAAGCTAAGATTCACTCCCAGTAGGCGGCGGCTTAGCATGAGCAAATCTGCTAAAATTCACTTGCGAGCGAACAACTCGGAATGACCCCCTGTATCCCTGTGATACTACTTGCAGAACCTAGGGATCCACCTGTGGGCAAGCCCACTGGTCCCTGCAGTTCCCGAGACGCGCACCCACCGCACCTGTCTCCACCTGTGGAGCCCCAGCGTCATGCGGTGGACTCAGAGGAAACGAGGGAAGATATTTGATCCTGGGAACTGGCTGACTGGTGCAGCTTTTTCCTTCTTCCCTTGTCTCTGTGCAGAAAGGAAACGCCTTTGACCCGCTTGCTTTTCTGAAGCCGAAAGGACTGTACCTGAAAATACGGTGCTTTCTTAGGCTTTTGTGAGGAAACCTGAGGTAAAAAAATTTCTTCCCAGCTGTTGCTGTGGATACGAGGTCCCAGAGACCATCCCCAAACAATTCCTCACCCTTATAAGGCAGAATCTCCATGTGCCTTTTAAATGCAGCATCACCTGTCCACTGCCGGGTTTCTAATACCCTCCTGGCAGAATGGACATTGCATTAATTCTGGATGCCAGCCGGCAAATATCCCTCTGTGCATCCTTTATATATAAGACAACGTCTTAAATATGCTCAATGTTAGCAAAATATTATCCCTGTCTTAGCGTATTATTATCTGACAGGGTATCAGACCACGCTGCAGCAGCACTATTTATGCTGAGGCAATTGCAGGTTTCAGTATATAACCTGAGTGTGTAAATACAGACTTCAGGATCGCCTCCTGCTTTTTATCAGCAGGTTCCTTCAAGGTGGCCGTATCCTAAGACGGCAGTGCCACCTTTTAACAAACGTGTGAGCGCCTTATCCACCCTAAGGGATATCTCCCAACGTGACCTATCCTCTGGCGGGAAAGGGTACGCCATCAGTAACTTTTTAGAAATGACCAGTTTCTTATCGGGGGAAACCACGCTTCTTTACCCACTTCATTCATTCATCTGATGGGGGAACAAAACACTGGCTGCTTTTTCTCCCCAAAAATAAAACCCCTTTTATGTGGTACTTGGGTTCATGTCAGAAAATGCGTAACACATTTTTCATTGCCGAGATCATGTAACGGATGTTCCTAGTGGATTGTGTATATGTCTCAACCTCGTCGACACTGGAGTCAGACTCCGTGTCGACATCTGTGTCTGCCATCTGAGGTAACGGGCGTTTTTTTTTTTGAGCCCCTGATGGCCTTTGAGACACCTGGGCAGGCGCGGGCTGAGAAGCCGGCTGTCCCACAGCTGTTACGTCATCCAGCCTTTTATGTAAGGAGTTGACACGGTCGGTTAATACCTTCCACCTATCCATCCACTCTGGTGTCGGCCCCACAGGGGGCGACATCCCATTTATCGCCCTCTGCTCCGCCTCCACGTAACCTTCCTCATCCAACATGTCAACACAGCCGTACCGACACACCGCACACACACAGGGAATGCTCTGACTGAGGACAGGACCCCACAAAGTCCTTTGGGGAGACAGAGAGAGAGTATGCCAGCACACACCAGAGCGCTATATAATGCAGGGATTAACACTATAACTGAGTGATTTTTCCCCAAATAGCTGCTTGTATACATATATTGCGCCTAAATTTAGTGGCCCCCCCTCTCTTTTTAACCCTTTGAGCCTGAAAACTACAGGGGAGAGCCTGGGGAGCTGTCTTCCAGCTGCACTGTGAAGAGAAAATGGCGCCAGTGTGCTGAGGGAGAAGCCCCGCCCCTTTTCCAACTGACTTTCTCCCGCTTTTTCTGGAATACTGGCAGGGGTAATTTTACATCTATATAGCCTCTAGGACTATATATGATGTAGATTTGCCAGCCAAGGTGTCATATATTGCCCTCAGGGCGCTGGACTCTTCATGCTTCTGGCTCTGTAAGGGGGACGGCGGCGCGGCTCCTGGAACGAACACCAAGGTCGGGTCCTGCGGTCGATCCCTCTGGAGCTAATGGTGTCCAGTAGCCTAAGAAGCCCAAACTACCACCTGTTAGGTAGGTTCGCTTCTTCTCCCCTTAGTCCCTCGCTGCAGTGAGTCTGTTGCCAGCAGATCTCACTGTAAAATAATAAGAATTTACTCACCGGTAATTCTATTTCTCGTAGTCTGTAGTGGATGCTGGGCACTCCGTAAGGACCATGGGGAATAGCGGCTCCGCAGGAGTCTGGGCACAACTAAAAGAAAGCTTTTAGACTACCTGGTGTGCACTGGCTCCTCCCACTATGACCCTCCTCCAAGCCTCAGTTAGGATACTGTGCCCGGAAGAGCTGACACAATAAGGAAGGATTTTGAATCCCGGGTAAGACTCATACCAGCCACACCAATCACACCGTATAACTCGTGATACCATATCCAGTTAACAGTATGAAACATAACTGAGCCTCTCAACAGATGGCTCATAACAATAACCCTTTAGTGAACAATAACTATGTACAAGTATTGCAGACAATCCGCACTTGGGACGGGCGCCCAGCATCCACTACGGACTACAAGAAATAGAATTACCGGTGAGTAAATTCTTATTTTCTCTGACGTCCTAGTGGATGCTGGGAACTCCGTAAGGACCATGGGGATTATACCAAAGCTCCCAAACGGGCGGGAGAGTGCGGATGACTCTGCAGCACCGAATGAGAGAACTCAAGGTCCTCAGCCAGGGTATCAAATTTGTCGAATTTTGTAAACGTGTTTGCCCCTGACCAAGTAGCAGCTCGGCAAAGTTGTAAAGCCGAGACCCCTCGGGCAGCCGCCCAAGATGAGCCCACCTTCCTTGTAGAGTGGGCTTTAACTGATTTAGGATGCGGCAGTCCCGCCGCAGAATGCGCCAGCTGAATTGTGCTACAAATCCAGCGAGCAATAGTCTGCTTAGAAGCAGGAGGACCCAGTTTGTTGGGTGCATACAGGATAAATAGCGAGTCAGTTTTCCTGACTCCAGCCGTCCTGGAAACATAAATTTTCAAGGCCCTGACTACGTCCAGTAACTTGGAATCCTCCAAGTCGCTAGTAGCCGTAGGCACTACAATAGGTTGGTTCAAATGAAAAGCAGATACCACCTTAGGGAGAAACTGGGGACGAGTCCTCAATTCTGCCCTATCCATATGGAAAATCAGATAAGGGCTTTTAAATGACAAAGCCGCCAATTCTAATACACGCCTGGCCGAAGCCAAGGCCAATAACATGACCACTTTCCACGTGAGATATTTTAGATCCACGGTCTTTAGTGGCTCAAACCAATGTGATTTTAGGAAATTCAACACCACGTTGAGATCCCAGGGTGCCACTGGAGGCACAAAAGGGGGCTGAATATGCAGCACTCCTTTTACAAATGTCTGAACTTCAGGTAGTGAAGCTAGTTCTTTTTGGAAGAAAATCGACAGAGCCGATATCTGTACCTTAATGGAGCCTAATTTTAGGCCCATAGTCACTCCTGCCTGTAGGAAGTGCAGAAATCGACCCAGCTGAAATTCCTCTGTTGGGGCCTTATTGGCCTCACACCAAGCAACATATTTCCGCCATATGCGGTGATAATGTTTTACAGTTACATCTTTCCTGGCTTTAATCAGCGTAGGAATGACATCCTCTGGAATGCCCTTTTCCTTTAGGATCCGGCGTTCAACCGCCATGCCGTCAAACGCAGCCGCGGTAAGTCTTGGAACAGACAGGGCCCCTGCTGCAGCAGGTCCTGTCTGAGCGGCAGAGGCCATGGGTCCTCTGAGATCATCTCTTGAAGTTCCGGGTACCAAGCTCTTCTTGGCCAATCCGGAACCACGAGTATTGTCCTTACTCCTCGTTTTCTTATTATTCTCAGTACCTTTGGTATGAGAGGCAGAGGAGGGAACACATAAACTGACTGGTACACCCACGGTGTCACTAGAGCGTCCACCGCTATCGCCTGAGGGTCCCTTGACCTGGCGCAATATCTCTCCAGTTTTTTGTTTAGGCGGGACGCCATCATGTCCACCTGTGGCCGTTCCCAACGATTTACAATCAGTGTGAAGACTTCTGGATGAAGTCCCCACTCTCCCGGGTGGAGGTCGTGCCTGCTGAGGAAGTCTGCTTCCCAGTTGTCCACTCCCGGAATGAATACTGCTGACAGTGCTAGCACGTGATTTTCCGCCCATCGGAGAATCCTTGTGGCTTCTGCCATTGCCGTCCTGCTTCTTGTGCCGCCCTGTCGGTTTACATGGGCGACCGCCGTGATGTTGTCTGACTGGATCAGTACCGGCTGGTGTAGAAGCAGGGGTTTTGCCTGACTTAGGGCATTGTAAATGGCCCTTAGTTCTAGAATATTTATGTGTAGGGAAGTCTCTTGACTCGACCATAGTCCTTGGAAGTTTCTTCCCTGTGTGACTGCCCCCCAGCCTAGAAGGCTGGCATCCGTGGTCACCAGGACCCAGTCCTGTATGCCGAATCTGCGGCCCTCTAGGAGATGAGCACTCTGCAGCCACCACAGCAGAGACACCCTGGTTCTTGGAGACAGGGTTATTAGCCGATGCATCTGAAGATGCGATCCGGACCATTGGTCCAACAGGTCCCACTGAAAGATTCTGGCATGGAACCTGCCAAAAGGAATTGCTTCGTAAGAAGCCACCATCTTTCCCAGGACTCGCGTGCAGTGATGCATCGACACCTGTTTTGGTTTCAGGAGGTCTCTGATTAGAGATGACAGCTCCTTGGCTTTCTCCTCCGGGAGAAACACTTTTTTCTGGACTGTGTCCAGAATCATTCCCAGGAACAGTAGACGTGTTGTCGGAACCAGCTGTGACTTTGGAATATTCAGAATCCAACCGTGCTGGTGTAGCACCTCCTGAGATAGTGCTACTCCTACCAACAACTGCTCCCTGGATCTTGCCTTTATTAGGAGATCGTCCAAGTACGGGATAATTAAAACTCCCTTTTTTCGAAGGAGTATCATCATTTCCGCCATTACCTTGGTAAACACCCTCGGTGCCGTGGACAGTCCAAACGGCAGCGTCTGGAATTGGTAATGGCAATTTTGTACCGCAAATCTGAGGTACTCCTGGTGAGGATGATAAATGGGGACATGCAGGTAAGCATCCTTGATGTCCAGGGATACCATGTAATCCCCCTCGTCCAGGCTTGCAATAACCGCCCTGAGCGATTCCATCTTGAACTTGAATTTTTTTATGTATGTGTTCAAGGATTTCAAATTTAAAATGGGTCTCACCGAACCGTCCGGTTTCGGTACCACAAACAGTGTGGAATAGTAACCCCGTCCTTGTTGAAGTAGGGGCACCTTGACTATCACCTGCTGGGAATACAGCTTGTGAATTGCCTCTAGCACAGCCTCCCTGCCTGAGGGAGTTGTTGGCAAGGCAGATTTGAGGAAACGGCGGGGGGGAGACGCCTCGAATTCCAGCTTGTACCCCTGAGATACTACTTGCAAGATCCAGGGATCCACCTGTGAGCGAGCCCACTGATCGCTGAAATTTTTGAGGCGGCCCCCCACCGTACCTGGCTCCGCCTGTGGAGCCCCACCGTCATGCGGTGGACTTGGAAGAAGCGGGGGAGGACTTTTGCTCCTGGGAACCTGCTGTTTGTTGCAGCCTTTTTCCCCTACCTCTGCCTCTGGACAGAAAGGACCCGCCTTTTCCTCGCCTGTTTTTCTGGGTCCGAAAGGACTGTACCTGATAAAACAGCGCTTTTTTAGGCTGTGAGGGAACATGGGGTAAAAATGCTGACTTCCCAGCTGTCGCTGTGGAAACTAGGTCCGAGAGACCATCCCCGAATAACTCCTCACCCTTATAAGGCAAAACTTCCATGTGCCTTTTGGAATCTGCATCCCCTGTCCACTGCCGAGTCCATAAGCCTCTCCTAGCAGAAATGGACAATGCACTTATTTTAGATGCCAGCCGGCAGATCTCCCTCTGTGCATCTCTCATGTATAAGACTGAGTCTTTTATATGCTCTATGGTTAGCAGAATAGTGTCCCTGTCTAGGGTGTCAATATTTTCTGACAGGGAATCTGACCATGCAGCGGCAGCACTGCACATCCATGCTGACGCAATAGCTGGTCTAAGTATAATGCCTGAGTGTGTATATACAGACTTCAGGATCGCCTCCTGCTTTCTATCCGCAGGCTCCTTCAGGGCGGCCGTATCCGGAGACGGAAGTGCCACCTTTTTAGACAAACGTGTGAGCGCTTTATCCACCATAGGAGGTGTTTCCCAACGTGCCCTATCCTCTGGCGGGAAAGGGAACGCCATTAGTAATTTTTTAGAGATTACCAATCTTTTATCGGGGAAAGCCCACGCTTCTTCACACACTTCATTTAATTCTTCAGATGGGGGAAAAACTACGGGTAGTTTTTTCTCCCCAAACATAATACCCTTTTTAGTGGTACCTGGGTTTATATCCGAAATGTGTAACACCTCTTTCATTGCCTCAATCATGCAACGAATGGCCCTAGTGGACATTAGATTAGACTCATCGTCGTCGACACTGGTATCAGTATCCGTGTCGACATCTGCGTCTGCCATCTGAGGTAGCGGGCGTTTTAGAGCCCCTGATGGCCTTTGAGACACCTGGGCAGGCACGAGCTGAGAAGCCGGCTGTCCCGCATTTGGCATGTCGTCAAATTTTTTGTGTAAGGAGTCGACACTTGCACGTAATTCCTTCCATAAAACCATCCACTCAGGTGTCTGCCCCGCAGGGGGTGACATCACTTCTATAGGCATCTGCTCCGCCTCCACATAATTTTCCTCATCAAACATGTCGACACAGCCGTACCGACACACCGCACACACACCGGGAATGCTCTAACAGAGGACAGGACCCCACAGAAGCCCTTTGGGGAGACAGAGAGAGAGTATGCCAGCACACACCAGAGCGCTATATAATGCAGGGACTAACTGAATTATGTCCCCTATAGCTGCTATAATATTTACTGCGCCTAAATTTAGTGCCCCCCCTCTCTTTTTTACCCTTTTCTGTAGTGTAGACTGCAGGGGAGAGCCAGGGAGCTTCCTTCCAGCGGAGCTGTGAGGGAGAAATGGCGCCAGTGTGCTGAGGGAGATAGCTCCGCCCCTTTTTCGTTGACTTTTCTCCCACTTTTTTAAGGATTCTGGCAGGGGTAATTATCACATATATAGCCTCTGGGGCTATATATTGTGATTGTTTTGCCAGCCAAGGTGTTTTTATTGCTGCTCAGGGCGCCCCCCCTCCCAGCGCCCTGCACCCTCAGTGACCGGAGTGTGAAGTGTGTATGAGGAGCAATGGCGCACAGCTGCAGTGCTGTGCGCTACCTTGGTGAAGACAGAAGTCTTCTTGCCGCCGATTTTCCGGACTTCTTCTTGCTTCTGGCTCTGTAAGGGGGACGGCGGCACGGCTCCGGGACCGAACACCAAGGCCAGTTCCATGCGGTCGATCCCTCTGGAGCTAATGGTGTCCAGTAGCCTAAGAAGCCCAAGCTAGCTGCAAGCAGGTAGGTTCGCTTCTTCTCCCCTTAGTCCCTCGTTGCAGTGAGCCTGTTGCCAGCAGGTCTCACTGTAAAATAAAAAACCTAAAATATACTTTCTTTCTAAGAGCTCAGGAGAGCCCCTAGTGTGCATCCAGCTCGGCCGGGCACAAAAATCTAACTGAGGCTTGGAGGAGGGTCATAGTGGGAGGAGCCAGTGCACACCAGGTAGTCTAAAAGCTTTCTTTTAGTTGTGCCCAGACTCCTGCGGAGCCGCTATTCCCCATGGTCCTTACGGAGTGCCCAGCATCCACTAGGACGTCAGAGAATAAAAACCTAAATATACTTTCTCTCTAGGAGCTCAGGAGAGCCCCTAGTGTGCATCCAGCTCAGCTGGGCACAAGAATCTAACTGAGGTCTGGAGGAGGGTCTTAGTGGGAGGAGCCAGTGCACACCAGGTAGTCCTAAAGCTTTCTTTAGTTGTGCCCAGTCTCCTGCGGAGCCGCTAATCCCCATGGTCCTTACGGAGTCCCCAGCATCCACTTAGGACGTTAGAGAAAAGTAAGTTCTGGGCTACTCCGAAATTGCACAAATCTTTTTTGTACCGGCCGGCTGCACATGCGATCGCACACTTGCAAAGCGAAAATACACTCCCCTATGGGCGGCAACTATCTGCTCGCAGCAGTGCAAAAAACCCGTAGCGAGCAATCAGGTCTGAATGACCCCCATAGTCCTGTACTGCATTAGCTAGTAAATTCTAATTGATGTACTATAAACTTAGTTTTACTTGTTCCCATGCAATATTTCTACACAGCCTTTATTACTTTCTTCCCTTCTTTATCCTATCCAGGGGCGGATTGGGCCACCAGGGTACCATGCTAGTTTCCGGTGAGCCAGTCCGATAAACAGCTAAGTCGGGCTGGCTCACACTCCTGGGCTGGCGGCAGCCGCACACTTCCGGGTGCCGCTAGCCGGAAGCTGTAGAGGCTGCAGTGTAGCTCCTGTGGTTGCTAGGAGGCAGTCGGGGACTCAGCAGGGGGCGGGCCTACACGGGCTCAGCAGGTGGTGGGGCTACACGGGCTCTAGCTAAGCATTGCTGCCACTGTCAGAGAGAGGGGAGAAGTCCCTGAAGTGGCTGCAGAGTCGGGGACAGGACCAGCCAGTGAAACTGCTCCATGTTAAGGTACTGTAACCTGTATATAAGGAATACAGGCAGTGCAGCCATCGCACTTACCCATGCATTCACGGGCTGGACCCTCCCACTAGGCTCAGAGTAGCTCAGCCCATCCCTCCACTTCCTGCTTCTCATCTGCCCATGGTTGTGTCTATTTCCTAGTGGGCCTCGGGACATTTGACCCACGTGACAAGCAAGAGAAGGGGCGGAGCAAGTTCGGCAAAGTGTCCAGAAATGGACCCTTGCGGGCTCGCTTCGTTCGCCACGCTTCGGGCACGGTGGCTCGCGGCTGATTACTAAAGGTAATAGTTGGTGGCGTGAATACTTAAAGTAGTATCATGCCGTCCTTGCTCCGCCCCCCTGACATCACAGATCCCTTAGCCCATTAGGATTTAGCATCTACCATCTGCCCGTGCTGCTGCTGCCTCCTTTCTCACCACAGTGTTCTGAGCTGGATCCCTGCTTTTCAGTGGAAGAGACCAGAAAGCCGGGTGGGGGTTATGTTTACTGAGGCTAATATGGGGGGAGGCTGTGTGTAATGCAGTGTGCTATATGTACCAGGGGTAATATTGGGGGGGGGGTTGCTGTTTGTACTGGGGTAATATGGGGGTGCTGTGTGTAATGCAGTGTGCTATATGTACTGGAGGTAATATTGGGGGATGTGATGTATGTACCGGGGGTAATATGGGGAGAAGGGGGCCTGCGCAGCTGCTCCGACTGCTGACATTTTTTGAATGCTTCACTGAGCTTCTGCGCATGTGCAGAAGCTTCAGTTAACACTGCCCCGGCCTGCATAGGGGGTGGTGACGGCCAGCCAATGAGGGGCAACAACAAACTGGAAAAGTCTGCTGTAATTGTTCCAGTTCAACCTCATCTGGTAAACCAGGGTTACTATTCAAACCTGTTTGTGGTACCGAATCCGGATGGTTCGGTCAGGCCCATTTTGAACCTGAAATCGCTAAACCCTTATCTAAGGGAATTCAAGTTCAAAATGGAGTCTGAGAGCGGTTATCTCAGGGCTGGAGGAGGGGGAATTTCTGGTGTCCTTGGACATAAAGGATGCGTACCTCCACATTCCGATTTGGCCGCCACACCAGGTTTATCTCAGATTTGCACTGTTAGACTGTCACTATCAGTTCCAGGCACTGCCGTTCGACCTCTCCACAGCACCGAGGGTGTTCACCAAGGTAATGGCAGAAATGATGATTCTCCTCCACAGGCAAGGGGTGAATATAATTCCTTATCTGGACGATCTGCCTATAAAGGCGTCTTCCAGGGAGAGGTTGCTGCAGTCCATTGCTCTCAGGACGCGACTGCTCAGGAACCATGGATGGGTCCTGAATCTTCCAAAATTACATTTGGAGCCGACAAGGAGACTGTCCTTCCTGGGGATGATACTCGACACTGAAGTGCAGAGGGTGTTTCTGCCACTGGAGAAAGTGTTGGTGATCCAATCAATGGTCCGGGATGTCTTGAAGCCAGCCCTGGTGTCGGTTCATCAGTGCATTCGCCTCCTAGGAATGATGGTAGCCTCATACGAGGCTCTCCAGTACGGAAGATTTCATGCACGGTCCTTCCAACTGGATCTCCTGGACAAGTGGTCGGGATCTCATCTGCACATGCACCAGAGGATTCGCCTGTCGCTAAGGGCCAGGATTTCACTCCTGTGGTGGCTACAATTGCCTCATCTTCTAGAGGGCCGCAGGTTCGGGATTCAGGACTGGGTCCTTCTAACCACGGATGCAAGTCTCAGAGGTTGGGGCACAGTCACCCAAGGGGAAACCTTCCAGGGGAAGGTGGTCAAGTCTGGAATCCATTCTTCCAATCAACATTCTGGAACTAAGGGCCGTGTACAACGGTCTTCTACAGGCGGCACATCTTCTACAAGATCAGGCCATTCAGGTGCAGTCGGACAATGTGACGACGGTGGCCTACATAAACCGACTGGGCGGAATGAAGAGCAGAGCTGCAATGTCAGAGGTAAACAGAATACTCCTCTGGGCAGAAAGGCATGCGTTGGCGCTGTCAGCAATCTTCATTCCGGGAGTGGACAACTGGGATCTCCATCCAGGAGAGTGGGGCCTCCATCCGGAGATGTTCACGGAGGTGACAAATCTTTGGGGTGTACCTCAAACAGACATGATGGCCTCCCGTCTCGACAAGAAGCTTCGGCGGTACTGTTTCAGGTCGAGAGACCCACAAGCAGTGGCGGTGGACGCCCTGGTAACTCCGTGGGTGTTCCAGTCTGTGTACGTGTTTCCTCCACTTCCGCTCATTCCAAGGATTCTAAAACTCATAAAGAGAAAAAGAGTTAAGGCAATCCTCATTGCTCCGGAATGGCCAAGAAGGGCTTGGTACGCGGATCTTCTGGATCTATTGCTGGAGGATCCGAGGACTCTTCCTCTTCGGGAGGACCTTCTGCAACAAGTGCCATTCGCTTATCAAGACTTACCACGGCTACGTTTGATGGCAGGGAGGTTGAACGCCAGATATTAGCTCGGAAGGGCATTCCAAACAAGGTTATTCCTACCCTGATACAGGCTAGGAAAGGAGTAACGTTTAAACATTACCATTGCATTTGGAAAAAGTATGTATCTTGGTGTGAATCCAAGAAGTTTCCTACGGTGGAGTTTCAACTGGGACGGATTCTCCTCTTCCTGCAAGCAGGTGTGGATATGGGCCTGAGTTTGGGTTCCGTAAAGGCCCAGATTTCGGCCTTATCCATTTTCTTCCAGAAACAACTGGCTTCACTTCCTGAGGTTCAGACTTTCTTGAAAGGGGTTCTGCACATCCAGCCTCCCTTTGTGCCGCCTACTGCGCCCTGGGATCTTAACATAGTGTTACAGTTCTTCCAATCGGATTGGTTCAAACCTCTATGGGAGGTTGAGGTTAAGTTTCCCACATGGAAGGCTGTAACTTTGTTGGCTTTAGCTTCTGCTAGACGTGTGTCGGAGTTGGGGGCTTTGTCTTGTAAAAGTCCTTACTTGATCTTCCATAAGGATAGAGCTGAGCTTCGGACACGTCAGCAGTTCCTTCCAAAGGTTGTGTCGACTTTTCATATCAACCAGCCTATTGTGGTGCCAGTTGCTACTGACTCCTCAATTCCGATAAAGTCCTTGGATGTTGTAAGGGCTCTGAAAATCTATGTGAAGAGGACTGCTCGTCACAGAAATTCGGACTCTCTGTTTGTCCTGTATGATCCCAAGTAAATTGGGTGTCCTGCTTTTAAGCAGACGATCTCTCGCTGGATCAGGGTCACTATGCAGCATGCATATTCTACGGCAGGATTGCCGTGTCCTAAATCTGTTAAGGCCCACTCTACTCGTAAGGTGGGTTTTTCCTGGGCGGCTGCCCGGGGTGTCTCGGCTTTACAACTTTGCTGAGCGGCTACTTGGTCAGGGTCGAACACGTTTGCTAAGTTCTACAAGTTCGATACTTTGGCCTCTGAGGACCTAAAGTTTCGTTAATCAGTTCTGCAGGAACTTCTGCACTCTCCCTCCCGTTCTGGAAGCTTTGGTACATCCCCATAGTACTAATATGGACCCCAGCATCCTCTAGGACGTAAGAGAAAATAGGATTTAATTACCTACCGGTAAATCCTTTTCACCTAGTCTGTAGAGGATGCTGGGCGCCCACCCAGCGCTACGTGATCCTGCAGTGGTTACTTCATTCAGTACTACTTTAGTTCTTGCTTAAGTAATATTGGGGGTGATTCCGAGTTGTTCGCTCGCAAGCTGCTTTTAGCAGCTTTGCACACGCTAAGCCGCCTCCTACTGGGAGTGAATCTTAGCTTATCAAAATTGCGACCGAAAGATTAGCAAAATTGCGAATAGACACTTCTTAGCAGTTTCTGAGTAGCTCCAGACTTACTCGGCATCTGCGATCAGTTCAGTCAGTTTCGTTCCTGGTTTGACGTCACAAACACACCCAGCGTTCGCCCAGACACTCCTCCGTTTCTCCAGCCACTCCCGCGTTTTTCCCAGAAACGGTAGCGTTTTTTTACACACCCATAAAACGGCCTGTTTCCGCCCAGAAACACCCACTTCCTGTCAATCACATTACGATCATCAGAACAAAGAAAAAACCTTGTAATGCCGTGAGTAAAATACCTAACTGCATAGCAAATTTACTTGGCGCAGTCGCAGTGCGAACATTGCGCATGCGCAATTAGCGGAAAATCGCTGCGATGCGAAGAAAAATACAGAGCAAACAACTCGGAATGACCACCATTGTTCAGCCGTTGCTGAGTTT
The DNA here is from genome assembly GCF_028390025.1 of Pseudophryne corroboree. NCBI lineage: Eukaryota > Metazoa > Chordata > Amphibia > Anura > Myobatrachidae > Pseudophryne > Pseudophryne corroboree. The sequence continues at coordinate 493,975,829 of NC_086445.1, forward strand.
TCAAGCTGGTTAGCTTGGTGTGCCTTGTATGGGTGAGCTGCTTTGAATCTCGCCACTATCTGTGTAAAATCCTTCTCTCAAAGTTGTCCGTCTCCTCGGGCACAGTTTCTAGACTGGGTCTGGTAGGAGGCGCATAGAGGGAGGTGCCAGCCCATACTATCAAAGTCCTAAAGTGCCCATGGCTCCTGGTGGTCGTCTATACCCCATGGTACTAATATGGACCACAGCATTCTCTACGGACTACGAAAAAAGGATTTACTGGTAGGTAATTAAAATCCGATTTTCCCTTCTTTATGGTTTTCTTTCCTGCTTTACTAATCAATGTGATGAGCAGATACAGTGCTGGTAGTTTGACAGACATTGGGGGTCATTCCGAGTTGATCGTAGCTGTGCTAAATTTAGCACAGCTACGATCACGTAGTTGGCCGGACCGCACCCCAAAACGGCGGCCAAACGCCGACATGCCGCCCAGCGACTGCCTCTGCCTGTCAATCGGGCAGAGGTGATCGCTAGAGACCGACGGCCTTCAATCATCCGGCATGCGCCGGCGCACTACGACGCCGGTGCATGCATAGTTCCGACCCGAACGCTGCGTTACGATAAACTGAGCGATCGGGTCGGAATGACCCCCAGAAGCACAACCATGTACACCACCACAATATCTCAATAGGAAAGCTTTGGCTTAGGGTGCCATGAAAACAATTCTGATAATCTAGGGTGCTGCTATTTGAGAAATATTGTGAACCACTGCACTATGAGAACAAATCTCCATTGAAGGCTAGGAAGCAACAGTAAGAGTCAAAGGAAGGCTCTGAAGTGACTCAATAGCATCCAGAGATTGTTCAGTATGTGACAAAGGTGTTGGGTACAATATGTTGACCGTGTGAACATTCATCATGTGGACATAGACTGTAATGACATGTTAAAATGTTGACATTTCCTCCCTGGTGACCCAGCAGTGACTTACCTTCTCCTGGCTGCTGCAGTGGCTACAGAGAAGTGTTCTGGATCTCACTTCTAGGTCAGACCTCCGATCTTCCGGCATTCCGTAACTTTTTCTCCCCTTACTCTAATCGGTAACTCTAACCCTTCCTCTAAGTGCCTAACCTAAACTCCCCACCCAAAAGGTCGACATGTAAATGGTTGACACAAAAAAAGTAGACACAAATTTTTCTTTGGGCTGTTTTGTCACTTTTCTGGCACAAACAAGCCCCATTAGTGTTCCATGGTGGTCATTCTGAGTTGATCACAGACAGTAACTTTTTGCTGCTGCTGCGATCAACTAGTACACGCCTATGGGTGAGTGTATTTTAGGTTAGCAGGGATGCGATCGCTTGTGCAGCACTGCTAAGCTAAAAAAATTTCAAGCAAAAGTAGACTAGGCCTGGACATACTTACCCTGTGCGACGAGCTCTGCGATGCTGGGGCCGGCTTTGAGGTCAGACATCCGCCATCCGTTCTGCTGGACATGCCTGCGTTTTCTTCTCCACTCCCCGAAAACGGTCTTCAACGGTCCGGATCCGCCCGGGTACTCCTTCTTTCTGTCCGTCTTCTTTGCGGTCAGCTCTGCGACCACTTCCTTCGTAGGACGCGACGTGACCCGGTGACCACTGTCGCCGGGCAACGTCGCGCACGCGCACTGTGGCCGCCGCATATGCGCATTACGGACCCGTTCGCACCGCAGCGACAAACCGCTGCATGCGAACGGGTCAGAATGACCCCCCATGTTCCCTCGCAGGAGCAAACTTCGGGCAAGGTTACTATTCTCAATCCTAGTCCACGTTGATTATAAAGTTTGAAAAATAAAAAACTTGGCTACCATATGTGTGTCGACCATTGTCATGTCGACCTTTTGACCCTATCACCCTTTTACATGTTGACCTTTTGACCCTGATGACCTAATGCAGATCTACCATTAGTGGTAGACCTATTGATTGTATACCTTTTTAGTGTAGATCTATAGTCCGGATACTGTTGACTGCATCCCATGGCAAAGTGTGCAAAGATAAGCAAAATTCATGGGAGCACCTGGAATTTGGGCATTTGTGCCTCAACCACACTGCCACACTGTGCCAGTTGGAGTAGCAGGTGGTAAGCCAGTGCTATTGTATTGCTCCTGAATCTCAAGATAAATAATCAGATTGAGATCATCTTGGACGACATTAGACTTCATCAGGGGCGTAGCCTGAACTTTGTGGGCCCCATAGCAACATTTTCAAGGGGCCCCTGTCCCAATGCTTCTAGAGAGACACTTCTCTGCAACAGTTGTTAATTTTATGCCCTATAATAGTGCCCTAGTTCATTTTCTGAACCATAGTAGAGCCTTATTTAATGTTATGCCCCATAGTAGTGCCCTAGTTTCTTTTATGAATCACAGTAGTGCTTAAGTTCACCCTATGTCACATTTCAGAGCTGCCAGTACACATTATGCCGCAGAGTACCCCCAATTCACATTATGATATATAGTTCTCCCTGTTCATATTGTGCCTCATTACAGTGCCCTGGTTCATATTATATAACATTAAAATGCCCTCCAGTTTAATTTATACCACACTACAATGAGCATGGCCGGGGCATACCTAGATATATTGCAGGCCCCAAGGAAAACATTTTAAAAGACCCCTAAGTACCACCCAATGGCGAAAAATGTATATAACACATGTAACTCTGACAGGGAAGGTGGGCCCCTCTCAGCTCTGGGGCCCCATAGCAGCTGCACTGCCTGCACCTATGATATCTACGCCCTTGGACTTCATTACAGTTAATTGTACTATGTGCCTTCCTTTTGCTCCTGATCTTGTTTGTCGTTTCTAGTTCATAATAAGTCAGAACTATGCCACTGGTATTACGACTGCAATTGGGAACATGTCTCTGAAGGTTTCTGTTTCTATTGGGATTATGATGAGATGCAATGTGCATAGGCATATGATGATTTTTTGTGAGATGTTACATAATCCTTTGCTTCTTTAAAATTGTTAGTCGACAGTCACCAGTTTCTTCTTGTGTAAAACCATTTGTGCTAACCAGTTCCAAAATGTCTCACACCATCTATTACTTTCATAATCTATACCCTCATAGTTTGTCATGTCTTTGTAATGTTAGTTAATGTACATTATGCAAAATAGGTTAATGCATTTTGCAGTACATTTAAAATACACATGTGATCATTTACATCAGGGATGGGGAACCTTTGGCCCTCCAGCTGTTCTTGAACTACACATCCCAGCATGCCCTGCAACAGTTTTAGCATCGCCAAATAGCAAAACTGTAGCAAGGCATGCTGGTATGTGTAGTTCAACAACAGCTGGATGGCCGAAGGTTCCCCATCCCCGATTTACATTGATTGCTTAATATAGACATCAAAGTGTGCAGTAAGGGGAGGTTTCAGTGTCCCAGAAAAGCAGGGATTGCCTACAATATTCTGTCACCACCTACTTTCCCATATTGCAGACAATCAAAATGGCCCATGGACCAGGGACGGCCCAATGGTCATTCCAGAGAAGTGGACGGACCACACCAAATGTATTAATTATGGATATAGGTCCTAATTCAGAGTTGCCATGCTTGCGTGCGTTTCCCCAGGTATGCCGGTTTCCTCCCACAATCCAAAAATATAAAGGTAGGTTAATTGGCTCCCAACCTTAGTGTGTAAGTGTGTTTAGGGCAGAATAGATGGGCCAAGTGGGTCTTATCTGCTGTCATATTCTCTGTTTTTATGTTTCTATGGTATTGCACAGCCCCCGATTTGTAGACTGGTCCCCATCGCCACCCACTAAACACTGCAGTATTTCTGCACATACGCACAATGGGTACTACAAATGTGCAGACCTACAAACCCTGGTGATATAGATAACCCATCAGGTTTATATACATCTCCGGATCAGGCACATAGTTGGATTGGGTATGGGACTCTCCAAAATTTCTTGCACAGGGTGCTAGTAGTCAGAAGACGCCGGGATCCCGAAGGTTGGAAAGTTGACAGGGGTGAGTTGGGGCTGTTCTTCCCCTCTCCCCTACCCCTCCATTCACGCAGGCTAACCCTAACCGTCCCCTAAACTGCCTAATCCTAACCTTCCTACGGTGGTGCCTAAACCTAAGCCCCCCTCTCTGCTGCCTAAACCTAACCCTCCCTCCCCTGCAGCATAACCCTAACCCACCCCGTGGGTGCCCAACACCCCCCCCATCCCCCACCGCAGTCTAACCCTAACCTCCCACCAGCAGCCCTCCACCGGGGGTCATCTAAAGTAAACCCCTTCCCTAAACCTAAGAATGGTGATAAACGTACCTAGGTCGGGATTCCACCGTCGGTGTCACAACCTTATCAGGATTTCTGCGCCTGCATTGTGATGGCTGTCGGGATCCTGACAGCTGGTAAATTAACCGCATCCCATACATAGGGCTTAATACATGTTTGTACACAAATGTAATTGGGATTGTCTAGGCTGCGGAGCTGCTAATTTTATCAAGTAAAGCTGCTGCCCAGGATGAAAAGAGACACCACACCCACCAGACTCATCACAAGCTCAATTGCAATTGCGTACATATATATGGATTATAGCAATTCCGGAGAACATCTAAGCTTAGGGTTGGTCTATGGCTAGGGAGACTGGTCACAGCAATAGCGGCCCAGACGCCATGTATTTGCACGTACGATCACACAGCCATCAGAAGATACACTCCCTGAAAACGGCCATGACACACCTGCGTTTTCCCAACCACGCCCTTTAAACTACCAGAAATCACCTCCAAACGGCCGCTTCCTATCAATCTCTTTGCGACTCAGTTCTCAGTACACCCAGTTTGTCCATCAGAAATTTTTTCTACTTGTGCTACTTTCGCCACATAGAAATTCTGCATACCCCCACTTCAAAACTCCCACTTCGACCACTGCCCGTTACTAAAAACGGTATCCGGATGATAGATAAACAGTGTCTAGTTAGACAGTCAATCGATATTTCCCCCATGGTGTCTGTAATAGGATGTGAGAATCAGAAAGTGAGATATTTTGGTAAAATTCTCCTGTGGGGTTTTTTTTTTTAAAGTGGCAATCATTTACATGGCAAAATCAACATGGTTTTGCTATGTAAAATTTTACCAAAATCTCTCACTTTCTGATTCTCACTCCCTATTACATTTCCCACCATATTTGTTAGACAGACATTAAGGGTCAAAAGGTTGACAGGGTCAAAAGGTCAACATGAAAAAGGTAGACAGTACAAAATGTCGACAGGGTCAAAAGGTTGACATGAAAAGGTAGACACAGTTGTTGTTGTTGTTGTTGTTGTTGTGTTTTTTTTTTTTTTTTACATATTTTTGGACTATTTCATACCTTCTTTACCCATGCCGGCATAGATTTGGTTATAAACCCTGTGGCGAGCGGATGCCTTTATACAATTGTGGGTCCCAGAAGACAAAACTATCCACACAAACCACAAAAATGCAAAAAAATGGTGTCTACCATTTTTGTGTCGACCATTTTCATGTAGACCTTTTCACCCTGTCAACCTTTTGTACTATCTACCTTTTTTTCATGTCGACCTTTTGACCCTATCCACCTAATGTCTGTCTAACATATGGGCCAAAATTTACTAAAAAATCGAGTTTGTCCGATTTGTGTTTTTTTTTCTAAGTCCCAATCCGGGAATTCACTAAGCACCAACCTCGGCAGTGTTTGGACTATTCGTAATGGTTTGATTAGCAAAGTTCAGAAATACGAATGAATAGACCATCGGTCAAACACGGCTGTTATTTCATACAATACGGGCATTCACTATTCATTCGTATTTGGGTGTTAGTCTCTGAGTACTCAAGTGCGGGTCTATTTTTTTTCGAATAGTTAAAAAAATAAGAATTTACTTACCGATAATTCTATTTCTCGGAGTCCGTAGTGGATGCTGGGGTTCCTGAAAGGACCATGGGGAATAGCGGCTCCGCAGGAGACAGGGCACAAAAAGTAAAGCTTTTCCAGATCAGGTGGTGTGCACTGGCTCCTCCCCCTATGACCCTCCTCCAGACTCCAGTTAGGTACTGTGCCCGGACGAGCGTACACAATAAGGGAGGATTTTGAATCCCGGGTAAGACTCATACCAGCCACACCGTACAACTTGTGATCTAAACCCAGTTAACAGTATGATAACAGAGGAGCCTCTGAAAGATGGCTCCCTAAACAATAACCCGAATTAGTTAACAATAACTATGTACAAGTATTGCAGATAATCCGCACTTGGGATGGGCGCCCAGCATCCACTACGGACTCCGAGAAATAGAATTATCGGTAAGTAAATTCTTATTTTCTCTATCGTCCTAGTGGATGCTGGGGTTCCTGAAAGGACCATGGGGATTATACCAAAGCTCCCAAACGGGCGGGAGAGTGCGGATGACTCTGCAGCACCGAATGAGAGAACTCCAGGTCCTCCTTTGCCAGGGTATCAAATTTGTAGAATTTTACAAACGTGTTCTCCCCTGACCACGTAGCTGCTCGGCAGAGTTGTAATGCCGAGACCCCTCGGGCAGCCGCCCAAGATGAGCCCACCTTCCTTGTGGAATGGTCCTTAACAGATTTAGGCTGTGGCAGGCCTGCCACAGAATGTGCAAGTTGAATTGTGTTACAAATCCAACGAGCAATCGACTGCTTAGAAGCAGGCGCACCCAACTTGTTGGGTGCATACAGTATAAACAGCGAGTCAGATTTTCTGACTCCAGCCGTCCTTGAAATGTATATTATTAAAGCTCTGACAACGTCCAACAACTTGGAGTCCTCCAAGTCGCTTGTAGCCGCAGGCACTACAATAGGCTGGTTCAGGTGAAACGCTGATACCACCTTAGGGAGAAAATGCGGACGCGTCCGCAGCTCTGCCCTATCCGAATGGAAAATTAAATAAGGGCTTTTATAAGATAAAGCCGCCAGTTCAGATACTCTCCTGGCGGACGCCAGGGCCAGTAACATAGTCACTTTCCATGTGAGATATTTCAAATCCACATTTTTTAGTGGTTCAAACCAATGGGATTTGAGGAAATCTAAAACTACATTTAGATCCCACGGTGCCACCGGAGGCACCACAGGAGGCTGTATATGCAGTACTCCTTTGACAAAAGTCTGGACCTCAGGAACTGAGGCCAATTCTTTTTGGAAGAATATTGACAGGGCCGAAATTTGAACCTTAATAGATCCCAATTTGAGACCCATAGACAATCCTGATTGCAGGAAATGTAGGAAACGACCCAGTTGAAATTCCTCCGTCGGAGCACTCCGATCCTCGCACCACGCAACATATTTCCGCCAAATGCGGTGAAAATGCTTCGCGGTGACTTCCTTTCTTGCCTTAATCAAGGTAGGAAAGACTTCTTCTGGAATGCCTTTTCCTTTTAGGATCTGGCGTTCAACCGCCATGCCGTCAAACGCAGCCGCGGTAAGTCTTGGAATAGACACGGTCCCTGCTGAAGCAGGTCCTGTCTTAGAGGTAGAGGCCACGGATCGTCCGTGACCATCTCTTGAAGTTCCGGGTACCAAGACCGTCTTGGCCAATCCGGAGCCACTAGTATCGTTCTTACTCCGCTTTGCCGTATGATTCTCAATACCTTTGGTATGAGAGGCAGAGGAAGAAACACATACACCGACTGGTACACCCAAGGTGTTACCAGCGCGTCCACAGCTATTGCCTGCGGATCTCTTGACCTGGCGCGATACCTGTCCAGTTTTTTGTTGAGGCGAGACGCCATCATGTCCACCATTGGTCTTTCCCAACGGTTTATTAGCATGTGGAAAACTTCTGGATGAAGTCCCCACTCTCCCGGGTGAAGATCGTGTCTGCTGAGGAAGTCTGCTTCCCAGTTGTCCACTCCCGGGATGAACACTGCTGACAGTGCTATCACGTGATTCTCCGCCCAGCGAAGGATCCTGGCAGCTTCTGCCATTGCACTCCTGCTTCTTGTGCCGCCCTGTCTGTTTACATGGGCGACTGCCGTGATGTTGTCCGACTGGATCAACACCGGTCTTCCTTGAAGCAGAGGTTCCGCCTGGCTTAGAGCATTGTAGATTGCTCTTAGTTCCAGAATGTTTATGTGAAGAGACTTTTCCAGGCTCGACCACACTCCCTGGAAGTTTCTTCCTTGTGTGACTGCTCCCCAGCCTCTCAGGCTGGCGTCCGTGGTCACCAGGATCCAATCCTGTATGCCGAATCTGCGGCCCTCCAATAGATGAGCCCTCTGCAACCACCACAGAAGAGATACCCTTGTCCTTGGAGACAGGGTTATCCGCAGGTGCATCTGAAGATGCGTGCATTGATGTACAGACACCTTTCCTGGTTTTAGGAGATTCCTGACCAGGTCGGATAACTCCTTGGCTTTTTCCTCGGGAAGAAAAACCTTTTTCTGAACCGTGTCCAGAATCATCCCTAGGAACAGCAGACGAGTTGTCGGCATTAATTGGGATTTTGGAATATTCAGAATCCATCCGTGCTGCTTTAGCACCTCTTGAGATATTGCTAATCCCATCTCTAGCTGTTCTCTGGACCTTGCCCTTATTAGGAGATCGTCCAAGTATGGGATAATTAATACGCCTTTTCTTCGAAGAAGAATCATCATCTCGGCCATTACCTTTGTAAAGACCCGAGGTGCCGTGGACAAACCAAACGGCAGCATCTGAAACTGATAGTGACAGTTTTGTACAACGAACCTGAGGTACCCCTGGTGTGAGGGGTAAATTGGAACGTGGAGATACGCATCCTTGATGTCCAAGGATACCATAAAGTCCCCTTCTTCCAGGTTCGCTATCACTGCTCTGAGTGACTCCATCTTGAACTTGAACTTCTTTATGTACAGGTTCAAGGACTTCAGATTTAGAATAGGCCTTACCGAGCCATCCGGCTTCGGTACCACAAATAGAGTGGAATAATACCCCTTCCCTTGTTGTAGAAGAGGTACCTTGACTATCACCTGCTGAGAGTACAGCTTGTGAATGGCTTCCAAAACCGTCTCCCTTTCGGAAGGGGACGTTGGTAAAGCAGACTTCAGGAAACGGCGAGGTGGATCTGTCTCTAATTCCAACCTGTACCCCTGAGATATTATCTGCAGGATCCAGGGATCTACCTGCGAGTGAGCCCACTGCGCGCTGTAATTTTTGAGACGACCTCCCACCGTCCCCGAGTCCGCTTGAGAAGCCCCAGCGTCATGCTGAGGCTTTTGTAGAAGCCGGGGAGGGCTTCTGTTCCTGGGAAGGAGCTGCCTGTTGCTGTTTCTTCCCTCGACCTCTGCCTCGTGGCAGATATGAATAGCCCTTTGCTCTCTTATTTTTAAAGGAACGAAAGGGCTGCGGTTGAAAAGTCGGTGCCTTTTTCTGTTGGGGAGTGACTTGAGGTAGAAAGGTGGATTTCCCGGCTGTAGCCGTGGCCACCAAATCTGATAGACCGACTCCAAATAACTCCTCCCCTTTATACGGCAAAACTTCCATATGCCGTTTTGAATCCGCATCGCCTGTCCACTGTCGCGTCCATAAAGCTCTTCTGGCCGAAATGGACATAGCACTTACCCGTGATGCCAGTGTGCAGATATCCCTCTGTGCATCACGCATATAAAGAAATGCATCCTTTATTTGTTCTAACGACAGTAAAATATTGTCCCTGTCCAGGGTATCAATATTTTCAATCAGGGACTCTGACCAAACTACCCCAGCACTGCACATCCAGGCAGTCGCTATAGCTGGTCGTAGTATAACACCTGCATGTGTGTATATACTTTTTTGGATATTTTCCATCCTCCTATCTGATGGATCTTTAAGTGCGGCCGTCTCAGGAGAAGGTAACGCCACTTGTTTTGATAAGCGTGTTAGCGCCTTGTCCACCCTAGGGGGTGTTTCCCAGCGCTCCCTAACCTCTGGCGGGAAAGGGTATAATGCCAATAATTTCTTTGAAATTATCAGCTTTTTATCAGGGGCAACCCACGCTTCATCACACACGTCATTTAATTCTTCTGATTCAGGAAAAACTATAGGTAGTTTTTTCACACCCCACATAATACCCTGTTTAGTGGTACCTGTAGTATCAGCTAAATGTAACGCCTCCTTCATTGCCAAAATCATATAACGTGTGGCCCTACTGGAAAATACGGTTGATTCGTCACCGTCACCACTGGAATCAGTGCCTGTGTCTGGGTCTGTGTCGACCGACTGAGGCAAAGGGCGTTTTACAGCCCCTGACGGTGTTTGAGGCGCCTGGACAGGCACTAATTGATTGTCCGGCCGCCTCATGTCGTCAAACGACTGCTTTAGCGTGTTGACACTATCCCGTAATTCCATAAATAAAGGCATCCATTCTGGTGTCGACCCCCTAGGAGGTGACATCCCCATATTTGGCAATTGCTCCGCCTCCACACCAATATCGTCCTCATACATGTCGACACACACGTACCGACACACAGCAGACACACAGGGAATGCTCTAAACGAAGACAGGACCCACTAGCCCTTTGGGGAGACAGAGGGAGAGTCTGCCAGCACACACCAAAAAGCGCTATATATGACAGGGATAGCCTTATAATAAGTGCTCCCTTATAGCTGCTTTATATATATCAAGATATTGCCATTAAATTTGCCCCCCCTCTCTGTTTTACCCTGTTTCTGTAGTGCAGTGCAGGGGAGAGACCTGGGAGCCGTCCTGACCAGCGGAGCTGTGAGAGGAAATGGCGCCGTGTGCTGAGGAGATAGGCCCCGCCCCTTTTTCGGCGGGCTCGTCTCCCGCTATTTTGTGAATACAGGCAGGGGTTAAATATCTCCATATAGCCTCTGGGGGCTATATGTGAGGTATTTTTAGCCTTTATATAGGTTTACATTTGCCTCCCAGGGCGCCCCCCCCCAGCGCCCTGCACCCTCAGTGACTGCGTGTGAAGTGTGCTGAGAGGAAAATGGCGCACAGCTGCAGTGCTGTGCGCTACCTTTAGAAGACTGCAGGAGTCTTCAGCCGCCGATTCTGGACCTCTTCTTACTTCAGCATCTGCAAGGGGGCCGGCGGCGCGGCTCCGGTGACCATCCAGGCTGCACCTGTGATCGTCCCTCTGGAGCTGATGTCCAGTAGCCAAGAAGCCAATCCATCCTGCACGCAGGTGAGTTCACTTCTTCTCCCCTCTGTCCCTCGTTGCAGTGATCCTGTTGCCAGCAGGAATCACTGTAAAATAAAAAACCTAAGCTAAACTTTCTCTAAGCAGCTCTTTATGAGAGCCACCTAGAATTGCACCCTTCTCGGCCGGGCACAAAAATCTAACTGGAGTCTGGAGGAGGGTCATAGGGGGAGGAGCCAGTGCACACCACCTGATCTGGAAAAGCTTTACTTTTTGTGCCCTGTCTCCTGCGGAGCCGCTATTCCCCATGGTCCTTTCAGGAACCCCAGCATCCACTAGGACGATAGAGAAAAGCAGCAAAAAAAAAAGACCTGGGGGTATATTTACAAAGATTCATGTTTTCCCCAACTGCCAGGACCCCCCCTGACTCCTGTCAAAGAGGGTCCCTTCAGCCAATCAGGGAGCGCCATGTCGTGGCACTCTCCTGATTGGCTGTGTGCTCCTGTAGTGTCTGTGAGGCAGCACACTGCACAGATACAATGTAGCGCCTATGCGCTCCATTGTAGCCAATGGTGGGAACTTTGAGGTCAGCGGTTGACCGAAAGTAACCTCACCGCTGACCGCAAAGTTCCCACCATTGGCTACAATGGAGCGCATAGGCGCTACATTGTATCTGTGCCGTGTGCTGCCTCACAGACACTACAGGAGCACACAGCCAATCAGGAGAGTGCCACGACGTGGCGCTCCCTGATTGGCTGAAGGGACCCTCTTTGACAGGAGTCAGGGGGGGTCCTGGCAGTCGGAGAAAGGGGTCCCATGTGTAAACATGGGACCCCTTTCAGTGCGTGGTCGGGTTTCCGTTTTTTTGTTTTGCCAAGTACGTGGATTATACTTTGGACACCATCTACACTGGATTATGTGAGTATAATTTTTTTCACAGGTCCCCCAAGGATTCTACATGGAGAAGAGGACCGAGCCTCGTGGGAACATAGGTAAGTATGTATGTATGTATGTATGGAGGTGTGCATGTATGTAATAAACTTATACTTTCACGGTGTGTGTGTCCCGTTTTTTTGAGGGTATTTTTTTAGTAGTAGTACTACAGGTACCAGCGGGCCAGGTTTTCAACCGCATGCTGGTACTTGTGGTTCTCCAAGTACCAGCTTGCGGGGGAGGCTTGCTGGGACTTGTAGTACTGCTACTAAAAACAATATTCACATTTTTTACACATGGCTATCAGCCCCCCATCCGCCACCCTTGGATGGGGGGGGGGGGACAGCCTCGGGCTTCACCCCTGGCCCTTGGGTGGCTGGAGGGGGGGGAACCCTTGATTTAAGGGGTTCCCACTCCTCCAGGGTACCCCGGCCAGGGGTGACTAGTTGGGTATGTAATGCCAGGGCCGCAGGGACCAGTATAAAAGTGTCCCCCGGCTGTGGCATTATGTACCTGGCTAGTGGAGCCCGGTGCTGGTTTCAAAAATACCGGGGACCCCTACGCTTTTTGTCCCCCGTATTTTTGGAACCAGGACCAGGCGCAGAGCCCGGGGATGGTTGATGAAATATGAGGGAACCCCTGTAATTTCCCCCCCCATATTTTGTCAACCAGGACCGGCTCAAAGAGCCCAAGGCTGGTTATGCTTAGGAGGGGGGACCCCACGCAATTTTTTCCGGATTTTTTACGTCTTTAAACACCTTTTTTAAGGTACACAATGAAGCCCTGCACGGATCTCACAGATCCGGCCGGGATTCCTTGTGTTTTGTCAGGCAGTGTTTTACTCATCACTCCCGTAAAACACTGCCTAACATTACGAATCACATCGACATCGGAAAATACGAATTGGGAAAAGTCGGCAGCTTAGTGAATGATCGTATCAGGATACAAAAAGTTGCAGTAAAATGCACCCGATACCATTCGAGTTCAAACACCCTTCAAAACGGCAAAAACACGAATCTTTGTAAATATACCCCATGGTCTCTATCTATTGACTGTCTAACTAGCCCACACCCAAAAAAAGGGTACTGTACTGTACCTGCCAAAAAGGCACAGTTGGAGGGTATGCTACTGCTAGTCTATATACAGTAGCAACCATACTGCAGAGTAGAATTACAAAATTACTTTGTGTCTTTAAAGTATGGGCTGCCCCCTAGTGGTTGTTCTCTTTTACTAACTTCAAAATCCTTTTTTTATTTTTTATTTATATTTATTTTGTTTTCTCTTGGAGGTTACTTTTTGTAGTGAAGTCTTCAGGTGCTATATACATTTGTGAGGGAATATTTACACAAATTGTGATACGGGACAACAATAGGGTATAGTCTGTCTGTCTGTCTGACTATCTATCTATCTATCTATCTATCTATCTATCTATCTATCTATCTATCTATCTATCTATCTAGTATATCTGTAATCTATCATACAACCAATGGAATAAAAGAAAATGCTTATTTCAGTGAACACTAATGTCATACTGTAGAATGCAGCACAATCTGACCATTATTTCACAATGTACATATACTGTATACTTTACAGTGACAATTCTATCATCCAATGTACAAGAAATACACAGTGTGTACTAGTAATTACTATACAATACCGTAAGGGGTAAATTTACTAAGATGTGGGTTTACAAATGTGGAGTTGTTGCCCATAGCAACCAATAAGATACTGGCTAACATTTTATCTCTTACATTCTAGAAAATGATATCTAGAATTTTATTGGTTGTATTGGCAACAACTTAACTTCTGTAAACATGCACTTTAGTAAACTTACATCTAAGGCCTGTGTACCACAGCCAACGGCACAACTGACAGGACGATATATTGCGCTTCCTATATACAGTGGACGATGGCGTGATGTATTGTTGCCCACTGCAATAAAAATGCATGCTGTTGTTCCCTGGGTCATCCCATTACAGCACACCCAACAGGATGACCCGTGGGAGCATGTAATCAGCCCTACATATTAGATGATATATATCGTTCCGATCAACGTTGGAACAATATATCAATAGATAACCTGGGTACACATTATGCAATATGTTATTCGATATATAATTCTGTCGTGGATTGGAACAATATATCATACACATCGCATAGTGGTGGTCATTCCGAGTTGTTCGCTCGCTAGCAGATTTTAGCAGCATTGCACACGCTAGGCCGCTGCCCTCTGGGAGTGTATCTTAGCTTAGCAGAATAGCGAACGAAAGATTAGCAGAATTGCGAATAGAAAATTCTTAGCAGTTTCTGAGTAGCTCCAGACCTACTCACAGATTGCGATCAGCTCAGGCCGTTTTGTTCCTGGTTTGACGTCACAAACACGCCCTGCATTCGTCCAACCACTCCCCCGTTTCTCCAGAAACTCCCGCGTTTTTCCCCGACACGCCTGCGTTTTTCCGCACACTCCCAGAAAACGGCCAGTTTCCGCCCAGAAACACCCACTTCCTGTCAATCACTGCGATCACTTCAACGATGAAAATTCTTCGTTCGGACGTGAGTAAATCTACTTTTGTGCTAAAATACTCATCGCATGCGCACTGCGTACCATGCGCATGCGCATTTTTGCCTTAATCGCTCCGTTGCGAAAACAGTCAACGGGCGAACAACTCGGAATGACTCCCAGTGTGTATGGCCGATTGCGGGTTCCAGCGGGTCATTCCCTGGGTTGTCCTGTTGAGCGTGCTCAGGGGCGGATTGGGATAGAAAACCTGCCCGGGAAATTTTCTGGATGCAGCCCTAATGGAGGCGGAGTCTGTTGAAGTGGTGGAGTCTGTCACGTGGGGCAAGAAACTCGCTCCTCATAGGGCCTAATTCTGTTGGATGCAGTTGCAGCCTTTGCTTGGGTCTTTTTAAAGAAATTGTGTCTGCTACGTGTCTCTATAAGTATCCACTATCGGCAACATGCCCGTGTCACTCCTATAACATACCTATACTGTTACAACTGCGTCTGATTAGACAACCGCCTAGGAACGTCCAACAGCAATACTGGTCGTGTATGTTGTGCTGTGTGAGGGACTGTGTGTGTGGTGCTGGGTACAGGGGGCTGTGTGACAGCGTGTGAGGTGCTGAGTGCAGAGGGCTGTGTTTGTCAGTGTATGATGTGCTGTGTTTAAGGGACAGTGTATGAGGTGTTGGGTACAGGGGCAGTGTGTGGGGGCTGGGTGCAGGGGACTGTGTGTCAGTGTGTGTGTGGTGCTGGGTACAGGGGGCAGTGTGTGTGGTGGTGGGTGCAGGTGGCTGTGTGTCGTGTAGCATGTGAGGGGCTGGGTGTCAGTGTGTGAGGTGCTGGGTACAGGGGTAGTGTGTGTGGTGCTGGGTTTAGGGGGCAGTGTGTGTGGTGCTGGATACGGGGCAGTGTGTGAGGTGCTGGGTACAGGGGCAGTGTGTGTGGTGCTGGGTTTAGGGGGCAGTGTGTGTGGTGCTGGATACAGGTGGCAGTGTGTGAGGTGCTGGTGAGTGGCTGGTTGCAGGGGGCTTTGTGTCAGTGTATGTGGTGCAGGGTTTAGGGGGCAGTGTGTGTGGTGCTGGGTATAGTGGGCTGTGTGTGTGGGGTTGGAGAGAGCGCTTGTATGTGGGCTGCAGCCAGAGTAGTGTAATAGAGCCGTCAGGGGCTGCCTAGCAGCAGCAAAGCAGGCCAGCCCCCTCCGCTTACCAAGGCCGCCTTCTTTCTGGCGCTGGTGATCCTGGTTTAGCAGGTAAGGCCGGCAGCCATCATGCCTGCACTCCGCAGCAGCTCTGGTCCGGGGGTTTGTCTCTGCAGCCGGGCCTTCACCTTGCCTTGCTGCATTGCTTCCCCACCGCCCTCCCCGGTGGGGGGACGGGAGGGAGGTAATGCTCCGGCCTCCTCCTCCCCTCTGCAGCCAGGCCTTCACCTCGCCTTACTGCATTGCTTCCCCACCGTCCTTCCGGATGGGGGGGACGGGAGGGAGGTAATGCTCCGGCCTCCTCCTCCTCCCCCCTGCAGCCGGCCCTTCACCTCTCCTTTGCTGCATTGCTTCCCCACCGCCCTTCCGGGTGGGGGGGGGGAGGAGGGAGGTAATGCTCTGGCCTCCTCCCCTCTGCAGCCGGCACTTCACCTCTCCTTTGCTGCATTGCTTCCCCACCGCCCTCCCGGGTGGGGGGGACGGGAGGGAGGTAATGCTCTGGCCTCCTCCTCCTCCCCTCTGCAGCCGGCCCTTCACCTATCCTTTGCTACATTGCTTCCCCGCCGCCCTCCCGGGTGGGGGGGACGGGAGGGAGGTAATGCTCCGGCCTCCTCCTCCTCCCCTCTGCAGCCGGCCCTTCACCTCTCCTTTGCTACATTGCATCCCCGCCGCCCTCCCGGGTGGGGGGGACGGGAGGGAGGTAATGCTCCGGCCTCCTCCTCCCCTCTGCAGCCGGCCCTTCACCTCTCCTTTGCTGCATTGCTTCCCCACCGCCCTCCCGGGTGGGGGGGACGGGAGGGAGGTAATGCTCCGGCCTCCTCCCCTCTGCAGCCGGCCCTTCACCTCTCCTTTGCTGCATTGCTTCCCCACCGCCCTCCCGGGTGGGGGGGACGGGAGGGAGGTAATGCTCCGGCCTCCTCCTCCTCCCCTCTGCAGCCGGCCCTTCACCTCTCCTTTGCTGCATTGCTTCCCCACCGCCCTCCCGGGTGGGGGGGACGGGAGGGAGGTAATGCTCCGGCCTCCTCCTCCTCCCCTCTGCAGCCGGCCCTTCACCTCTCCTTTGCTTCATTGGTTCCCCACCGCCCTCCCGGGTGGGAGGTAATGCTCCGGCCTCCTCCTCCTCCCCTCTGCAGCCGGCCCTTCACCTCTTCTTTGCTGCATTGCTTCCCCACCGCCCTCCCGGGTAATGCTCCGGCCTCCTCCCCTCTGCAGCCGGCCCTTCACCTCTCCTTTGCTGCATTGCTTCCCCACCGCCCTCCCGGGTGGGGGGGACGGGAGGGAGGTAATGCTCCGGCCTCCTCCTCCTCCCCCCTGCAGCCGGCCCTTCACCTCTCCTTTGCTGCATTGCTTCCCCACCGCCCTCCCGGGTGGGGGGGGCGGGAGGGAGGTAATGCTCTGGCCTCCTCCTCCTCCCCTCTGCAGCCGGCCCTTCACCTCTCCTTTGCTGCATTGCTTCCCCACCGCCCTCCCGGGTGGAAGGTAATGCTCCGGCCTCCTCCTCCTCCCCTCTGCAGCCGACCCTTCACCTCTCCTTTACTGCATAGCTTCCCCACCGCCCTCCCGGGTAGGAGGTAATGCTCCGGCCTCCTCCTCCTCCCCTCTGCAGCCGGCCCTTCAACTCTCCTTTGCTGCATTGCTTCCCCACCGCCCTCCCGGGTGGGAGGTAATGCTCCGGCCTCCTCTCCTCCCCTCTGCAGCCGGCCCTTCACCTCTTCTTTGCTGCATTGCTTCCCCTCCGCCCTTCCGGGTGGGGGGGGGGCGGGAGGGAGGTAATGCTTCGGCCTCCTACTCCTCCCCTCTGCAGCCGGCCCTTCACCTCTCCTTTGCTGCATTGCTTCCCCACCGCCCTCCCGGGTGGGGGGAACGGGAGGGAGGTAATGCTCCGGCCTCCTCCTCCTCCCCTCTGCAGCCGGCCCTTCACCTCTCCTTTGCTGCATTGCTTCCCCACCACCCTCCCGGGTGGGGAGGACGGGAGGGAGGTAATGCTCCGGCCTCCTCCCCTCTGCAGCCGGCCCTTCACCTCTCCTTTGCTGCATTGCTTCCCCACCGCCCTCCCGGGTGGGGGGGGCGGGAGGGAGGTAATGCTCCGGCCTCCTCCTCCCCTCTGCAGCCGGCCCTTCACCTCTCCTTTGCTGCATTGCTTCCCCACCGCCCTCCCGGGTGGAGGGAACGGGAGGGAGGTAATGCTCCGGCCTCCTCCTCCTCCTCCCCTCTGCAGCCGGCCCTTCACCTCTCCTTTGCTGCATTGCTTCCCCACCGCCCTCCCGGGTGGGGGGGACGGGAGGGAGGTAATGCTCCTCCTCCTCCCCTCTGCAGCCGGCCCTTCACCTCTCCTTTGCTGCATTGCTTTCCCTCCGCTCTCTTGGGTGGGGGTGGGGGGCGGGAGGGAGGTAATACTCCGGCCTCCTCCTCCCCTCTGCAGCCGGCCCTTCACCTCTCCTTTGCTGCATTGCTTCCCCTCCGCCCTCCCGGGTGGGGGGGAGGGGGGGGCGGGAGGGAGGTAATGCTCCGGCCTCCTCCTCCTCCGCTCTGCAGCCGGCCCTTCACCTCTCCTTTGCTGCATTACTTCCCCACCGCCCTCCCGGGTGTGGGGGGACGGGAAGGAGGTAATGCTCCGGCCTCCTCCTCCCCCTGCAGCCGGGCCTTCACCTCTCCTTGCTGCATTACTTCCCCACCGCCCTCCCTGGGTGGGGGGGGACGGGAGGGAGGTAATGCTCCGGCCTCCTCCTCCCCTCTGCAACCGGACCTTCACCTCTCCTTGCTGCATTACTTCCCCACCGCCCTCCCCGGTTGGGGGACGGGGACGGGAGGGAGGTAATGCTTCGGCCTCCTCCTCCCCTCTGCAGCCGGGCCTTCACCTCTCCTTGCTGCATTACTTCCCCACCGCCCTACCCGGGTGTGGGGGGACGGGAGGGAGGTAATGCTCCGGCCTCCTCCTCCCCTCTGCAGCCGGGCCTTCACCTCTCCTTGCTGCATTACTTCCCCACCGCCCTCCCCGGGTGGGGGGGGACGGGAGGGAGGTAATGCTCTGGCCTCCTCCTCCCCTCTGCAGCCGGGCCTTCACCTCTCCTTTCTGCATTACTTCCCCACCGCCCTCCCCGGTTGGGGGGGGGGAGGGAGGTAATGCTCCGGCCTCCTCCTCCCCTCTGCAGCCGGGCCTTCACCTCTCCTTGCTGCATTACTTCCCCACCGCCCTCCCCGGGGGGGGACGGGAGGGAGGTAATGCTCCGGCCTCCTCCTCCCCTCTGCAGCCGGGCCTTCACCTCTCCTTGCTTTATTACTTCCCCACCGCCCTCCCCGGGTGGGGGGGGGGGACAGGAGGGAGGTAATGCTCCGGCCTCCTCCTCCCCTCTGCAGCCGGGCCTTCACCTCTCCTTGCTGTATTACTTCCCCACCGCCCTCCCCGGGTGGGGGGGGGGACAGGAGGGAGGTAATGCTCCGGCCTCCTCCTCCCCTCTGCAGCCGGGCCTTCACCTCTCCTTGCTGCATTACTTCCCCACCACCCTCCCCGGGTGGGGGGGGACGGGAGGGAGGTAATGCTCCGGCCTCCTCCTCCCCTCTGCAGCCGGTCCTTCACCTCTCCTTGCTGCATTACTTCCCCACCGCCCTCCCCGGTTGGGGGGGGGGGGGACGGGAGGGAGGTAATGCTCCGGCCTCCTCCTCCCCTCTGCAGCCGGGCCTTCACCTCTCCTTGCTGCATTACTTCCCCACCGCCCTCCCCGGGTGGGGGGGACGGGAGGGAGGTAATACTCCGGCCTCCTCCTCCCCTCTGCAGCCGGGCCTTCACCTCTCCTTGCTGTGTTACTTCCGCACCGCCCTCCCCGGGTGATGGGGGGGCAGGAGGGAGGTAATGCTCCGGCCTCCTCCTCCCCTCTGCAGCCGGGCCTTCACCTCTCCTTGCTGCATTACTTCCCCACCGCCCTCCCCGGGTGGGGAGGCGGGAGGGAGGTAATGCTCCGGCCTCCTCCTCCCCTCTGCAGCCGGGTCTTCACCTCTCCTTGCTGCATTACTTCCCCACCGCCCTCCCCGGGTGGGGGGGGGGGGGGGGGGCGGGAGGGAGGTAATGATCCGGCCTCCTTCTCCCCTCTGCAGCCGGGCCTTCACCTCTCCTTGCTGCATTACTTCCCCACCGCCCTCCCCGGGTGGGGGGGGCGGGAGGGAGGAAATGCTCCGGCCTCCTCCTCCCCTCTGCAGCCGGGCCTTCACCTCTCCTTGCTGCATTACTTCCCCACCGCCCTCCCCTGGCGGGTGGGGGGACAGGAGGGAGGTAATGCTCCGGCCTCCTCCTCCCCTCTGCAGCCGGTCCTTCACCTCTCCTTGCTGCATTACTTCCCCACCGCCCTCCCCGGTTGGGGGGGGGGGCGGGAGGGAGGTAATGCTCCGGCCTCCTCCTCCCCTTTGCAGCCGGGCCTTCACCTCTCCTTGCTGCATTACTTCCCCACCGCCCTCCCCGGGTGGGGGGGCGGGAGGGACGTAATGCTCCGGCCTCCTCCTCCCATCTGCAGCCGGGCCTTCACCTCTCCTTGCTGCATTACTTCCCCACCGCCCTCCCCGGGGGGGGGGGGGGGGGGCGGGAGGGAGGGAGGTAATGCTCCGGCCTCCTCCTCCTCCCATCTGCAGCCGGCCCTTCATCTCTCCTTGCTGCATTACTTCCCCACCGCCCTGCCCGGGTGGGGGGGAGGGGAGGGAGGTAATGCTCCGGCCTCCTCCTCCCCTCTGCAGCCGGGCCTTCACCTCTCCTTGCTGCATTACTTCCCCACCGCCCTCCCCGGATGGGGGGGAAACGGGAGGGAGGTAATGCTCCGGCCTCCTCCTCCCCTCTGCAGCCGGGCCTTCACCTCTCCTTGCTGCATTACTTCCCCACCGCCCTCCCCGGGTGGGGGGGACGGGAAGGAGGTAATGCTTCGGCCTCCTCCTCCCCTCTGCAGCCGGGCCTTCACCTTTCCTTGCTGCATTACTTCCCCACCGCCCTCCCCGGGTGGGGGGGGATGGGAGGGAGGTAATGCTACGGCCTCCTCCTCCCCTCTGCAGCCGGGCCTTCACGTCTCCTTGCTGCATTACTTCCCCACCGCCCTCCCGGGTGGGGGGAACGGGAGGGAGGTAATGCTCCGGCCGCCTCCTCCTCCTCCTCCCCTCTGCAGCCGGCCCTTCACCTCTCCTATGCTGCATTGCTTCCCCACCGCCCTCACGGGTGGGGGGGACGGGAGGGAGGTAATGCTCCGGCCTCCTCCCCTCTGCAGCCGGCCCTTAACCTCTCCTTTGCTGCATTGCTTCCCCACCGCCCTCCTGGGTGGGGAGGACGGGAGGGAGGTAATGCTCCGGCCTCCTCCTCCTCCCCTCTGCAGCCGGCCCTTCACCTCTCCTTTGCTGCATTGCTTCCCCACCGCCCTCCCGGGTGGGGGGGGGGGGGGGGCGGGAGGGAGGTAATGCTCCGGCCTCCTCCTCCCCTCTGCAGTCGGCCCTTCACCTCTCCTTTGCTGCATTGCTTCCCCACCGCCCTCCCGGGTGGGGGGGGGGGGGGCGGGAGGGAGGTAATGCTCCGGCCTCCTCCTCCTCCGCTCTGCAGCCGGCCCTTCACCTCTCCTTTGCTGCATTACTTCCCCACCGCCCTCCCGGGTGGGGGGGGACGGGAGGGAGGTAATGCTCCGGCCTCCTCCTCCCCTCTGCAGCCGGGCCTTCACCTCTCCTTGCTGCATTACTTCCCCACCGCCCTCCCTGGGTGGGGGGGGACGGGAGGGAGGTAATGCTCCGGCCTCCTCCTCCCCTCTGTAGCCGGGCCTTCACCTCTCCTTGCTGCATTACTTCCCCACCGCCCTCCCCGGTTGGGGGACGGGAGGGAGGTAATGCTCCGGCCTCCTCCTTCCCTCTGCAGCCGGGCCTTCACCTCTCCTTTCTGCATTACTTCCCCACCGCCCTCCTCGGTTGGGGGGGGGGGGGGGGGGACGGGAGGGAAATAATGCACCGGCCTCCTCCTCCCCTCTGCAGCCGGCCCTTCACCTCTCCTTGCTGCATTACTCCCCACCGCCCTCCCCGGGTGGTGGGGGGGGAGGTAATGCTCCATCCTCCTCCTCCCCTCTGCAGCCGGGCCTTCACCTCTCCTTGCTGCATTACTTCCCCACCGCCCTCCCCGGGTGGGGGGAAGGGAGCGGGGGGGAGGTAATGCTCCGGCCTCCTCCTCCCCTCTGCAGCCGGGCCTTCACCTCTCCTTGCTGTATTACTTCCCCACCGCCCTCCCCGGGTGGGGGGGGGGACAGGAGGGAGGTAATGCTCCGGCCTCCTCCTCCCCTCTGCAGCCGGGCCTTCACCTCTCCTTGCTGTTTTACTTACCCACCGCCCTCCCCGGGTGGGGGGGGACAGGAGGGAGGTAATGCTCCGGCCTCCTCCTCCCCTCTGCAGCCGGGCCTTCACCTCTCCTTGCTGTATTACTTCCCCACCGCCGTCCCCGAGTGGGGGGGGGACAGGAGTGAGGTAATGCTCCGGCCTCCTCCTCCCCTCTGCAGCCGGGCCTTCACCTCTCCTTGCTGCATTACTTCCCCACCGCCCTCCCCGGGTGGGGGGGGGACGGGAGGGAGGTAATGCTCCGGCCTCCTCCTCCCCTCTGCAGCCGTGCCTTCACCTCTCCTTGCTGCATTACTTCCCCACCGCCCTCCCCGGGTGGGAGGGACGGGAGTGAGGTAATGCTCCGGCCTTCTCCTCCCCTCTGCAGCCGGGCCTTCCCCTCTCCTTGCTGTATTACTTCCCCACCGCCCTCCCCGGGTGGGGGGGGGGGGACAGGAGGGAGGTAATGCTCCGGCCTCCTCCTCCCCTATGCAGCCGGGCCTTCACCTCTTCTTTGCTGCATTACTTCCCCACCGCCCTCCCGGGTGGGGGGGGACGGGAGGGAGGTAATGCTCCGGCCTCCTCCTCCCCTCTGCAGCCGGGCCTTCACCTCTCCTTGCTGCATTACTTCCCCACCGCCCTCCCCGGGTGGGAGGGACGGGAGGGAGGTAATGCTCCGGCCTCCTCCTCCCCTCTGCAGCCGGGCCTTCACCTCTCCTTGCTGCATTACTTCCCCACCGCCCTCCCCGGGTGGGAGGGAGGTAATGCTCCGGCCTCCTCCTCCCCTCTGCAGCCAGGCCTTCACCTCTCCTTGCTGTATTACTTCCCCACCGCCCTCCCCGGGTGGGGGGGGGGGGGGCAGGAGGGAGGTAATGCTCCGTCCTCCTCCTCCTCTCTGCAGCCGGGCCTTCACCTCTCCTTGCTGTATTACTTCCCCACCGCCCTCCCCGGGTGGGGGGGGGGGGGAGGGAGGTAATGCTCCGGCCTCCTCCTCCCCTCTGCAGCCGGGCCTTCACCTCTCCTTGCTGCATTACTTCCCCACCGCCCTCCCCGGGTGGGGGGGACGGGAAGGAGGTAATGCTTCGGCCTCCTCCTCCCCTCTGCAGCCGGGCCTTCACCTTTCCTTGCTGCATTACTTCCCCACCGCCCTCCCCGGGTGGGGGGGGATGGGAGGGAGGTAATGCTACGGCCTCCTCCTCCCCTCTGCAGCCGGGCCTTCACGTCTCCTTGCTGCATTACTTCCCCACCGCCCTCCCGGGTGGGGGGAACGGGAGGGAGGTAATGCTCCGGCCGCCTCCTCCTCCCCTCTGCAGCCGGCCCTTCACCTCTCCTATGCTGCATTGCTTCCCCACCGCCCTCACGGGTGGGGGGGACGGGAGGGAGGTAATGCTCCGGCCTCCTCCCCTCTGCAGCCGGCCCTTAACCTCTCCTTTGCTGCATTGCTTCCCCACCGCCCTCCTGGGTGGGGAGGACGGGAGTGAGGTAATGCTCCGGCCTCCTCCTCCTCCCCTCTGCAGCCGGCCCTTCACCTCTCCTTTGCTGCATTGCTTCCCCACCGCCCTCCCGGGTGGGGGGGGGGCGGGAGGGAGGTAATGCTCCGGCCTCCTCCTCCCCTCTGCAGTCGGCCCTTCACCTCTCCTTTGCTGCATTGCTTCCCCGCCGCCCTCCCGGGTGGGGGGGGGGGGGCGGGAGGGAGGTAATGCTCCGGCCTCCTCCTCCTCCGCTCTGCAGCCGGCCCTTCACCTCTCCTTTGCTGCATTACTTCCCCACCGCCCTCCCGGGTGGGGGGGGGCCGGGAGGGAGGTAATGCTCCGGCCTCCTCCTCCCCTCTGCAGCCGGGCCTTCACCTCTCCTTGCTGCATTACTTCCCCACCGCCCTCCCTGGGTGGGGGGGGACGGGAGGGAGGTAATGCTCCGGCCTCCTCCTCCCCTCTGTAGCCGGGCCTTCACCTCTCCTTGCTGCATTACTTCCCCACCGCCCTCCCCGGTTGGGGGGGGGGGGACGGGAGGGAGGTAATGCTCCGGCCTCCTCCTTCCCTCTGCAGCCGGGCCTTCACCTCTCCTTTCTGCATTACTTCCCCACCGCCCTCCTCGGTTGGGGGGGGGGGGGGGGGCGGGAGGGAGGTAATGCACCGGCCTCCTCCTCCCCTCTGCAGCCGGCCCTTCACCTCTCCTTGCTGCATTACTCCCCACCGCCCTCCCCGGGTGGTGGGGGGGGGAGGTAATGCTCCATCCTCCTCCTCCCCTCTGCAGCCGGGCCTTCACCTCTCCTTGCTGCATTACTTCCCCACCGCCCTCCCCGGGTGGGGGGAAGGGAGCGGGGGGGAGGTAATGCTCCGGCCTCCTCCTCCCCTCTGCAGCCGGGCCTTCACCTCTCCTTGCTGTATTACTTCCCCACCGCCCTCCCCGGGTGGGGGGGGGGGGGACAGGAGGGAGGTAATGCTCCGGCCTCCTCCTCCCCTCTGCAGCCGGGCCTTCACCTCTCCTTGCTGTTTTACTTACCCACCGCCCTCCCCGGGTGGGGGGGGGGGGACAGGAGGGAGGTAATGCTCCGGCCTCCTCCTCCCCTCTGCAGCCGGGCCTTCACCTCTCCTTGTTGTATTACTTCCCCACCGCCGTCCCCGAGTGGGGGGGGGACAGGAGGGAGGTAATGCTCCGGCCTCCTCCTCCCCTCTGCAGCCGGGCCTTCACCTCTCCTTGCTGCATTACTTCCCCACCGCCCTCCCCGGGTGGGGGGGGGACGGGAGGGAGGTAATGCTCCGGCCTCCTCCTCCCCTCTGCAGCCGTGCCTTCACCTCTCCTTGCTGCATTACTTCCCCACCGCCCTCCCCGGGTGGGAGGGACGGGAGTGAGGTAATGCTCCGGCCTTCTCCTCCCCTCTGCAGCCGGGCCTTCACCTCTCCTTGCTGTATTACTTCCCCACCGCCCTCCCCGGGTGGGGGGGGGGGACAGGAGGGAGGTAATGCTCCGGCCTCCTCCTCCCCTATGCAGCCGGGCCTTCACCTCTTCTTTGCTGCATTACTTCCCCACCGCCCTCCCGGGTGGGGGGGGACGGGAGGGAGGTAATGCTCCGGCCTCCTCCTCCCCTCTGCAGCCGGGCCTTCACCTCTCCTTGCTGCATTACTTCCCCACCGCCCTCCCCGGGTGGGAGGGACGGGAGGGAGGTAATGCTCCGGCCTCCTCCTCCCCTCTGCAGCCGGGCCTTCACCTCTCCTTGCTGCATTACTTCCCCACCGCCCTCCCCGGGTGGGAGGGAGGTAATGCTCCGGCCTCCTCCTCCCCTCTGCAGCCGGGCCTTCACCTCTCCTTGCTGTATTACTTCCCCACCGCCCTCCCCGGGTGGGGGGGGGGGGGCAAGAGGGAGGTAATGCTCCGTCCTCCTCCTCCTCTCTGCAGCCGGGCCTTCACCTCTCCTTGCTGTATTACTTCCCCACCGCCCTCCCCGGGTGGGGGGGGGGGGAGGGAGGTAATGCTCCGGCCTCCTCCTCCCCTCTGCAGCCGGGCCTTCACCTCTCCTTGCTGCATTACTTCCCCACCGCCCTCCCCGGGTGGGGGTGGGGGGGAGGTAATGCTCCATCCTCCTCCTCCCCTCTGCAGCCGGGCCTTCACCTCTCCTTGCTGCATTACTTCCACACCGCCCTCCCCGGGTGGGGGGGGACGGGAGGGAGGTAATGCTCCGGCCTCCTCCTCCCCTCTGCAGCCGGGCCTTCACCTCTCCTTGCTGCATTACTTCCCCACCGCCATCCCCGGGGGGGGGGAGGTAATGCTCCGGCCTCCTCCTCCCCTCTGCAGCCGGGCCTTCACCTCTCCTTGCTGCATTACTTCCCCACCGCCCTCCCCGGGTGGGGGGGGGGACGGGAGGGAGGTAATGCTCCGGCCTCCTCCTCCCCTCTGCAGCCGGGGGAGGGGGGGGGGGGGCGGGAGGGAGGTAATGCTCCGGCCTCCTCCTCCCCTCTGCAGCCAGGCCTTCACCTCTCCTTGCTGCATTACTTCCCCACCGCCCTCCCCGGTTGGGGGGGGACGGGAGGGAGGTAATGCTCTGGCCTCCTCCTCCCCTCTGCAGCCGGGCCTTCACCTCTCCTTGCTGCATTACTTCCCCACCGTCCTCCCCGGTTGGGGGGGGACAGAGGTAATGCTCCGGCCTCCTCCTCCCCTCTGCAGCCGGGCCTTCACCTCTCCTTGCTGCATTACTTCCCCACCGCCCTCCCCGGGTGGGGGGGAGGTAATGCTCCATCCTCCTCCTCCCCTCTGCAGCCGGGCCTTCACCTCTCCTTGCTGCATTACTTCCCCACCGCCCTCCCCGGGTGGGGGGTGACGGGAGGGAGGTAATGCTCCGGCCTCCTCCTCCCCTCTGCAGCCGGGCCTTCACCTCTCCTTGCTGTATTACTTCCCCACCGCCCTCCCCGGGTTGGGGGGGGGGTGCAGAAGGGAGGTAATGCTCCGGCCTCCTCCTCCCCTCTGCAGCCGGGCCTTCACCTCTCCTTGCTGTATTACTTCGCCACCGCCCTCCCCGGTTGGGGGGGGGGGGAGGTAATGCTCCGGCCTCCTCCTCCCCTCTGCAGCCGGGCCTTCACCTCTCCTTGCTGCATTACTTCCCCACCGCCCTCCCCGGGTGGGAGGGAGGTAATGCTCCGGCCTCCTCCTCCCCTCTGCAGCCGGGCCTTCACCTCTCCTTGCTGTATTACTTCCCCACCGCCCTCCCCGGGTGGGGGGGGGGGGGGCAGGAGGGAGGTAATGCTCCGTCCTCCTCCTCCTCTCTGCAGCCGGGCCTTCACCTCTCCTTGCTGTATTACTTCCCCACCGCCCTCCCCGGGTGGGGGGGGGGAGGGAGGTAATGCTCCGGCCTCCTCCTCCCCTCTGCAGCCGGGCCTTCACCTCTCCTTGCTGCATTACTTCCCCACCGCCCTCCCCGGGTGGGGGTGGGGGGGAGGTAATGCTCCATCCTCCTCCTCCCCTCTGCAGCCGGGCCTTCACCTCTCCTTGCTGCATTACTTCCACACCGCCCTCCCCGGGTGGGGGGGGACGGGAGGGAGGTAATGCTCCGGCCTCCTCCTCCCCTCTGCAGCCGGGCCTTCACCTCTCCTTGCTGCATTACTTCCCCACCGCCATCCCCGGGGGGGGGGGGGGGGGGGCGGGAGGGAGGTAATGCTCCGGCCTCCTCCTCCCCTCTGCAGCCGGGCCTTCACCTCTCCTTGCTGCATTACTTCCCCACCGCCCTCCCCGGGTGGGGGGGGGGGGGGGGGGGGGAGGTAATGCTCCGGCCTCCTCCTCCCCTCTGCAGCCGGGGGGGGGCGGGAGGGAGGTAATGCTCCGGCCTCCTCCTCCCCTCTGCAGCCGGGCCTTCACCTCTCCTTGCTGCATTACTTCCCCACCGCCCTCCCCGGTTGGGGGGGGACGGGAGGGAGGTAATGCTCTGGCCTCCTCCTCCCCTCTGCAGCCGGGCCTTCACCTCTCCTTGCTGCATTACTTCCCCACCGTCCTCCCCGGTTGGGGGGGGACGGAGGTAATGCTCCGGCCTCCTCCTCCCCTCTGCAGCCGGGCCTTCACCTCTCCTTGCTGCATTACTTCCCCACCGCCCTCTCCGGGTGGGGGGTGACGGGAGGGAGGTAATGCTCCGGCCTCCTCCTCCCCTCTGCAGCCGGGCCTTCACCTCTCCTTGCTGTATTACTTCCCCACCGCCCTCCCCGGGTGGGGGGGGGGTGCAGAAGGGAGGTAATGCTCCG
Source organism: Pseudophryne corroboree (assembly GCF_028390025.1). Taxonomy (NCBI): domain Eukaryota; kingdom Metazoa; phylum Chordata; class Amphibia; order Anura; family Myobatrachidae; genus Pseudophryne; species Pseudophryne corroboree. The sequence continues at coordinate 494,003,555 of NC_086445.1, forward strand.
GCCTCCTCCTCCCCTCTGCAGCCGGGCCTTCACCTCTCCTTGCTGTATTACTTCGCCACCGCCCTCCCCGGTTGGGGGGGGGGGGGGGAGGTAATGCTCCGGCCTCCTCCTCCCCTCTGCAGCCGGGCCTTCACCTCTCCTTGCTGCATTACTTCCCCACCGCCCTCCCCGGTTGGGGGGGGGGACGGGAGGGAGGTAATGCTCTGGCCTCCTCCTGACCTTTTTGCAATTTAGTATTGTATGGGTAAATTATATAAAGTTTTTTTTATTTTTATTATGCACGTTTCATTCTGCAATAATGCAATATATATATGCCAGCCTTATTGTGATTTTGATGTTTGCAGCCTGACCACTGAATATTGTTTGTCATTCACTTTGTTGACATTGTGCTTCCATGGACCCAGGTCTCACTGAGTGACGTCAGTTTCGGTAATTTTGTTTTATACTATATATATTTCCTTGTTTGCAGTGTTTATTGATTGTCCTGGGGATGGTGATAATATCCCCAAAACGCAGACTGTTAACCACTTTTGTTTGGATATTCATGGATATACAGCCTCTGAGTACCGTCTAAGAGATCTGCTTGCATATTTGGGAAAGCATAACCTTTAGCAGGACACCAGAGCAAGTTACCCCACTTGGGGTTTGGAGTGTCAGGATGACATGTGAATATATATTAGAGATGATGTGGATATATATTATTTGCCTTCCGAGTTCAGTTCCGAGCCAGGCTCGGGTTTTTCTTCCTGACTCGGAAACCCGAACGCTGCAAAACGTCATCATCCTGCTGTCGGATTCTCGCGGGATTTGGATTCCATATAAGGAGCCGCTCGTCATGGCCATTTTGACTCCAGTCTCATAGAGTGTATTGAGAGGACGTGTCCTCAGTGTTCAGTATCTTTGTGGGGGCGGGAAAGTGGGGTGACAAGTCTTGTGTTGTGTTGTGCTGCCCAGTCCAGTGTAGTCACAGTGTTGGTGTCCTCTGCTGCCATATATCCAGTGTAGCTGTATAAAGTGATGCTGTGTTGTGCTGTCCAGTCCAGTGTAGTCAGTGTATTGTGCTGCATCAATCACCGCGGTGCAACTTTTAGGCATAAAATCAATATTGTGAGGTGTGAGGTGTTCAGAATAGACTGAAAATGAGTGGAAATTAATGTTATTAATGTTAATAATACCGTAGGAGCAAAATTACCCCCAAATTCTGTGATTTTAGCTGTTTTTACGTTTTTTCAAAAATCATCCAGATCCAAAACCAAAACATGAAAGGGTGGTGTTGGCAAAACCAAGCCAAATCCAAAACACCAAAGTGGAATTAGAACCAAAACGCGAAAAGTGCCCGCTGCACATCTCTAATATATACATATATATATATATATCAGGTAGGCACAATTCTCTGAGTCTCATTTTTGCTGAGTATCTCAATAGGAAGCTTTTGTAGGGAGACTCAATTAAGCTAAGTTGCTGATGCACACATGCAGTAGGTTATTATGGTAGCACTCAGTGAAGTGTTAAACCCCCTGATTTTTTGCATGCTTATTCAGAGTATCAGTTGGTTTGATTCTCTTTTCATAACCTGCACTGACTATCCAGCTTCTTACTATGCACCAACTATCCAGCTACTTAACCCAGTGGAAAGAAAAATCTCACCGACACAACCTCTCCACTATTTCAATCTACCCCTTGGCCTAGGGCCACTTCAAGAAATATTCCTAAAATGGTAAGAGTGCTGGTAACATAGAATGTTTGTTAACCCATCTCACAGGGTATGTACTGTAACTACTGCAGGGGTACAAGGGAACCGGGCTGATGGGATGAATCAACTATATTTCAGAATCTATGGGGGAATTTTTATTTTTAATAATAACTAGTTCTACAATTGTCCAGGCGCTATTATATGATATAATAGAATAATGTAATTTTAAAAACTAATACACATCAAACTATGTATAGTTCAAATTGGCCGACGGTGCTGTGGAGCGCAATCTGCTGTTGTGGAGTCGTACTGTGGACTGCATCAGTGTTGCTAACTCTATTACCTGTTGGGAGGACAAAGTGATGCTGCATTCACACCGCAAATGCCGGGTCCTACCCGGTAAGACAAACGTGTACTTACCGGGTGGGATCCGGCATTTGCGCTCCGTTGCAGGCTTCCCGACCCGGCAATATACCGGGTCGGTTGCCATGACAACGGAGGCCGCAGCAGCAGCAGGGGCGGGGGTGGAGGCGGCGTCGGGAGATGAGCTCATCTCCAGCGCCGCCTCTCCCTATCTTGTGAATGGGAACCGTGTCGCATCGACACGGCTCCCATTCACACCGCACCTGACCCGGTAATCAACCCGGGTAAAACCCTTCTTTTTTACCGGGTTGATTTACCGGGTCAGGCGACCCGCTAAATCGCCCAGTGTGCTTTCACATCGCACACTGACCCGGTTCGACACGGCAATATGCCGTGTCGGTACCGGGTTATTTGTGCGATGTGAAAGGGGTATAAGTCTGGTAGTGGAACTCTAGACCAGGTGATAAATGTGATATCTTTATGTGTCTGCAGCTAAATTCAGTTTCTGCATTCTGAGCCAGCAACCAGGACATACTTTTCATTTTATACAAGCTCTTTATGTACTTTTTAAAGACTCATCCACCTGTATAGTTTTTCTGCATATGTTGTAATTAGACTAATGTGCAATTAAATATTTTTACTTTATTTACAATCGGTTGCATTGCAAGTTTACATAACAGCGTGTAGTAATAATTAGTACTTTTTTTAGATTGATATATGGTTGTCTTATATCTTTCTGGCATGTCAGACGAGTAATTATATTTTTTATTTAATTACTTTTTATCCTTATGAGCGCAGTACCTTATTTCTATTTAGTATAATAATGGTGGCAGTATTTCTTTCAAGTAAAAAAAGAATAAGGTTCCACAAATTATATTTTATCAAGATAGTAAATAGAACATTATATTTATTAAGATACTAATGGGAACACGTTATATGTCATAAAAAAGGTGCCACAGATTATTAATATATTTAATTAAGGGAGCCTATAGTATTGCTATACTAAGGAGCAACACCCAATATTTATTTCCTAAGGGTAGTGCAGACTATGGGGGTGATTCAGATCTGATTGGTGCTGTGCGTTTTTTTTCACACAGCGGGCGATCAGGTACTAAATGTGCATGCGTATGCACCGCAATGCGTACGTGTGTCGACCAACAACAAAGGGCATCGCCGGCCAGTGACGGGATGGTGCACAAAATACGATCACACGGGTGTTCACAAGGTGATTGACAGGAGGAAGCCGTGTGTGGGTGATATCTGACCGTTTACTAGGAGTGTCCGGAAAAATGCAGGCGTGCTCAAGCGTTTTCAGGGAGGGTGTGTGATGTCCGCACCGGCCTCGATCAGCCTGATGTGACCGCACTGTAGGAGTAAGTCCTGGGCTACGCAGAGACTGCACAAATAGGATTTCAGCAGCTTGTTATACACATAGGATTGCACACTTGCACGGCGAATATACACTCCCCCTGGAGGCGGTGACTATCTGAACACAGGACACAAAATTAGCAGCCCAGATCTGAATTACCCCCTATGTTATTAGTAGTCTGAAGGAGTCACAGATTATTACGATTATTATTCAACTAAAGCAGGCATTGATTATTTATTAGACTAAGGCATTCCCTGTGACAGTTTTGTTATTAGGGAATGCTAAAACTGTGGCAGGGCATGCTGGGACTTGTAGTTTCACAACAGCTGGAGAGCCACAGGTTGGCCAGGCCTGGACTAGGGGACACAGATTATTATTCTAAAACTAAAGGATATTCATATAAAACTACAGGGGGTACAGATTGGTATTAGACTGAAACGGACACACAGACTATTCCACGTGCCCAGGCCTTAGTATTCCCCCTGTAGGCCCATCATATCCCAGGCCATCACTGGTGACATGGGGATGTTATGTTAGAAAAGGATTATTTGTTGTTTTTACACTGTTAGCAGATTAAATAATAATAACATTTACAAGTAAACATTTCCATATTACCGTGTATATGACTCTGTTACATATGTGTAGAGTAATGTATGTTAGGGATGAGCTGCGTGTCATGTCAGGGGACACATGAGGCTCACACACTGTTTGCAAAGCTAATGCACATACAAGTAACACACGGTGAAACACAGAACATAAAAAGGAAACTTACTGGAATTGTTTATATTGAACCAGTTTACTATTTAACTTGTGATGCTTTTTATATAAGCAGGAAACCGTGCAAATGAAGAACAACAAACAAAAGGGGGGAATGTATCAAGCCTTGGAGAGAGATAAAGTGGGGAAGTTGCCCATCGGCTGCTAACTCTCATTCAACTAGTACAGTATTTGAAATGACAGAATCTGATTGGTTTCTTTGGGCAACATCTCCACTTTCTCTCTCCAAGGCTTGTTACATCTCCCCTAAAGTATTACAGACCCATTCAGTCTATCATATGGCTGTTTTATTTAAAAGTGCAATGAACATCATACATTCCCTACACAATGGTAACTTCCCACCCACATATATATAGGACAGCTTATGCAAATATCAGTAATATATTATGTCTAACTATTATTATGATAGAATGGAGACAGGGCTTTTATCACTCATTTATCAGCTGCAATACTGGGGCTATCTTTATTGCTATTTGTAATATTTTACTAATTTATCATCACACTAATAGATATGTCTCATTAACATCTTCCTAACAACACTGTAACATTTTGTTTTGCAGCATTTACAGTTGTATTTAAACATACACTAAGTACAGTAGTGCTTGGTGTAACTTGGCCACAAGCAGGTTCGATGAACATCCAGATGCTGGAGAAATGCCCCAGCCGCACTCTCCATCCGGGACAAATCCCAAAACAACCACAGTGCAATAACAGGTAACTACAGCAATCCTTATACCCTCAACTTGGTCACTGTCAATTTGAGCAGTAAAATACTATTAGTCTCCTGAGAGTTTGAGGAGTCTGTTGATGGATGATCTTATATGGGAGGATGCAGGGCCGGTTCTTGCCCTTGTGGCGCCCCGGGCAAATTATAGGGGTGTGGCTTAATATGGGGGCGTGGTCAGTCACGCCCCCATTTGTAGCGCCACTGAAAGGAAGAAGAAAAAAAAAGTATACTTACTATACCCCGCTCCTGACTCCAGACCTGCAGACCTCCGCCACTCTTCTCCTCGGATCTATGGGAGAGACGTCAGTCATGACGTCTCTCCCATAGCACAGCATAGGCACTAGAGGTCAATTATGACCCCTAGCATCTGTGCCACAATGCTGTGCGGTGCGCGATGACGTCATCGCGCACCGCACAGCAAAGGTCCTCTCCATGAAGGGAAACTAGACGCTTAGCGTCTGGTTCCCTTCTCACAGCGGGGGGGGGGGGGGGCGCACTGCTGGGGGGCACAGTGGCGGATCTTGCTATGGTGCGGCGCCCTCCGGAGGGCGGCGCCCCGGGCAAAAGTCCTGCTGGGAGGATGATAGTACCAGCAATGGGGCTGTGGCAAGGCCACCTGGCAAAACGAAGGGCCACATCAATTTTAACATGTTTATAGTCCAGTTCTCCCTTTTTCTCTGACGTCCTAGTGGATGCTGGGGACTCCGTAAGGACCATGGGGAATAGCGGCTCCGCAGGAGACTGGGCACAAAAGTAAAGCTTTAGAACTACCTGGTGTGCACTGGCTCCTCCCCCTATGACCCTCCTCCAAGCCTCAGTTAGATTTTTGTGCCCGAACGAGAAGGGTGCACACTAGGTGGCTCTCCTGAGCTGCTTCGTGAAAAGTTTAGTTTTAGGTTTTTTAGGTTCAGTGAGACCTGCTGGCAACAGGCTCACTGCATCGAGGGACTAAGGGGAGAAGAAGCGAACTCACCTGTGTGCAGAGTGGATTGGGCTTCTTAGGCTACTGGACATTAGCTCCAGAGGGACCGATCACAGGCCCAGCCATGGATAGGTCCCAGAGCCGCGCCGCCGGCCCCCTTACAGAGCCAGAAGACAAAAGAGGTCCGGAAAATCGGCGGCAGAAGACGTCCTGTCTTCAACAAGGTAGCGCACAGCACTGCAGCTGTGCGCCATTGCTCTCAGCACACTTCACACTCCGGTCACTGAGGGTGCAGGGCGCTGGGGGGGGGGGGGCGCCCTGAGACGCAATAAAAACACCTTGGATGGCAAAAAATGCATCACATATAGTTCCTGGGCTATATGGATGAATTTAACCCCTGCCAGAATACACAGAAAAACGGGAGATAAGGCCACCGAGAAGGGGGCGGAGCCTATCTCCTCAGCACACTGGCGCCATTTTCCCTCACAGCTCCGTTGGAGGGAAGCTCCCTGGCTCTCCCCTGCAGTCACTACACTACAGAAAGGGTTAAAAAAGAGAGGGGGGCACTAATTACGCGCAGTATTAAAAATACAGCAGCTATAAGGGGAAAAACACTTATATAAGGTTATCCCTGTATATATATAGCGCTCTGGTGTGTGCTGGCAAACTCTCCCTCTGTCTCCCCAAAGGGCTAGTGGGGTCCTGTCCTCTATCAGAGCATTCCCTGTGTGTGTGCTGTGTGTCGGTACGTTTGTGTCGACATGTATGAGGAGAAAAATGATGTGGAGACGGAGCAGATTGCCTGTAATAGTGATGTCACCCCCTAGGGGGTCGACACCTGAGTGGATGAACTGTTGGAAGGAATTACGTGACAGTGTCAGCTCTGTATAAAAGACAGTGGTTGACATGAGACAGCCGGCTACTCAGCTTGTGCCTGTCCAGACGTCTCATAGGCCGTCAGGGGCTCTAAAGCGCCCGTTACCTCAGATGGCAGATATAGACGCCGACACGGATACTGACTCCAGTGTCGACGGTGAAGAGACAAATGTGACTTCCAGTAGGGCCACACGTTACATGATTGAGGCAATGAAAAACGTTTTACACATTTCTGATAATACGAGTACCACCAAAAAGGGGTATTATGTTCGGTGAGGAAAAACTACCTGTAGTTTTCCTGAATCTGAGAAATTAAAAGAGATGGCCGCCCTTAAGGATCCTGCTGATAGAAAGCAGGAGGGTATCCTAAAATGTATTTACACACATACTGGTGTTATACTGCGACCAGCAATCGCCTCAGCCTGGATGTGCAGTGCTGGGTTGGCGTGGTCGGATTCTCTGACTGAAAATATTGATACCCTAGATAGGGACAGTATATTATTGCCTATAGAGCATTTAAAAGATGCATTTCTATATATGCGTGATGCACAGCGGAATATTTGCCGACTGGCATCAAGTCTAAGTGCGTTGTCCATTTCTGCCAGTAGAGGGTTATGGACACGACAGTGGTCAGGTGATGCGGATTCCAAACGGCATTTGGAAGGATTGCCTTATTAAGGGGAGGAGTTATTTGGGGTCGGTCTTTCAGACCTGGTGGCCACGGCAACAGCTGGGAAATCCACGTTTGTACCCCAGGTCGCCTCTCAACATAAGAAGACGCCGTATTATCAGGCGCAGTCTTTTCGTGGGCAAGCGGGCAAAAGGTTCCTCATTTCTGCCCCGTGACAGAGGGAGAGGAAAAAGGCTGCAGAAATCAGCCAGTTCCCAGGAACAGAAGCCCTCTCCCGCCTCTGCCAAGCCCTCAGTATGACGCTGGGGCTTTACAAGCAGAATCAGGCACGGTGGGGGCCCGTCTCAATGAATTTCAGCGCACAGTGGGCTCACTCGCAAGTAGACCCCTGGATCCTTCAGGTGATATCTCAGGGGTACAAATTGGAATTCGAGACGTCTTCCCCTCGCCGTTTCCTAAAGTCGGCTTTACCGATGTCTCCTTCTGACAGGGAGGCAGTTTTGGAAGCCATTCACAAGCTGTATTCCCAGCAGGTGATAATCAAGGTACCCCTCCTGCAACAGGGAACGGGGTATTATTCCATACTGTTGTGGTACCGAAGCCAGACAGCTCGGTGAGACCGATTCTAAATCTAAAATCTTGAACACTTACATACGGAGGTTCAAATTCAAGATTGAGTCACTCAGAGCAGTGATTGCGAACCTGGAAGAAGGGGACTACATGATGTCTCGGGACATCAAGGATGCTTACCTTCATGTCCCAATTTACCCTTCTCACCAAGGGTACCTCAGGTTTATGGTACAAAACTGTCACTATCAGTTTCAGACGCTGCCGTATGGATGGTCCACGGCACTCCGGGTCTTTACCAAGGTAATGGCCGAAATGATGATACTCCTTCGAAGGAAGGGAATTTTAGTTATCCCTTACTTGGACGATTCCCTGATAAGGGTAAGATCCAGGGAACAGTTGGAGGTCGGTGTAGCACTATCTCAAGTAGTGTTGCGGCAGCACGATTGGATTCTCAATATTCCAAAATCGCAGCTGATTCCGACGACTCGTCGTCTGTTCCTAGGGATGATCCTGGACACAGTCCGGAAAAAGGTGTTTCACCCGGAGGAGAAAGTCAGGGAGTTATCCGAGCTAGTCGGGAACCTCCTATAACCGAGCCAAGTCTCAGTACATCAATGAAAGGGTTCTGGGAAAAATGGTGGCTTCCTACGAAGCAATCCCATTCGGCAGATTCCACGCAAGAACTTTCCAGTGGGACCTGCTGGACAAATGGTCCGGGTCGCATCTTCAGATGCATCAGCGGATAACCCTGTCACCAAGCACAAGGGTGTCTCTCCTGTGGTGGTTGCAGAGTGCTCATCTTCTAGAGGGCCGCAGATTCGACATTCAGGACTGGGTCCTGGTGACCACGGATGCCAGCCTGCGAGGCTGGGGAGCAGTCACACAGGGAAGGAATTTCCAGAGCTTATGGTCAAGCCTGGAGACATCACTTCACATAAATATCCTGAAGCTAAGGGCCATTTACAATGCTCTAAGCTCAGCAAGACCTCTGCTTCAAGGTCACCCGGAGTTGATCCATTCGGACAACATCACGGCAGTCACCCACGTAAACAGACAGGGTGACACAAGAAGCAGGAGGGCAATGGCAGAAGCTGCAGGCCTGCCACAGACAAAATCTGTAAAAGCCCATTCCACAAGGAAGGTGGGCTCATCTTGGGCGGCTGCCCGAGGGGTCTCGGCTTTACAACTTTGCCGAGCAGCTACTTGGTCAGGAGCAAATACGTTTGTAAAATTCTACAAATTTGATACCCTGGCTGAGGAGGACCTGGAGTTCTCTCATTTGGTGCTGCAGAGTCATCCGCACTCTCCCGCCCGTTTGGGAGCTTTGGTATAATCCCCATGGTCCTTACGGAGTCCCCAGCATCCACTAGGACATCAGAGAAAATAAGAATTTACTTACCGATAATTCTATTTCTCGTAGTCCGTAGTGGATGCTGGGCGCCCATCCCAAGTGCGGATTGTCTGCTATACTGGTACATAGTTATTGTTACCAAAAAAAATCGGGTTATTGCTGTAGTGAGCCATCTTTTCTAGAGGCACCTCTGTTATCATGCTGTTAACTGGGTTTAGATCACAAGTTATATGGTGTGATTGGTGTGGCTGGTATGAGTCTTACCCGGGATTCAAAATCCTTCCTTATTGTGTACGCTCGTCCGGGCACAGTATCCTAACTGAGGCTTGGAGGAGGGTCATAGGGGGAGGAGCCAGTGCACACCAGGTAGTTCTAAAGCTTTACTTTTGTGCCCAGTCTCCTGCGGAGCCGCTATTCCCCATGGTCCTTACGGAGTCCCCAGCATCCACTACGGACTACGAGAAATAGAATTATCGGTAAGTAAATTCTTATTTTAATGTGCACCATATCAAAAGCTATATTGTATTCTATTGAGAACTTTTCTATTGGACGAGCAGCTTGAGATATTTGCTTTGGTGGAATTGAGGGGGAGAATTGCATTTCCCTTAACTATAAGCACTTAAGAATACATAAACACAAACCATTATTTCAGCCCTTAAATATTGGAGAGGCCTAAAATCTTGTGACGGGTGGCTATTCAGCTATTTAGACTATTTTCATCCTAGAAAAGAGATATGGGAGTTGTAAGGTTTCCTGCAGTGAACCAGAAAAGTGGTCAATTCAGAAGTCTGGATTCCCAGTCTGTGCCATGACCAAGTGGAGTATCTGGTGGTCTTTATAGGTGTAACTATAGACTGAGCCCAGAGGTAGGAAGCAGACAACGGCACAGCAGTGCCAGGAATGCTGCAGCAATGGCAGCGGAGCGGCAACGGAGGGAGCAGCAGCGTGAAACAACCCCTGCCAACGAGCAGGTGCAGTGCCAAATAAGAGGCATTATTACTAAGTGAGACATTGTGCAAGGGGCATTACTGTATGGGGCATAATAAGGTGCAAGGGGCATTACTGTGTGGGGTATAATGTGGTGCAAGGGTCGGGGCATTACTGTATGGGGAATAATTTGGTGCTAGGGGCATTACTGTGTGGGGCATAATATGGTGCTAGGGGCATTATGTGATGTAAGGGGCGCTGTTGTGTTAGGTAGTATGTAAGGTAGTATTTCTCTGGGGCATGCACATTATTTTCCCCATGAGTATGGGGGGAGGGGGGAGATCTCACATTTGTGTAGAAACAGCCCTGAGTATATTGACACTTCCCGCCTACTTCGGGCTAAATATTCAGGATAACCAGCAATGGGCTGCCCTATATTGCAAGATATCTGGAGTATGAGGAGCCCATGCGGAGTGTAATACCTCCTGAAGTTGTCTCTGCAACCCATGTCCGGGATTCTGATCGGCCCAGGAAGAATGGTGAGCATGTGTATTTGCATTTACGTTCTATGTTATTTTAGTCTTTTTTTTTTAAATGTGTGTCATGTGACGTTGCATATTACTCCCATCTTCAAGTGTGTGTCAGCAAATACATTGTTTTAGTTAATGTTTTATACAAAAGCCAATGTAACATCTTACTTTATTGTATGTCATGTGTTTTTCCGAAAGATATTTTGCTTGTGTAGTTTGGACTTGGTGTGTCTCTGTTTTGTCCTGCAATAATGTTTTTCTTTTGGGCGTGTATTTTTATTAAATTGTGACTAGGTTTTCTATTTAAGTGATCCATGTGCAATGTGTTCAAAACAGTGGTTGGCATGTTAGAGGCTGGAGTAGTGGAAAGTGGTTTGGAAACCACTTACATGTGTAATGTCATTATTAGATAGTTATTTTTTTTTTAAAAACAACACTATTTTTTAGTTATTTTTCTGCTTGTATTTTGTACCGTGACACCACACTGCAGTGTAATTGTATAAAAATGGCAACATTTTTTTTTTTGGCTCATATAGTGGTAATGTGTGTTTGGAGTGCCACATCACAGAGCAATTTATATATTGCATCTGTAATATTTATCCTTTCAATACAAAATGAAGATGTTTTTTTTTTTTAACTTGTGGCCTATGTCAGTGTCCTGTACATGTTTTCCTGTGTTGATTTTGCCATAGTGCATATGTCTATTGGGCAATAGGTTTTTTTTTTTTGGGGGGGGGGGGTTTCCGGTCCTTATGTTTATTTAAAAAACAAACCAAGCATTTCTACAAGAAAAAATGTTTATAAGCATAATGGGTGGATGTATACACAATAGCATGCAAATTTATTTTTATAATATTTTATACAGTGTTCGAAAAAAGCAGTACTACTCGTCGGCCAGTAACTCCTATCACATCTGATGATGATGACGCTGCTGAAGCACGTAAAGTGTCCATTGTAGTATAGGGTATGATTGTAAATGGATGGCCATAACAAAATTGCACTTTCATTAAAAGGTCCATCAAAAGAAGTATGGAGCAGCAGAAGTGGCACTTCTGTAAGACATCACCACAAAAAAACAGTTGGCGAAAAGAAAGCAAAGTCGTATGTCCCGGACCAACCACAGCAGGCTACCCCGCCACGAAGATTATCGTCCGTATGTTCTGTTCCCCCACTCCAAATTTTGGACACACCTCCAAGACGTCATCCACACTCCCCTCATCTTGATTCTGAGTATCAAACTGAAATAAATGAGATAAATTTCAGGACGTAATCAAAATATTTCATAACCGCAATAAGTCAAAACAAATCAAAAACTTAAATACTTACTGCAGGAAGTAAAAGCTGAAATGGAATCCAAGCTAAATGGCCTTGGCCACATTCAGTAAAGATATGTGTGTCCACTTGAGCCATACAGTATGACATTGTGTGTAAGATGCTGCAACAAAAAAGCATGTTTTTTATCTTGCAAAAAGTAAGGTTGTTTTTGCAAATTTCACATGTGTGTTTGAGGTAACATTGCAAAATGCATATAAAAACATTACTATGTTTGTTTGATCAAAGCTATAAGGTAACACATTATGTAATCCAATGTGTTTTTATGGTGGAGTATGTGTGAGCTACAAGAAAACTAAAGTGTTTGCTTTCACAATTAAGTAACCAGACACATTTGCCACAAACAGGCATATGTATGTATTTAAGCTATGAGTGATGATGTTGCTAGGCAGAATAGCTGAAAGCAACAGTGAATGACGTGTTCCATGTGTAGTGATTTGTTTACATTTCTCAAAAATATGGATAGCTAACGGAGATTTGTTTAACATTTTAGCTTCTAGTCCTGGGAACAGCATCCCTTCGCAACACAGTGACATGGAGGAGACAAACCTATTAGAAATGCAGCCATTAAGGCAAGGAATGAGCCCCCCAGCACCTGTGAGTACACCACCACAGCAAAGCACACCACCACCACAACACAGCCCAACAACACCAGGAACACAAGGCCCTGATCAGGTGTTTTGGACCATTTGGGCTAGACAGCAGGCCACTAATGAAGATTGCCTGCGTAGGCAGACACAAATGTTTGCAAGCCTACCATCTCACCTCAGAAGAATATCAAGAAATCTGAGTAGACAAAATGAACAAACAACCAGAATAGGCAATACCATGGAACTCATGCGTACAGACATTACACAGGTCATGGCCAACTTACAGCGCATAATGGAAGAACAGCACAGACTAATGGAAGAACAGCACAGACAACAGCAAAGTTTTATATGAACATTTTTCAAAACAATCAAAAGATTAATTAAAGTTTATTCAGAATAGTAGACAATCAAAATGCTGCAACACGTGAGCTCAATGCCACCCTCACTAACCTGAATGAAACACTCAGATGCATGCACCAACAGCAAACAAGCAGCAGTTCTGGTACGACTACTCCAAATATTACGCCAGTCTCCTCACCTCCAAGACGCTCCACCAGAGCATGACAACATGACAGTGCTAAAGGCAAAGGGCAGGACAAGCAGCCACCAAAAAAAACGTGAAAAAAATACAAGTTAGACATTTGTGATAAGTAACTCAAAATATTTAGTAAGTGTATGTTTGGCAAAAAATATATAACACTTAGCTCCTTGACAATTTTTACAACATCATTAATTATAAGTGCTATAAATAACAACATAAATTTTGGACGCACATTTATTCTTTACAATTTTTTTTTAAGTATTGGAGGATGGAAATGTTGATGGAGCTGCACATACATGTTAGCAGGAAGTAAACTGACCACTTGATTTTTTTCTAATCATTACTCTTTCTAGATTCCAATCATTCTCTTTTCCTGCAGACCCAATAATTGGCAGCCAGGCAGAATGTCTTTAGCAGGAAGTAAACTGACCACTTGATTTTTTTCTAATCATTACTCATTCTAGATTCCAATCATTCTCTTTTCCTGCAGACCCAATAATTGGCAGCCAGGCAGAATGTCTTTAGCAGGAAGTAAACTGACCACTTGATTTTATTCTAATCATTACTCTTTCTAGATTATTATTATTTATTATTATTATCCTTTATTTATATGGCGCCACAAGGGTTCCGCAGCGCCCAATTACAGAGTACATAAACAAATAATCAAACAAGAAAACAGCAACTTACAGTTGACGACAATATAGGACAAGTACAGGGTAAATAAACATAGCTACATCAGCAGATGACACTGGAATAAGTATCAGGTGGCAGAAGACTGCTGGATTTGGTGCAGTTGAAGATTATTAAAGTAAGAAAAGGGTAAGCACATGAGGGAAGAGGGCCCTGCTCTGGAGAGCTTACATTCTAACGGGGAGGGGTAGACAGACAGGGGTGAGACAGATGGGGTACATAGAGAGCGTGGAACAGAGGTTTAGGATGAGATTTGGCTGGGTTTGGTGTAGAAGTGGGTCTTGAGAGCCCGTTTGAAGTTTTGTAGAGAGGTGGAGAGTCTGAGGGGGAGAGGTAGGGAATTCCAGAGAAGTGGTGCAGCGCGTGAAAAATCTTGGAGGTAGGAGTGGGAGGAAGTAATCCGTAGGCAGGAGAGTCGGCGAGCATTAGCAGAGCGAAGAGGACGGGTGGGATTGTAAAGCGAGATAAGATCAGAGATGTAGATGGGAGAGGAGTGGGTGAGGGCTTTGTAAGCAAGTGTGAGAAGCTTGAAATGGATTCTGAAAGGGAAGGGGAGCCAGTGAAGGTCTAGTAAGAGAGGAGAGGTGGACGTAGTGCGTTTGGTGAGGAAAATGAGCCGGGCAGCAGCATTGAGGATAGATTGGAGTGGAGAGAGGTATTTGTCAGGAATGCCAGTCAGGAGGAGATTACAGTAGTCCAGTCTGGAGATGACCAGTGAGTGGATAAGAGTCTTAGTAGCATCCTGGGTCAGAAAGGGTCTGATCCTGGAAATATTTTTTAGATGAAAACGGCAGGTTTGTGAGAGGTGCTGAATGTGAGGTTTGAAGGAGAGGGAGAAGTCAAGGATTACTCCAAGACAGCGCACTTGGGGGGTAGAGGAGATAGTAGTGCCATCAATAGATAATGAGATTGTAGGAGGTGAGGTTATGCGGGAGGGAGGGAAGATGATCAGCTCGGTCTTAGACATGTTAAGTTTAAGAAAGCGCTGGGACATCCAGGAAGAGATAGCAGAGAGACAGTTGGAGATACGAGTGAGGAGAGTAGGGGAGAGGTCTGGAGAGGAAAGATAGATTTGAGTGTCATCAGCATAAAGATGATATTGGAAACCAAAAGAACTAATGAGCTTACCTAGTGAGAACGTATAGAGAGAGAAGAGAAGAGGACCAAGGACAGAACCTTGGGGTACCCCTACAGTTAGTGGAAGTGAGGGGGAGGTGGAGTCATGAGAGGAGACAGAGAATGAACGGTTAGAAAGGTAGGACGACAACCAAGAGAGGGCAGTGTCACGCAGACCAATGGAGTGAAGGATTGCAGTAGGAGAGGATGGTCCACAGTGTCAAAAGCAGCAGAGAGATTAAGTAGAGAGTAGTGTCCCTTAGATTTAGCAGCATGGAGGTCATTGCATACTTTTGTAAGGGCAGTTTCAGTGGAGTGGAGAGGACGGAAGCCAGATTGGAATGGGTCAAGCAGTGAGTGTGAGGAAAGAAAGGAAGTAAGGCGGTTGTAGACAATACGCTCAAGGAGTTTGGAGGCAAAAGGGAGAAGAGAGATGGGTCGGTAGTTGGAGAGAGTGTTTGGATCAAGGGTAGGTTTTTTAAGAATAGGAGAGATGAGTGCATGCTTGAAGGCAGAGGGGACAGTGCCTGATGATAGGGAGAGATTGAGAAGGTGGGAAAGATGGGAACAAGCAGAAGAAGAGAGGTAGCGGAGGAGGCGGGAGGGGATAGGGTCAAGTGGGGAGGTGGTGAGGGGACAGGAACGAATGAGGGCCATGACTTCCTCTCCAGATGCATGGGAGAAAGATGACAGAGTTGGTGCGAGGGATGGGGAGGGTTGGTAAGGGATGGGAGAAGGCTGGTTACTGATGGTCTGGTGTGATGTCCTGACGTATGGAGTCAATTTTGGATGTGAAGTAAGTGGCAAAGTCAAGAGCAGAGAGTGAGGAAGGGAGACGAGGTGGAGGTGGGCAGAGGAGTGAGTTGAGAGTGGCAAAGAGGCGCCGGGGGTTGGAAGACTGGGAGGAGATGAGGTTCTTGAAGTATGACTGTTTAGCAAGAGAAAGGGCAGCACTGAAGGATGAAAGCATAAGTTTGAAATGGAGGAAGTCTGCCTTAGAGCGTGATTTCCTCCAGTGTCGCTCAGCAGTACGTGAGCATTTTTGCAGATATCTGGTGCATTTGGTGTACCAGGGTTGAGGTGTTAATTTGCGAGGGTGGATAGTGGTTGGTGGAGCAACAGAGTCAAGAGCAGAAGTAAGGGAAGCATTGTATGTGGAAGTGGCTTGTTCAGGGCATGAGAGAGAGAGAATAGGAGAGAGAAGTGAGTCAAACAGGGAGGAAAGGAATGTGGTGTCAATAGCTTCAATGTTACGCTTAGTGATGGTAGCCTAAGGAGGTAGAGATGGGGAAGTCGAGAGAGATAGGTTAAAGGAGAGCAGGTGGTGGTCAGAGAGGGGAAATGGGGAGTTGAAAAAATCTGAAATATCACAGCGGTGAGTGAAGACCAGATCCAGTGAGCTCCCATTCACATGGGAGGGTGAGGAGGTCCACTGGGAGAGACCAAGTGAAGAGGTGAGGTTAAGGAGTTTAGAGGCAGGGGATTGTGTGGGGATGTCAATAGGGATGTTGAAATCGCCTAGAATAATGGTGGGAATGTCAGAAGAGAGGAAGTGAGGAAGCCAGGAAGCAAAGTTGTCGATGAATTTGGAAGCAGTGCCAGGGGGGCGGTAAATGACAGCTACTCTAAAATGGACTGGTTGGAAGAGGCGTATGGCGTGGACCTCAAATGTAGAGAATATAAGGGATGGTTCTGGTGGTATGAGTTGGTAGGAGTAACTAGAAGGTAAAAGGACCCCAACACCACCCCCATGGCGACCCCCAGGTCGGGGTGTGTGTGTGAATGTGAGGCCCCCAGCAGAGAGAGCAGCAGCAGGAGTAGTGTCAGAGGGTGTAATCCAAGTTTCAGTAATGGCTAGTAGGTGTAGGGAGTTGGAAATTAAGAGGTCATGAGTGGGGACCAGTTTGTTACAAACAGATCTGGCATTCCAGAGTGCACAGCATAGGGGGTATGAGTTTGTGGGAGAGATGTGAATGAGATTTTCAGGGTTGCTGTAGCGATGAGGTGGGATTAACTTTGAGGGCAGGGATGATGAGAGAGTAGTGATGGTACGGGTGCCTGAGCTAGGAGGGGAAACTGAAGGAGGTGGGCAGGGAGGGAGGTCAGTGTGATGTGGATGGGGGTGTGGGCAGGTGACAGGGAAGGGAGAGAGGGAGCAGGGCTGAGTTGTGGGGTAGCAGGACCATGGGGCAGAGGTGAATGAAAGTGGGGTAACAGGAAAGGTGGGGGTAGGAAACAGAGGGATGGAGGGGAGAGAGGAGGAGGTGTAGGAGACTAGGGGGGAAGGATAAAGATACATTATTAGGTAGACACTGAGTGATGTGGGGAGTATAGGAAAGCCTTGACATAGTGTTAAGTAGGTAAATAGGTTGAGGGAAAGTGGAAGTAGGAGAGGAGACTGCAAGTGAATCCAAGCAGAAGATTTGCTGAAATGCAGGTGAGAAAAGCAGTGTAGGCTCAAGGGGTGTAGATTTAGTATGAAAAGAGTCAAAAGCGTAGATAAAGTGGTTGCAGAAATGTATTTGGAGTGTAAGAAATGAAAGGATTGTGAGAGGTTTAAGAAGCAATGGTAATTATGTTAGTTTTTTTTAAGTGTTTGCAGGTTAAATTGCATTGGTGCAGCTGTGCTTAAAAAACAAAATTACAATGCAGATACAAGCATTTGTAGGTGAAATGGACGGTTTTTGAAATGTCCAAGTAAGGTATTTCCGTGCTATTTAATCAGATGCAACAATCAGGAGGTAAGTGATCTGAGGAGTAAGTGACTCACATTTGTTATTAGTTATTCAGTTTTTTTTGGTTTTGTTTGATTGTTGTGCCTCTGTGTTCCTTCTTTTTCACTTCGATTGAACGCTGATTGAACGCTGCTGTTATGTGTCATTTTATAAAATGCACGCTTCGATACTAAATGCACAGCCAAACGGCTTTGCACAGCCTACACCAGTGGACTTAAGTAGAAGACTATTACAAGTGAAACCAATAATTGAAATCTGTAACCACACCCCACCCCCTCAAATGCAAGGCAATAAATTACCTTAAAAACAACAACCAGGCATTCCACAAAGATTAAACTGGGTCTATATCATTCAAAACTTAAAAAAGTACTTCAAAATCACATACTATGCAATAATTTTACAATTGTAATTACCCAGCAGAATTAGCTTTGCATGTATAGATCTAATGCAGCAGAATATGATGGTAGCTGTAGTCAATTGTAATTACCCAGCAGAATTAGCTTTGCATGTATAGATTCCAATCATTCTCTTTTCCTGCAGACCCAATAATTGGCAGCCAGGCAGAATGTCTTTAGCAGGAAGTAAACTGACCACTTGATTTTTTTTCTAATCATTACTCTTTCTAGATTCCAATCATTCTCTTTTCCTGCAGACAATCCAAATTACAATGTTATTGATACATATTTTACCTTTCTTCTCTATACAACATTACAAGAAGAACACAATTGAGTTGCGTAAAAAGCTTTGAATATGTTGTCTTTGATTCTTTAAAAAAAACATTGACCAAATGAATGTCAGTATTGTTGGGACATGTTTGTGTGTGTTAAAAATTAGTAAGAATGTTATTACACATGTTGCAGAAAAAAACAAATATGTACTTTTTAAAGAAAAAACAAAGAATGTGTATAAAAAATATATATGTGGCAAACTGTGTATTTACACATCATCAAGTTTACTGCATCAAACATTAGGAAATAAATTATTCCTGATTACAGTAAGTTTGTGTGTCTTAAATATGATGGTGCATCACACATAGGGACACATGTATTCCTGAAGGCTAACATATTATATGTTGAGGTGTGTTTTGTGGGAACACAGGTTCTCAATCTCGGCCCTCAGGACCCCACACAGTGCATGTTTTGCAGGTCTCCTCACAGAATCACAAGTGACCTAATTAGCTCCACCTGTGAACCATTTAACATATGTCTGTGAGTAATTCATACACCTGTGCTTCTACTGGGTTACGTGAAAAACATGCACTGTGTGTGGTCCTGAGGGCCGAGTTTGTGAACCTGTGCATTAGGACGTTACACACAATGATAAAGTGAAATACTAAATGGATTATGTGGGCTTGTAAGAAATACGCACTGCAAGTTTACGATCACTTATCCAGACTTAATGCATGCCACTCATAATCTGTTGATTTGAGTTTAAAAATACACACAATACACATGCGACATTTGATTCTCATAAAGCGAGGGTATGTTTGTATGTGTCAAGGAGACAGACACATTCTGAGTAATGGTTTTGGCAATAAAAATGGCAACACATCTATTTATGATTACACAACAAATGAAATAAGCAAACCAAACTTACCTTAAAAATACCGAGTGATGATCTCTTGCCTAACCTGCCTCCCTACATCTGTACTCCAAGTATCACCAGATGTCTCTAATTCCTCTGCTTGCTGGCTGCTTTCTTCCTCGTCCTCCTCCTCCTCCTCAACATGTGGCAGATGTTGTTGCAAACACATGTTATGAAGAAAGCAGCAGCAGAACACAATTTGAGTCACCTTGGAGGGACTATACAACAAAAGGCCACCAGACTTATCCAGACACCGAAACCTAGATTTCAGCACACCAAAACATCTTTCTATCACATTCCGCGTGGACTTATGTGCATGATTGTAATTGTGTTCAGCAGGGGTATCAGGTCGGGACAATGGAGTTAGAAGCCAAGAGAAACAGCCATATCCTCCATCACCTAAAAGACAGATATAGTAACGTGATTCATGTTAAGATACAGCAACACATAAGTAACACACCGTGGTGCAGATGTATTAACCTGTAGAAGGCATAAGGAAGTGAAAAACCAGTGATATGTGCAAGGTAATAAAGGCAGCAGACAATCTGTTCCTAAATGTTCATTTACATATTGGAGCAGATTGGCTGGTGCCTTTATCACCTTGCACAGATCACTGGTTTGTCACTTCCTTATGCATTCTACAGGTTAATACATCTGCACCTGTATTTGGACAAAGGCAGGCCTACACATATCAAATTACATACCCAGCAGCCATCCATCTGGCATTTGTCCGTCCTCAAACTTATCAAAGAGGGATGACTGACTGAGGATGAAGGAGTTATGGCAGCCCCCAGGGTAACCAGCAACAACACTCATTATTTTGAGATTTGCATCACAAACCACCTGCACATTTGTGGAGTGTTCGAAATGGCGATTCGTATATATGTGCTGCCTGCCCCTAGGTGGTCTCAGCTGAATGTGTGTGCAATCTATGGCTCCAAGCACATTGGGCATGCCAGCCAGCTCATAGAAATCTACCCTGACGGCATGCCACTGAGACTCCTGGGTAGGGAAGCAGATTGAGGCCTCGATGTGGGGCTGCAAAACAGCCAACACCTGTGTGTATATTTTAAAGAACAATAAACATGAGATTTTAGGACAGAACTGGCCACCGAGAAATTAAAACAAACACAAAACAGAAGAGGTAGTTAGGTATACATCACCTGTGTTAAGATTCTGAAAAATGAGGGCTGTGAGATTCCTATGACATCCCCAGACACAGCCTGAAAGCTGTCAGTAGCCATAAAGTGCAACACAGCCAGGAGTTTGTGCAGGCCTGAGACAGAGCGAGAGCGTGCTGTCTCAGGGTCTAGGCCCAGTTTGACAAGGTCATACAGACGGAAAATGTTGTTACGATTTAGACGGAATATCTGTATGACCTTATCATCGGACCATGCTTTCAAGTTTAAACGCCCCCTAAAAAAACGAGGCCTGCGCAGCCTCCTCGGAACCTGTACAACCTGCTGACCGTGTTCAGCCATGTTTCTTGGCCCTGGGTACTTACAGGCTGATGTCTGAGTCTGAGGAATCCCACAGCACACAAAAGATCACTGGCCCACAGTCCTGCCATTTCAGAGTGTAGGTGTATTGAAATGGGCCTAACATCCTTTTATAGGCATCCTAATTCAGGTGTGATTGATTTTTGAGTTGCAACACATGAAAACACGATTGAAAAAAGCAGGTCTATTTTTTTGCCGCTTTTTTTACCGATTCGCTAAAAAAATACGACCGCAATTGAGCACTCAGAAACTAACACCCAAATACGAATGAATAGTGAATTCCCATATTGTATGAAATAACAGCCGCGTTTGACCGATGGTCTATTCATTCGTATTTCGGAACTTTACAAATCAAACCATTACGAATAGTCCAAACACTGCCGAGATTGCTGCTTAGTGAATTCCCGGATTGGGACTTAGAAAAAAAACAAAAAAACGGACAAACTCGAATTCTTAGTAAATATTGTCCATTGTCGGGGTTCCCCCGTCACAACAGGGAGAAGGCTTTTATTCAAGCCTGTTCGTGGTCCTGAAGCAAGACGGCTCAGTCAGACCAATCCTGAACCTCAAATCTCTCAATTTCTACCTAAAAAAAATTCAAATTCAAGATGGAATCTCTCCGGGCAGTGATCTCCAGTCTGGAGAAGGGGAATTTTATGGTGTTGGTAGACATAAAGGATGCCTACTTACATGTTCCCGTTTATCCTCCACATCAGGCTTACCTGAGGTTTGCAGTTCAGGATTGTCATTACCAATTTCAGACGTTGCCGTTTGGTCTGTCCACAGCTCCGAGGATTTTCACCAAAGTAATGGCCGAAATGATGGTTCTCCTGCGCAAGCAAGGAGTCACAATTATCCCGTACTTGGATGATCTCCTGATAAAGGCGAGATCCAGGGACCAATTAATGCAGAACATTACGCTATCCCTGACAATTCTGCAGCAACATGGTTGGCTCCTAAACTTGCTAAAATCACAGTTGGTTCCGACGAGACGGTTGTTGTTTTTGGGAATGATTCTGGACACAGACTTACAGAGAGTTTTTCTTCCAGTGGAAAAGGCTCTGGAAATTCAGAACCTGGTCAAATAAATCCTGAAACCGCCAAGAGTATCGATCCATCAATGCACTTGGTTGCTGGGGAAGATGGTGGCGGCCTACGAGGCCATTCAGTTTGGCAGATTCCATGCCAGAGTGTTTCAGTTGGTCCTGTTGGACAAGTGGTTCGGGTCCCATCTGCACATGCACCGAATGATAACCCTGTCTTCCAAGACCAGAATCTCACTCCTGTGGTGGCTGCACAGCTCTCACCTCCTAGAGGGACGCAAGTTCGGGATCCAAGACTGGATCTTAGTGACCACGGATGCGAGTCTCCGAGGCTGGGAAGCAGTCACACAGGGTGAAAACTTCCAGGGAAGATGGTCAAGCCAGGAAGTGTGTCTACACATAAACGTTCTGGAGTTAAGGGCCATTCAAAATCTGCCTTCTGCAAGCGGAACATCTTCTTCGCAATCGGTCCGTCTTGATTCAGTCGGACAACATAACAGCAGTAGCGTACATAAACCGCCAGGGCGGAACAAAGAGCAGATCGGCTATGGCAGAGGCCACAATAGTTCTCAGTTGGGCGGAAAGGCATGCAAGCACTCTGTCAGTGATCTTCATTCCAGGAGTGGACAACTGGGAAGCAGACTTCCTCAGCAGACACGATCTCCATCCAGGAGAGTGGGGTCTTCATCAGAGGTCTTTGCAGAAGTGACAAGTCTTTGAGGAATTCCTCAAATAGACATGATGGCGTCTCGCCTCAACAAGAAACTTCAGAGATTATTGTTCCAGGTCGAGAGACCCTCAAGCAATAGTAGTGGACGCCCTAGTGACACCGTGGGTGTTTCAGTCGGTGCACGTGTTTCCTCCGCTTCCATTCATTCCAAAAGTGATAAAGATCATACGAAGAACAAAGGTTCAAGCGATCCTCATTGTTCCAGACTGGCCAAGGAGGGCATGGTATCCAGATCTTCAGGAATTACTCATAGGAGATCCCTGGCCTCTTCCTCTGAGGGAGGATCTGTTGCAGCAGGAGCCGTGCGTGTTCCAAGACTTACCGCAACTTCGTTTGACAGCTTGGAGGTTGAACGCCGGATCCTAGCCCAGAAGGGTATTCCCAAGGAAGGCATCCCCACTCTTATTCAGGCCAGAAAAGGAGTAACGTCAAAACATTACCACCGTATTTGGAGAAAATACGTGTCTTGGTGTGAATCCAAGAAGGTTCCTATGAAAGAATTTCAGTTGGGACATTTTCTCCATTTTCTACAAGCCGGTGTGGATGCGGGCCTTAAGTTGGGCTCCATTGAAGTACAAATTTCAGCCTTATCGGTTTTCTTCCAAAAACAATTTGCCTCCCTTCCAGAAGTTCAGACTTTTGTGTAAGGTGTGTTGCACATCCAACCTCCCTTTGTGCCCCCTGTGGCACCATGGGATCTGAACGTGGTGTTGCAATTCCTTCAATCTCATTGGTTTGAACCTTTATAAAAGGTGGAATTGAAATTTCTCACTTGGAAAGTGGTCATGCTGTTGGCCTTGGCATCCGCCAGGCGGGTGTCTGAATTGGCGGCCTTGTCTCACAAGAGCCCATACTTGATCTTCCATGAGGATAGAGCAGAGTTGCGGACTCAAAAGCAGTTTCTGCCGAAAGTGGTTTCGTCGTTCCACTTGAGCCAACCTATTGTGGTGCCAGTGGCTACTGACGCCTTGCTGGAATCAAAGTTTCTCGACGTAGTCAGAGCTTTGAAAATTTATGTAGCCAGAACGGCTCAGTTTAGGAAAACGGAGGCTCTGTTTATCCTGTATGCTCACAACAAGATTGGGGCTCCTGCTTCCAAGCAGACTATTGCGCGCTGGATCTGTCATACGATTCAGCAGGCTCATTCTACGGCTGGATTGCCTGAAGGCCCATTCTACCAGAAAGGTGGGCTCGTCCTGGGCGGCTGACCGGGGGGTCTCAGCATTACAACTTTGCCGAGCCGCTACTTGGTCGGGTTCAAACACCTTTGCAAAGTTCTACAAGTTTGATACCCTGGCTGATGAGGACCTCATGTTTGGTCAGTCGGTGCTGTAGAGTCATCCGCACTCTCCCGCCCGTTCTATAGCTTTGGTATAAACCCCATGGTTCTTGAAGTGACCCCAGCATCCTCTAGGACCTATGAGAAAATAAGAATTTACTTACCGATAATTCTATTTCTCATAGTCCGTAGTGGATGCTGGGACTCCGTAAGGACCATGGGGAATAGCGGCTCCGCAGGAGACTGGGCACAAAAGTAAAAGCTTGAACTAGCTGGTGTGCACTGGCTCCTCCCCCTATGACCCTCCTCCAAGCCTCAGTTGGGATACTGTGCCCGGACGAGCGTACATAATAAGGAAGGATCTTGAATCCCGGGTAAGACTCATACCAGCCACACCAATCACACCGTACAACCTGTGATCTGAACCCAGTTAACAGTATGATAAACGAAGGAGCCTCTGAAAAGATGGCTCACAACAATAATAACCCGAATTTTGTAACAATAACTATATACAAGTATTGCAGACAATCCGCACTTGGGATGGGCGCCCAGCATCCACTACGGACTATGAGAAATAGACTTATCGGTAAGTAAATTCTTATTTTCTCTAACGTCCTAAGTGGATGCTGGGACTCCGTAAGGACCATGGGGATTATACCAAAGCTCCCAAACGGGCGGGAGAGTGCGGATGACTCTGCAGCACCGAATGAGAGAACTCCAGGTCCTCCTCAGCCAGGGTATCAAATTTGTAGAATTTAGCAAACGTGTTTGCCCCTGACCAAGTAGCTGCTCGGCAAAGTTGTAAAGCCGAGACCCCTCGGGCAGCCGCCCAAGATGAGCCCACCTTCCTTGTGAAATGGGCTTTTACAGATTTTGGCTGTGGCAGGCCTGCCACAGAATGTGCAAGCTGAATTGTACTACAAATCCAACGAGCAATCGTCTGCTTAGAAGCAGGAGCACCCAGCTTGTTGGGTGCATACAGGATAAACAGCGAGTCAGATTTCCTGACTCCAGCCGTCCTGGATATATATATTTTCAGGGCCCTGACTACGTCCAGTAACTTGGAGTCCTCCAAGTCCCTAGTAGCCGAACAATAGGCTGGTTCACGTGAAACGCTGAAACCACCTTTGGGAGAAATTGAGGACGAGTCCTCAATTCTGCCCTATCCGTGTGAAAAATCAGGTAAGGGCTTTTATAAGATAAAGCCGCCAATTCTGAGACACGCCTGGCTGAAGCCAGGGCTAACAGCATTACCACCTTCCATGTGAGATATTTTAATTCCACAGTGGTGAGTGGTTCAAACCAATGTGATTTTATGAACCCCAAAACCACATTGAGATCCCAAGGTGCCACCGGGGGCACAAAAGGAGGCTGTATATGAAGTACCCCTTTGACAAACGTCTGGACTTCAGGCACTGAAGCCAGTTCTTTTTGGAAGAAAATCGACAGGGCCGAAATTTGAACCTTAATGGACCCTAATTTTAGGCCCATAGACAGTCCTGTTTGCAGGAAATGTAGGAAGCGACCCAGTTGAAATTCCTATGTAGGGGCCTCTTTGGCCTCACACCACGCAACATATTTTCGCCAAATGCGGTGATAATGTTTTGCGGTTACATCCTTCCTGGCCTTTATCAGGGTAGGGATGACTTCTTCTGGAATGCCTTTTTCCTTCAGGATCCGGCGTTCAACCGCCATGCCGTCAAACGCAGCCGCGGTAAGTCTTGGAACAGACAAGGCCCCTGCTGGAGCAGGTCCTTTCTTAGAGGTAGAGGCCACGGTTCCTCCGTGAGCATCTCTTGAAGTTCCGGGTACCAAGTCCTTCTTGGCCAATCCGGAACCACGAGTATAGTTCTTACTCCTCTCCTTTTTATGATTCTCAGTACTTTTGGTATGAGAGGCAGAGGAGGGAACACATACACTGACTGGTACACCCATGGTGTTACCAGAGCGTCCACCGCTATTGCCTGAGGGTCCCTTGACCTGGTGCAATATCTGTCTAGTTTTTTGTTGAGACGGGACGCCATCATGTCCACCTTTGGTTTTTCCCAACGGTTTACCATCTCTTGGAAGACTTCTGGATGAAGTCCCCACTCCCCCGGGTGAAGGTCGTGTCTGCTGAGGAAGTCCGCTTCCCAGTTGTCCACTCCCGGAATGAACACTGCTGACAGTGCTATCACATGATTCTCCGCCCAGCGAAGAATCCTTGCAGCTTCTGCCATCGCCCTCCTGCTTCTCGTGCCGCCCTGTCTGTTTACGTGGGCGACTGACGTGATGTTGTCCGATTGGATCAATACCGCCTGACCCTGAAGCAGGGGTTTTGCTTGACTTAGGGCATTGTAAATGGCCCTTAGTTCCAGAATGTTTATATGAAGAGATGTTTCCATGCTTGACCACAAGCCCTGGAAATTTTGTCCCTGTGTGACTGCTCCCCAGCCTCTCAGGCTGGCATCCGTGGTCACCAGGATCCAATCCTGAATGCCGAATCTGCGGCCCTCTAGTAGATGAGCACTCTGCAGCCACCACAGAAGAGACACCCTTGTCCTTGGCGACAGGGTTATCCGCTGATGCATCTGAAGATGCGATCCGGACCATTTGTCCAGAAGATCCCACTGAAACGTTCTTGCATGGAATCTTCCGAATGGAATCGCTTCGTAAGAAGCCACCATTTTTCCCAGGACCCTCGTGCACTGATGCACTGACACCTGGCCTGGTTTTAGGAGATTCCTGACTAGCTCGGATAACTCCCTGGCCTTCTCCTCTGGGAGAAACACCTTTTTCTGGACTGTGTCCAGAATCATTCCTAGGAACAGGAGACGTGTTGTTGGAATCAGCTGCGATTTTGGAATATTTAGAATCCACCCGTGCTGACGTAACACTAACTGAGATAGTGCTACTCCGACTTCTAACTGTTCCCTGGACCTTGCCCTTATCAGGAGATCGTCCAAGTAAGGGATAATTAAAACGCCTTTTCTTCGAAGAAGAATCATCATTTCGGCCATTACCTTGGTAAAGACCCGAGGTGCCGTGGACAACCCAAACGGCAGCGTCTGAAACTGATAATGACAGTTTTGTACTACAAACCTGAGGTACCCTTGGTGAGAAGGGTAGATTGGGACGTGGAGATAAGCATCTTTGATGTCCAGAGACACCATATAGTCCCCTTCTTCCAGGTTTGCTATCACTGCTCTGAGTGACTCCATCTTGAATTTGAACCTCTTTATGTAAGTGTTCAAGGATTTTAGATTTAAAATTGGTCTCACCGAGCCGTGCGGCTTCGGTACCACAAACAGCGTGGAATAATACCCCTTTCCCTGTTGTAGGAGAGGTACCTTGATTATCACCTGCTGGGAATACAGCTTGTGAATGGCTTCCAAAACTGCCTCCCTGTCGGAGGGAGACTTTGGTAGAGCAGACTTCAGGAACCGGCGAGGGGGAGACGTCTCGAATTCCAGTTTGTACCCCTGTGATACTACCTGCAGAATCCAGGGGTCCACTTGCGAGTGAGCCCACTGCGCGTTGAAATTTTTGAGACGGGCCCCCACCGTGTCCGAGTCCGCTTGTAAAGCCCCAGCGTCATGCTGAAGACTTGGCAGAAGCAGAGGAGGGCTTCTGCTCCTGGGAAGAGGCTGCCTGGTGCAGTCTTTTTCCTCTTCCTCTGCCCCGGGGCAGAAATGAGTGGCCTTTTGCCCGCTTGTACTTATGGGAACGAAAGGACTGAGTTTGAAAAGACGGTGTCTTTTTCTGCTGAGAGGTGACCTGGGGTAAAAAGGTGGACTTTCCGGCCGTTGCCGTGGCCACCAGGTCCGATAGACCGGCCCCAAATAACTCCTCCCCTTTATACGGCAATACTTCCATATGTCGTTTGGAATCCGCATCCCCTGACCACTGTCGCGTCCATAACGCTCTTCTGGCAGAAATGGACATAGCACTCACTCTTGATGCCAGGGTGCAAATATCCCTCTGTGCATCACGCATATATAGTAATGCATCCTTCAAATGCTCTATAGTTAGTAATATACTGTCCCTATCCAGGGTATCAATATTTTCAGTCAGGGAGTCCGACCACGCCACTCCAGCACTGCACATCCAGGCTGAGGCGATTGCTGGTCGCAGTATAACACCAGTATGTGTGTATATACCCTTCAGGATATTTTCCAGCCTTCTATCCGCTGGTTCTTTGAGGGCGGCCGTATCAGGAGACGGTAACGCTACTTGTTTAGATAAACGTGTGAGCGCTTTATCTACTCTAGGGGGTGTTTCCCAACGCGCGCTAACCTCTGGCGGGAAAGGGTATAGTGCCAATAATTTATTAGAAATGAGCACTTTTTTATCGGGGGAAACCCACGCTTTATCACACACCTCATTTAATTCATCTGACTCAGGAAAAGCTACTGGTAGCTTTTTTACTCCCCACATAATACCCTTCTTTGTGGTACTTGTAGTGTCAGAAATGTTCAATGCCTCCTTCATTGCCGTGATCATGTAACGTGTGGCCCTACTGGACATTACGTTTGTCTCCTCACCGTCGACACTGGACTCAGTATCTGTGTCTGGGTCTGTGTCGACCCACTGAGGTAACGGGCGTTTTATCGCCCCTGACGGTGTCTGAGACGCCTGGACAGGCACTAATTGATTTGTCGGCTGTCTCATGTCGTCAACAGTTTTTTGTAAAGTGCTGACATTGTCACGTAGTTCTTTAAATACAACCATCCAGTCAGGTGTCGACTCCCTAGGGGGTGACATCACTAACACAGGCAATTGCTCTGCTTCCACATCATTTTCCTCCTCATACATGTCGACACAATCGTACCGACACCCAGCACACACACAGGGAATGCTCTGATAGAGGACAGGACCCCACTAGCCCTTTGGGGAGACAGAGGGAGAGTTTGCCAGCACACACCAGAGCGCTATATATATACAGGGATAACCTTATAAAAGTGTTACTCCCTTTTATAGCTGCTGTTTATAATTTAGCTGCCAATAGTGCCCCCCCTCTCTCGTTTTTACCCTGATTCTGTAGGGACTGCAGGGGAGAGTCAGGGAGCCGTCCTTCCAGCGGAACTGTGAGGGAAAATGGCGCTTGTGTGCTGAGGAGATAGGCTCCGCCCCTTCACGACGGCCTTATCTCCCGCTTTTTTCTGGAAAACTGGCAGGGGTTAAATACATCCATATAGCCCAGGAGCTATATGTGATGTATTTCTTTTGCCATCCTAAGGTATTTCAGTTTTTTATTGCGTCTCAGGGCGCTCCCCCCCAGCGCCCTGCACCCTCAGTGACCGGAGTGTGAAGTGTGCTGAGAGCAATGGCGCACAGCTGCAGTGCTGTGCGCTACCTTAGTTGAAGACAGGAACGTCTTCTGCCGCCAATTTCACCGGACCTCTTCGTTCTTCTGGCTCTGTAAGGGGGCCGGCGGCGCGGCTCCGGGACCCATCCAGGCTGAACCTGTGATCGTCCCTCTGGAGCTAATGTCCAGTAGCCTAAGAAGCCCAATCCACTCTGCACGCAGGTGAGTTCGCTTCTTCTTCCCTTAGTCCCACGATGCAGTGAGCCTGTTGCCAGCAGGACTCACTGAAAATAAAAAAACCTAAAATAAACTTTTACTCTAAGCAGCTCAGGAGAGCCACCTAGCATGCACCCTTCTCGTTCGGGCACAAGAATCTAACTGAGGCTTGGAGGAGGGTCATAGGGGGAGGAGCCAGTGCACACCAGCTAGTTCAAGCTTTTACTTTTGTGCCCAGTCTCCTGCGGAGCCGCTATTCCCCATGGTCCTTACGGAGTCCCAGCATCCACTTAGGACGTTAGAGAAAATAGGATTTTAATACCTACCAGTAAATCCATTTCTCTTAGTCCGTAGAGGATGCTGGGCGCCCGTCCCAGTGCGTACTGTATCTGCAGTTATTAGTTATGGTTACACACATGTTGTGTTACGTTTATAGTCAGCCTGTTGCTGATGTTGTTCATGCCGTTGACTTGTGTTGTGTTGAATGCCATGTTGTATGGTGTGCTTGAGGTGTGAGCTGGTGTGTATCTCACCTTGGTTTAACAATAAATCCTTTTCCTCGAAATGTCCGTCTCCCTGGGCACAGTTCCTATAACTGGAGTCTGGAGGAGGGGCATAGGGGGAGGAGCCAGCTCACACCCCTTTGAAAGTCATTAAAGTGCCCATGTCTCCTGCGGATCCCGTCTATACCCCATGGCTCTTGCAGTGACCCCAGCATCCTCTACGGACTAAGAGAAAAGAATTTACCGGTAGGTATTAAAATCCTATTTCTCTAACGTCCTAGAGGATGCTGGGGACTTCGTAAGGACCATGGGGATAGACGGGCTCCGCAGGAGACATGGGCACTTTAAGAAAGACTTTGACTCTGGGTGTGCACTGGCTTCTCCCTCTATGCCCCTCCTCCAGACCTCAGTTTGATACTGTGCCCAGTGGAGACTGGGTGCATTTCAGGGACTCTCCTGAGTTTCCTGTTAGAAAGCATTTTTGTTAGGTTTTTTATTTTCAGGGAGCCTGCTGGCAACAGACTCCCTGCATCGAGGGACTGAGGAGAGAGAAACAGACTCACTTCTCTGAGTTTCAGGGCTCTGTTTTTTAGGCTACTGGACACCATTAGCTCCAGAGGGATCGGTACGCAGGTCTCACCCTCGCCGTCCGTCCCGGAGCCGCGCCGCCGTCCTCCTCACAGAGCCGGAAGAAAGAAGCCGGGTGAGTATGTGAGGAAAAGATCATCACAGGCTGCAGAAGACTTCAGATTCTTCACGGAGGTAACGCACAGCACTGCAGCTGTGCGCCATTGCTCCCATTCACCCACACACTCCGGTCACTGTCAGGGTGCAGGGCGCAGGGGGGGGCGCCCTGGGCAGCAATTTAAGACTCCTATATGGCATAGAAGTATATATTCATGTACAGCTGGGCACTGTACATGTATATAGAGAGCCCCCGCCATGATTTGAAATATTTCGAGCGGGACAGAAGCCCGCCGCCAAGGGGGCGGGGCATCTCCCTCAGCACTCACCAGCGCCATCTTTTCTCCACAGCTCAGCTGAGAGGAAGCTCCCCGGACTCTTCCCTGCTTGACACACGGTGAAAGAGGGTTTTTAAGTAGAGGGGGGGCACATATTTGGCAAAATATATATATTACAAGCGCTACTAGGTAAACACACTGTGTTTTTCCTGGCTCATATTGCGCTGGGGTGTGTGCTGGCATATTCTCTCTCTGCCTCTCCAAAGGGCCTGGTGGGGAACCTATCTTCAGAAGGGCTTCCCTGTGTGTGTGTGAGGTGTGTCGGTATGCGTGTGTCGACATGTCTGAGATTGAAGGCTCATCTAAGGAGGAGGGGGAGTGTATGAATGCTGGGTCTCCGTCAGCAGTGCCGACTCCTGACTGGATGGATATGTGGAATGTTTTAAGTGCAAATGTTAATTTACTGCACAAAAGATTAGACAAAGCTGAAGCTGGGTTACAGTCAGGGAGTCAACCCATGCCTGTCCCAATGTCGCCTGGACCTTCGGGGTCTCAGAAGCGCCCACTATCCCAAATAGCTGACACAGATACCGACACGGACTCTGACTCCAGTGTCGACTATGATGATGCAAAATTGCAGCCAAGGGTGGCAAAATGTATTCGATACATGATTATCGCTATAAAAGATGTTTTGCATATCACTGAGGAACCCCCTGTCTCTGACACGAGGGTGCACATGTTTAAGGGAAAGAAACTAGAGGTCGCCTTTCCTTCCTCACATGAGCTGAACGATTTATGCGAAAAAGCGTGGGAAACTCCAGACAAAAAACTGCAGATTCCCAAGACGATTCTTGTAGCATATCCTTTCCCGTCACAGGACAGGATACGGTGGGAATCCTCCCCTAGGGTGGACAAAGCTTTGACGCGCTTATCAAAAAAGATAGCGCTTTCATCCCAAGATACAGCTACCCTCAAGGATCCTGCTGACCGCAGGCAGGAGGTTACCTTGAAATCCATTTACACACATTCGGGTACGTTACTTAGACCGGCTATTGCGTCGGCCTGGGTTTGTAGTGCTGTAGCAGCATGGACCGATTCCTTATCAGCAGAGACTGAGACTCTTGATAAGGATACCATTTTAATGACCCTAGGGCATATTAAAGATGCTGTCCTATATATGAGAGATGCTCAAAGAGACATTAGTTTACTGGGTTCCAGAATAAACGCTATGTCTATTTCTGCTAGGCGTGGCTTATGGACCCGGCAGTGGACAGGTGATGCCGACTCCAAGAGGCATATGGAGTTGTTGCCTTACAAGGGTGAGGAATTGTTCGGAGAGGGCCTCTCGGATCTCGTCCCCACGGCTACGGCAGGTAAATCAAATTTTTTACCATATATTCCCTCACAACCTAAGAAAGCGCCTCATTATCAAATGCAGTCCTTTCGTCCCCATAAAAGCAAGAGAGCACGTGGATCGCCCTTTCTTGCCAGAGGTAAGGGCAGAGGGAAAAAGCTGCACACCACAGCTAGTTCCCAGGAACAGAAGTCCTCCCCGGCTTCTGCTAAATCCAGCGCATGACGCCGGGGCTCCGCTGAGGGAGTCAGCTCCTGTGGGGGCACGTCTTCGACTGTTCAGACACGTCTGGGTCCACTCACAAGTGGATCCATGGGCAATAGAAATTGTTTCCTAGGGTTACAAGCTAGAATTCGAAGAAGTGCCCCCTCGACGATTTTTCAAATCGGCCCTACCGAAACAACCCCTGGAAAGGGATACAGTTTTACAGGCAATTCACAAATTGTGTCTGCAACAAGTGGTGGTAGAGGCTCCCCTGCTTCAAAGAGGGCAGGGGTACTACTCAACTCTGTTTGTGGTTCCGAAACCGGACGGTTCGGTCAGACACATTTTGAATTTAAAATCCCTGAACCTTTACTTAAAACGGTTCAAGTTCAAGATGGAATCGCTAAGAGCGGTCATCGCCAGCCTGGAAGGGGGGGATTTTATGGTATCTCTGGACATAAAGGATGCATACCTGCATGTCCCCATATATCCTCCTCATCAGGCGTACCTGAGAATTGCGGTACAGGATTGTCATTACCAATTTCAGACGTTGCCGTTTGGACTTTCCACGGCCCCGAGAATTTTCACCAAGGTAATGGCGGAAATGATGGTTCTCTTGCGCAAGCAGGGTGTCACAATTATCCCGTACTTGGATGATCTCCTCATAAAAGCGAGATCAAGGGAGAAGTTGCTGAGCAGCGTATCACTTTCACTGAATGTGTGACAGCGACACGGCTGGATTCTCAATATTCCAAAGTCGCAGCTGAATCCTACAACTCGGCTGCCCTTCTTGGGCATGATTCTGGACACGGACCAGAAAAGGGTGTTTCTTCCGACGGAAAAAGCACAGGAACTCATGACTCTAGTCATGAACTTGTTGAAACCAAAACAAGTGTCAGTGCATCATTGCACTCAAGTTCTGGGAAAGATGGTGGCAACATACGAAGCCATTCCATACGGCAGATTCCATGCAAGGACCTTCCAATGGGACCTATTGGACAAATGGTCCGGGTCGTATCTGCAATTGCATCAGAGGATCACCCTGTCCCCCAGGGCCAGAGTATCTCTCCTGTGGTGGCTAAACAGTGCTCACCTTCTAGAGGGCCGCAGGTTCGGCATTCAGGACTGGATCCTGGTGACCACGGACGCGAGCCTCCGAGGTTGGGGAGCAGTCACACAGGGAATACATTTCCAAGGACTTTGGTCGAGTCAACATCCTGGAACTAAGGGCCATATACAACGCCCTACGTCAAGCGGAGATCTTGCTTCGCAATCGACCAGTTCTGATCCAGTCAGACAACATCACCGCAGTAGCTCATGTAAACCGCCAAGGCGGCACAAGGAGCAGAGTGGCAATGGCGGAAGCCACCAGGATTCTTCGCTGGGCGGAGAATCATGTGAGCGCTCTGTCAGCGGTGTTCATCCCGGGAGTAGACAACTGGGAAGCAGACTTCCTCAGCAGACACGATCTGCATCCGGGAGAGTGGGGACTTCATCAGGAAGTCTTCGCGCAGATTGCAAGTCGGTGGGGACTACCCCAAATAGGCATGATGGCATCCCGTCTCAACAAAAAGCTACAAAGGTATTGCGCCAGGTCAAGAGACCCTCAGGCGGTAGCTGTGGACGCCCTAGTGACACCGTGGGTGTTCCAGTCGGTATATGTGTTTCTTCCTCTTCCTCTCATACCCAAGGTGTTGAGGATAATAAGAAAAAGAGGAGTGAGAACAATTCTCATTGTTCCAGATTGGCCACGAAGAACCTGGGATCCGTATCTGCAAGAAATGCTCACAGAGGATCCGTGGCCTCTTCATCTAAGGCAGGACCTGTTACAACAAGGTCCCTGTCTGTTCCAAGACTTACCGCGGCTGCGTTTGACGACATGGCGGTTGAACGCCGGATCCTAGCGGAAAAAGGTATTCCGGATGAGGTAATTCCTACGCTAATAAAAGCTAGGAAGGACGTGACAGCTACACATTATCACCGAATATGGTGAAAATATGTTTCTTGGTGTGGGGCCAGGAATGCTCCTACGGAGGAGTTCCACCTGGGCCGTTTTCTTCACTTCCTACAAACTGGAGTGAATTTGGGCTTAAAATTAGGCTCAATTAAAGTTCAGATTTCGGCCTTATCCATTTTCTTTCAAAAGGAATTGGCCTCATTACCTGAAGTACAGACTTTTGTGAAGGGAGTGCTCCATATTCAGCCTCCTTTTGTGCCTCCGGTGGCGCCTTGGGACCTTATCGTGGTGTTATGTTTCCTTAAGTCACATTGGTTTGAGCCACTTAAGACAGTGGAGTTGAAATATCTCACCTGGAAGGTGGTCATGTTGTTATCCTTGACTTCGGCTAGGCGAGTGTCGGAATTGGCGGCTTTATCACACAAGAACCCGTCCTCAATTCTTACCTAAGGTGGCCTCATCATTTCATATGAACCAACCTATTGTTGTGCCTGTGGCTACGAGTGACTTGGAGGATTTTCTTGGAGTCCCTTGATGTGGTCAGGGCCTTGAAAATTTACGTGGCCAGAACGGCTAGAATCAGAAAAACGGAAGCACTGTTTGTTCTGTATGCAGCCAACAAAGTTGGCGGCCCTGCCTCTAAGCAGACTATTGCTCGCTGGATCTGTAGCACGATTCAGCAAGCGCATTCTACGGCTGGATTGCCGTTACCAAAATCTGTAAAGGCCCATTACACTAGGAAGGTGGGCTCGTCTTGGGCCGGCGGCCCGAGGGTTCTCGGCACTGCAACTATGCCGAGCTGCTACTTGGTGGGGTTCAAACACCTTTGCAAAGTTTTACAAGTTTGATACCCTGGCTGAGGAGGACCTCCTGTTTGCTCAATCGGTGCTGCAGAGTCATCCGCACTCTCCCGCCCGTTTGGGAGCTTTGGTATAATCCCCATGGTCCTTACGGAGTCCCCAGCATCCTCTAGGACGTTAGAGAAAATAAGATTTTACTTACCGGTAAATCTATTTCTCATAGTCCGTAGAGGATGCTGGGCGCCCAACCCAAGTGCGGACTTATTCTGCAAGACTTGTATATAGTTATGGCTTACATAAGGGTTATGTTAGTTTCATCGGTCTTGGACTGATGCTCTGTTGTTGTTTCATACTGTTAACTGGGTTGTTTATCACAAGTTATACGGTGTGATTGGTGTGGCTGGTATGAATCTTGCCCTGGGATTACAAAAATCCTTTCCTTGTAATGTCCGTCTCCTCTGGGCACAGTTTCTCTAACTGAGGTCTGGAGGAGGGGCATAGAGGGAGGAGCCAGTGCACACCCAGAGTCAAAGTCTTTCTTAAAGTGCCCATGTCTCCTGCGGAGCCCGTCTATCCCCATGGTCCTTACGGAGTCCCCAGCATCCTCTACGGACTATGAGAAATAGATTTACCGGTAAGTAAAATCTTATTTTTTCCAAAGATGAGAGGGATCAAAAGGCCACATCTCCCTCATCTTGTGTCAAATAAAGTGATCCCTCATTTATTGCGATAGGGTGTCTACTGTAGTGTATAAAATACTAGGCCTTGTTGTGCTACTGTATTATTCCTACACATAGTAATCATAAACATAGAGACAGTGAAAATGTAAAAACTGCATTTTAACTTCAAGTACAAAACCTACACATTCTGCTTTTTCCTATTTTATAAAGATAGTTTGTTGGCTAAACAGAAAACAACGTTTTTCTTTGTGGTTTTTATAGGAAGAAAATAAAGTTTGCTCTTGGTTCCTTTTCAGTAAAAAACACTTTTTTATCCATTTGGGTTTCATGCTGTTTGACGGGTTAGCATGAATAAAAGGACTAATGGTATTCACTGAAAAAAAACAAAGTCTTATGAAAAAAAGAGGTATAATTTGTGTAGGTCCTGCATTAAGAAAAGTGATTCTGACATTGGCATGTGACAAGCACTAATGTTGGAAAATGGCCTCAGTACAAGGGTGAGGAAACCTTCAGCAGTGATGGGGTTAACACATATTTTTACTCAGGTTGGTTTTGCCTTTTACATTATCACCACATGCAAAATATGGGCTGACTCGTCTGACTCTCACCCATGGCTGCATCTCACATAGGTAAGGATTCATTCCTAAATCTTAGGAATTAATGAAGCGATTGCTGGCTGCGAATAGTCACAGCCCGGCACACCAAGCAGCATGCCACATGAAGTCAAGAGGATTTTACTTAAATAGTTCTAATGAAATAATTTCTCATATGCTCTTTTAGAAATCTTTAATAAAATTATGTAAGATTGCTAAAATGGTATAAAATATTCAAGATTTAGATAAAACTAGGACTTATTGTCCCTGCTTCCATTATATTATTTAACTTTTAAACAAGGCTCCTTAATTCTTCATTTATGAGTATAATGAAATATTAAAAGTGGAATTAACCCTTTCACTACAAGTGGTTTATGAGAATTTTGTACCTTGAACAGCCAACTTTCAACAAAGGGCCCCATTCATCAACGATACATAACCCCTTGAGCACTCGCTAATAGGGTTATGTCCTGCTTTTTCAACAAGCAATGGTAAACTACGTTTACTGCTGTTTACCCCTGCACCGCTCTTTCCATCTCTAGATGGCTAAACTGTAAGACCCCCATTGCCAGCAATGGGAACCCAGCGCTGCTGAGGGTGGGAGACAGCGCTGGACCTCGCTGTAGAGGTAATGCGGAATACCAGCTGCTTATCCGTTAGTGATACTAAACGAAATATGCCGCTAGTATTTAATATTGTTTATAAATGAGTCCCTAGGTGAGCTTTGTCTGTAACTTATATACTGATTTCTAGTGATATGAAGTTATTACACACAGATCAGTTAGCATTTTACATGTATGTGTATTAAAATATAAATGTAATCTGGCTATGTTTATTTGACATGTCATTTATTGAGTTGCAATGAATTCTGGATATTATCTCCATCAACCCGCTTCTGTGTGGAAGTGTAATAGCAGCGCCTGCTCCTGCTCTCCCAGCTCATATTCCCATTTTCAGCAATTCTAGGCAAACTTACTTGATGTTAAAAATAAGAATTTACTTACCGATAATTCTATTTCTCGGAGTCCGTAGTGGATGCTGGGGTTCCTGAAAGGACCATGGGGAATAGCGGCTCCGCAGGAGACAGGGCACAAAAAGTAAAGCTTTATGATCAGGTGGTGTGCACTGGCTCCTCCCCCTATGACCCTCCTCCAAGCCTCAGTTAGGTACTGTGCCCGGACGAGCGTACACAATAAGGAAGGATTTATGAATCCCGGGTAAGACTCATACCAGCCACACCAATCACACTGTACAACCTGTGATCTGAACCCAGTTAACAGCATGATAACAGCGGAGCCTCTGAAAAGATGGCTCACTACAGCAATAACCCGATTTAGGTAACAATAACTATGTACAATTATTGCAGATAATCCGCACTTGGGATGGGCGCCCAGCATCCACTACGGACTCCGAGAAATAGAATTATCGGTAAGTAAATTCTTATTTTCTCTATCGTCCTAGTGGATGCTGGGGTTCCTGAAAGGACCATGGGGATTATACCAAAGCTCCCAAACGGGCGGGAGAGTGCGGATGACTCTGCAGCACCGAATGAGAGAACTCCAGGTCCTCCTTAGCCAGGGTATCAAATTTGTAGAATTTTACAAACGTGTTCTCCCCCGACCACGTAGCCGCTCGGCAGAGTTGTAATGCCGAGACCCCTCGGGCAGCCGCCCAAGAAGAAACCACCTTCCTTGTGGAGTGGGCATTTACCGATTTTGGCTGTGGCAGGCCTGCCACAGAATGTGCAAGCTGAATCGTACTACAAATCCAGCGCGCAATAGTCTGCTTAGACGCAGGAGCGCCCAACTTGTTGGGAGCATATAGTATAAACAGTGAGTCAGATTTCCTGACTCCAGCTGTCCTTGAAATGTATATTTTTAAAGCTCTGACAACGTCCAACAACTTGGAGTCCTCCAAGTCGCTTGTAGCCGCAGGCACTACAATAGGCTGGTTCAGATGAAATGCTGACACCACCTTAGGGAGAAAATGCGGACGAGTCCGCAGTTCTGCCCTGTCCGAATGGAAAATCAGATATGGGCTTTTGTAAGATAAAGCTGCCAGTTCTGACACTCTCCTGGCCGAAGCCAGGGCTAGTAGCATGGTCACTTTCCATGTGAGATATTTCAAATCCACATTTTTTTAGTGGTTCAAACCAATGAGATTTGAGAAAGTCCAAAACAACATTGAGATCCCACGGTGCCACTGGAGGCACCACAGGGGGCTGTATATGCAGTACTCCCTTAACAAAGGTCTGGACTTCAGGAACTGAAGCCAATTCTTTCTGGAAGAAAATCGACAGGGCCGAAATTTGAACCTTAATAGATCCCAATTTGAGACCCATAGACAATCCTGATTGCAGGAAATGTAGGAATCGACCCAGTTGAAATTCCTCCGTCGGAGCACTCCGATCCTCGCACCACGCAACATATTTTCGCCAAATGCGGTGATAATGTTGCGCGGTTACTTCCTTCCTTGCTTTAATCAAGGTAGGAATGACTTCTTCCGGAATGCCTTTTCCCTTTAGGATCCGGCGTTCAACCGCCATGCCGTCAAACGCAGCCGCGGTAAGTCTTGAAACAGACAGGGACCCTGCTGAAGCAGGTCCCTTCTCAGAGGTAGAGGCCACGGATCCTCCGTGATCATCTCTTGAAGTTCCGGGTACCAAGTCCTTCTTGGCCAATCCGGAGCCACTAGTATCGTTCTTACGCCTCTTTGCCGTATAATTCTCAATACTTTTGGTATGAGAGGCAGAGGAGGAAACACATACACCGACTGGTACACCCAAGGCGTTACCAGCGCGTCCACAGCTATTGCCTGCGGATCTCTTGACCTGGCGCAATACCTGTCCAGTTTTTTGTTGAGGCGAGACGCCATCATGTCCACCATTGGTCTTTCCCAACGGGTTACAAGCATGTGGAAAACTTCTGGATGAAGTCCCCACTCTCCCGGGTGAAGGTCGTGTCTGCTGAGGAAGTCTGCTTCCCAGTTGTCCACTCCCGGGATGAACACTGCTGACAGTGCTATCACATGATTCTCCGCCCAGCGAAGAATCCTTGCAGCTTCTGCCATTGCACTCCTGCTTCTTGTGCCACCCTGTCTGTTTACATGGGCAACTGCCGTGATGTTGTCCGACTGGATCAACACCGGTTTTCCTTGAAGCAGAGGTTCTGCCTGGCTTAGAGCATTGTAGATTGCTCTTAGTTCCAGAATGTTTATGTGAAGAGACGTTTCCAGGCTCGACCACACGCCCTGGAAGTTTCTTCCTTGTGTGACTGCTCCCCAGCCTCTCAGGCTGGCGTCCGTGGTCACCAGGATCCAATCCTGTATGCCGAATCTGCGGCCCTCCAATAGATGAGCACTCTGCAACCACCACAGAAGAGATACCCTTGTCCTTGGAGACAGGGTTATCCGCTGGTGCATCTGAAGATGCGACCCTGACCATTTGTCCAGCAGATCCCTCTGGACAACTCTTGCGTGGAATCTGCCGAATGGAATTGCTTCGTAAGAAGCCACCATTTTTCCCAGGACTCTTGTGCATTGATGTACAGACACCTTTCCTGGTTTTAGGAGGTTCCTGACAAGTTCGGATAACTCCTTGGCTTTTTCCTCCGGGAGAAAAACCTTTTTCTGAACCGTGTCCAGAATCATCCCTAAGAACAGCAGACGTGTTGTCGGAATTAACTGGGATTTTGGAATATTCAGAATCCACCCGTGCTGCTTTAGCACTTCTTGAGACAGTGCTAGTCCCATCTCTAGCTGTTCTCTGGACCTTGCCCTTATTAGGAGATCGTCCAAGTATGGGACAATTAATACGCCTTTTCTTCGAAGAAGAATCATCATCTCGGCCATTACCTTGGTAAAGACCCGAGGTGCCGTGGACAATCCAAACGGCAGCGTCTGAAACTGATAGTGACAGTTCTGTACGACGAACCTGAGGTACCCCTGGTGTGAGGGGTAAATTGGAACGTGGAGATACGCATCCTTGATGTCCAAGGATACCATAAAGTCCCCTTCTTCCAGGTTCGCTATCACCGCTCTGAGTGACTCCATCTTGAACTTTTTTATGTACAGGTTCAAGGATTTCAGATTTAGAATAGGTCTTACCGAGCCATCCGGCTTCGGTACCACAAATAGAGTGGAATAATACCCCTTTCCTTGTTGTAAAAGGGGTACCTTGACTATCACCTGCTGAGAGTACAGCTTGTGAATGGCTTCCAAGACCGTCACCCTGTCGGAGGGGGACGTTGGTAAAGCAGACTTCAGGAAACGGCGAGGTGGAGACGTCTTTTTCTGTTGGGGAGTGACTTGAGGTAAAAAGGTGGATTTCCCGGCTGTAGCCGTGGCCACCAAATCCGATAGACCAACACCAAATAACTCCTCCCCTTTATACGGCAAAACTTCCATATGCCGTTTTGAGTCCGCATCACCTGACCACTGTCGCGTCCATAAACTTCTTCTGGACGAAATGGACATAGCACTTACCCGTGATGCCAGTGTGCAAATATCCCTCTGTGCATCACGCATATAAAGAAACGCATCCTTTATTTGCTCTAAAGACAGTAAAACATTGTCCCTATCCAGGGTATCAATATTTTCAATCAGGGACTCTGACCAAGCTACCCCAGCACTGCACATCCAGGCTGTCGCTATAGCTGGTCGTAGTATAACACCTGTATGTGTGTATATACTTTTTTGGATATTTTCCATCCTCCT
The DNA here is from genome assembly GCF_028390025.1 of Pseudophryne corroboree. Classification (NCBI taxonomy): domain Eukaryota; kingdom Metazoa; phylum Chordata; class Amphibia; order Anura; family Myobatrachidae; genus Pseudophryne; species Pseudophryne corroboree. Next base: position 494,044,699 of record NC_086445.1, read on the forward strand.
ATCTGCTGGATCTTTAAGTGCGGCCGTCTCAGGAGAGGGTAACGCCACTTGTTTTGATAAGCGTGTGAGCGCCTTGTCCACCCTAGGAGGTGTTTCCCAGCGCGCCCTAACCTCTGGCGGGAAAGGGTATAAAGCCAATAACTTCTTTGAAATTAGCAGTTTTTTATCGGGGGCAACCCACGCTTCATCACACACCTCATTTAATTCATCTGATTCAGGAAAAACTATAGGTAGTTTTTTCACACCCCACATAATACCCTGTTTTGTGGTACCTGTAGTATCAGCAATATGTAACGCCTCCTTCATTGCCAAAATCATATAACGTGTGGCCCTACTGGAAAATACGGTTGATTCGTCACCGTCGCCACTGGAATCAGTGCCTGTGTCTGGGTCCGTGTCGACCGACTGAGGTAACGGGCGTTTTACAGCCCCTGACGGTGTTTGAGGCGCCTGGACAGGTGCTGATTGATTGTCCGGCCGTCTCATGTCGTCAAACGACTGCTTTAGCGTGTTGACACTATCCCGTAATTCCATAAATAAAGCCATCCATTCTGGTGTCGACTCCCTAGGGGGTGACATCCCCATATTTGGCAATTGCTCCGCCTCCACACCAATATCGTCCTCATACATGTCGACACACACGTACCGACACACAGCAGACACACAGGGAATGCTCTTAAAGAAGACAGGACCCCACTAGCCCTTTGGGGAGACAGAGGGAGAGTTTGCCAGCACACACCAAAAGCGCTATATATGACAGGGATAGCCTAATAATAAGTGCTCCCTATATAGCTGCTTTAATATATATAATTTTGCCACAATTTTGCCCCCCCTCTCTTGTTTTACCCTGTTTCTGTAGTGCAGTGCAGGGGAGAGCCTGGGAGCCTTCCTGACCAGCGGAGCTGTGTGAGGAAAATGGCGCTGTGTGCTGAGGAGATAGGCCCCGCCCCTTTTTTGGCAGGCTCGTCTCCCGCTCTTTAACGGATTCTGGCAGGGGTTAAATATCTCCATATAGCCCCCGGAGGCTATATGTGAGGTATTTTATGCCAAAAAATAGGTTTACATTGCTTCCCAGGGCGCCCCCCCCCAGCGCCCTGCACCCTCAGTGACTGCCGTGTGAAGTGTGCTGAGAGCAATGGCGCACAGCTGCAGTGCTGTGCGCTACCTTAAGAAGACTGAGGAGTCTTCTGCCGCCGATTCTGGACCTTCTTCTCTTTTCAGCATCTGCAAGGGGGCCGGCGGCGAGGCTCCGGTGACCATCCAGGCTGTACCTGTGATCGTCCCTCTGGAGCTAATGTCCAGTAGCCAAAGAAGCCAATCCATCCTGCACGCAGGTGAGTTCACTTCTTCTCCCCTAAGTCCCTCGTTGCAGTGATCCTGTTGCCAGCAGGACTCACTGTAAAATAAAAAACCTAAGCTAAACTTTTCTAAGCAGCTCTTTAGGAGAGCCACCTAGATTGCACCCTTCTCGGACGGGCACAAAAACCTAACTGAGGCTTGGAGGAGGGTCATAGGGGGAGGAGCCAGTACACACCACCTGATCATAAAGCTTTACTTTTTGTGCCCTGTCTCCTGCGGAGCCGCTATTCCCCATGGTCCTTTCAGGAACCCCAGCATCCACTAGGACGATAGAGAAATGCATTTGGCATTGCTTATGTAACACAGTCCGGTTTACTGCAATTGCAAAATAAGTGGGAAAGGCAGAAAGTGCGCACTCCCCATAGCAGCATTACCTGTGCAGCATGCCACTAGCCTGTACTCAGGTGTGCAGTCACAGATGCACTACATCTACCATGCCCACCGTGTGCTCCTCGGTACACTGCCGGCACACACCGGCCATGTATGGCAAGGGCTCCCAATTACAGGCCCAGCATTGGCGCGGACAGCATCCAGGGCCTGCACCAGCAGCATGTAGCCATGCATAGCGCAAGAGGCCGCCGCAGGGTGTACACAGTATATAGCGGAATGGAGGAGACATAATTCCTGGGGGACACCCTCTCTCCAGCACACCACCCCGTATAAAAGGCAGCAGCGGAAATTCCGTGGTCTCCCGGCATGGTGGTGAGTGTGCCCTGAGAGAGAGTTACTGGCGCTGCGGGCCCCCAATCCCCGCTGCTGCTCCGGAGCTTGGTGGCATCTGTCATGCTGTCTCCCGGCCTGGGCTGACTCAGTATGGGGTGGATGTGCAGCAGAGACACGGACATTGGGTGGGTAGCTGGGCTCCGGGGCGGAGTTTCCTGTGCCTGGGCTGGGACCCCTGTGTGCAGAGCCGGGAATACAGCCTATGGGGGTGTGCGGGTCATTCTTCCATCGTCCGCAAGGCCAGCGCCGGGCAGGGGGCTGCAGCTGGATGATGTCTGACTCATACGCCAGCCTGTGCCCTGTCCCTGGTGCTGTGTATGTGAGCACAGAGCAGCAGCTGTAGGGGTGACCCTGTGTGATAGGGACATGCCTGGCCCTGCCTGTGTCCCCCTCCTGTCCCTGCTGTTAGGGGCTAACCACTTGTACTGCACAACTTGAGGGGTTTCCCTGGTGCCCTGTCTCTGCCTTTCCCTATAGCAGCCAGCCTGCCTGCCTGCCTGTGCCATACACATGTTAGCGCTGTAAACCATGTCATGTGCATGCTGCCTCCTGTATGTGCTGCAGCTACTACAGGTTCTGTAAGTCTCATTCATTGTTCTCCAGGAAAAATCTGTGAAGTAGAATGCAAGGCGTGAGCTGCGCATCCGCAAGCTATTCCTCAATATCCTTTGGGTAGATGCTAGAACCAAGTGGGCTAAAGGACCTCTGATGTCAGGGGGAGGAGCAAGGTTGGCCGGATAGTACTTTCACTATCCACGCCAACAACTACTCCCTTTAGTAGCACGGCGGTGAGCAGAGTGAGCCACGGAGCCCAAAGCGCAGCGAGCCCACAAGGGTACATTTCAGGTACCATATTCTGGCCTTGCTCCTTCCCCTGGTAACATCAGAGGTCCTTTCCCCAACTTGGTTTTAGCCATAACCAAATACCTGTTTCTCTTTCGTCCTAGATGATGCTGGGGACTCCATAATGACCATGGGGATAGACGGGCTCCGCAGGAGACATGGGCACTAAAAAAGAACTTTAGGTATGGGCGTGCACTGGCTCCTCCCTCTATGCCCCTCCTCCAGACCTCAGTTTGATACTATGCCCAGAGGAGACTGGGTGCATTACAGGGAGCTCTCCTGAGTTTCCTGAAAGAAAGTATTTTAGTTAAGTTTTTTATTTTCAGGGAGCCTGCTGGCAACAGGCTCCCTGCATCGTGGGACTGAGGGGAGAGAAGCAGACCTACTTAAATGCTAGGCTCTGCTTCTTAGGCTACTGGACACCGTTAGCTCCAGAGGGAGTCGGAATGCAGGTCTCACCCTCGCCGTTCGTCCCGGAGCCGCGCCGCCGTCCTCCTCACAGAGCCGGAAGATAGAAGCCGGGTGAGTATGTGAAGATAGAAGACTTCAGAGGCGGCAGAAGACTTTGGTTCTTCACTGAGGTAACGCTGCGCACCATTGCTCCCACACAACACACACACAGCAGGCACTGTAAGGGTGCAGGGCGCAGGGGGGGCGCCCTGGGCAGCAATTAAACCTCCAATCTGGCTGAAATATAGATATATAGGCTCTATACTATATATATATATATATATATATATATATATAAGAGATCCCCCGCCAGTTTTGAAAGATTTTAGCGGGACCGAAGCCCGCCGCTGAGGGGGCGGAGCTTGATCCTCAGCACTCACCGGTGCCATTTTCTCCACAGCACACCGCTGAGAGAAAGCACCCCGGACTCTCCCCTGCTGAACACGGTGAATGAGGGTTTGAAAGGAGGGGGGGGGGGCACATAATTTGGCGCAGTGTAATAATGAAAAGCGCTATCTGGGTAAAGATAATTGTTTTTCCCCGATTCACTGGCGCTGGGTGTGTGCTGGCATTCTCTCTCTCTGGCTCTCCAAAGGGCCTTGTGGGGGAACTGTCTTCAGATAAGAGAATTCCCTGAGTGTGTGGTGTGTCGGTACGCGTGTGTCGGCATGTCTGAGGTAGAAGGCTCTCCTAGGGAGGAGGTGGAGCAAATGTGTGGTGTCTCCGTCGGCAGCGCCGACACCTGACTGGTTGGATATGTGGAATGTTTTAAGTGCTAATGTGAATTTATTGCACAAAAGGTTGGACAAAGCTGAGTCCAGGGAGTGTACAGGGAGTCAAGCCCTGCCTGCCACTACGTCGCAGGGACCTTCTGGGTCTCAAAAGCGCCCACTATCCCAAAAGGTAGACACTGATTCCGACACGGATTCTGACTCTAGTGTCGACTACGATAATGCAAAGTTACAGCCAAAATTGGCTAAAAGTATTCAATATATGATTATTGCAATAAAGGATGTGTTGCATATCACAGATGAACCCTCTGTCCCTGACACGAGGGTGCACATGTATAAGGAAAAGAGACCTGAGGTAAACTTTCCCCCATCTCATGAGCTGAATGAGTTATTTGAAAAGGCTTGGGAATCTCCAGACAAGAAACTGCAGATTCCCAAAAGGATTCTTATGGCGTATCCTTTCCCAAATACGGACAGGATACGGTGGGAATCCTCCCCAATGGTGGAAAAAGCGTTGACACGATTATCCAAAAAGGTAGCGCTACCATCTCAAGATACGGCAACCCTCAGGGATCCTGCTGATCGCAAGCAGGAGACTACCTTGAAGTCCATTTATACACATTCTGGTACCTTACTCAAACCGGCGATAGCGTCGGCTTGGGTTTGTAGCGCTGTAGCAGCATGGACAGATACCTTATCGGCAGAAATTGAGACTCTGGATAAGGATACCATTTTATTGACCCTGGGTCATATTAAAGATGTTGTCTTCTATATGAGAGATGCTCAAAGAGACATTGGCCTACTGGGTTCTAGAGTCAACGCTATGGCGATTTCTGCTAGACGAGTCCTATGGACCCGACAATGGACGGGTGATGCCGACTCGAAGAGGCATATGGAGGTTTTACCTTACAAGGGTGAGGAATTGTTTGGGGAAGGTCTCTCGGACCTAGTTTCCACAGCCACGGCAGGTAAATCAACTTTTTTGCCTTATGTTTCCTCACAGCCTAAGAAAGCGCCACATTATCAGATGCAGTCCTTTCGGTCGCATAAAAACAAGAGAGTACGGGGATCGTCCTTTCTTGCCAGAGGTAAGGGCAGGGGGAAAAAGCTGCCATCCACAGCTAGTTCCCAGGAGCAGAAGTCCTCCCCGGCCTCTCCAAAATCCACCGCATGGCGCTGGGGCTCCGCTGAGGGAATCCGCCCCAAGTGGGGGCACGTCTTCGACTTTTCAGCCGCATCTGGGTTCACTCACAGGTGGATCCCTGGGCAATAGAAATTGTTTCCCAGGGTTACAAGCTGGAATTCGAAGAGGTGCCTCCTCGCCGCTTTTTGAAGTCGGCCCTACCAGCTTCTCTCCCAGAGAGGGAGATCGTTTTAAATGCAATTCAAAAATTGTGTCTACAACAAGTGGTGGTCAAAGTTCCCCTGCTGCAACAAGGGATGGGGTATTACTCAACCCTGTTTGTAGTCCCGAAACCGGACGGTTCGGTCAGACCCATTTTAAATTTAAAATCCTTAAACCTACACTTAAAAAGGTTCAAGTTCAAGATGGAATCGCTCAGAGCGGTCATCGCCATCCTGGAAGGGGGGGATTATATGGTGTCCTTGGACATAAAGGATGCATACCTTCATGTTCCCATATGGACAAAGCGTTGACACGTTTATCCAAAAAGGTAGCGCTACCATCTCAAGATACGGCAACCCTCAGGGATCCTGCTAACCTCATCAGGCATACCTGAGATTTGCGGTACAGGATTGTCATTACCAATTTCAGACATTGCCGTTTGGGCTTTCCACGGCCCCGAGGATTTTCACCAAGGTAATGGCGGAAATGATGGTGCTCTTGTGCAAGGAGGGTGTCACAATTATCCCGTACTTGGACGATCTCCTGATAAAAGCACTCTCCTGGCCGAAGCCAGGGCTAGTAGCATGGTCACTTTCCATGTGAGATATTTCAAATCCACATTTTTTTAGTGGTTCAAACCAATGAGATTTGAGAAAGTCCAAAACAACATTGAGATCCCACGGTGCCACTGGAGGCACCACAGGGGGCTGTATATGCAGTACTCCCTTAACAAAGGTCTGGACTTCAGGAACTGAAGCCAATTCTTTCTGGAAGAAAATCGACAGGGCCGAAATTTGAACCTTAATAGATCCCAATTTGAGACCCATAGACAATCCTGATTGCAGGAAATGTAGGAATCGACCCAGTTGAAATTCCTCCGTCGGAGCACTCCGATCCTCGCACCACGCAACATATTTTCGCCAAATGCGGTGATAATGTTGCGCGGTTACTTCCTTCCTTGCTTTAATCAAGGTAGGAATGACTTCTTCCGGAATGCCTTTTCCCTTTAGGATCCGGCGTTCAACCGCCATGCCGTCAAACGCAGCCGCGGTAAGTCTTGAAACAGACAGGGACCCTGCTGAAGCAGGTCCCTTCTCAGAGGTAGAGGCCACGGATCCTCCGTGATCATCTCTTGAAGTTCCGGGTACCAAGTCCTTCTTGGCCAATCCGGAGCCACTAGTATCGTTCTTACGCCTCTTTGCCGTATAATTCTCAATACTTTTGGTATGAGAGGCAGAGGAGGAAACACATACACCGACTGGTACACCCAAGGCGTTACCAGCGCGTCCACAGCTATTGCCTGCGGATCTCTTGACCTGGCGCAATACCTGTCCAGTTTTTTGTTGAGGCGAGACGCCATCATGTCCACCATTGGTCTTTCCCAACGGGTTACAAGCATGTGGAAAACTTCTGGATGAAGTCCCCACTCTCCCGGGTGAAGGTCGTGTCTGCTGAGGAAGTCTGCTTCCCAGTTGTCCACTCCCGGGATGAACACTGCTGACAGTGCTATCACATGATTCTCCGCCCAGCGAAGAATCCTTGCAGCTTCTGCCATTGCACTCCTGCTTCTTGTGCCACCCTGTCTGTTTACATGGGCGACTGCCGTGATGTTGTCCGACTGGATCAACACCGGTTTTCCTTGAAGCAGAGGTTCTGCCTGGCTTAGAGCATTGTAGATTGCTCTTAGTTCCAGAATGTTTATGTGAAGAGACGTTTCCAGGCTCGACCACACGCCCTGGAAGTTTCTTCCTTGTGTGACTGCTCCCCAGCCTCTCAGGCTGGCGTCCGTGGTCACCAGGATCCAATCCTGTATGCCGAATCTGCGGCCCTCCAATAGATGAGCACTCTGCAACCACCACAGAAGAGATACCCTTGTCCTTGGAGACAGGGTTATCCGCTGGTGCATCTGAAGATGCGACCCTGACCATTTGTCCAGCAGATCCCTCTGGACAACTCTTGCGTGGAATCTGCCGAATGGAATTGCTTCGTAAGAAGCCACCATTTTTCCCAGGACTCTTGTGCATTGATGTACAGACACCTTTCCTGGTTTTAGGAGGTTCCTGACAAGTTCGGATAACTCCTTGGCTTTTTCCTCCGGGAGAAAAACCTTTTTCTGAACCGTGTCCAGAATCATCCCTAAGAACAGCAGACGTGTTGTCGGAATTAACTGGGATTTTGGAATATTCAGAATCCACCCGTGCTGCTTTAGCACTTCTTGAGACAGTGCTAGTCCCATCTCTAGCTGTTCTCTGGACCTTGCCCTTATTAGGAGATCGTCCAAGTATGGGATAATTAATACGCCTTTTCTTCGAAGAAGAATCATCATCTCGGCCATTACCTTGGTAAAGACCCGAGGTGCCGTGGACAATCCAAACGGCAGCGTCTGAAACTGATAGTGACAGTTCTGTACGACGAACCTGAGGTACCCCTGGTGTGAGGGGTAAATTGGAACGTGGAGATACGCATCCTTGATGTCCAAGGATACCATAAAGTCCCCTTCTTCCAGGTTCGCTATCACCGCTCTGAGTGACTCCATCTTGAACTTTTTTATGTACAGGTTCAAGGATTTCAGATTTAGAATAGGTCTTACCGAGCCATCCGGCTTCGGTACCACAAATAGAGTGGAATAATACCCCTTTCCTTGTTGTAAAAGGGGTACCTTGACTATCACCTGCTGAGAGTACAGCTTGTGAATGGCTTCCAAGACCGTCACCCTGTCGGAGGGGGACGTTGGTAAAGCAGACTTCAGGAAACGGCGAGGTGGAGACGTCTTTTTCTGTTGGGGAGTGACTTGAGGTAAAAAGGTGGATTTCCCGGCTGTAGCCGTGGCCACCAAATCCGATAGACCAACACCAAATAACTCCTCCCCTTTATACGGCAAAACTTCCATATGCCGTTTTGAGTCCGCATCACCTGACCACTGTCGCGTCCATAAACTTCTTCTGGACGAAATGGACATAGCACTTACCCGTGATGCCAGTGTGCAAATATCCCTCTGTGCATCACGCATATAAAGAAACGCATCCTTTATTTGCTCTAAAGACAGTAAAACATTGTCCCTATCCAGGGTATCAATATTTTCAATCAGGGACTCTGACCAAGCTACCCCAGCACTGCACATCCAGGCTGTCGCTATAGCTGGTCGTAGTATAACACCTGTATGTGTGTATATACTTTTTTGGATATTTTCCATCCTCCTATCTGCTGGATCTTTAAGTGCGGCCGTCTCAGGAGAGGGTAACGCCACTTGTTTTGATAAGCGTGTGAGCGCCTTGTCCACCCTAGGAGGTGTTTCCCAGCGCGCCCTAACCTCTGGCGGGAAAGGGTATAAAGCCAATAACTTCTTTGAAATTAGCAGTTTTTTATCGGGGGCAACCCACGCTTCATCACACACCTCATTTAATTCATCTGATTCAGGAAAAACTATAGGTAGTTTTTTCACACCCCACATAATACCCTGTTTTGTGGTACCTGTAGTATCAGCAATATGTAACGCCTCCTTCATTGCCAAAATCATATAACGTGTGGCCCTACTGGAAAATACGGTTGATTCGTCACCGTCGCCACTGGAATCAGTGCCTGTGTCTGGGTCCGTGTCGACCGACTGAGGTAACGGGCGTTTTACAGCCCCTGACGGTGTTTGAGGCGCCTGGACAGGTGCTGATTGATTGTCCGGCCGTCTCATGTCGTCAAACGACTGCTTTAGCGTGTTGACACTATCCCGTAATTCCATAAATAAAGCCATCCATTCTGGTGTCGACTCCCTAGGGGGTGACATCCCCATATTTGGCAATTGCTCCGCCTCCACACCAATATCGTCCTCATACATGTCGACACACACGTACCGACACACAGCAGACACACAGGGAATGCTCTTAAAGAAGACAGGACCCCACTAGCCCTTTGGGGAGACAGAGGGAGAGTTTGCCAGCACACACCAAAAGCGCTATATATGACAGGGATAGCCTAATAATAAGTGCTCCCTATATAGCTGCTTTAATATATATAATTTTGCCACAATTTTGCCCCCCCTCTCTTGTTTTACCCTGTTTCTGTAGTGCAGTGCAGGGGAGAGCCTGGGAGCCTTCCTGACCAGCGGAGCTGTGTGAGGAAAATGGCGCTGTGTGCTGAGGAGATAGGCCCCGCCCCTTTTTCGGCGGGCTCGTCTCCCGCTCTTTAACGGATTCTGGCAGGGGTTAAATATCTCCATATAGCCCCCGGAGGCTATATGTGAGGTATTTTATGCCAAAAAATAGGTTTACATTGCTTCCCAGGGCGCCCCCCCCCCCAGCGCCCTGCACCCTCAGTGACTGCCGTGTGAAGTGTGCTGAGAGCAATGGCGCACAGCTGCAGTGCTGTGCGCTACCTTAAGAAGACTGAGGAGTCTTCTGCCGCCGATTCTGGACCTTCTTCTCTTTTCAGCATCTGCAAGGGGGCCGGCGGCGAGGCTCCGGTGACCATCCAGGCTGTACCTGTGATCGTCCCTCTGGAGCTAATGTCCAGTAGCCAAAGAAGCCAATCCATCCTGCACGCAGGTGAGTTCACTTCTTCTCCCCTAAGTCCCTCGTTGCAGTGATCCTGTTGCCAGCAGGACTCACTGTAAAATAAAAAACCTAAGCTAAACTTTTCTAAGCAGCTCTTTAGGAGAGCCACCTAGATTGCACCCTTCTCGGACGGGCACAAAAACCTAACTGAGGCTTGGAGGAGGGTCATAGGGGGAGGAGCCAGTACACACCACCTGATCATAAAGCTTTACTTTTTGTGCCCTGTCTCCTGCGGAGCCGCTATTCCCCATGGTCCTTTCAGGAACCCCAGCATCCACTAGGACGATAGAGAAATGCATTTGGCATTGCTTATGTAACACAGTCCGGTTTACTGCAATTGCAAAATAAGTGGGAAAGGCAGAAAGTGCGCACTCCCCATAGCAGCATTACCTGTGCAGCATGCCACTAGCCTGTACTCAGGTGTGCAGTCACAGATGCACTACATCTACCATGCCCACCGTGTGCTCCTCGGTACACTGCCGGCACACACCGGCCATGTATGGCAAGGGCTCCCAATTACAGGCCCAGCATTGGCGCGGACAGCATCCAGGGCCTGCACCAGCAGCATGTAGCCATGCATAGCGCAAGAGGCCGCCGCAGGGTGTACACAGTATATAGCGGAATGGAGGAGACATAATTCCTGGGGGACACCCTCTCTCCAGCACACCACCCCGTATAAAAGGCAGCAGCGGAAATTCCGTGGTCTCCCGGCATGGTGGTGAGTGTGCCCTGAGAGAGAGTTACTGGCGCTGCGGGCCCCCCAATCCCCGCTGCTGCTCCGGAGCTTGGTGGCATCTGTCATGCTGTCTCCCGGCCTGGGCTGACTCAGTATGGGGTGGATGTGCAGCAGAGACACGGACATTGGGTGGGTAGCTGGGCTCCGGGGCGGAGTTTCCTGTGCCTGGGCTGGGACCCCTGTGTGCAGAGCCGGGAATACAGCCTATGGGGGTGTGCGGGTCATTCTTCCATCGTCCGCAAGGCCAGCGCCGGGCAGGGGGCTGCAGCTGGATGATGTCTGACTCATACGCCAGCCTGTGCCCTGTCCCTGGTGCTGTGTATGTGAGCACAGAGCAGCAGCTGTAGGGGTGACCCTGTGTGATAGGGACATGCCTGGCCCTGCCTGTGTCCCCCTCCTGTCCCTGCTGTTAGGGGCTAACCACTTGTACTGCACAACTTGAGGGGTTTCCCTGGTGCCCTGTCTCTGCCTTTCCCTATAGCAGCCAGCCTGCCTGCCTGCCTGTGCCATACACATGTTAGCGCTGTAAACCATGTCATGTGCATGCTGCCTCCTGTATGTGCTGCAGCTACTACAGGTTCTGTAAGTCTCATTCATTGTTCTCCAGGAAAAATCTGTGAAGTAGAATGCAAGGCGTGAGCTGCGCATCCGCAAGCTATTCCTCAATATCCTTTGGGTAGATGCTAGAACCAAGTGGGCTAAAGGACCTCTGATGTCAGGGGGAGGAGCAAGGTTGGCCGGATAGTACTTTCACTATCCACGCCAACAACTACTCCCTTTAGTAGCACGGCGGTGAGCAGAGTGAGCCACGGAGCCCAAAGCGCAGCGAGCCCACAAGGGTACATTTCAGGTACCATATTCTGGCCTTGCTCCTTCCCCTGGTAACATCAGAGGTCCTTTCCCCAACTTGGTTTTAGCCATAACCAAATACCTGTTTCTCTTTCGTCCTAGATGATGCTGGGGACTCCATAATGACCATGGGGATAGACGGGCTCCGCAGGAGACATGGGCACTAAAAAAGAACTTTAGGTATGGGCGTGCACTGGCTCCTCCCTCTATGCCCCTCCTCCAGACCTCAGTTTGATACTATGCCCAGAGGAGACTGGGTGCATTACAGGGAGCTCTCCTGAGTTTCCTGAAAGAAAGTATTTTAGTTAAGTTTTTTATTTTCAGGGAGCCTGCTGGCAACAGGCTCCCTGCATCGTGGGACTGAGGGGAGAGAAGCAGACCTACTTAAATGCTAGGCTCTGCTTCTTAGGCTACTGGACACCGTTAGCTCCAGAGGGAGTCGGAATGCAGGTCTCACCCTCGCCGTTCGTCCCGGAGCCGCGCCGCCGTCCTCCTCACAGAGCCGGAAGATAGAAGCCGGGTGAGTATGTGAAGATAGAAGACTTCAGAGGCGGCAGAAGACTTTGGTTCTTCACTGAGGTAACGCTGCGCACCATTGCTCCCACACAACACACACACAGCAGGCACTGTAAGGGTGCAGGGCGCAGGGGGGGCGCCCTGGGCAGCAATTAAACCTCCAATCTGGCTGAAATATAGATATATAGGCTCTATACTATATATATATATATATATATATATATATATATATATATATATAAGAGATCCCCCGCCAGTTTTGAAAGATTTTAGCGGGACTGAAGCCCGCCGCTGAGGGGGCGGAGCTTGATCCTCAGCACTCACCGGTGCCATTTTCTCCACAGCACACCGCTGAGAGAAAGCACCCCGGACTCTCCCCTGCTGAACACGGTGAATGAGGGTTTGAAAGGAGGGGGGGGGGCACATAATTTGGCGCAGTGTAATAATGAAAAGCGCTATCTGGGTAAAGATAATTGTTTTTCCCCGATTCACTGGCGCTGGGTGTGTGCTGGCATTCTCTCTCTCTGGCTCTCCAAAGGGCCTTGTGGGGGAACTGTCTTCAGATAAGAGAATTCCCTGAGTGTGTGGTGTGTCGGTACGCGTGTGTCGGCATGTCTGAGGTAGAAGGCTCTCCTAGGGAGGAGGTGGAGCAAATGTGTGGTGTCTCCGTCGGCAGCGCCGACACCTGACTGGTTGGATATGTGGAATGTTTTAAGTGCTAATGTGAATTTATTGCACAAAAGGTTGGACAAAGCTGAGTCCAGGGAGTGTACAGGGAGTCAAGCCCTGCCTGCCACTACGTCGCAGGGACCTTCTGGGTCTCAAAAGCGCCCACTATCCCAAAAGGTAGACACTGATTCCGACACGGATTCTGACTCTAGTGTCGACTACGATAATGCAAAGTTACAGCCAAAATTGGCTAAAAGTATTCAATATATGATTATTGCAATAAAGGATGTGTTGCATATCACAGATGAACCCTCTGTCCCTGACACGAGGGTGCACATGTATAAGGAAAAGAGACCTGAGGTAAACTTTCCCCCATCTCATGAGCTGAATGAGTTATTTGAAAAGGCTTGGGAATCTCCAGACAAGAAACTGCAGATTCCCAAAAGGATTCTTATGGCGTATCCTTTCCCAAATACGGACAGGATACGGTGGGAATCCTCCCCAATGGTGGAAAAAGCGTTGACACGATTATCCAAAAAGGTAGCGCTACCATCTCAAGATACGGCAACCCTCAGGGATCCTGCTGATCGCAAGCAGGAGACTACCTTGAAGTCCATTTATACACATTCTGGTACCTTACTCAAACCGGCGATAGCGTCGGCTTGGGTTTGTAGCGCTGTAGCAGCATGGACAGATACCTTATCGGCAGAAATTGAGACTCTGGATAAGGATACCATTTTATTGACCCTGGGTCATATTAAAGATGTTGTCTTCTATATGAGAGATGCTCAAAGAGACATTGGCCTACTGGGTTCTAGAGTCAACGCTATGGCGATTTCTGCTAGACGAGTCCTATGGACCCGACAATGGACGGGTGATGCCGACTCGAAGAGGCATATGGAGGTTTTACCTTACAAGGGTGAGGAATTGTTTGGGGAAGGTCTCTCGGACCTAGTTTCCACAGCCACGGCAGGTAAATCAACTTTTTTGCCTTATGTTTCCTCACAGCCTAAGAAAGCGCCACATTATCAGATGCAGTCCTTTCGGTCGCATAAAAACAAGAGAGTACGGGGATCGTCCTTTCTTGCCAGAGGTAAGGGCAGGGGGAAAAAGCTGCCATCCACAGCTAGTTCCCAGGAGCAGAAGTCCTCCCCGGCCTCTCCAAAATCCACCGCATGGCGCTGGGGCTCCGCTGAGGGAATCCGCCCCAAGTGGGGGCACGTCTTCGACTTTTCAGCCGCATCTGGGTTCACTCACAGGTGGATCCCTGGGCAATAGAAATTGTTTCCCAGGGTTACAAGCTGGAATTCGAAGAGGTGCCTCCTCGCCGCTTTTTGAAGTCGGCCCTACCAGCTTCTCTCCCAGAGAGGGAGATCGTTTTAAATGCAATTCAAAAATTGTGTCTACAACAAGTGGTGGTCAAAGTTCCCCTGCTGCAACAAGGGATGGGGTATTACTCAACCCTGTTTGTAGTCCCGAAACCGGACGGTTCGGTCAGACCCATTTTAAATTTAAAATCCTTAAACCTACACTTAAAAAGGTTCAAGTTCAAGATGGAATCGCTCAGAGCGGTCATCGCCATCCTGGAAGGGGGGGATTATATGGTGTCCTTGGACATAAAGGATGCATACCTTCATGTTCCCATATGGACAAAGCGTTGACACGTTTATCCAAAAAGGTAGCGCTACCATCTCAAGATACGGCAACCCTCAGGGATCCTGCTAACCTCATCAGGCATACCTGAGATTTGCGGTACAGGATTGTCATTACCAATTTCAGACATTGCCGTTTGGGCTTTCCACGGCCCCGAGGATTTTCACCAAGGTAATGGCGGAAATGATGGTGCTCTTGTGCAAGGAGGGTGTCACAATTATCCCGTACTTGGACGATCTCCTGATAAAAGCGAGATCACGAGAGCAGTTGCTGTACAGCGTATCACTCTCGCTGAAGGTGTTACAACAACACGGCGGGATTCTCAACATTGGTTCCTACGACTCGTTTGGCCTTCTTAGGCATGATTCTGGATACGGACCAGAAAAGGGTTTATCTTCCGATAGAAAAGGCCCAGGAACTCATGACACTGGTCAGGGACCTATTGAAGCCAAAAAGGGTGTCAGTGCATCACTGCACTCGAGTCCTGGGAAAGATGGTGGTGTCTTACGAGGCCATTCCCTTCGACAGGTTCCATGCAAGGACTTTGCAATGGGACCTACTGGACAAGTGGTCCGGGTCACATCTACAGATTCATCAGATGATCACCTGTGGCATCCCAGTCCTGAGGGATACCCCTTTCATGGAAACATAGGAAAGGGTTACAAGCTGTGGCTTGGCTGTGGCACTTGTGAACTTAATGAACTGTGACAGTCTGGGCTTCTGCAACTGCAGCCTGGGTGCTAGACAACTGGGGCTGTGCACAACGGAAGCAATCTGGAGGGTGTTGAGACCCAGGAGAATCTGACTGTACCTGAGAGGAGCGCGGGAAAAAGGGCAGAGGACTTATAGGCTGCAGAGGGGGATGTGACGTCAGACGCCAGTATGCTGAGAAAGCCGGCATCTGCCAGATATACGGAGAGTGTCTGAGAGATTCAAGCAGTGATCAGCGTGTTTTGAAGTAAACATTCCATATGCTGTGATTTACTGCAGCTCGGACGGAGACAGCAATAATTCTTATGCACAGAGGAGAAGCAGCGCTGCACGGTGAGACAACGGAGTTCATGTGGGGTGGCCCCCTGAGTAAACAGATCATCACTACAGTCATAGGACTCGTGAGTCTGGCTAAGTTAGCCACTGAGTTCTGGAGTAGCCTAATGACTGGGACAGTCTCATACACTATACTAAACAGCTGCGTCCTGGTGTAAAGACTCATAATTAGCCTCTGAAGAAGAGTGAAGTAATATAAAGGCCCCCATGTGCCCCTCCGTAGACTACAAGGCTGACAGCCTATATAAGAGAGAGACTGGTCACGAATGACTGAACACTGCCTTACAAGGTAAATCACTGCTATCTCAGTGAAACTGACATTGATTATACATTGAGCATTTAGAAGTGGTCCTCCACACTGCGGGCACCACCTGAGAACAAATAGAGATTAACAAGACTATATCCCTCATACAGAGAGGAAATTCAGCAGACTTCCAGTTTGGGATCTCCAATTTGAATAGTGATCTGTTGGGGCTCCTCCTAGATGCAGCAATTGGTGACATTTACACTATACTTGCCAGTCCCTACATATTACATGGAAATCAAGTTGTTATCAAAGGATTGCAATCCAAAAATCCTGTGCACAGGTATAAAAGCAACATTTGGACACTATTCAGGTTGTGTGTGTTCGGGTACCCGATGCTAATGTTTATACAGTAATTAAGCATAGTTGTGCTAATTGATTAGTGTCTTGTTTGTGCTTAAAGTTGTCATTGTTGTATTATACGGAGTACCTACTGTACTAGTGTACAGGCTATATCGCATGCACTGGTTCTTGTAATAAATACACCTGCATTATTAATGAACGTTGTTTTTCATATTCGAAAGTGTGTTACTCATACCTTCAGACCTCTCCACGAAGAGAATAGGAGTATCATCGCGAAGCGGATTTCTGGTAAGCACATTGCCATAAAGAGCTAACCTGAGGGTACCACACACCCTGTCCCCCAGGGCCAGGGTATCTCTCCTGTGGTGGCTGCAGAGTGCTCACCTTCTAGAGGGTCGCAGGTTCGGCATTCAAGACTGGATTCTGGTAACCACGGACGCGAGCCTCCGAGGTTGAGAAGCAGTCACACAGGGCAGAAACTTCCAAGGTCTCTGGTCAAGCCAGGAGGCTTGTCTTCACATCAACGTCCTGGAATTGAGGGCCATATACAACGCCCTTCGTCAAGCGGAGAATTTGCTTTGCGACCTATCGGTTCTGATTCAGTCAGACAACATCACCGCAGTGGCTCATGTAAACCGCCAAGGCATAACAAAGAGCAGAGTGGCAATGGCGGAAGCCACCAGGATTCTTCGCTGGGCGGAAAGTCATGTAAGCGCACTGACAGCAGTGTTCATTCCAGGAGTGGACAACTGGGAACAGACTTCCTCAGCAGACACGATCTACATCCAGGAGAGTGGGGACTTCATCAGGAAGTCTTCGCACAGATTGCAAGTCTGTGGGGACTGCCCCAGATAGACATGATGGCGTCCCGCCTCAACAAGAAACTACAGAGGTATTGCGCCAGGTCAAGAGACCCTCAGGCGGTGGCAGTGGACGCCCTGGTGACACCGTGGGTGTTCCAGTGGGTCTATGTGTTTCCTCCTCTTCCTCTCATCCCCAAGGTGTTGAGAATAATAAGAAAAAGAGGAGTACAGACAATTCTCATTGTTCCAGATTGGCCGCGAAGGGCCTGGTATCCGGATCTGCAGGAAATGCTCACAGAAGATCCGTGGCCTCTTCCTCTAAGACAGGACCTGTTACAACAGGGGCCCTGTCTGTTCCAAGACTTACCGCGGCTGCGTTTGACGGCATGGCGGTTGAACGCCGGATCCTAGCGGAGAAAGACATTCCGGATGAGGTCATTCCTACTCTGATAAAGGCTAGGAAGGACGTGACAGCAAAAGATTATCACCGGATTTGGCGTAGGTATGTTTCTTGGTGTGAGTCCAGGAGTGCTCCTTCGGAAGAATTCCATCTGGGCCGTTTCCTTCACTTCCTACAGACTGGAGTGAATCTGGGCCTAAAATTAGGCTCCATTAAGGTTCAGATTTCGGCCCTATCCATCTTCTTTCAGAAGGAATTGGCTTCTCTCCCAGAAGTACAGACTTTTGTCAAGGGAGTGCTGCATATTCAGCCTCCTTTTGTACCTCCAGTGGCACCCTGGGACCTTAACGTGATGTTGCGGTTCCTTAAGTCTCACTGGTTTGAACCACTTAAATCGGTGGAATTAAAATATCTCACTTGGAAAGTGGTCATGTTGTTAGCCTTGGCATCGGCTAGGCGAGTGTCGGAGTTGGCGGCTTTGTCTTACAAAAGCCCCTATCTGGTTTTCCATGTGGATAGAGCAGAATTGCGGATTCGTCCTCAATTCTTGCCCAAGGTGGTTTCATCTTTTCATATGAACCAACCTATTGTGGTGCCTGTGGCTACGTGAGACTTGGAGGATTCCGAGTCCCTTGATGTAGTCAGGGCTTTGAAAATTTATGTGGCCAGAACGGCTTGGGTCAGAAAAACAGAGGCACTGTTTGTCCTATATGCAGCCAACAAGGTTGGCGCTCCTGCTTCTAAGCAGACTATTGCTCGCTGGATCTGTAACACGATTCAGCAGGCTCATTCTACGGCTGGATTGCCGTTACCAAAATCGGTTAAGGCCCATTCCACTAGAAAGGTGAGCTCTTCTTGGGCGGCTGCCTGAGGAATCTCGGCATTACAGCTGTGCCGAGCTGCTACTTGGTGGGGTTCAAACACCTTTGCAAAGTTTTACAAGTTTGATACCCTGGCTGAGGAGGACCTCATGTTTGCTCAATCGGTGCTGCAGAGTCATCCGCACTCTCCCGCCCGTTTGGGAGCTTTGGTATAATCCCCATGGTTCTTACGGAGTCCCCCGCATCCTCTAGGACGTAAGAGAAAATAAGATTTTAAACCTACCGGTAAATCTTTTTCTCATAGTCTGTAGAGGATGCTGGGCGCCCGTCCCAGTGCGGACTACATCTGCAAGACTTGTATATAGTTTTTGCTTGCATAAGGGTTATGTTACAGTTTGATCAGTTTTCTGCTGATGCTGTTTTGTTTCATACTGTTAACTGGTTCGTATATTCCAAGTTATACGGTGTGGATGGTGTGGGCTGGTATAAATCTTGCCCTTAGATTACAAAAATCCTTTCCTCGTACTGTCCGTCTCCTCTGGGCACAGTTTCTCTAACTGAGGTCTGGAGGAGGGGCATAGAGGGAGGAGCCAGTGCACACCCATACCTAAAGTTCTTTTTTAGTGCCCATGTCTCCTGCGGAGCCCGTCTATCCCCATGGTCCTTACGGAGTCCCCAGCATCCTCTACGGACTAGGAGAAAAAGATTTACCGGTAGGTTTAAAATCTTATTTTTCTGTGTTGCAGTATGTTACTTGACTTTTACTTTCTCTGCAGTTCGTTACACGATGAGATCCTTTGGAATCAGAAGAAATGAGAAGGCTGCAGTTCACTGTACAGTTCGGGGTGCCAAAGCAGAAGAGATCTCCTAGAGAAAGGTCTTAAATTAGATCAGTAATCAGTTGTAGAAACTTGCTATACGCACAATGGGACAACCCAACGAATGATTGCAAACATTTTTAATGAGAAGGGCAACAATACACGCAGAGTGCAGTGTGTACAGAACTGCAATGTATCATTACATTACATTGTGTTGCCGGGTACACACATCGTCCTAGTGTGTGTCCAGCCTTAAGCGGGGTACGCATGGAGAGATGTGTCCCAGAGATGTGAGCTGAGCGATCTAGCACTGAACGCTCAGCACACACCTCAAGACGCTCAGCACACAGTGGTGAAGTAAGCGATCTGACTAGATTTGCCAATCTAGAGTCAGCTATAGCGTCGCACAGGGCCGCGCATCGCTATCGCTATGGGCTATACACACGGAGTGATCCGTGCTTAATTTCTAAACAATCTAGTCAGATTACTTAGAAATTAAGCAAACATCTCTCCATGTGTACCCCCATTTATTCTTTGGTTTCTGCACCATGAAGACTCCATTTTTAATGCAGACCCCAGATTGATAATTGCGCTATATTACAGACCCAGATATATGGTGGCTTTACAATGCAGAACACAAGTGGAAATCTGATTTCTGGTGGCTTTATAGAGTATAGCCCAAATTTCTTCTGACTATACATTGCAGATCACAAATCTCTAGTAGCTTTATAATGCAGACCCAAATTGGAACAATGAGGTCTTCGTTTTGATTCCCACCAAAGCCGTAAGTGTGGAGTGTGTATGTTCTCCCCTTGCTTGCTTAGGTTTCTTCCCTCAGTCCAAAATGAATGACCAAATATTCTATGTAAAGCTCTGCGGTTTATGTGTGCGCTGTATGACTTAATAACTCTGTTGGCTTTATAATGCAGATCCAGAACATTAGGTTGTTCTATAAAGGACACTGCAAATCAGTGGAATGCAGACTGCAAACTATGGTGGCTGTGGGCCTGAAGACCGTGTCGCAAGTGTGCAAAAATCACTATGGTACATGCATGTGCAAGGTCCTAAACTGCGTTCTCTTCAGAATGCAGTTTAAGACCTGGAGGGGAGCAGGGACGGGGCTTCGATGCTACGTTTTGTGGGCATCAACACTCCATTTAAGGAGCACGGACCGGACAATGCAGGCATGTCCGGATCCGTTGCTGGGGCAGGTCACGGCAGCTGCATGACGTCACACACAGCTGCTGCGACCCAAAACATCTACGATCTGGTCTGAATTACCCGCTGCATCTTGTGTATAGTCATTGCAAACCCAAAACATCTGCCTATGATTTAATGTATATCCCAATTGGTTCATAGTGAAGGCCTTTCACCATAGTGTTGGGAGCTGTGTAGTACTGGAGTTGTGACAGTCATCTATAGCTTTTCTATATACTGTATTTTTACTACTGGCTACTGAAACAGAAGTGGGTGAGAGATGCTTGATCTCCAGTCTCAAAAAGAGAATGAGAGGGAACATTCTGAGACCTAGAAAAAGAGGGGAAGGAATTAATTAAATGTTGGTTTGGCAATATTGGCACGATTGATATGTTTTACAGGTTATATCCTGCCAATTTACTAAACTCAAAACCACGGCAATCCTGCAGAGAATCCATACTTTAGAGAAGAATTCACCTCTATTCACATTTTTCCCATTAGAAACCCTAGATGTACTAAGCAAACCTGAAACACAAGACACTCAAAAAAATATTCTGATACTGAGAACATTTTGGGTAAAAGGGATCAATATGAAATACAGATGGAGCCCTCCTCATCTATCCCTTTAATAGGATTAACTGAGCCAGGGCAGTTGGACTTGGGGCCTAATTCAGACCTGAACGCTCGCTAGGTTTTTTTTGCAGCGCTGCGAAAAGATAGTCGCCGCCCATAGGGGAGTGTATTTTAGCTGTGCAAGTGTGCGGACGCATGTGTAGCCGAGCGGTACAAACAGATCTTGTGCAGTCTCTGCACAGCCCAGGACTTACTAAGCTGCTGCAATCACGTCAGTCTGTCCGGGACCAGAATTGATGTCCGAAACCCTCCCTGCAAACGCATGGACACACCTGTGTTTTTCCAACCACTCCCTGAAAACGGTCAGTTGCCACCCACAAAAACCTTCTTCCTGTCAATCTCCTTGCGATTGCCCGTGCGAATGGATTCTTCGCACAAACCCATCGCTGAGCGGCAATCCACTTTGTACCTGTGCGACACACCTGCGCATTGTGGTGCATTTCGTATGCGCAGCGCTGCAAAAAATGCTAGCGAGCGATCAGGTCTGAATTATCCCCTTAATCTACTGCTGTAATAACTTAATCCCCTGCTGTATTGTTCTCTCTGTATTGTATTGCACCTGAGAACAATAGATGGTAGGCTTATGCTAATAAGTCTTGGTGCACCTAGGCGCAGCAGAGAAGGCTAGATGGGCGTGGCTCCACCTGTACCTACAATCAAAATCCTGACTGTCAAAATCCCGATAACAATTGACCGACGGTCAAAATCCCGGCAAGGTCAAAATATCGACATGGTCAAAATACAGACAAGGTCAAAATACCGACATTTAAAATGTCGACAGGTCAAACAGTCGACAAGTTTTTTTTATTGGTTTTTGTGTGTATGTCGACATGGACACCGTATAAGTGTACCGCGTCCCCTCACATGGCTCGCTGCGCTCACCATGCTTCGGGCACACTATTATATTCCCCCTCCAGGTCCACTGGAATGGTAAAGTATGAATAAATCGGTTTCAATGAAAAACTCATGATAACATTTTGACCTGTCGACATTTTAAATGTCGGTATTATGACTTTGTTGGTATTTTAAATGTCGGTATTTTGACCATGTCTGTATTTTGACCTTGTCTGGATTGTGACCGTCAGTCAATGGGTATGGGTATTTTAAAAAATTGACAGCATCTTGGGTAAAATGCTGCATGGGTCAATTTTTAGTTTTTGGGGAAAATAGACACACAAAAAATGCTGATTACTAGCAGAAAATAGAATGGGGAGTGAGTGGGGGTGGGGGGAGTGTCAGCTCCCACACTCTGACCATTCACTCCTATGGTGGTACCTACGAGTGTCCTGACCTGCGCTGCCATTCGTTTTTTTATTTTGCCAAGTCCATTAGATGCCTGCATGGGCCAAAGATGACTCTCCCAAAAGAATATTAAATCTGTAACAATTAGTAATAACCCTTCACCTAATGCCTGAGAATTGTGGGGAATAGCACTATCAGCTCAGGGTTCATTACCCCTGAGGAACTTGGTGGGGAGGGGGGGGCACTTCCCTAGTGGAAGTCTAGTGATACCAGCTCTGTGCTGACTTGCTGAGGGTTGGTTGGCACAATGGCAGCGGTGCAAGTGGGTGGATACGGGTGGTTACGGTGTACCCTTAAGAATTTAACCTTGGGTACGCCGTAACCACACCGACGGGCCGATGCTACTCGCCGCCACTCCCCTCCCTCCCTCCGATGCTCACCGGCACAGCTGCTTGAGGGGAGGAGAGCGCAGCGTTCACTCTCCTGCCCCTCAGTGTCTTCCTTCAATTCCGCTCGCAAGCTTTGATTGGCTCACGGATGGTGCTGAATTGAAGGAAGACAGTGACACCCGCACCGACTGAGGGGCAGGAGAGGCACAGGCTACGCTCTCCTCACCTCAGACACACACACACAGGATCAAGACACCAGCAGCAGCAGGGGAAGGGGGGCATGTATACCTGGCACTGGGAGCATATCTGGCACTGGGGGGACATGTGTATCTGGCACTGGGGGCATATTTGGCACTGGGGGCATATCTGGCACTGGGGGGACATGTGTATCTGGCACTGTGGGGGACATGTGTATCTGGCACCAGCGGCATATCAGACACATATCTGACACTGAGGGCATATCTGGCACTGGGGGGACATGTATCTGGCACTATGGGCGACGTGTATCTGGCACTGGGGGCATATCTGGCACTGAGGGGGCATGTGTATCTGGCACTGGGGGCATATCTGGCACTGGAGGGGCGTGTATCTGGCACTGTGGGCATATCTGGCACTGTGGGGCAATGTGTATCTGGCACTGTGAGGCAATGTATATCTGGCACTCTGGGGGCATTTGTGTATCTGGCACAGTGAGGCAATGTGTATCTGGCACTGTGGGGCAATGTATATCTGGCACTGTGGGGCAATGTATATCTGGCACTGTGGGGCAACGTGTATCTGGCACTAATTGGGGTCATATGTGTATCTGCCCCTCCCCCCTTATGTATATCATACCCCCATTTTAATTGGTCATGCCCCATTTTAATTGGCCACTCTTAGTTTCTGACTGATTACAAAATACAGAGAAATTGTGACCTCCTAGCGCTTACAGAGAAGAAATATAGGCCCTCATTCCGCAAACGCTAAGCCGCCGCCCTCTGGGAGTGTATCTGAGCTTAGCAGAAGTGCGAACGAAAGGTTAGCAGAACATTGCTGACATTTTTTCAAGCAGTTTCAGAGTAGCTGCAGACCTACTCCTTCCTTGCGATCACTTCAGTCTGTTTAGTTCCTGCTTTGACGTCACAAACACACCCTGCATTCGGCCAGCCACTCCCCCGTTTCCCCAGGCACGCCTGCGTTTTTACCTGACACGCCTGCGTTTTTTAGCACACTCCCGGAAAACGGTCAGTTACCACCCAGAAACACCCACTTCCTGTCAATCACTCACCGATCAACAGAGCGACGGAAAAGAGTCGCTCGACCTTCTGTAAAACTGCATAGTTTTTTGTGAAAGTACGTTGCGCGTGCGCACTGTGGTCCGTACGCATGCACAGAAATGCAGATTTTTAGCCTGCTCGCTGCACTGCAAACAACGGCAGCTAGCGATCAACTCGGAATGACCCCCATAGTGCAGCCAACAAAGAAAAGAATATCACCGTGCTTTAAAATTGTCACAATTCCAGAAGATATTTTCTCTTTGTTCAGGTACTCCATCTTGTCTTTATGTTTCTCAGAAAAAAACGGTAAATCCTTTTCTCCTAGTCCGCAGAGGATGCTGGGGTCCACTTCAGTACCATGGGGTATAGACGGTTCCGCAGGAGCCATGGGCACTTTAAGACTTTTCTAGAGTGTGAACTGGCTTCTCCCTCTATGCCCTCCTCCAGACCTCAGTATAGGAACTGTGCCCAGGGAGACGGACATTTTGAGGAAAGGATTTACTTTTAAGTTAACGGAGAGATTCACACCAGCTCACACTTCAACCGTGCCGCACACATGGCATTCAACAAAACACATGCCAACGGGCATGAACAGTACAGCAACCGTGCTGAAACATTTTTAACAAAATAACAACTGCAGGTAAAGTATGCACTGGGTTGGGTTCCCAGCATCCTCTACGGACTAGGTGAAAAGGATTTACCGGTAGGTATTAGAATCCTGTTTTCTCATATGTCCTAGAGGATGCTGGGGTCCACTTCAGTATGGGCGGTAGAGTGCGGCCCCGATTGACCAAACTTGAGGTCCTCATCGGCCAAGGTGTCAAACTTGTAAAACTTAGCAAACGTGTTTGCCCCTGACCAAGTAGCTGCTCGGCAAAGTTGTGACACCGAGACAGCAGCCCAGGATGAGCCCACCTTTCTAGTAGAATAGGCATCCACCGAATTTGGTATCGGCAATCCTGCCATGAAATGAGCGTGCTGAATCGTACCTCTGATCCAGCGCGCAGTTGTCTGCTTAGAAGCAGGACACCCAATCTTGTTGGGAGCATACAGGACAAACAGAGCCTCTGTTTTCCGTATCTGAGCTGTTCTTGCGATATAAATTTTCAAAGCTCTGACCACATCCAGAGACTTTGACGCAGCGAAGGTGTCAGTAGCCACTGGCACCACAATAGGTTGGTTTATATGGAAACAAGAAAACACCTTCGGAAGAAATTGCTGACGAGTTCTTAACTCAGCCCTATCTTCATGGAAGATCAAGTAAGGACTCTTGTGAGACAAGGCCCCTAACTCAGACACCCTCCTTGCGGATGCCAAGGCCAACAGCATGACCACTTTCCAAGTGAGAAACTTCAACTCTATCTCCTGTAGAGGTTCAAACCAATCTGATTGAAGGAACTGCAACACCACATTAAGATCCCATGGTGCCACTGGAGGCACAAATGGAGGTTGGATGTGCAGAACCTCTTTCACGAACGTCTGAACTTCTGGAAGGGAGGCCAATTGTTTCTGAAAGAAAACGGACAAGGCCGAAATCTGGACCTTGATTGAACCCAATCTTAGGCCCGTGTCCACACCTGTCTGCAGAAAATGGAGAAAACGTCCTAACTGAAACTCTTCCGCAGGAGCCTTCTTGGATTCACACCAAGACACATATTTTCTCCAAATACGGTGGTAATGTTTAGACGTTACTCCTTTCCTGGCCTGAATCAGAGTGGGAATGACTTCTTTGGGAATACCCTTTCGGGCTAGGGTCCGGCACTCAACAGCCATGCCGTTAAACGTAGCCGCGGTAAGTCTTAATACACACACGGCCCCTGCTGCAGCAGGTCCTCCCGAAGAGGAGGAGGCCGAGGATCTTCTATGAGCAACTCCTGAAGATCTGGATACCAGGCCCTCGCCCTGTTCTTCTTATGATCTTAAGCACTTTTGGAATTAGTGGAAGTGGAGGAAAGACATACACCGACCGAAACACCCACTGGGTCACCAGTGCATCCACTGCTATTGCTTGAGGGTCTCTCGACCTGGAACAATATCTCTGAAGCTTCTTGTTGAGACGAGATGCCATCATGTCTACTTGAGGAACTCCCCAAAGACCTGACACCTCTGCGAAGACTTCTTGGTGGAGGCCCCATTCTCCTGGATGGAGATCGTGTCGGTTGAGAAAGTCTGCTTCCCAGTTGTCCCCTCCCGGTATGAAAATTGCCGACAGAACTCTTGCATGTCTTTCTGCCCAGAGGAGGATCTTTGTCACCTCTGCCATCGCCACTCTGCTTTTCGTTCCGCCCTGACGGTTAATGTATGCGACTGCTGTTACATTGTCCGACTGGATCTGTACGGGTTGATCTTGAAGATGCACCGCTTGTAGAAGGCCGTTGTAAATGGCTCTCAACTCCAAAACGTTTATGTGAAGACAGGTTTCCTGACTTGACCATCTTCCTTGGAAGCTTTCTCCCTGTGTGACTGCACCCCAGCCTTGGAGACTTGCATCTGTGGTTACTAGGACCGAGTCCTGAATCCCGAACCTGCATCCCTCTAGTAGGTGAGAAATGTGTAACCACCACAGGAGCGAAATTCGGGCTTTGGATGACAGGATTATCTTCCGGTGCATGTGTAGGTGGGATCCGGATCACTTGTCCAACAGGTCCCACTGGACTACTCTGGCATGTAATCGTCCAAATTGTATGGCCTCGTAGGCCGCTACCATCTTACCAAACACCCGAATGCCTTGATGAATCGACACTCTTGTTGGTTTCTGTCAAAGTCGAAAAATATCATGATGCATATCCTTTTGTACTAACCCCATGCACATGCCCGCTGCGCGTTGACAATGCTAAATTCCTTTGTCGTATAAACACCCTTTATGAAGCTAAGAACACTGTACGCTGTTTACTTAAGAAGTACCGTAATGGTACGCTATCTGCGTAGCGATCGCTCAGCCGTAGGCGAGACGCTCAAGCGTCACGTTCGCTCACGGCCCAGCGATCACAGGACACGTTATTGGCTATGACTAGAGTAATGATTCGCTATGGCGTAGCGGACGCTCGAGACCACGAGGAGATCACCAGCGGTGCAGACGCTCACAACGCTATACCTTTATGATAAAACCTTATACCAATGAAATACACTGAATACCTTAATGTGAGTACAGGGTGTAAGTGCAACCTTGTGTAACCTGACTAACTACAAAGCTGCTTGAGCGTCACCGACGCTCAAGTGAACACTTAACACTATAGGAAATACTCAGATACTGGTTTAGGTTCCAAGGCCTATTAACTGTATTATATCTAATATACTTGTAAAAGGGGATAACAGTACAAATGATACACTACAATATAACAAAGACTTCCTAACCACAGAACTAAACAATAAATACAAAAAGACAATACTACACTGACCTAAATGCAATACAATACAATACTATCTAATACAATACAATACTAGCCTAGTCTAGGGGAGATATGAGAGAACAGAACAGAGAGAGAGAGAGAGAGAGAGAGAGAGATGAGATGAGAGAAATTGGCTCACAGAAAGACAATGATAACGGAGAGAAACTTACGCACAAAGGGTATGATCGCCTGCGCCTCGATATCCAGCTCCCGGCTATCAGCAGATAACAGTTGATGAGAGAGTGAGAGCTGGATGTGGTCGGCCTGCCTATTTATGCCCCACACACAATGCAATCTCCTGGTCCTACAATCCCATTGTCCATTGGCCGAAGGAATTCGGCCCTGTATCATAACAAAAGGTCATAGGGTGATTCATACAGGTGGGCTGTGACGATTTCCAACAGCTCAGGTGGGTGGGAAACTGGGTTTCCCGCCGCATACCTGAGTATGTGTAAATAATAGAAATGGACATAAACTTCTTATGTCCATAACTATTCGCACGAGCGATTAATACGCTCCAAACCAACACCGGAATATTGCTAATTAAATACTCTTCCGATGGGTACCAAACACTGCTGTATGATTCCTGTTAGACCCTTTGTACGATATAAAGAGGGATTCCTCAGCTCTGGGACATTGTATTTTAACCAAACTTTCAGAATCTATCAAAGGGACCATGATCTATAAACTACATTAATTGTGAACATTTGTAACGAATGAGTCGCACGCTACGACTACATAAACTCTACCGTAAATACGCATACCGCGCCTGCGAGTGCACGTTATTGCGGGTATGCGCATCCACGGGAGAGCGCACGCACGCGCAGCGCGGACCAGTGTGCGGTGCAAATATGGCAACGTGCATTGAGACATTTTTCTGACTTTGACAGTCCACCCTTTGGCAGTCAATAATAACTGCCACAAAACATTTAAGGAGAAAAATGTAAGTCAGGGGTTAATTGATTTCCATGGTTGGGTAGGGGAGGAGAGAGGAGAAGGTGTGAAGAGGGTATGACCTAGTGAGATAGCAGAAGCATGTGTGTATGAATCCATGTTTGGGGGGTCATGTATCATCGTGCCGTACGTGTTGTAAATCAAGCTTCGAGGTATTGCGAAGTATACATTTGAATTCCTTCTTATCCTGTGGTACAGGTCTGTGGATGGGCTGTCAAACTCTACCGAGCTCATTTCGGCTGTGGTTGTAACAAAATGGGGATGCACATTTTAGTTGATGATACATGAATGGGGGAGGTATGTGGTTGCTGATATCTGTGCCTGTATTCCCTATCGTCTATGTGTGTCGTTACCTGAGGGTTGTAGAGATGAAGATAAAGAACACTTACGAAAAATGCAATGATATTCTATGTCAGGGAAATGTACATCTGTCGTCGAAGTTGTTTTCGGTATCTGTTGAGAGTCGTCTTCTTTGCGCTGTTTTGCTCCTTAGGCATGAGCAACAAGCTTTGTCAGTGCCATCAGATTTACAAAAATGGTGGGCTAGCGTGAGTTTAAAAATACTAGGGAAACTGGGGATCCATGGCAAAGTTCATCAAGTGTCCATATTTAAAGTTGTCAAATCTTCTTCTTTGGTCAATCCGTTGTCTGTATACATCTTGTCTCGTCAGCTTCCTCGTCCAAGGGGGTCTTTGTATCTTGGAGAAAAGCAGAAAAACAGGTGAAAGAAACGGACCGTATAATCGCATTTTCATCACATCCTGGTTTCTATCATTGGGTCATAAATCAAATCCAGGTTAATTACAGTTTCCTCACTCCTCAAGCTCATCACTTTTGTACTTTGTTTGCACCTCATTAAAGCCTGCCCGCATCTAAATATCAATCCAATCGATATAACGACACCCAAGATACATAGTAGAAACTTTCCAACATCCATTATGACTCCTTGAGCCCAGTCTCCTAAACCGGAGAACCAATTTCGCGGGTTCAACCATGACACCCAACCAGTCAGCTCATTACCTACAGCAGCAAGGGTGAGATTGTGTTTTCGACGAAATTCCCACTTCAATTGGAGAATATCGTCCATCTTTTGGTCTATGACCTCTACCGGATCCTCGGTGCTATTTGTGATGTACGTGCAACACTTTATGCCGTACTGTGTTGCCAATGTAACACAATATCCGCCTGTTACTGCTGTAAGATAATTAAGAACCATCCTATGCTGAACTAGTTCTGTTTTATAAGCTTGAAGTTCTCTTCCAGTGTATCTAAACGTGTCATCATACATTTCAGTGATATTATCTAACAAATTGGCGAGTGCGGAAATGTATCTATAATTCATCACTCCTCGAGCGGTACGAGTGAAATCTAACGCTACCAGAACCTGAATCCCGGTGGATTCATGGATAAGATCAGAGGCCGGATGCTCTAACCTTTCTGACAGTTGTCTTTTAACTCGGTGTTCGTAATGAGTGTGAGTATAAGGAGCTTGGGCACCACGGTGTATGTCCTTCATTTTGTCATGTGTAACAGTCATCACTTCAGGCAATACTTTTCCAATATAACACAATCCTTCAGAGTTTGGGGCAAGCCATTTGTACGCCTTTCTCCCGCATATGAAATATGCATCATCGGGGAGAACATAAGGGACGGAGAAGGACATGACCATGTTACAAACCTTCCAGGTGAAATCTCCTGACCCTAATTCTTCCATCTGCTTAATGCACGTATCGGTTTGTACGATATGTGCACAGTATCCTGGTGATACCTCTCCAACTCTAGTAATCCTATTTCCTAAGGTATATCGATACCGGAAAGATTTTCCTCTACTGGCTATATGGCGTACGAGCTCTGTATCTGTAGGCATTCTATCTGCTCTGTGTGAAAAGGTCATGGTAAGGTTGCTCCACGACACTTCCCAATTTCCCGGTTTTCTGGGATTGGAGATGTTAAAACATAAGAGGGACCTATCCACATGGTATTGGTGGAGCTTCAAACTAGGAGGGCTGGAGATATTAAACCTCCGGTCCACCGGTCTCCCACCACTTAGCTCAAGTACCTCCCCTAACGTTAAAGGAAATGGTACTAGCCCTGATTTGCTGTGACCCTGAGGTACTTGAGAGCATACCCAACAATCTGTTTGGTTTAACACGTTACCCACTAAGGAGTGATAGTCACTCAATGGATGCCGGTCTATATGGATATTAAAACTAGATTGGCATTTCTTTATGCATCCATCTTCAACCAGATTATCACAGAGCCTACAGATACAATTTTCTTCAGCTAACAATCCATCACAATTTCTTCTATCGGATCGTTTTCTGATACTCGCCTTTGCTTGTTGGTTTGGTTGATCTTGGAAAACTACGCCTCCATCATCATAATCGGAACCCATTCCAGAACCTCTTTCGACCTCTATGGTACTCTCGCCGGAACAGACTGCTCTGGTCAACATCATGGTTAACATCAAAATCCGGATCACAGTCTCTTGGGGCAAGTCCATCTTTGAGGAGGAAATAGAGAAGAATGAGGAGGGGGAAAAAGAAATTTTAAGGGAGAGGGGCTGGGAAGTGGAGAAAAACAATAAAAGGGAGAAGGGAGTCGACAACTGCTTTCGGTCTTCAAGGCTCAGGTGCCGCCTCAATCCTCCTGGAACAGACACTCCAGTGATACAACCTCTACCGTCTGTTCCTTATCGCGGGACTTCTCTGGATCCGCAACCTTTTTGCAGTGGGATGAATGGACCCAAGTCTCTCTCTCAGCAACCTTCAATGCTGTGGTGCTAGTCAATAAGACCTGGTATGGTCCTTCCCATCTATCAATAAGACAACCTGAGCGTAGAAAATTTCGTATCATTACATAATCCCCAGGTTCAATGTCATGACAATTACTATCTGGTAAATCAGGAATCACCAACTTCAGATTATCATTTTGATTCCTCAACTGTTTACTCATGTTAATCAAGTACTTTACAGTTACTTCATTGTTACATTTCAAATCATCCTGAGGGTTAATCATGACATGCGGTTGTCGACCAAACAAGATTTCAAAAGGAGACAGATTAAGAGGGGACCTGGGAGTGGTTCTGATGCTATACAAAACAATGGGTAAAGCTTCTGGCCACGTCAATCCTGTCTCTGCCATTACTTTACTCAATTTATTTTTAATAGTGCTGTTCACTCTTTCGACCTTCGCACTCGCCTGTGGACGGTACGGAGTGTGCAGCTTGCTATCAATACCCATCAATTTACACATTCCTTGAAAGACATCACCTGTAAAATGGGTACCCCTATCACTTTCAATGATTCTAGGGATACCATATCTACATACAAATTCCTGCACAATTTTCTTAGCTGTAAACATAGCGGTATTTGTAGCTGCTGGAAAAGCTTCGACCCAATTCGAGAAAACATCTATACAGACAAGTACATATTTCAAATTTCTACATGGGGGTAATTGAATGAAGTCAATTTGTATTACCTGGAAAGGGCCGCCGGCAGGTGGGATATGGGATGGTTCTGTAGGTATTGCTTTTCCAATATTCTTTCTCAGACAGGTAAGGCATGACATTGCTCTTTTACTCGCATGAGAGGAGAATCCTGGGGCGCACCAGTATGCTCTTACCAATTTGCACATCCCCTCCTTGCCTAGATGAGTCAGCCCGTGAGCTGCTTCAGCCAGACATGGAAGGTATGCCCTGGGGGCCACTGGTTTACCATGTCCATCCGTCCAGAGCCCTGAGGACTCCTGGCCATATCCCTTTGCCCTCCAGACTGCTCTTTCCTGTGTGGAACACAGATTCTGCATCTCACACAACTTCTGTGTGTTGATGGTATTAAATACCATCAACTGTGTGGTGTCTGTCCGTGTGGGGGTAGCAGCTGCAAGCTTTGCGGCTTCGTCTGCTCGGCTGTTACCAAGGGATACTGGGTCTTGGCTATATGTATGTGCTTTACATTTGATAACAGCCACTCTGTCGGGTTCCTGTATCGCTGTTAGAAGCCTTTTTATGTGAGCTGCATGCGCTATCGGTGTACCAGCTGCCGTCATGAAATTTCTGAGCCGCCATAGGGCTCCGAAATCATGGACTACCCCGAACGCGTATCTGGAATCGGTGTAGATATTGGCTGACTTACCCTTAGCCAATTCACATGCTCTGGTTAGGGCGACCAGTTCAGCAACCTGGGCTGAGTGAGGTGGGCCTAGCGGTTCCGCTTCTATGGTGTCTTGGTCATCTACGACTACGTATCCAGTACACAAGTCTCCCGAGTCTGACTGTCTGTGACAACTACCATCCGTGTAGAACGTGAGTTCTGCATCTTCCAGTGGATTGTCACTGATGTCAGGCCTTGCGGTAAAATTTTGGGTCAAATATTCCATACAATCATGTGCATCTTCCTTTGCATTAAATCCTCCTTCCCCATCACTCTCACCTCCCACCCTTTGTGTCTGACCAGGCACACCTGGGAGAAATGTTGCAGGGTTTAATGCACTGCATCTCCTTATGGTGATGTTTACTGGGGCCATTAATGCCAATTCCCATCTTGTAAACCTTGCAGATGAGACGTGTCTGGTTTGGGCAGAATTCAATAAGGCAGATACCGCATGCGGTGTATGGATTGTGAGGTTGTGGCCTAGCACGACATCTTCGCTTTTTGTTACTAGCAATGCTATTGCCGCAACGCTACGCAAGCATGTGGGGAGGGATCGCGCTACCGTATCTAGCTGGGCGCTGTAGTATGCAATTGGCCTGCTGGCGTCACCGTGTTTTTGTGTTAGTACACCTGCTGCGCACCCAGCACTTTCTGTTCCGTATAGTTCAAAGGGTTTCCCATAGTCTGGCATACCTAGTGCTGGTGCCTGCGTTAGGCACTGTTTGAGTCTCTCAAATGCTGTTTCAGATTCGTCTGTATGCGAAATCCGATCAGGTTTGTTTGAAGAGACCATTTCCTGCAAAGGTAGCGCCAATATGGAAAACCCTGGGATCCAATTACGGCAATACCCACACATTCCTAAAAACGTCCTGATCTGTTGCTGGGTTTGTGGCAGTGTCATGTCTCTAATGGCTTGGATTCTATCAGCGGTCAGGTGTCTCAGTCCTTGTGTTAGACAGTGTCCCAAATATTTTACCTTAGCTTGGCATAATTGCAACTTGTCTTTGGAAACCTTGTGACCTGTGTCTGAAAGATGAAACAGGAGCTGTTTCGTATCCTTCAGAGATGTTTCCAGTGAATCTGAACACAGTAATAAATCGTCCACATACTGTATCAATACTGATCCACTGTCTGGTTGGAAAGACTGTAAACAATCATGCAAAGCCTGAGAAAATATACTTGGACTATCTATGAAACCTTGGGGTAACCGAGTCCACGTGTATTGGACTCCTCTGTATGTGAATGCAAACAAATATTGGCTGTCAGGGTGCAGAGGTACCGAAAAGAAAGCGGAGCAGAGGTCAATAACAGTGAAAAATTTGGCAGTGGGAGGAATTTGCATTAGGATGACAGCTGGATTTGGCACTACGGGGAACTGACTCTCAACTATTTTGTTAATCCCCCTTAGATCCTGCACTAGCCTGTAACCCCTCCCCCCACTCTTTTTAACAGGGAAGATGGGACTATTTGCGGTGCTGGACGTTCTTACTAGAATGCCCTGTTGTAGCAAGCGCTCTATTACGGGAAAAACTCCTAGCTCCACCTCTGGCTTCAGAGGATACTGTGGGATTTTTGGAGCTATCCTACCATCTTTTACTTGTACAACTACTGGAGCTACGTTTGCCATTAATCCAGTGTCCTGTCCATCTTTTGTCCAAAGTGACTCTGGTATCTGAGATATCATCTCTTCTACTTGGGATGGATTCCTATTTGTCATAATGGAATGTGACATTAATTTTGATGGGGAGTCTAACATGTCTCGTACTTCCTGAGCGTGATTCTCAGGGATGTCCAAGAATACACCTTCAGGAGTACAATAAATGACGCAACCCATTTTACATAGTAAGTCTCTCCCCAGGAGATTAGTTGGTGCAGATGCAGCCAGCAAAAAGGAATGCTTGGTATGCAAAGGCCCTATTGTAATCTCGGCTGGTTTGCTAACAGGGTAGTGCTGGACTACTCCTGTTACTCCCATGGCTGGAATTGTCCTACCAGTGGTTCTCATGCCCACTGTCGAATTTATCACTGACTTGGCCGCCCCTGTGTCTACAAGAAAGTTTAAAGTTTTACCAGCCACATTGATTGCAATCTCTGGTTCGCTTCCAAGACTGGCAATCAACTTAACTGGCTGCAGATTACAGGTATGGCCACACCCCTATTGGGTATGCTGACCTCCCTGAATCCCGCTGGCAGCAACTACTTGTGAGGGAGTTAGCTGGGAACTACCAGAGGCATGCCAGTCTCTGTTTGGGGGATATCTTTTTGTTTCCCCTGTATGTGGCTCAAAA
Source organism: Pseudophryne corroboree (assembly GCF_028390025.1). NCBI lineage: Eukaryota > Metazoa > Chordata > Amphibia > Anura > Myobatrachidae > Pseudophryne > Pseudophryne corroboree. The sequence goes on from NC_086445.1 coordinate 494,079,115, forward strand.
CTCCGCCTCTGTGGACCCTGCTCCCAATGTCGTGTGTTGTGTTGTTGTCTAGGGGGTTGAAAAGACCTTTGTACATTCTTTGTTCTACATTCTCGTGCAAAGTGTCCCGGTCTGTTACAAGAAAAACATGTTATTACACTTGCCTTACCCACAGGATTCGGTGGTACATACGCAGGCTGCCTTGTGGTCAGCGCCTGTATACTTACGGACATCAACTTATCACTTTGCGATTCCCTGTGCCTAGTGATGTTTCTGTCGTGATCAATAGCAGCCTCTCTCAAGCCGGACACTGACAGACCTCGCCAGCATGGTTGCGTGGTCTGAACCCTAGTCTTTAATGTTTCCTTTAAACCATCCATCAGTACAGATACTGCTACTTCTCGATGGTTTGGGTTGGTCTTAATGTCTTCTATACCAGTGTACTTTGCCATTTCTAATAGTGCCCGGTGAAAATATTCTGTTGCCGTTTCGGACTCCTTTTGCTTAATGGAAAATATTTTATTCCATTTAACAACGGCTGGGAAATACTCTTTTAGCTGTAAATTTATCCTTTTTACATTATCCTTGTTGTACACGTCTGTAAGCGGTACATCTTTATCCAATGCACAATCAGCTAAAAACTGAGTTGCATCAACATTGGAAGGTAAACAAGCTCTTAGCAGTATCTGCCAATCCTTGTTGTTGGGTTCTACAGTGTTACCTAGATCCCTGATGTATTTTTGGCTAGCAACTAAATCCTTCCTGGGGTCAGGAAATTCGGACACTATTGTTCTTAATTCCATTCTGGAAAATGGAGTGTACATGGCAATGTTCCTTATGGGAGTGGCTCCAGACACATCTGTTTTTCCATTGGGAACTGCTATTACCCTTACAGGAGCAATTCTAACAGCCTCTTCCTGTGTAGATTCTACAGCTTGTTGTGGTACAATTGTTTCAGTGTAGTGCATGGTGCCGTACTTACCCGTTGACACGACCTCACCTATCCCTCCGCTAGGGGCTTTCACTAATCTCGTGGGTGTCGCTGTGCCTACTGTGGTCTCTGCTATGGTGGCTGCAAGAGAGAGAGCTGAAATTGTTGCTGAATCGTCTTCTTGATCACACTCCTGAGGAAGGTTCAAAACAGGGTACATCTTGCACGGGTTAATACTTGCATGAGTTATTTGGTTAACATCATTAACATTTACAGTGTTACTAAGAGTTTGTGTTTTACAACCCAGTGCGTTTCTCTCCGCAATCAACTTCTCTCCTGCAATGTATGGTGGAGGAGGAGCTGTGGCAATCAACTTCCTGACTGCCCCAGATCCTGCCGCCAGAGCCAAACCTCTCTGTATCTCACCTTCCTGGTGCCATAACTGTAAACAATCATGATGTTGAATTCGTCTCTTTGCTGATTTTACGAGACATATCCTCCTCCTTAAATTTTGTAACACTTCTGGACTAAAGCTACCTATTCTTGGGAATTTGTCCCTGTCTTGTACAGTCATTCTCTCCCATTCATCACATAAAGATTCGGTGTGAATTCCATATTTTTCACACATTACATATCGTGCCGACCCAACTGGTCGGTTCACAGAATCAACCTGAACCAGGGTTGATCGCCCCCTACCTGAGCAACTGGCCCCCATAGTCTGCAGGTGTTGCTTAGTCCTCCTTGGATCTCTGTATCAAGGTTTTCAGCAAGCCTTTACAGACAACCAAATTACTCCACAGTAGGCCGGCGGTGGCGGTTTACCGAGTACCCCACTCACTCGCCCACCTCGACCAATACGACCTGATCACACCGACGTGGTGCTGGCGTACTCGATACAGGGCCCCTATGGAACCTTCAGTTTACTGGAACATATGAGGGTTACCCGCAGGACACTTACTCTTTCCAGTAAAGGTGGGGTTGTTAGATAGTTCCTGAGTGACCAGCGAACTTCCCTTCCAAAAATAAAAAATTACACAAATCACGTCAGAATGTACAGATAGCGTTTGTGACCACTTTACTCTAATGGTATTAGGTCAGATTACTAACCACTGCACACAATAACGTGCGGTCCAATCGTTCAGTACACGAGCACTACTTGTCATGTACTGAAAGATCAATGGAATCGATGTTTCCGGCCGCGATTCCTTCAGCAAGAGCTTATGGCCTATATGGGTTCTGCACCAACACCCCAGGCGTTGTGCCACTGGACTTTTATAGCGGACCTTTTACCTTACGACCTCCTGGTCTTGTTACCTTATGACCTCCTGGTCTTGTTACCTTTACCTTATGACCTCCTGGTCTTGTTACCTTATGGTCCGCTATACTCTAATGCTCAAATATTATTTAACCAGGGATGCCTCCCTGGCCACCGTATATGTCACTTACACGTATGTCCCTTGACGAGTACCCGGCTTTCTTTTTGGTTCCACCTTAAAGTTATATAAACTTTTGTATACAAAACACACTCACTCAACACATGTACACTTTGTTTCTATATCTATTTCTGCGCAGAAATTGTCTTTAGGCCAAAAGTGTTACCAATTAGGAGCAGGATCTGTTAAACTAAATTTCAGATTTTCCAAAAATAGATTTGCGTCATTTACCGCTTCGCGTTATCTACCGCTGTGCGTTAATTATCGCCTTGCGCTAATTCAACTTTTTCGTGACTTGAGCTACGTGAGCGTAACCGGACGTTACGTTGCGTAATGACCGCTGCGTGCGTCTGCCTTTTGGATTGCGTACGCTAGTCTTTGTTAGCGACACGTGTACGCAATGCAAAGGATCCACCGTAACACAATATATTTTTATCAATGTAAATGATCCCTGATCATCTACCGCAATCCACACTGACTGCCTTGTATCTCAGACAAACCGTGTGTTTGTTCTATACTTTAACTATCACCTCTACTATTAAATAACAGCAAATCTCTTTTTAGCACTTTCTATCAACTATAAAATTGGCAAACAGGAATAGTGATATACGAAAAATGAAACAGAAATGCAGATATATGTATGCGTGCGTGTATACGCAAGACAGAAGAGAAATAAAAGTTTTAAAAGACACAAGCGTTTTGTTCTTACTTCCGGTTACCGGGTTCCTTCAGCACTCTTTATCTAAGCGAAGCAGACGCTTATCCCGCCAGCACTATGAGACAATCTCCCACCCTTTGCTGGAGGGATAATGTCTGCTGATCTACCTAGTGCAGATATGAGAAGTATAGGACGAGCCCGCAATTGACAATGCTAAATTCCTTTGTCGTATAAACACCCTTTATGAAGCTAAGAACACTGTACGCTGTTTACTTAAGAAGTACCGTAATGGTACGCTATCTGCGTAGCGATCGCTCAGCCGTAGGCGAGACGCTCAAGCGTCACGTTCGCTCACGGCCCAGCGATCACAGGACACGTTATTGGCTATGACTAGAGTAATGATTCGCTATGGCGTAGCGGACGCTCGAGACCACGAGGAGATCACCAGCGGCGCAGACGCTCACAACGCTATACCTTTATGATAAAACCTTATACCAATGAAATACACTGAATACCTTAATGTGAGTACAGGGTGTAAGTGCAACCTTGTGTAACCTGACTAACTACAAAGCTGCTTGAGCGTCACCGACGCTCAAGTGAACACTTAACACTATAGGAAATACTCAGATACTGGTTTAGGTTCCAAGGCCTATTAACTGTATTATATCTAATATACTTGTAAAAGGGGATAACAGTACAAATGATACACTACAATATAACAAAGACTTCCTAACCACAGAACTAAACAATAAATACAAAAAGACAATACTACACTGACCTAAATGCAATACAATACAATACTATCTAATACAATACAATACTAGCCTAGTCTAGGGGAGATATGAGAGAACAGAACAGAGAGAGAGAGAGAGAGAGAGAGAGAGAGAGATGAGATGAGAGAAATTGGCTCACAGAAAGACAATGATAACGGAGAGAAACTTACGCACAAAGGGTATGATCGCCTGCGCCTCGATATCCAGCTCCCGGCTATCAGCAGATAACAGTTGATGAGAGAGTGAGAGCTGGATGTGGTCGGCCTGCCTATTTATGCCCCACACACAATGCAATCTCCTGGTCCTACAATCCCATTGTCCATTGGCCGAAGGAATTCGGCCCTGTATCATAACAAAAGGTCATAGGGTGATTCATACAGGTGGGCTGTGACGATTTCCAACAGCTCAGGTGGGTGGGAAACTGGGTTTCCCGCCGCATACCTGAGTATGTGTAAATAATAGAAATGGACATAAACTTCTTATGTCCATAACTATTCGCACGAGCGATTAATACGCTCCAAACCAACACCGGAATATTGCTAATTAAATACTCTTCCGATGGGTACCAAACACTGCTGTATGATTCCTGTTAGACCCTTTGTACGATATAAAGAGGGATTCCTCAGCTCTGGGACATTGTATTTTAACCAAACTTTCAGAATCTATCAAAGGGACCATGATCTATAAACTACATTAATTGTGAACATTTGTAACGAATGAGTCGCACGCTACGACTACATAAACTCTACCGTAAATACGCATACCGCGCCTGCGAGTGCACGTTATTGCGGGTATGCGCATCCACGGGAGAGCGCACGCACGCGCAGCGCGGACCAGTGTGCGGTGCAAATATGGCAACGTGCATTGAGACATTTTTCTGACTTTGACAGCGTGCACTCGCTCTGCCGTGCGTGCACTCGCTCTGCCGTGCGTGCGCATATCCGCACTTTGCGTAACGGAGCTTCCACGGCCATGCGCCTTGGCGCGTGGTATGCGCATTTACGGTAGAGTTTGTGAGCATGTAGCGTGCGACTCGATCGTAGCATATTTAACCCACATAGTGCATTTTGTAGTTAATATTCCCCTAGACCATGTCAGCGAGTATGATTAGTTTAAACTGTTCCTGGACAGAGAGATTCCTCTTTGCATGATAGGAAGGGTCAGATAAAGGTTGAAAGGTGGTGTCTAGTATCCAGCTGTAGGGTATTTTAAGGGTAACATTCCGATGTTAGTTAGGAAAGGATCGCTCGCTCCTGCGTATAGTTATGTACAAAAGTAGTTTATGAACATTAACTGTATTTGCTGTAAATTACACATGCGGCGGGAATCCTGAGGATACCTCCCACCAGAGCAGTTGGGGAAAGACACAGCCCACCTGTTCAAATCCACCTATGACCTTTGCTGTAATGTAAAGACACATTCCTGTATCCAATGAACAATGAGATTACAGGGACCATTGTATTGTGAATGTATGTTGTGTATATAAAGACCACTGTTGCCTGGCCAGCCTCATGTCTCTGAAGGCTTTCTTCCTGAACAGCTGAGGACTGGATTCCAGGTCGCGCTTGCGAAAGATTCCCCACGTATGTATATTTCTCTGTAGCCATTTATTTGCTCTTGTTAGCCATTTGTTCGCTCTTGTTAGCCATTTGTTCGCTCTTGTTAGCCATTGTTCGCCATTATATGTTTTATTCTCTGTTATTATGTTAGATTTCTGTGTTAGCTTGTAGTGTATAACTTGTATTGTTTTTCCCCTTTTTCTCTAAACTATCCATGGCGGTGTTAGAGCTGCTGTGGTTTTAAATCCAAACCAGGTGTTGCATTTTCACTTTCCTGCAAAGGGCTCTCTTAGCGTCTTAATCGCTCAAACAGCATACACATTGTTAAAGGGTTTAAGCGTTACATCGTTACAGTATTTGATTATTAAGGTTTAGAGTATAAGTAAATTCTTACTGTGTTTAATTAACAAGGTTTAAAGGTTATCGACTGTGTGTGCGCCCGCTGTGTGTATTCCGTACACTCAGCGCAGCATGTGTACGCCAAGTGCGTACCACGTGCGGGACTCTGTACGCAAATAGCGTACAAAGTGCGTAGCACGTGCACGTGGTCTAGCGGCCATAGCGGCTCCAAGGTATTAGTATATAGCTTTATGTTTTAAGGTAATATTTGACATTATCAATTGGGGGCTCGTCCAGGATCTCCTCATATCCGCAGCCTAGCAGGACAAGGCAGACTTTTATCTATCCGCAAAGGGCGGGAAGGTAGTATCCCCTTGTTAGCCGTTTGGTGGTCGGGGATACCTGAGTGCTGATTAGATAAGCGTCTGCTCCGCTTGGTTTGAAGGGATGCTGGTGGGATCCGAAAGGTAAGAACGTAAAGCTATTGGTTTTTAAATCTGTTAAATTTCTGTTTGGTGCCGACTGCGCACGCAACACACGCACACACTTGTATTTCATTTGTGTATTTTCGCATATCTACCCTTTTGTTTGCCATTAGCATTGATCACGTGCTGGGAAATTTGTTGCTATTTAGTTAAAAGTAAAGAGTAATATTTAAGGGAGTAATTGTAAAACACACACGCAGCCTGACCCAGTTATAAAGGTTTATACAGGAGATACTGTGTGGTGCTTGGTAAGCGATTATAGTTAAATATCGTTTACATTTATAGAAGCGTGTTATTTGTGTTACTGCAGACGTATCCAGCCTTTGTACACGTGTCTCGGACCGCGTGCGAGACTGCATACGCAACGCAAAGGCCTACACATGTGGCGTGTTTACGCAGCGTGCGTACAGATACGCCCACTAAATACAAATCACACGATAGCATTGTTTTAGTTTAGGCGATACGGTAGCCACGCGATAATAGCACAAATTTGTTTAGTTTCCAAAATTTTACTTTAAAAGAACCTTCTCTTATTGTGACACCTCTGGGATTAGCCTGTTTCACCTGAAATGAAAGTAATTTTCTGTACAGAAAAATCAAAGTGTATATGAGTGAGCAAGAGTGAGTGTGCAAATAAAGGTTTTGTGAACCCAGAATTCGGGATCCCGTCGGAGACCACATCAGGTGAGTGGACACTTGGTGGTGTGGGAGTGGCTTTCTCACGTTAACATTGTATAAGGTATAAAGGAGCAATTAGTATTACAGCAGACCAAAAGGTCGGCGAAGTCAGAAATCCGCTTACCAGGCCTAGCGAAGTTCTGAAAACCCTGGCCTGAGAAAGGTCAGAGGTAGTGAGCGCAGCCCCGGGGGTTTGCGTAGTACCCATATAGGCACGTTTTGAGAATACGCTCCGGCTGAGGTTTCGCAGCCTAAACAATCGATTCCGCTGGTCGTTCGGCGGATAAGTAATAGTTACATATACGCAGTGCGACTGTACCGCACGTTACTGTGTGCATTAGTTAGTTCACCCTGATACCCATTAAATCTGCGGGATCATAGATGCTAATTGTACACGTGACTTGATTTGTGTAACAGGTTTTTTTTTTTTTTTAAGGGAGTTTTGCTGTTCACTCAGGAAATCTCCAACAACTGATATTTACTGGGAGGGGTAGCATTCTCCCACACGCTCTCAGTAAATAGAGGTTACACAGGAGCCCAAGGTTGGGTACGACCGGCATTGGACACAGTGTTTGGTGTATTGGCCAATAGGGGCGTGAGTGGGTGAAAGCGCTCAGAGAACTTTCACCGTCGCCTTACCACTGAGTAATTTGGTTTTTGTAAGGATTAGCTGAGAAGGCAATACCTGCAAAGAATGGGGGCCAGTTGCTCAAGTAAGGGACGATCAACAAGGGTTCACGTTGATATTTGTCGGCCCAAAGGGTCGGCGAGGTACATAATGTGTGAGAAATATGGATCACACGCAGAGGTCTTATGCAATGAGTGGGAACGTATGACTGTGGACGATAGGGAACCGTTCCCTAGGGTAGGCAGTTTTAATCCTGAGGTGTTGCAAAATCTGAGGAGAAGGATATGTCTGATAAAATCCGGAAAGCAACGGATTAGACATTCTGATTATTTACAGTTATGGCAACAGGAGGGTGAGATACAAAGGGGATTAGCTCAAGCATCTGGTTCCAACCCTAGCAGGAAACTGATAGCAACAGCACCACCACCACCATACATAACAGGAGAGAAAATGGCTACAGAGAATGGCATACTGGTATAAGATAAAAGTGCACTTAATAAATGTATTAATGGTGATAAGAGTAAAGTAGATAAGTGTATTGATGCTAATGTTAACCCGTGCAAGTTGTATCCCATCTTAAACTTCCCTCAGGACGGCGACCAGGAAGATGAGCCCACTACGATATCGGCACTCTCTCTAGCAGCCACCATACAAGAGACTACAGTGGGCACGGCCCAAACAGTAAGAATAGTAGCGAAGGCCCCTAGCGGAGGGATAGGTCAGGTCGTGTCCACGGGTAAGTACGGTACTGTACATTATGCGGAAACAATTACACCTCACATTGTGGAATCAACCCAGAGTGATGTAATTGAACTTAATCCTGTCAGGGTGATCGTAGTCCCAAATGAAAAGACTGACGCACAGGGAGTCACTCCCGTCAGGAATATTGCAATGCATTGCCCCTGGTCACGGACAGAATTAAGGACAATTATGTCTGAATTTCCTGATCCCAGGAAAGATCTAGCCGCATGTCAAAGATTTATTAAAGAACTAGGTAACGCCGCCGAACCCACTATCAAAGATTGGCGGACAGTGCTGCGGGCATGTTTGCCCTCTACTATTGACCCTGTGAAATTCATTACTGATTGTATTCATCAGTGAGAGGTACCTCTTCATCTAACTTACAATCAGGAGAATGTTAAACAGATCAATTTGCAGTTAGGAGTATATTTCCCAACTGTTGTCAAGTGGAACAAAATTTTCTCCATTAGACAAAAAGAAGGTGAAACTGCTTCTGACTATTTCCATCGAGCATTAGAGGAAATGGCTAGATACACTGGGGTTGTAGACATTGAGGAAAGTGTGCATCATAGGGAGGTAGTGGTGTCCGTATTAATGGACGGTTTAAAGGAAGTGTTGAGAACAAGGGTACAGACCACTCAACCTAACTGGAGAGGTATCTCGGTGGCTGCACTAAGAGAGTCCGCTGTCGGGCATGATCGGAACATCGTTAGACACAGGGAGTCACAGGGCGATAAGCTGATGGCAGTAAGTATACAGGCCCTTACAACAAGGCCACCTCAGCCTAAGCCCCAGACCCCTGACGGTAAGTCGTATGTGGTAAAATGTTATAACTGTCAGAGGGAAGGACATTTCTCACGGAACTGCACCTATAGAGACCCACATAAGGTATATCGACCCCCTAGACCAGAACATGGCACACGGTATGGCGCACGCAAATGGGATCAGGGACCGCAGAGGAGGAGTTATGAGCCACATGCAGGGGAAACAAAGAGGTACCCACCAAAGCGAGGTCTCTGAAAATTCTCTGTTACCCCCCTCACATATTGTAGCTGCCAACGCGCTGCGGGAGGGCCACAACTTACAATAGGGGTCAGGCCACACCTGTAGTCTGCAGCCAGTGAAATTAATTGCGAGCCGTGGAAGTGAACCTGAGGTCACAATTGATGTAGCTGGTAGATCACTACCTTTCTTTGTAGATACGGGGGCGGCCAAGTCAGTGTTAAATTCAACGGTGGGTATGAAGACCACGGGTAAAACAATTCCAGCAATGGGAGTAACAGGAGTAGTACAACACTACCCTTTAAGTAAACCAGCAGAGATTACGATAGGGCCTTTGCAGACCAAGCACTCCTTTTTGCTAGCTGCATCGGCTCCGACTAATCTACTTGGGAGAGATTTACTGTGTAAGATGGGGTGTGTCATATATTGTACTCCTGGAGGTGTTTTCTTAGATATACCCGAGAATCACGCTCAGGAAGTGCAGGATATGCTAGACTCCCCTCAAAGGTTAATGTCACACACTGCTGTTACAGACAGGTGTCCTTCCAAGGTAGAGGAAATGATTTCCCAGATACAGGAGTCACTTTGGACCAAGGATGGACAAGACACTGGATTGATGGCAAATGTAGTTCCTGTAGTAGTTCAAGTAACAGATGGTAGGATAGCTCCAAAAATCCCACAATATCCTCTGAAGCCAGAGGTGGAATTAGGAGTTTACCCAGTAATAGAGCGCTTGCTACAACAGGGCATTCTGGTTAGGACGTCCAGCACTGCCAATAGTCCCATCTTCCCTGTGAAAAAGAGTGGGGGGAGGGGTTACAGGCTAGTGCAGGATCTTAGGGGGATCAACAAAATAGTTGAGAGCCAATTCCCCATAGTGCCAAATCCAGCTGTCATCCTTATGCAAATCCCTCCCACTGCAAAATTTTTCACTGTTATTGACCTCTGCTCCGCTTTCTTTTCGGTCCCTCTGCACCCTGACAGCCAATACTTGTTTGCATTTACATACAGAGGAGTACAGTACACCTGGACTCGCTTACCACAAGGTTTCATTGACAGCCCAAGTATTTTCTCACAGGCTTTGCATGATTGTTTACAATCCTTTCAACCTGAGAGTGGATCAGTATTAATACAGTATGTAGATGACTTACTGCTGTGTTCTGATTCACTCGAATCGTCCTTGAGAGACACGAAACAGCTTTTGTTTCATCTTTCTGATACGGGACACAAGGTTTCAAGGGATAAGTTGCAGTTATGCCAGACCAAGGTAAAATATTTGGGACATTGCTTGACACAAGGACTGAGACACCTCACCGCTGATAGAATACAGGCGATTCGCGACATGACTCTGCCACAAACCCAGCAACAGATTCGCACTTTCCTAGGAATGTGTGGGTACTGCCGAAACTGGATCCCAGGGTTTTCCATACTAGCCTTACCTTTACAAGAGATGGTCTCATCAAACAAACCAGATCGGATTTCGCACACAGATGAGTCCGAACTGGCATTTGAGAGACTCAAACAGTGCCTATCGCAGGCACCAGCATTAGGTATGCCAGATTATGGGAATGTATGGTACGGAGAGTGCTGGGTGTGCGGCAGGTGTTTTAACCCAGAAACATGGTGATGCCAGCAGGCCGGTAGCCTACTACATCGCTCAGCTAGACACCGTAGCACGATCTCTCCCCACATGCTTGCGAAGTGTTGCAGCGATAGCATTGCTAGTGAGTAAAAGCGAAGATGTAGTATTAGAACACAACCTGACCATCCATACACCTCATGCAGTGTCAGCCTTACTGAATTCTGCCCAAACCAGACACGTCTCATCAGCACGGTTTACAAGGTGGGAATTAGCACTAATGGCCCCTGTAAACATCACCATAAGGAGATGCAGCGCACTAAATCCTGCAACGTATCTCCCAGGTGTGCCTGGACAGGCACAAAGGGTGGGGGATGAGAGTGATGGTGAAGGAGGATTTAGTACAGACACTGACACACATGATTGTATGGAATATTTGACCCAAAATTTCACTGCAAGACCCGACATCAGTGATAACCCACTGGAAGGTGTAGATTTTACTTTTTACACTGACGGTAGTTGCCACAGACAGACGGACTCGGGAGACTTGTGTACTGGATACGTAGTCGTAGATGACAAAGGTACCATAGAAGCGGAACCCCTGGGCCCACCTCACTCAGCACAAGTTGCTGAGCTGGTCGCCCTAACCAGAGCGTGTGAATTGGCTAAGGGTAAGTCAGCCAATATCTACACGGATTCTAGGTATGCCTTTGGAGTAGCGCATGATTTCGGGGCCCTATGGCGCCTCAGAAATTTCATGACGGCAGCTGGCACACCCGTGGCGCATGCGACCCACATCAAAAGACTTCTAGCAGCGATACAGGAACCTGACAGAGTGGCTGTTATCAAGTGTAAAGCCCACACGTACAGCCAAGACCCAGTGTCACTTGGTAACAGTCGGGCAGACGAAGCTGCTAAATCAGCAGCCAGCACCCCCATACAGACAGACATCACACAACTGATGGTATTCAATACCGTCAACACACAGAAATTGAGTGAAATGCAAAACTTGTGTTCCCCACAGGAAAAGGCAGTCTGGAGGTCAAAAGGATATGGCCAGGAGTTCTCAGGACTCTGGACAGGGTAAGCCAGTGGCACCCAGAGCATACCTTCCAAGTTTAGCTGAGGCGGCACATGGTCTGACCCATCTAGGCAAAGAAGGTATGTGCAAGTTGGTAAGAGCCTACTGGTGCACGCCAGGATTTTCTTCTCATGCGGGTAAGAGAGCAATGACATGCCTCACCTGCCTGAGACAGAATATTGGAAAGGCGATACCAACAGAACCATCCCATATCCCGCTAACGGACGGCCCTTTTCAGGTGATACAAATTGATTTCATACAATTGCCACCCTGTAGAAATTTAAAGTATGTATTGGTTTGTATTGATGTGTTTTCAAATTGGGTAGAAGCGTTCCCCGCTGCCACAAATACTGCTGTGTTTACTGCAAAGAAAATTGTGCAGGAATTTGTGTGCAGGTATGGTATCCCTAGGATAATTGAAATTGATAGGGGTACCCATTTCACAGGTGAAGTCTTTCAGGTAATGTGCAAATTAATGGGAATTAATAGTAAGCTGCATACTCCGTACCGCCCACAGGCGAGTGCGAAAGTGGAAAGAGTAAACAGCACTATTAAGAACAAGTTGAGCAAAGTGATGGCTGAAACTGGATTGTTGTGGCCAGAAGCTTTGCCACTTGTATTATACAGCATCAGAACCACTCCCAGGTCCCCTCTTAATCTGTCACCCTTTGACATACTTTTTGGTCGACAACCCCATGTAATGATTGACCCCCAGGATGATTTGAAATGTAACAATGAAGTAACTGTAAAGCATTTGGTTAAGATGAGCAAGCAGTTGAAGAATCAAAATAGCAACCTAAAGCTAGTGATTCCTGATCTGCCAGACAGTAATTGTCATGACATTGAACCTGGGGATTATGTAATGATTCGGAATTTTCTACGCTCAGGTTGCCTGATTGACCGGTGGGAAGGACCGTACCAAGTCTTACTGACCAGCACGACAGCATTGAAGGTTGCCGAAAGAGAGACTTGGGTCCACTCGTCCCACTGTAAGTAGGTCGCTGACCCAGAGAAAGCCCGTGACAAAGAGCAGAGTGTAGAGGAAACCATATCACTGGAGTGTCTGTTCCGGGAAGGTTGAGAGGCAGGACTGTTGTCACGGCACCTGAGCACAGAGAACTACAAGATCAGAGGCGGTTGTCGCACCAGTTTTCTTTCCCTCCTAATTATTTTCTTTATCCCCATTACCACTCTTTCTTTCTCCTCCTGCAAGATGGACTTGCCCCAAGAGACTGCATTCTGTGTTTTCCTGTTGACCCTGTTGTTGACCAGAACAGTCTGTTTCGGTGAGAGTACCAGAGAGGTCGAGAAAGGATCTGGAATGGGTTCTGATGACAAGGATGGATTCGTAGAATTCCAAGAGCAACACAATCACCGAGCAAAGGCGAGTATCAGAAAACGATCTGGTAGTCATGACACTAGGAGACATTGTGAAGGATTGTTAGCTGAAGATAATTGTATCTGTAGGAATTGTGAAAACATAGTTGAGGACGGGTGCATCCAGAGATGTCAGTCCAGCCTTAATATCAACATGGACCGTCATCCATTGAGTGATTATCACTCATTAGTGGGTAAGGTTTTAAACCAAACGGAATGCTGGGTGTGCTCACAAGTACCTCAAGGTCATAGAAAGTCAGGACTAGTGCCATACGCTTTAACGATAGATGAGGTACTTGAATTAAGGGGTGGGAGACCGGTGGACAAGAAATTTAATATTTCTAGGCCTCCTAGTTTGAAGCTCCACCAATATCATGTGGATAGGTCCTTAATATGTTTTAACATTTCCAATCCCCGAAAGCCGGGAAATTGGGAAGTGACATGGAACAACCAAACCATGGCATTTTCACACAGAGCCGATAGAATGCCCGTAGACTCAGAGCTTATATGCCAAATAGCCAACGGTGGGAGATATTTTCAGTATAGGTATACTCTAGGAAGTAGGACCATGCGGGTTGGAGAAGTATCACCAGGATACTGTGCGCATATCATACAGCCTGATACGTGTACTGAACAGATGAGAGAGTTAGGGATAGGATTTTTCACCTGGAAGGTTTGTAATATGGTGATGTCATATTCTGTCCCATATGTCCTCCCCGATGATGCATATTTCATATGTGGGAGGAAGGCGTATAAGTGGCTTGCCCCAAACTCAGAGGGATTGTGTTACATTGGAAGAGTGTTGCCAGAAGTAATGACCATTACCCATGATAAGATGAAAGACGTTCACCGCAAAGCTCAAGCTCCTTACACTCACACTCACTACGAACACATTGTTAAGAGACACCTTATAGATAGGACAGAGCACGCAGCCTCTGATTTGATCCACGAATCCACCGGGATTCAATTCCTACTCGCGCTAGATATCACCCATACCGCCAGAGGAGTTATAAATTTTAGGTATATTACTGCGCTAGCGAACCTGATAGACAATATCACCGAGATGTATGATGACACCTTCAGGTATACTGGGAGGGAATTGCAAGCTTACAAAACGGAACTGATCCAGCACAGGATGGTTCTCAATTACATCACAGCGGTGACAGGCGGGTATTGTGTCACCCTAGCAACTCAGTATGGTGTGAAGTGCTGTACATATATCACAAACAGCACGGATGACCCAACCGAGGTCATAGATCAAAAGATGGACGATATCTTGCAATTGAAATTGGAGTTCCGAAGGAGACACAACCTTACCCTTACTGCTGTGAGTAATGAACTGACCGGCTGGGTTTCATGGTTGAACCCACGCAATTGGTTCTCAGGTTTAGGAGAATGGGCTCAAAATGTTATCGTGAATGTAGGGAAATTTCTCTTGTGTATCCTAGGAGTTGTCATAATGATTGGTTTAATATTTAGATGTGTTCGGATTTTAATGCATTGCAAGCGCAGTACCAAATTGATGAGTTTGAGTAGCGAGGGCATTGTTACAACAACTGGATTAATTTATGACCCATCAATCGAGACAATGTTGTGATAAGACGTGATTCCACGGTCCGTTTCTTTCACCCGTTTCTCCTTTGTTTTTCTCCAAGGTAAAAAGACATCCACTCGGAAGAAGATTTTGATGCACATTTCTACAGACCGTTGATGAACATTTCTACAGACCTTTGATGAACTTTTTCACAGACTTTGCGAGACACTTTAGAGACTTTAACTTTCTATGGACACTTGAAAAACTTTGCTTACCACTTACAGCAAAGATACAGCAATCCGGACAAGACTTCAACAGACATCCAAGGACAAATTACACACATTATCATATGAATGCATTTATAACACGTTTCTTACCTTCATCTCTACGATCTTCAGGTAGTGACACACATAGACGACAGGTGATATAGGTACTGTCACAACTGAGGGTTTTAGCTGACCGGAGGAAGCCTCAGTTGTAGGGGCTGAGAAGATCTTAAACCGGGGAGGTTTAATCAGACCCCTGGACATGTAAGTGTTAAAAGGAAACCCGAAGGTGTGACCATGACAAACAGGTAAAAGTAAATTAAAAGTTTATTGACAAACTCCGTGTAACAACAGACAGCAAATGATGACAGTGGAAATAAATAATATTCCTGGAACACTTTGACCATGGAAGGTGTAACAGAGCACTGGTAGGTTAAGAACAGCTGTTAAAGTCCTTGATGGAAAAACCTTACCAGGCCTGGCTGTAGTAGTGCAGATAACCAAGGAACATGCCAGTAGATGGAATAGATGAAGTTGGTAACTTGAATCAGCTGTTGTGTTTGCTGGATAGAACCAGCCAGGTGGTAAGACACGGAGTGGATGCTGAGTGGGATCAGCCAGGTGATAAAGTCACTGAGTGAATGCTGGATGGAACCAGCCAGGTAATGATACACGGAGTGGAAACTGTAAGATGCTAGGGAGCGTGGAAACAGAGGAGTTAAAGGAAGGTTACCGGTGGTAGTGGATACTGCTGATGAGTAGGAATCCGCTGGAACAACACCGGCACTTTAAGGATACTGGAAACTGCTGGAAGCAGGCTGCTGGAAGCAGATGGGTTAATAGCTGGAAGCCGGATCAGCCACGGAGGACTGCAGAGTCAGGCTGCACCGCAGGATGGTAGGCAGGTGCGGGTCTCTTAGTGGATGCTGGAGACAGGAGCTGGAACCTGGAAAAACAACCACAGTAGAGAGACAGGAACAAGGTATGACAAACAAAGCACTGACGATTTCCTGGCCCAGGCACAGGATACTTATACCTGCAGCAATGCAGGCATTGGCTGGGCAATTATGCAGATTTACAGAGACAGTGGATTGGTGGAACTGAGACATGTGATTGGATCCAACATGGCTGCGCCCATGTTAGAACTTGGAGAGAAAGCTGGTTTGGAAACCATGTGGAAACATAACAGTAATGGCGGCGCCGGCCGCAGAGGACAGGAGACGCCATGCAGGATTCAAACATGGCGCCGCTGTGACAGCGTCTCAGCGTGACAGGAGGGATATGCAGAATGTGGACACAGATGAGATCCGGCCTTGGAATGCTGAGCCAGCCTCAGGAGACATCTGAAAGGCAAGTAATGGCGTCCAGATACCCGGATCGTGACAGCACCCCCCCCCCCCCCTTTAGGAGTGGCCCCAGGACACTTCTAAGGCTTTAGAGGAAACTTTAAGTGGAAATTCCGGACCAAGACAGGAGCATGGACATCTGAGGCATTGGTCCAAGAGCGTTCTTCAGGACCATAGCCCTTCCAGTCAAAAAGATACTGCAACTGACCGTAACGGAAACGTGAGTCCAGAATCTTGGCCACCTCATACTCGACTCCCCGTTGAGTCTGAACTTTAGGAGCTGGAGGAAGTGCAGAATGAAACCAATTCAGGATCAGCGGTTTCAACAGGGAAACATGGAATGTCCTGGGTATTTTCAAGAAGGGAGGTAACTGAAGCCTGTAAGCAACGGGATTGATGACTTGTTCAATTTTAAAAGGACCGATGAAACGAGGTGCAAATTTCATGCTGGGAACTCTCAACCTCAAATTCTTCGTGGACAACCATACACGATCACCCACCTTGAGAGCAGGAACCGCTCTACGCTTCCTATCGCCAAACTTCTTGTACCTGAATGAGGCTTTAAGCAGGGCCGCGCGGACATTCTTCCAGTTATTTGAAAACTGACGCAAGGTGACATCCACTGCTGGAACAGAAGTTGCTGGAAGCGGTTGGAATTCTGGAACTTTAGGGTGGAATCCATAGTTGATGAAGAATGGTGTTGAAGAAGATGAGGAATGGTATTGATTGTTGTGGCTAAACTCGGCCCAAGGAAGGAGTTGAACCCAGTCATCTTGGGAGGAAGACACATAAATGCGGAGGAATGCCTCCAAGTCCTGATTCACCCTCTCGGTCTGACCATTGGTCTGAGGATGGTAAGCTGTAGAAAACTTTAACTTGACTTGGAGGGCTTGACACAAACTTCGCCAAAATTTGGCTACGAATTGTACTCCACGATCGGAGATGATCTCTTCAGGAAGACCGTGAAGTCGGAAGATCTCTTGGATAAACACAAAAGCCAACTTGGAAGCTGACGGAAGACCGGTGAGGAGTATGAAATGTGCCATCTTGGTGAACCGGTCAACTACCACCCAGATGGTATTAAACTTGTTGCACATAGGCAGGTCTGTAACAAAGTCCATCGACAAATGGGTCCACGGTCGACGGGGAACAGATAATGGAACCAGTTGCCCTGCAGGCGACTGGCGGGAGACTTTGTGTTGGGCACACTTCGGGCAAGAAGCAATAAACTCTATGACGTCCTTCTTCAGAGTTGGCCACCAGTAGGACCTAGAAATAAATTCAAGGGTTTTCTGAATGCCTGTATGTCCGGCAAAACGGGAAGCATGGGCCCAATGCATGAGCTTCTTCCTTAACACCGGCTTCACAAAACTTTTCCCTGGTGGAGGCGTAGAGTCCATCCCTACCGTGGAGAATGCCAACGGATTAATAATAGGATGCTTGTCCGCAGACTCCGACTCATTTTCTTGCTCCCATGAGCGGGAAAGGGCATCGGCCCTGCGATTCTGAGAACCCGGACAGAACTGGAGTTTAAAGTCAAACCTGGAAAAGAAAAGTGCCCATCTGGCCTGACGAGGGTTAAGACATTGTGCGCTTTTCAGATATAAAAGATTCTTGTGGTCGGTAAGTATAGTAATTGAATGAGAAGCTCCCTCCAACAGATATCTCCACTCCTCTAGAGCGAGCTTAATGGCTAGCAACTCCTGGTTGCCAATGGCATAGTTGCGCTCAGCTGGGGAGAACTTCCAGGAGGAGAAACTGCAAGGATGTAGATGGCCATCTTTAGCCCTCTGGGATAACACCGCTCCTACTCCAACGGAGGAGGCATCCACCTCTAAGATGAAAGGAGAGTCGATGTCGGGCTGTTTCAGAACTGGTGCAGAGATGAAACGTTGCTTTAGGAGATGAAAGCTTGCGTAGCTTCTTCAGACCACTTGGACGGGTTAGCACCCTTCTTGGTTAATGCAGTGATAGGTGCCACAATGGTGGAAAAGTCTTGTATAAACTTTCTGTAATAATTGGTGAACCCTAAGAACCTCTGGACCCCTTTGAGGGTTAAGGGTATCGGCCAATTCTGGATTGCTTGTAGTTTCTCAGGATCCATCTCTAGTCCGGAACCGGACACAATGTAACCTAGAAACGGAATGGATTTAACTTCAAAAACACATTTCTCCAATTTGCAATAGAGATGATTGACACGGAGACGGGACAGAACCTCCTTTACCCAAAAACGATGTTCCTCTAGATTATTGGCAAAGATGAGGATATCATCTAGATATACCACGACATGGCGGTATAAGATGTCTCTGAAGATCTCATTGACGAAATGCTGGAAGACAGCTGGAGCATTGCTCAATCCGAAGGGCATGACGAGGTACTCCATAATGTCCATCACGGGTTTTAAAGGCGGTTTTCCACTCGTCACCCTCACGGATCCGGATGAGATTGTAGGCACCCCTCAAATCCAACTTTGTAAAGATGGTTGCTCCGCTGACTCTATCAAAGAGCTCTGTAATCAAGGGTAAAGGATACCGGTTCTTGACGGTAATGTCATTCAGACCTCTGTAGTCGATGCACGGCCGCAGACCACCGTCTTTCTTCTTAACGAAGAAGAAGCCTGCGCCAGCTGGAGAAGAAGAAGGTCGGATAAAACCCTTCGCCAGGTTCTCTTTGATGTACTCCTCCATGGAGTGCGTCTCAGGCAGAGACAACGGATAAGTTCGGCCTCGAGGTGGAACCTTCCCTGGAATGAGATCAATTGGGCAGTCCCATTCTCTATGAGGAGGAAGGATATCAGCAGAAGCTTTACTGAACACGTCCGTGTAGTCTTGATATGGAGGAGGTGGAACATCAGACGACCTGGGGAAAGAAGAACAAACAGGAAGCACTTTGGACAAACAGGTATCAGCACAGGAGAGACCCCATGCTAGTATCTGCGTAGTCGTCCAGTCAATCGATGGATTGTGGAGGCGGAGCCATGGAAGGCCCAAAACCACTGGATGTGTGGCTCTTGGAATCACTAGGAAGGAAATAAATTCTGCATGAAGAACTCCTACTCTCAGACGAACTGGTAGAGTCCTTAGAGAAATAACTGTGTCAAATATCTTGCTGCCATCCACGGCAGTCAAGGAGATGGACGAGGAAAGTCTCTCGGTGGGTAGGGACCACCGTTTAACATAAGCTTCGGTTATGAAATTCCCAGCTGCTCCGGAATTAAGGAGGGCAATGACGTTCCTGTAACGTTGAGCAATTTGAAGCGAGACTGGGAGATTACAATCACGAGGAGATGGAGAGGAGAGCATTACTCCTAGCCGGCCCTCTCCTTGGCGAGCTAGGACTTGAAGTCCCGGACGTTTGGGACAGGCATTGATTGCGTGAGACGGAGCTGCACAGTAGAGACAGAGGAACTCGGAAAGACGTCTTCGGCGCTCAGCAGGGGATAGACGGGAACGACCAATTTGCATGGGCTCATCTTCGGATGGAGACGGTTGACGAGGAGGAGGAGCAGAAGATTTTGGAGTGGATGACCTTCCCCGCTCAATTGCTCTTTCACTGAACCGTAGATCAACCTTCGTGCATAATGAAATTAGCTCATCCAACTTAGAGGGCAAGTCTCTGGTAGCTAACTCATCCTTGATGCGCTCAGATAAGCCATGCCAGAATGCAGCATACAGGGCCTCGTCGTTGCATGCAAGTTCGGATGCAGGATTTGGAACTGTATTAGATACTGTCTCACAGTACGTGTTCCCTGGCGTAAACGGAGAATCTCAGATGAAGCAGAGGTTACCCGGCCTGGCTCGTCGAAGATGCGCCTGAATGTTGCCACAAAGTCAGTATAGGAGGACAGCAGGGGATCAGACTTCTCCCATAAAGGTGATGCCCAGTCAAGGGCTGAGCCGCTGAGAAGGAAGATGATATAGGCAATTTTAGTACGGTCACTGGGGAAATTGCCAGGTTGAAGCTCAAAATGGATTTCGCATTGGTTGAGAAATCCCCTGCAGAACCTTGAAGATCCGTCAAATTTTGCTGGCGTTGGAAGATGAAGACGTGGAATGGAAATGGGCAAGGTGGGTGGGGTTACAGCTGGTGTCACTGTGGTGGACGCACCGGACGTGTCAGGTTCACGGAGGGTCGTTTGAATCCCATCCAGCCGCGTAGCGAGATCCTGGAGACAGCGGATGATGTGGCCTTGTGCAGCCTCCTGATGTTCGAGTCTGGCTGCCAGTTCTTGCATCGGCCTAGCCGCTTGATCCTGGTCTCCGGCTGGATTCATATGGTCAGTGCTTACTGTCACAACTGAGGGTTTTAGCTGACAGGAGGAAGCCTCAGTTGTAGGGGCTGAGAAGAACTTAAACCGGGGAGGTTTAATCAGACCCCTGGACATGTAAGTGTTAAAAGGAAACCCGAAGGTGTGACCATGACAAACAGGTAAAAGTAAATTAAAAGTTTATTGACAAACTCCGTGTAACAACAGACAGCAAATGATGACAGTGGCAATAAATAATATTCCTGGAACACTTTGACCATGGAAGGTGTAACAGAGCACTGGTAGGTTAAGAACAGCTGTTAAAGTCCTTGATGGAAAAACCTTACCAGGCCTGGCTGTAGTAGTGCAGATAACCATGAACATGCCAGTAGATGGAATAGATGAAGTTGGTAACTTAAATCAGCTGTTTTGTTTGCTGGATAGAACCAGCCAGGTGGTAAGACACGTAGTGGATGCTGAGTGGGATCAGCCAGGTGATAAAGTCACTGAGTGAATGCTGGATGGAACCAGCCAGGTAATGATACACGGAGTGGAAACTGTAAGATGCTAGGGAGCGTGGAAACAGAGGAGTTAAAGGAAGGTTACCGGTGGTAGTGGATACTGCTGATAAGTAGGAATCCGCTGGAACAACACCGGCACTTTAAGGATACTGGAAACTGCTGGAAGCAGGCTGCTGGAAGCACATGGGTTAATAGCTGGAAGCCGGATCAGCCACGGAGGACTGCAGAGTCAGGCTGCACCGCAGGATGGTAGGCAGGTGCGGGTCTCTTAGTGGATGCTGGAACCTGGAAAAACAACCACAGGAGAGAGACAGGAACAAGGTATGACAAACAAAGCACTGACGATTTCCTGGCCCAGGCACAGGATACTTATACCTGCAGCAATACAGGCATTGGCTGGGCAATTATGCAGATTTCCAGAGACAGTGGATTGGTGGAACTGAGACATGTGATTGGATCCAACATGGCTGCGCCCATGTTAGAACTTGGAGAGAAAGCTGGTTTGGAAACCATGTGGAAACATAACAGTAATGGCGGCGCCGGCCGCAGAGGACAGGAGACGCCATGCAGGATTCAAACATGGCGCCGCTGTGACAGCGTCTCAGCGTGACAGGAGGGGTATGCAGAATGTGGACACAGATGAGATCCGGCCTTGGAACGCTGAGCCAGCCTCAGGAGACATCTGAAAGGCAAGTAATGGTGTCCAGATACCCGGATCGTGACAGGTACATATATTAGCACTCACATATTTTCCCCCTCCATGTATCATCAACTAATGTGCACCCCATTTGTTGGAACTAAAAGCCGAAAAGAGCTCGGTAGAGTTTGTTAGCCCACTTACAGACCCTTAATACGGGATAAGAAGGATTCAATACTTCGCAATACCTCGAAGCTTATTTAGAACATGTACGGCACGATGATACATGGCCCCTCAGACATGAATTTCATACATACATGCTTTTACTATCCCACTAGGTCATACATTTCCCACCTTCTCCTCTCCTCCCTACACCCAATCATATATAGGTATTTCATGGTATTATATATTTTTCTGCTTAATTGTTTAGATAAGTGGCAGTTATTGTTGACTGCCAAAGGGTGGACTGTCAAAGTCGAAAAATATCATGATGCATATCCTTTTGTACTAACCCCATGCACATGCCCGCTGCGCGTGCACTCGCTCTGCCGTGCGTGCGCATATCCGCACTTTGCGTAACGGAGCTTCCACGGCCATGCACCTTGGCGCGTGGTATGCGCATTTACGGTAGAGTTTGTGAGCATGTAGCGTGCGACTCGATCGTAGCATATTTAACCCACATAGTGCATTTTGTAGTTAATATTCCCCTAGACCAGTGGTTCCCAAACTGTGTGCCGTGGCTCCCTGGGGTGCCTCGGGACACTTGCAGGGGTGCCCTGGGTTGGTGATCCAGGACCAATTCAAATTATTTATGGTCAATATAAAAGGCAAAACCAGTGCTGGTGGCTGTCAGTCATAAAATATGGGGACAAACAGAAGCACATCCTGTCCCTCACCACAAAATTGAGCCTAAGGATGACATATAAACACAATCTACTTAATTTAATATTTCTTATTAAATCTCTCATTAAGAAATTATTGGCCATGGGGTGCCGTGACAAAAATTCTGATACTCTAGGGCACCATGATTCAAAAAACTTTGGGAACCACTGCCCTAGACCATATCAGCGAGTATGATTAGTTTAAACTGTTCCTGGACAGAGAGATTCCTCTTTGCATGATAGGAAGGGTCAGATAAAGGTTGAAAGGTGGTGTCTAGTATCCAGCTGTAGGGTATTTTAAGGGTAACATTCCGATGTTAGTTAGGAAAGGATCGCTCGCTCCTGCGTATAGTTATGTACAAAAGTAGTTTATGAACATTAACTGTATTTGCTGTAAATTACACATGCGGCGGGAATCCTGAGGATACCTCCCACCAGAGCAGTTGGGGAAAGACACAGCCCACCTGTTCAAATCCACCTATGACCTTTGCTGTAATGTAAAGACACATTCCTGTATCCAATGAACAATGAGATTACAGGGACCATTGTATTGTGAATGTATGTTGTGTATATAAAGACCACTGTTGCCTGGCCAGCCTCATGTCTCTGAAGGCTTTCTTCCTGAACAGCTGAGGACTGGATTCCAGGTCGCGCTTGCGAAAAATTCCCCACGTATGTATATTTCTCTGTAGCCATTTGTTCGCTCTTGTTAGCCATTTGTTCGCTCTTGTTAGTCATTTGTTCGCTCTTGTTAGCCATTGTTCGCCATTATATGTTTTATTCTCTGTTAT
The DNA here is from genome assembly GCF_028390025.1 of Pseudophryne corroboree. Lineage (NCBI taxonomy): Eukaryota > Metazoa > Chordata > Amphibia > Anura > Myobatrachidae > Pseudophryne > Pseudophryne corroboree. Next base: position 494,102,580 of record NC_086445.1, read on the forward strand.
TATGTTAGATTTCTGTGTTAGCTTGTAGTGTATAACTTGTATTGTTTTTCCCCTTTTTCTCTAAACTATCCACGGCGGTGTTAGAGCTGCTGTGGTTTTAAATCCAAACCAGGTGTTGCGTTTTCACTTTCCTGCAAAGGGCTCTCTTAGCGTCTTAATCGCTCAAACAGCATACACATTGTTAAAGGGTTTAAGCGTTAGATCGTTACAGTATTTGATTATTAAGGTTTAGAGTATAAGTAAATTCTTACTGTGTTTAATTAACAAGGTTTAAAGGTTATCGACTGTGTGTGCGCCCGCTGTGTGTATTCCGTACACTCAGCGCAGCGTGTGTACGCCAAGTGCGTACCACGTGCGGGACTCTGTACGCAAATAGCGTACAAAGTGCGTAGCACGTGCACGTGGTCTAGCGGCCATAGCGGCTCCAAGGTATTAGTATATAGCTTTATGTTTTAAGGTAATATTTGACATTATCATTTCAGAATTTGTTTGACCATTCTCTGGATTTCCAGAGCCTTTTCTACTAGAAGAAATACCCTCTGTACTTCTGTGTCCAGTATCATCCCCAGAAAAGACAATCTTGTCGTCGGTTCCAATTGTAACTTTGGAAAACTTATAATACAACCGTGATGTTGAAGTACTGTCAGGGAGAGTGCTATGTTCTGCACCAACTTTTCCCTGGATTTCGCTTTTATCGGGAGATCTTCCAGGTCAGGAATTATATTGACTCCTTGGGGTATATTTACTAAAATTCGTATTTTTTAGAATGAGATTAAAGTTCAAACACGAATGACATCGAATGTGTAAAGTTGCAACTTTTCGAATTTATTACGACTCATTTACTAAGCTGTCGTATTTTTCATTTTCGTGTCTTCCGATGTCGATGTCATTCGTGTTTTTCAAAGGTAGAATGCGGACGATTTTGTGGATTTGCGGCCGTGTTATGAGGTTTTTCACCGACTGCGTCATTTTTAGTTTACGGCAGTGTTTATCTGTTCCCGGCCGCGTTTTTTTTCTAAGTTTCGTTTTTGTCACTGGTCCGTGATTGGTTTGATTCGTGATGGAGGAGTGTCTGTGCTCATTACTATAAAACCGCCCCAAACCGTCCGCACCTCGTGGGTTTAGCTAGTGGAGAGGTGAGAGGAAGGTGTGTTAGGAGTTGGTGAGTTGTTAGGAGTTTTTGGTGGTTTTGGGGAGGTTCTTTGCGATTGTTGAGTGCTGTACTGTGTGTGTAAGTAGTCTTGTCATACTTGTTGTGTAGTTATTTAAAAGTCTGTCTAGTTTTTTGTCTTTTTTTTACCGTCTATTGTCATTGTTTGTGAGTGCGTGTGTGTGTGTGTTTGGTGTGTGGTGTGTAGTGGTAGTGGAGGAGTGTGTTTACTGTTTTTTTTTCTCAGTGTTATTTGTTGTTTGTCCTGATTATGTCCCAGTCAGAGGTGAGTGTGGTGGAGGAGGTTAGTGAGAGGGAGGAGGTGAGTGAGGAGGAGGGGGAGGTTGCTGCTGCGGCCTCCAGTAATAGTGACAGTGATGGTGCTGTGGCTCCGCAGCCATGCACCACTACAAAGATGGGCCCCAATGTTAAATTCAGCTACGCTGAGAATATGGCATTGGTGCGGGAGCTGATGAGGCATCATCGACAGCTGTTTGGCCATGATGCTGCAAAGGTTTCGTCACGCAGGAAGACTGTTCTGTGGGGGAAGGTCGTTGCGGCTGTTAATAGTGAGGGTGTGGTGAGGCGGACCGAGGACACGTGTCGTAAGCGATTCTACGACATCAAGCGCCGTGTCAAGGCTAAGATGTCTAAGGAGGCTAAATCAGCCCGCCAAACAGGGGGTGGACACCCCTTCCAAGCGTCAAATCGGGATTGGGAGGAGCCTGTGCGTACTCTGATTCCGCCAGAAGTGGTTGGTGCGACTCATGTCCGGGATTCGGATCGCCCAAGGCAGGATGGTGAGTTTGTATTTTTTTCATTTTTTATAATGTAAACATCTGTGCTTTGTCCTTAGTTATCTGAAATGTCTTCTAGCTAATTGTGATTGTAAGTTGGTTCATTCTTCTAATGTGTTAGTGATGTAGTTTTAATCACAATTAGTTTTGTTTTTATTCTTTGTATTGTCAATTTAGCAGGTTGCCTTGGGCTTTTTCTGGTGTTTTAATTCAAAAGTAAATTGTTGTAGGTGTATTTTAAAGAAGTGTGATTCATGTGTTTAATGAATTTTTTTTTTTTAAAGATTTTCAATAGACTTATGGTTATTGTGTGTTGTTCTGGGTTGTCCTTTGTGTGGTTGATGTGATTTTTCATGCATATTTGTATTCGATGCATACAATTTTGTGCAGATATTTGGGGGTAGTGTATTGTTGTTAGCAGGAAAAATTTGAAAAATAGCGAGCAATATTCTGGTTGTGTCAAGCTACCACATTTGGGTTTTAAGTAGTATAATATTGTGCATTATGCACCTTTGTGTATGGATTGGTTGGTGAAATTGTTTCTGATTTCAACTATACACACCCAATGAAGTCAGGCAGAAAAGCATAAGCATAGTTTAGTTTACTTCTCATCTGGTTCCACATATGTTTACATCACAATAAGGAATTTGCATAAACATATAAACATAATAGTATGTTCATAAGGACATTCTTCATATTTCTACAGTACGAAAGAGAAGCAGCACAGCCAGGCCACATCCCACACTGCCAAGAGATGCAGATGCTGGCAATGCAGGTAAGCTTTTAGTGTAAACACATTCTGAAAACACATAGAAAAGCAGAATGTTAATGTTTATCTTATCACATAGGTTCTTCTTCAGCAAACCCTCCTCCACTAAGGCGCACATCACAGGGCTCGGATACTTAACATAGGAGGCCAACCAAGAGACGCCGTCTTGAAGCTGAATCACCAGCAGCATCCTCACCACCCCAACGGCGCATCTCCACAGTGTCGGCCCTGCCACCACAAGCCATTTTGGCCAGCCCACAAAGCGAGGATCCACAATCCCCTCAGCTGTCTGGTGAGTAAACATAACAATTACTTGTAAAGAAGTTAAAAAACAGTGGGGTAGATGTATTAACCTGGAGAAGGCATAAGGAAGTGATAAACCAGTGCTATGTGCAAGGTGATAAAGGCAGCAGCCAAACAGATCCTAACTGTTAAATTACATATTGGAGCTGTTTGGCTTGTGCCTTTATCACCTTGCACATATCACTGGTTTTTCACTTCCTTATGTCTTCTCCAGGTTAATTCATCTGCCCCACTGTTTGTGCACAGCAAAAAAAATGTGTCACAAATAAACAGTCATGGGGGTAAGGTATTTTTTTTTGGTTAATTTTCAGATGTGATGTTGGGCATAGCAACAAAAATTTTTATTTGTAATCTTTGCTAGAAACAGCTACATAAATTTTAAGTCTCATCCAATTGTTTTGCATGCCCAACATCACCAGTTCTAAACATAGGCCACCTTAAGACTTTTTCCCCCATTGTTAATGTATTACTTTTTTACCACTATATTTGATTAAGTTTTGGCCAGACCACTGACTGCCTTGAACAATGTATGAGTGTATTGCTCAACACATTTATTGTATTGTGTGTGTTGTACAAAAGGAAACTTCATACACAATATGTAAATGTAGTAATTTGTATTTGTTAGAGTTCTTCGTGTTCGCACATGAATTATGGCTCAGAGTCCAACAATTCCCTCAAACATTTTTCAACTGAGTAGTGAACGTTAGAAGCCACATATTTATACAAAAAGTTGAGCAACATAGTTAAGTTTAGGCCACAATCTATTTATCAATTCCAACATGAATATTAAGAAGTAATGCATGTTGACGTAAAGCTATAATAAGACCAATGCAAAATATTGACTAAATAGTGGCTGTCTTCAATCCCATACAGAACCACCCATCATGGCCGAGGATGCCCAGCACGAAAGTGACCAGCAGGATACGTACACACTACACCTGCAAGCGATAGATCCTACCCAGCCAACCACGCCGCAGGACATACCCCAACCACCCCAAACATCCCACAGCCCCCAATTAAGCCCAACACCACCCCAGCAACAAATGACCCCAGAGTTTTGGAGCAGTTGGGCCACACAACAGGCGCAACACTATGCGTGCCTGAACACCCACACCCAATACCTTGCCAGTCTGCCCCACCATCTGCCTAGACTCAGTCGAAACTCAGGCAGACTGATAGTTCAGGTTGGCAGAATTGCCAATTCAATGGAGCAGATGAGGGCAGACAACAGCCAAATGCAAGCCAATCTGCAACGCATCATGGATGAGCAACAGCGGCAGCAACAAGCCCTCATTCAACTGATTCAACACAACCAAATGATTAACGAAAACCTGTCCAGAATTATTGCAAACAACACTGCCGCTAATAGCCAACTCACTGCAAGCCTAAATAACCTGAGCCAAAGCCTTAATGTGTTGGCATCACACCAACTAAGCTCTAGCTCGGGAACAACTACACCAAGCCAGACCCCACGTAACTCCCCAGTTAGACGCTCCAGCAGAACCCGGACCAATGAACCAGGGCAATCCTCTGCACCCAGCACACACAAAAAAAAAAAAAAAAAATTACGGCTGCAGCAAATAGTTTGTTACAAATAATGTTTTTTGAATTGTTACACAAAAAATGCCAGTGTTCAAGGTAATAAATTATTCACACGGAATATGTGTATTGTTTAATTTGCTACACAAACCACCTGCACATTAGTGGATTGGCCCAGATGTCTATTGGTATAAATATATTGCCTGCCCCTAGGTGGGCTCAGCTCAACGTGTGTGCAGTCTATGGCACCCAGCACATTGGGCATGCCAGCAAGCTCAGAGAAAGCTACCCTGACTGCATGCCACTGCGACTCCTGGGTAGGGAAGCAGAGAGAGGCATCTATGTGGACATCCAAGACATCCAAAACCTGAGTGGACATTACAAAATATAAGGTGAGTGTCATGACCTGTAATAAATACAATACTGTGTTATATTACATAACAGAAGCACCACTTAGACATAGACGTGTATGTATGTTTTAACTCACCTGAATTAAATATTTAGAAAAGGTGGGCTGTGAGATACTAATTACATCGCCATTCACAGCCTGGAAGCTACCAGTAGCCATAAAGTGCAACACAGCCAGAAGTTGATGCAGGCCTGAGACAGAGCGAGAGCGTGCTGTCTCAGGGTCTAGGTTCAGTTTGACAAGGTCATACAGATGGAAAATGTTTTATTTAGCCGGACCATCTGTATAACCTGGTCATCGGGCAATTTCAATTTGTTCAAGTTTAAACGCCCCCTAAAAAAACCAGGCCTACCCAGCCTACGCGGAACCTGTACAACCTGCTGACCATGTTCACTTTCCTGGCCTTGGTTTATTGTTGCCTCATGGAGCAGTCTCAGGTATTCCCCAGCAAACAAGACATTTCAAATCAGTACTACACACGGTAGCAGCCATTTCAGAGTGAGAGATGTTAAAAATGTGCTTGGGTCCTTTTTAAAGGTCCAAAAATTCAGGTGTGAGTAATGTAGAATTGGAAACACATGTAAACACGCTTCTCAAAAGCAGGTCTACTTTTTTTTTAGGCTTTTTTTACGATTTGCATTTTTTCACGGCCGCACATGCATTTTCACGGTAGAGATTTCAAATACGAATGCATGGTAAATGACCGAGTTCTATACCTAAACAGCCGCGTTTGACCGATGGTGTATTCATTCGTATTTTTACTACACAGCCGTAAAAAAAAATACGAATACCCTCATCACTGCCGAGATTGGAGTTTAGTAAATTCCCGAGATGACACTTTGAAGAACAAAACACCATCTCGGTCAAAATCGGGAGCTTAGTAAATATACCTCCTTGTTGTTGAAGGAGGACCCTTATCTCCTGGCATCACCTTGGTGAAAACCCTCTGTGCCATGGAAGGTCCGAACGGCAACGTCTGAAATTGGTAATGACAATTCTGTATTGCGAATCTCAGATAAGCTTGATGTGGAGGATAAATGGGAACGTGTAAGTAGGCATCTTTTATGTCTACTGAAACCATGAAGTCCCCCTCCTCCAGACTGGAAACCACTGTCCTCAGGGATTCCATCTTGAACTAGAACCTTTGCAGGTAGAGATTCAGAGTATACAGGTTTAGAATCGGTATAACCGAGCCGTCCAGCTTCGGAACCACAAATAGGGTTGCAATAAACCCTTCTCCTTGTTGTAACAAGGGAACCAGGACAAAAACTTGATCCTGACACAATTTTGTATTGCTGCTGCCACCCCTTCCCTGTCTGGGATAGAAGCTGGTAAGGTCGATTTGAAAATACGGCCTGGGGAAAGGTCTTGAAACTCCAGTTTGTACCCGTGGGTCAAGGCCAGATTGAACCCAGAACTGACTGAAGAGTTTCAGACGTGCCCCCACCTGAGCGGACTCCCGCAAGGGAGCCCCAGCGTCATGCTGAAGATTTGGCAGGAGCAGAGGTTGATTTCTGCTCCTCTGATCCTGGAGACGCTGAGGACTTTATTTCCTTTTCCCCTTTCTTTACCCTCAAAGAAAGGGGAACCTTTATCCTTTTTTGGAATTTTTGGGCCGAAATGACTGCATTCGAGAGTGATGTGTCTTTTTCGCCGGCGCAGGAGCAATAGGCAAGACTGTCAACTTACCTGCGGTAGCCGCAGTAACTACAGCATCCAGTCCATCTCCAAATAAGGACTCACCTTAATACGGGAGAGCCTCCATATTCCTTTTGGAATCTGCGTCAGCCTTCCATTGGCGAATCCACAACGCCCTCCATGCTGAGATTGCCATGGTAGCAGCTCTTGATCCCAAGAGACCAATATCTTTCATGGTTTCTAGCATGTACGCAGCAGCGTCTTTGATATGACCTAACGTTAGGAGTATCTCGTCTCTATCTATTGTGTCAATGTCTAATAACAAGTTTTCTGACCACTTTTCAATAGCACCACTCACCCACGCACAGGCAATGGTAGGCTTGAGTAGTGTCCCATTGGCCACATCAATAGATTACAACGTAGACTCCAATTTGCGGTCTGCCGGCTCCTTAAGTAAAGCTGTCCCAGGCGCAGGGAGAAACACCTTTTTCCTTTAACCGTGACAGGGCACTGTCTAAAATGGGGGGTGACTCCCACCATTTCCTGTCCTCTGCATGGAAAAAGCTAAGCTGCCTGACTTCTTTTAGGAATCTGAAATTTCTTTTCGGGTTAACCAGACTCCCTCCCAGAGACTGTTCAGCTCATGAGGTGGACGGAAAGTTACATTACTTCTTTACTAAAGTAAGCCTGCTCCTGTGGTAAGGGAGGGGGCCCCGTTACTTCTAATACCTCCTTTATAGCTAAAAACATGTTTTGAATGTTTTTCGCTAACTTAGGATCTATTCCCCTGGAATCACTAGTGTCGACACAGGAATCAGCGTCCGTGTCGGTATCAGTTCATACTACTTGTGCAAAAGTTTATGTGACCCAGGGGGGTCCCCTGTGGATGAAAAGCAGAACTATTAAAAATCACATCTTCAACAGATTATTTTCAGTTGTCTGCATGAGACTCCGACTTATCCAATCTCTTACTGATATGATTCACACTATCACGTAAATCTTTCACCCAGTCAGGCTCATGGTGTCACATTACAACTCTGTGTCCCTAACATGGCTCCCACAGAAGGAGAGCTCCCTGCCTCAGACATGTCACACACGTGCACAATCAAACCACAGACACTCCGGGGCTTATAGGGGACAGACCCACAGTAAAATCCATCAGAGGGACACAGAAAAAACATTGCCAGTCCACAACTCAGCGCTTCAATAAAAAATCCCTGTGTCGTGTACTTTGTACACAGAGAATTTCCGCTCTATATATATTGTCAATAATAGGTTATAATACCACAATATACACCCCCCCCCTTTTTGCACTCTGATACTAAAATCATAAGTTGAGAGGAGGATCAACGTTTCTTCCCTTGCTTTTTGCTGGAAGAAAATGGCGCTGAGCAGTGTGCTGGCTGCCTGAGGAAGAAGCCCCACCCCTTGCAATGGCGCGTTTTTCCTCAGCAAACATGAGGTAATATTTATACTGACGGGGGTGTAGGATTGTGCCACGGCATAATATGCTACTTTTGCCAGTGTAAGAGTAGGTTTTCATGCTGCCCAGCCCCCCCCTCCCCCTGCTGTGTATGGGTAGCATGTCCGCGCAGCGTTCCCGCTCGCTGCGCGGTACCTTGAGCCGTCACGATGACCGTAGGTCCCTCTTGCAGATCTCCGGTAATAATACTCATGCGTTTTCTGACTTCTGGCTCTGTTACGGGGGTGACGGCGTGCTGTGGGAGTGAGTGCATAGCCGCAGCTAGTGTTCAGTACCCTTCAGGAGCTAATGGTGTCCTGTCAGCAAGAAGCAGAGCCATGAAACTATTTAGGAAGTTGGTTCCTACTTCTTCCCCCTAAGTCCCACGAAGCAGGGAGACTGTTGCCAGCAGTCTCACTGAAAAGAAAAAACCTAACAAAGTCTTTTCAGCGAAACTCAGTAGCGCTCCACTGGAGTGCGACCAGTCTGCCTGGGCACATTTATTAAACTGAGGTCTGGAGGAGGGGCATAGAGGGAGGAGCCAGTTCACACTCTAGAAAGGTCTTAAAGTGCCCATGGCTCCTGCGGAACAGTCTATACCCCATGGTACTGAAGTGGACCCCAACATCCTCTAGGACTATGAGAAAATAGGATTTTAATACCTACCGGTAAATCCTTTTCTCTTAGTCCGTAGAGGATGCTGGGGACACTTCAAGAACCATGGGGTATAGACGGGATCCGCAGAAGACATGGGCACTTTAAGACTTTGAATGGGTGTGAAGTGGCTCCTCCCTCTATGCCCCTCCTTCAGGCTCCAGTTATAGGAACTGTGCCCAGGTAGACGGACATTTCGAGGAAAGGATTTATTGTTAAACTAAGGTGGGATACATACCAGCCCACACCACAAACACGTCGCACAACATGGCATTTAACAGAAATCCAGTCAACGACATGAACAATGTCAGCAACATGCTGACTACAACAGAAACACAATCTGTGTGTAACATAACCAAAACTTAGCAAGTAAGAACTGCAGATAGAGTCCGCACTGGGACGGGCACCCAGTCACATCTACAGACTAACAGAAAAGGATTTACCGGTAGGTATTAAAATCCTATTTTCTCTTACGTCCTAGAGGATGCTGGGGACTCCGTAAGGACCATGGGGTATAGACGGGCTCCGCAGGAGACATGGGCACTATAAAGAACTTTTAGTATGGGTGTGCACTGGCTCCTCCCTCTATGCCCCTCCTCCAGACCTCAGTTACATTTTGTGCCCAGAGGAGGTAGGGTGCATTACAGAGGAGCTCTCCAGAGTTAATCTGAAAAAGAATTTTGTTAGGTTTTTTATTTTCAGGGAGCACTGCTGGCAACAGGCTCCCTGCATCGTGGGACTGAGGAGAGAGAAGCAGACCTACTTAAATGATAGGCTTTGCTTCTTAGGCTACTGGACACTATTAGCTCCAGAGGGAGTCGGAACGCAGGTCCCACCCCGCCGTTCGTCCCAGAGCCGCGCCACCGTCCTCCTTGTAGAGCCGGAAGATAGAAGCCGGGTGAGTATAAGAAAAGAAGACTTCAAGGCGGCAAAAGACTTCAGATCTTCACTGAGGTAATGTCACAAACCGATCTCTCACCTCTGCGGGTTCTGGGGTTCATCCGTTGCCGGTGCGGTTGCTCGCGGTGCTGTGCGGCCGTGTGGGGACGCGGCGTGATCAGTGGCACAGGTGATGCAGGATCTGGAAGTGCGGGGACCAAATGGCCAAAGGCACCGCTGTGTGTCTGCAGTATAGGAGGAGGCCATGTTGGAGACCAAATAAGCAATACAGAGCACTTGTGAAAACACCTGTGGGTAAGTGTAAGCCAATCCCATGCTTGTGCTGCCTTTAAGTAGGCTGGGATTATGCTACTCTGGGCTAGTGCTTTGTTGTATCTACTCTATGCCCTAGCTCTGTGCTCTCTCTGTGCATTCCTGTGTGATTCCCGTGGTCCAGATATCGTCTCCGCTCCCAGATGTCTGCCTGCAGCCTTCACTGCTAAAGATCCACCAGCTCCCTGCTGTGCTGTCAGTCAATCACTTTCCCAGTGGCAAACAAGTGGATTCCCAGAGTCTTGTAAGAGGTTACCCTGTCTGCCTGCTTCAACCACACAGACTTTGGAGGATTCTACTAACATCAGCTGTTCGTTTGTTCTGCTCTAAACTTAACCCATTCATCACCATTGTCGTCTGCTGCAGTTTCACAGTGATCTTCAGAACTCGCAAGTAACCCATTTCAGTACTGTATTTTCTGTGTTGCTACAATCAAGGACAATTCTTCACAGCCTTTCAGTTAAATCTCTAAACTTCATTACAAGTCTCTACAGTTACTCATTTATGTCTGCATTATCCAGTTAACACTCTTTACAGTTCAGCATCAAATCTTGTTTCTTTTGGACAATTCATCATTCATTCACAAGCCTGTTTAAAACTCAGTTCTATGAACATTTCCTCAATGTATCTTTAAGACTGTTCCTGCTTATCATTCTACCACTTTATGCAATACGTCAGTTTATATATGGTGATTAATAATTTGTCATTTAACTCCTTACTGGAATTGTTGCTTTCAATAAAATAAGAATTTACTTACCGATAATTCTATTTCTCACAGTCCGTAGTGGATGCTGGGAACTCCGTAAGGACCATGGGAATAGCGGCTCCGCAGGAGACTGGGCACAAAAGTAAAAGCTTTAGGACTACCTGGTGTGCACTGGCTCCTCCCCCTATGACCCTCCTCCAAGCCTCAGTTAGGATACTGTGCCCGGACGAGCGTACACAATAAGGAAGGATTTATGAATCCCGGGTAAGACTCATACCAGCCACACCAATCACACCGTACAACCTGTGATCTGAACCCAGTTAACAGCATGATAACAGAGGAGCCTCTGAAAAGATGGCTCACAACAATAATAACCCGATTTTTGTAACAATAACTATGTACAAGTATTGCAGACAATCCGCACTTGGGATGGGCGCCCAGCATCCACTACGGACTATGAGAAATAGAATTATCGGTAAGTAAATTCTTATTTTCTCTGACGTCCTAGTGGATGCTGGGAACTCCGTAAGGACCATGGGGATTATACCAAAGCTCCCAAACGGGCAGGAGAGTGCGGATGACTCTGCAGCATCGAATGAGAGAACTCCAGGTCCTCTTCAGCCAGGGTATCAAATTTGTAGAATTTAGCAAACGTGTTTGCCCCCGACCAAGTAGCTGCTCGGCAAAGTTGCAAAGCCGAGACCCCTTGGGCAGCCGCCCAAGATGAGCCCACCTTCCTTGTGGAATGGGCTTTTACAGATTTTGGCTGTGGCAGGCCTGCCACAGAATGTGCAAGCTGAATTGTACTACAAATCCAACGAGCAATAGTCTGCTTAGAAGCAGGAGCACCCAGCTTATTGGGTGCATACAGGATAAACAGCGAGTCAGATTTCCTGACTCCAGCCGTCCTGGAAACATATATTTTCAGGGCCCTGACTACGTCCAGCAACTTGGAGTCCTCCAAGTCCCTAGTAGCCGCAGGCACCACAATAGGCTGGTTCAAGTGAAATGCTGAAACCACCTTAGGGAGAAATTGAGGACGAGTCCTCAATTCTGCCCTGTCCGTATGAAAAATTAGGTAAGGGCTTTTATAGGATAAAGCCGCCAATTCTGAGACACGCCTGGCTGAAGTCAGGGCTAACAACATTACCACTTTCCAAGTGAGATATTTTAAGTCCACAGTGGAGAGTGGTTCAAACCAATGTGATTTTAGGAACCCCAAAACTACATTGAGATCCCAAGGTGCCACTGGAGGCACAAAAGGAGGCTGTATATGCAGTACCCCCTTGACAAACGTCTGAACTTCAGGAACTGAAGCCAGTTCTTTCTGGAAGAAAATCGACAGGGCCGAAATTTGAACCTTAATGGACCCTAATTTTAGGCCCATAGACAGTCCTGTTTGCAGGAAATGTAGGAAACGACCCAGTTGAAATTCCTCTGTAGGGGCCTTCCTGGCCTCGCACCACGCAACATATTTACGCCAAATCCAGTGATAATGTTGCACGGTTACATCCTTCCTGGCTTTGATCAGGGTAGGGATGACTTCATCCGGAATGCCTTTTTCCTTCAGGATCCGGCGTTCAACCGCCATGCCGTCAAACGCAGCCGCGGTAAGTCTTGGAACAGACAGGGTCCCTGCTGAAGCAGGTCCTTTCTTAGAGGTAGAGGCCACGGGTCCTCTGTGAGCATCTCTTGAAGTTCCGGGTACCAAGTCCTTCTTGGCCAATCCGGAGCCACGAGTATAGTCCTTACTCCTCTCCTTCTTATGATCCTCAGTACCTTGGGTATGAGAGGCAGAGGAGGGAACACATACACTGACTGGTACACCCACGGTGTTACCAGAGCGTCCACAGCTATTGCCTGAGGGTCCCTTGACCTGGCGCAATACCTGTCCAGTTTTTTGTTGAGGCGGGACGCCATCATGTCCACCTTTGGTTTTTCCCAACGGTTCACAATCATGTGGAAGACTTCTGGGTGAAGTCCCCACTCCCCTGGATGGAGGTCGTGTCTGCTGAGGAAGTCTGCTTCCCAGTTGTCCACTCCCGGAATGAACACTGCTGACAGTGCTATCACATGATTTTCCGCCCAGCGAAGAATCCTTGCAACTTCTGTCATTGCCCTCCTGCTTCTTGTGCCGCCCTGTCTGTTTACGTGGGCGACTGCCGTGATGTTGTCTGACTGGATCAGCACCGGCTGACCTTGAAGCAGAGGTCTTGCTAGGCTTAGAGCATTGTAGATGGCCCTTAGCTCCAGGATATTTATGTGAAGTGATGTCTCCAGGCTTGACCACAATCCCTGGAAATTTCGTCCCTGTGTGACTGCTCCCCAGCCTCTCAGGCTGGCATCCGTGGTCACCAGGACCCAGTCCTGAATGCCGAATCTGCGGCCCTCTAGAAGATGAGCACTCTGCAACCACCACAGGAGAGACACCCTTGTCCTTGGTGACAAGATTATCCGCTGATGCATCTGAAGATGCGACCCGGACCATTTGTCTAGCAGATCCCACTGGAAGGTTCTTGCGTGGAATCTGCCGAATGGGATTGCTTCGCAAGAAGCCACCATCTTTCCCAGGACCCTTGTGCATTGATGCACTGAGACTTGGCCTGGTTTTAGGAGATTTCTGACTAGTTCGGATAACTCCCTGGCTTTCTCCTCCGGGAGAAACACCTTTTTCTGGACTGTGTCCAGGATCATCCCTAGGAATAGGAGTCGGGTAGTTGGGATCAGCTGAGATTTTGGGATATTGAGAATCCAACCGTGCTGGCGCAGCACTATCTGAGATAGTGCTACCCCGATTTCCAACTGTTCCCTGGATCTTGCCCTTATCAGGAGATCGTCCAAGTAAGGGATAACTAAAACTCCCTTCCTTCGAAGGAGTATCATCATTTCGGCCATTACCTTGGTAAAGACCCGGGGTGCCGTGGACAATCCAAACGGCAGCGTCTGAAACTGATAGTGACAGTTCTGTACCACAAACCTGAGGTACCCTTGGTGAGAAGGGCAAATTGGGACATGTAGGTAAGCATCTTTGATGTCCAGAGACACCATATAGTCCCCGTCTTCCAGGTTTGCAATCACTGCTCTGAGTGACTCCATCTTGAATTTGAACCTTTGTATGTAAGTGTTCAAGGATTTTAGGTTTAAAATTGGTCTCACCGAGCCGTCCGGCTTTGGTACCACAAATAGTGTGGAATAGTACCCCTTTCCCTGTTGTAGGAGGGGTACCTTGATTATCACCTGCTGGGAATACAGCTTGTGAATGGCATCCAATACTGCCTCCCTGTCTGAGGGAGACGTCGGTAAAGCAGACTTTAGAAAACGGCGAGGGGGAGACGTCTCGAATTCCAATTTGTACCCCTGAGATACCACTTGAAGGATCCAGGGGTCCACTTGCGAGTGGGCCCACTGCGCACTGAACTTCTTGAGACGGGCCCTCACCGTGTCTGCCTGTAAAGCCCCAGCGTCATGCTGAGGACTTTGCGGAGGCGGGAGAGGGCTTTTGTTCCTGGGAACTGGCTGTTTGTTGCAGCCTTTTTCCTCTCCCTCTGCCACGGGGCATAAATGAGGCGCCTTTTGCCCGCTTGCCCTTATGGGGCCGAAAGGACTGCGCCTGATAATACGGCGTCTTCTTAGGTTGAGAAGCTACCTGGGGTAAAAATGTGGATTTTCCAGCAGTTGCCGTGGCTACCAGGTCTGATAGACCTACCCCAAATAATTCCTCCCCTTTATAAGGCAATACTTCCATGTGCCTTTTAGAATCCGCATCACCTGACCACTGCCGCGTCCATAAACCTCTTCTAGCAGAAATGGACAGCGCGCTAACTCTTGATGCCAGTCGGCAAATATCCCTCTGTGCATCACGCATATATAGAAATGCATCCTTCAAATGCTCTATTGTCAGTAATATACTGTCCCTATCTAGGGTATCAATATTTTCAGTCAGGGAATCCGACCACGCCAGGCCCGCACTGCACATCCAGGCTGAGGCGATTGCTGGTCGCAGTATAACACCCGTGTGAGAGTATATACATTTTAGGATATTCTCCAGCTTTCTATCGGCAGGTTCCTTTAGGGCGGCCGTATCAGGAGAGGGCAGTGCTACCTGTTTTGACAAACGTGTGAGCGCTTTATCCACCCTAGGGGGTGTTTCCCAACGTGCCCTATCCTCTGGCGGGAAAGGGTATGATGCCAATAACCTTTTAGGAATTATCAGTTTTTTATCGGGGGAAACCCACGCCTCATCACACACTTCATTTAATTCCTCGGATACAGGAAAAACTACAGGCAGTTTTTTCTCACCAAACATAATACCCTTTTTAGTGGTACTTGTATTATCAGAGATATGCAATACATTTTTAATTGCTTCAATCATGTAACGTGTGGCCCTAGTGGAAGTCACGTTTGTCTCATCATCGTCGACACTGGAGTCAGTATCCGTGTCTGTGTCTGCCATTTGAGGTAATGGGCGTTTTAAAGCCCCTGATGGCGTTTGAGACCCTTGGACAGGCACAAGCTGAGTAGCCGGCTGTCTCATGTCGTCAACTGTCTGTCGTAACGAGCTGACACTGTCACGCAATTCCTTCCATAAGCTCATCCACTCAGGTGTCGACTCCCCAGGGGGTGACAACTGTATAATAGGCAATTGCTCCGCCTCCATCTCATTTTCCTCCTCAAACATGTCGACACAATCGTACCGACACACCGCACACACACAGGGAATGCTCTGATAGAGGACAGGACCCCACTAGCCCTTTGGGGAGACAGAGGGAGAGTATGCCAGCACACACCAGAGCGCTATATATAAACAGGAATACCACTATAAAATGTGCTTTTCCCTTTATAGCTGCTGTTATATCAAAACTGCGCCAAATTAGTGCCCCCCCTCTCTTTTTTACCCTTTTCTGTAGTGCAGGACTGCAGGGGAGAGTCAGGGAGACGTCCTTCCAGCGGAGCTGTGATGGAAAATGGCGCCTGTGTGCTGAGGAGATAGGCTCCGCCCCCTTCTCGGCGGCCTTTTCTCCCGCTTTTTTGTAAGTTCTGGCAGGGGTTAAAATACATCCATATAGCCCTGGGGGTTATATGTGGTGTATTTATGCCAGCCAAGGTGTTTTACATTGCTGCTCAGGGCGCCCCCCCCCCCTAGCGTCCTGCACCCTCAGTGACCGGAGTGTGAAGTGTGCCTGAGTAACAATGGCGCACAGCTGCAGTGCTGTGCGCTACCTTGTTGAAGACTGATGTCTTCTGCCGCCGATTTTTCCGGACCTCTTCTTGCTTCTGGCTCTGTAAGGGGGCCGGCGGCGCGGCTCTGGGACCGAGCTCCGAGGCTGGGCCTGTGTTCGGTCCCTCTGGAGCTAATGGTGTCCAGTAGCCTAAGAAGCCCAATCCACTCTGCACTTCAGGTGAGTTCGCTTCTTCTCCCCTTAGTCCCTCGATGCAGTGAGCCTGTTGCCAGCAGGTCTCACTGAAAATAAAAAACCTAAAACTAAAACTTTCACTAAGAAGCTCAGGAGAGCTCCTAGTGTGCACCCTTCTCGGCCGGGCACAAAAATCTAACTGAGGCTTGGAGGAGGGTCATGGGGGAGGAGCCAGTGCACACCAGGTAGTCCTAAAGCTTTTACTTTTGTGCCCAGTCTCCTGCGGAGCCGCCATTCCCATGGTCCTTACGGAGTTCCCAGCATCCATTAGGACGTCAGAGAAATATATGAAACAGAACTTTCTTCGTCCTCCCTGCTTTCATCATACCCCACCACCTACACCTTTGGTTGGTCCAGGGTTAACGGATTCACAAAAACACTCGGCCCTGACAGGTAAGCGCACAGCGGTACCGCTGTGCGCCATTGCTCCCACACAGAACGGGCACTGATGGGTGCAGGGCGCAGGGGGGGTACATTAGGCTGCGGAGGCAGTAAATGAAGAGATCTCCCGCTATTTTTTGAATATTGAAGCGGGACCGAAGCCCGCCGCTGGAGGGGGCGGAGCTTGATCCCTCAGCACTAACAGCGCCATTTTCTCCACAGAACACTGCAGAGAAGCTGGCTCCCCGGACTCTCCCCTGCTGAACTCGGTGACAGAGGGCTGAAAAGAGGGGGGAGGGGGCATGTTTAAGGCGCAGTGAGTGTATAACATTGATTATATATATAAAAAGCGCTATCTGGGTTATTCCAGTGTCAATTTGGCGCTGGGTGTGTGCTGGCATACTCTCTCTGTCTCCCCAAAGGGCCTTGTTGGGGAATTGTCCCCTTATAGATATATCCCTGTGTGTGTGGGGGTGTCGGTACGTGCGTGTCGGCATGTCTGAAGCGGAAGGCTCTTCCAAGGAGGAGGTGGAGCAGATGTGTGGTGTGTCTCAGTCGGCAACGCCGACTCATGATTGGATGAACATGTGGCATATGTTAAATGCGAGTGTGGCCTCATTACATAAAAGACTGGACAAAGCAGAGTCCAGGGAGAAAGCAGGGAGTCAATCCACGGATTGGACTGGGTCACAGGGCCCTTCTGGTTCTCAAAAACGTCCCCTATCCCAAATAGTGGACACTAGTACCGACACGGATTCTGACTCCAGTGTCGACTACGATGATGCAAAATTACACCCAAGGGTGGCAAAAAGTATTCAGTGTATGATTATTGCAATAAAAGATGTTTTGCATATCACTGATGACCCCTCTGTCCCTGATACGAGGGTGCGCATGTATAAGGAAAAGAAACCTGAGGTAACCTTTCCCCCATCTCATGAGCTTAACAAGTTTTTTAAAAAAGCTTGGAAAACTCCAGATAAAAAACTGCAGATTCCCAAAAGGGTTCTTATGGCGTATCCTTTCCCTGCACAGGACAGGGTACGTTGGGAATCCTCTTCCAGGGAGGACAAGGCTTTAACGCGCCTGTCCAAGAAGGTGGCGCTGCCGTCTCCGGACACGGCAGCCCTCAAGGATCCTGCTGATCGCAGACAGGAGACTACTTTAAAGTCTATTTATGCGCATACGGGTGCTTTGCTCAGACCGGCAATAGCATCGGCATGGGTATGTAGCGCAGTTGCAGCATGGACAGATACCTTGTCAGCTGACCTTGATACCCTAGACAGGGATACCATTTTATTGACCTTAGCCCACATTAAAAACGCAGTCTTATATATGAGTGACGCACAAAGAGACGTTGGGCTGCTGGGTTCCAGAGCCAATGCCATGGCTATTTCTGCGAGGCGAGCTCTATGGACCCGCCAATGGACGGGTGATGCAGACTCGAAGAAGCATATGGAGGTTTTACCTTACAAGGGTGAAGTGTTGTTTGGGGAGGGGCTCGCGGACCTGGTTGCCTCAGCTAACGCGGGTAAATCTACCTTTTTACCTTTTGTTCCCCAACAGCAAAAGAAAACTCCACAGTATCAGATGCAGTCCCTTCGGTCGCATAAATCCAGAAGAGGTCGGGGCTCCTCCTTCCTTGCTAGAGGTAAGGGTAGAGGAAAGAGAACACCTGCTTCGGCTAGTTCCCAGGAGCAGAAGTCCTCCCCGGCTTCTACAAAATCCACTGCATGACGCTGGGGCTCCCCTAAGGGAGTCCGCACCAGTGGGGGCGCGCCTTCGACTTTTCAGCCAGATCTGGATTCTTTCAGACGTGGATCCTTGGGTGATGGAAATTGTTTCCCAAGGCTACAAGCTGGAATTCGAAGAGGTGCCCCCTCGCCGATTTTTCAAGTCGGCCTTGCCTGCTTCACCCCCGGAGAGGGAAGTAGTGTTAGCTGCAATTCAAAAGCTGTGTCAACAGCAAGTGGTGGTCAAGGTTCCCCTGGTCCAACAGGGAAAAGGGTATTATTCAACCCTGTTTGTGGTCCCGAAGCCGGATGGTTCGGTCAGACCCATTTTAAATCTAAAATCCCTAAACCTGTACTTGAAAAGTTCAAATTCAAGATGGAATCGCTCCGAGCTGTAATATCCAGCCTGGAAGGGGGGGGGGATTTGATGGTGTCACTGGACATAAAGGATGCATACCTTCATGTCCCCATATACCCCCCTCATCAGGAGTACCTGAGATTCGCTGTACAGGACTGTCATTACCAGTTTCAGACGTTGCCGTTTGGGCTTTCCACGGCCCCAAAGATTTTCACCAAGGTATTGGCAGAGATGATGGTGCTCCTGCGCAGGCAGGGAGTCACAATTATCCCATACTTGGACGATCTCCTGATAAAGGCGAGATCGAGAGACCAGTTGCTGAAGAGCGTGTCGCTCTCCCTAAAAGTGCTGCAACAGCATGGTTGGATTCTGAATCTGCCAAAGTCACAATTGGTTCCAACGACTCGGCTATCATTCCTAGGCATGATTCTGGACACGGAACAAAAGAGGGTTTTTCTACCATTGGAAAAAGCCCAGGATCTCCAGAACATGGTCAGAGACCTGCTAAAACCAAAAAGAGTGTCTGTTCATCAATGCAATCGAGTTCTGGGGAAAATGGTGGCAGCCTACGAGGCCATCCCCTTCGGCAGGTTTCATGCAAGGAGTTTTCAGTTGGACCTTCTGGACAAATGGTCCGGGTCCCATCTACAAATACATCAGAAAATAACCCTGTCCACCAGGGCCAGGGTGTCTCTCCTGTGGTGGCTGCAGAGTGCTCACCTTCTAGAGGGTCGCAGATTCGGCATTCAAGACTGGGTTCTGGTGACCACGGACGCGAGCCTCCGAGGATGGGGAGCAGTCACACAAGGAAGAAATTTTCAGGGATTATGGTCAAGCCAGGAGGCTTGTCTACACATCAACATACTGGAATTGAGGGCCATATACAACAGCCTACGACTAGCGGAGAATCTTCTTCGCGACCTACCGGTTCTGATTCAATCAGACGTCAGCCGTGGCTCATGTAAACCGCCAAGGCGGGACAAGGAGCAGATGGGCGATGGCAGAAGCCACCAGGATTCTTCGCTGGGCGGAAAATCACGTAAGCGCTCTGTCAGCTGTCTTCATTCCGGGAGTGGACAACTGGGAAGCAGACTTCCTCAGCAGACACGATCTCCATCCGGGAGAGTGGGGACTTCATCAAGAAGTTTTTGCAGAGATAACAAGTCTTTGGGGAATTCCTCAAATAGACATGATGGCGTCACGCCTCAACAAAAAGCTTCGGAGGTATTGTGCCAGGTCTCGGGACCCTCAGGCAGTAGCAGTAGATGCCATGGTGACACCATGGGTGTTTCATTCGGTCTATGTATTTCCTCCTCTTCCTCTCATCTCAAAAATATTGAGAATCATAAGACAAAGAAGAGTGCAGACAATACTCATTGTCCCAGATTGGCCTCGAAGGGCCTGGTACTCAGATCTTCAGGAAATGCTCACAGAAGATCCGTGGCCTCTTCCGCTCAGGGAGGACCTGTTACAGCAGGGGCCATGTGTGTTCCAAGACTTACCGCGGTTACCTTTGACGGCATGGCGGTTGAACACCGAATCCTAGCTAGGAAAGGTATTCCGGAGGAAGTTATACCTACTCTGATAAAGGCTAGGAAGGAGGTGACGGCAAAGCCGTATCTTGAGGAAATATGTATCTTGGTGTGAAGCCAAGAATGCTCCTACGGAAGATTTCCATCTGGGCCGGTTTCTCCACTTTCTACAGACAGGAGTGGATATGGGCCTAAAGTTAGGCTCTATTAAGGTACAGATTTCGTCCTTATCTATATTCTTTCAGAGGGAATTGGCTTCTCTCCCAGAAGTCCAGACGTTTGTGAAGGGAGTGCTGCACATCCAGCCCCCCTTTGTGCCCCCAGTGGCACCGTGGGACCTTAACGTGGTGTTAAGTTTCCTGAAATGTCACTGGTTTGAACCTCTTCAAACAGTTGAATTACAATTTCTCACGTGGAAGGTGGTCATGTTATTGGCCTTGGCATCTGCAAGGCGGGTGTCCGACTTGGCGGCCTTGTCCCACAAGAGCCCCTATTTGATTTTCCATGTGGATAGAGCAGAGTTGAGGACACGTCCTCAATTTTTGCCTAAGGTGGTTTCTTCATTTTATATGAACCAACCTATTGTGGTGCCTGTGGATACGGGGTACTGGGAGGACTCCAAGTCCCTGGATGTAGTCAGGGCCGTAAAGATTTATGTAGCCAGGATGGTTAGGGTTAGGAAAACAGAGGCTCTGTTTGTCCTGTATGCAGCCAACAAGGTTGGCGCTCCTGCTTCTAAGCAGACTATTGCTCGCTGGATCTGTAACACGATTCAGCAGGCTCATTCGACGGCTGGATTGCCGTTACCAAATTCGGTAAAGGCCCATTCCACTAGGAAGGTGGGCTCTTCTTGGGCGGCTGCCCGAGGCGTCTCGGCATTACAGCTTTGGCGAGCAGCTACTTGGTCGGGTTCAAACACTTTTGCTAAATTCTACAAGTTTGATACCCTGGCTGATGAGGACCTTGCGTTTGCTCAGTCGGTGCTGCAGAGTCATCCGCACTCTCCCGCCCGGTTGGGAGCTTTGGTATAATCCCATGGTCCTTACGGAGTCCCCAGCATCCTCTAGGACGTAAGAGAAAATAAGATTTTAAACCTACCGGTAAATCTTTTTCTCCTAGTCCGTAGAGGATGCTGGGCGCCCGTCCCAGTGCGGACTGCTTCTGCAAGACTTGTATATAGTTGTTGCTTTCATAATGGTTATGTTACAGTTGGAATCGGTCTTTGACTGATACTGTTTTGTTCATACTGTTAACTGGTTGCGTATATTCCAGGTTATATGGTATGATTGGTGTGGGCTGGTATGAATCTTGCCCTTAGATTAACAAAATCCTTTCCTCATATTGGCCCTCATTCCGAGTTGTTCGGTCGTTGCCGATTTTCGCTATATTGCGATTAGTCGCTTACTGCGCAAGGTTCGCAGAGCGCATGCGGTTAGTTATTTTACACAAAAGTTAGGTATTTTACTCACGGCATAACGAGGATTTTTCATCGTTCTGGTGATCGTACTGTGATTGACAGGAAGTGGGTGTTTCTGGGCGGAAACTGGCCGATTTCTGGCCATGTGCGAAAAAACGCTGGCGTTTCTGGGTAAAACGGGTGAGTGTCTGGGCGAACACTGGGTGTGTTTGTGACGTCAAACCAGGAACGAAACTGACTGAATTGATCGCAATGGCTGAGTAAGTCTCGAGCTACTCAGAAACTGGTAAGAAATTTCTATTCGCAATTCTGCCAATCTTTTGTTCGCAATTCTGCTATGCTAACATACACTCCCAGAGGGCGGCGGTTTAGCGTGTGCAATGCTGCTAAAAGCAGCTAGCGAGCGAACAACTCAGAATGAGGGCCATTGTCCATCTCCTCTGGGCACAGTTCTCTAAGTGAGGTCTGGAGGAGGGGCATAGAGGGAGGAGCCAGTGCACACCCATACTAAAAGTTCTTTATAGTGCCCATGTCTCCTGCGGAGCCCATCTATACCCCATGGTCCTTACGAAGTCCCCAGCATCCTCTACGGACTAGGAGAAAAAGATTTACCGGTAGGTTTAAAATCTTATTTTCTCATACGTCCTAGAGGATGCTGGGGATACTTTAAGAACCATGGGGTTTATACCAAAGCTCTAGAATGGGCGGGAGAGTGCGGATGACTCTGCAGCACAGATTGACCAAATATGAGGTCCTCCTCAGCCAGGGTATCAGACTTGTAAAATTTTGCAAAAGTGTTTGAATCCGACCACGTAGCTGCTCGGCAGAGTTGTAATGCCGAGACCCCTCGGGCAGCCGCCCAGGATGAGCCCACCTTTCTGGTAGAATGGGCCTTCACTGATTTCGGTAACGGCAATCCAGTCGTAGAATGAGCATGCTGAATCATATTACAGATCCAGCGCTTAATAGTCTGCTTAGAAGCAGGATTTCCAATCTTGTTGGAAGCATACAGGACAAACAAAACTTCATTTTTCCTAAGTGGAGCCGTTCTGGTGACATAAATCTTTAAAGCCCTGACCACATCGAGAGATTTTGATTCAGTAAAAACGTCAGTAGCCACTGGCACCACAATAGACTGGTTCATGTGGAACAATGCAACCACCTTTGGCAGAAATTGTTGACGAGTTCTCAACTCTGCTCTATCTTCATGGAAGATTAAATACGGACTCTTGTGAGACAAAACCGCCAACTCAGACACCCGTCGTGCTAAGGCCAATAACATGACCATTTTCCAAGTGAGAAATTTCAACTCTACCTTCTGTAAAGGTTCAAACCAATGAGATTGAAGGAACTGCAACACCACATTAAGAACCCATGGTGCCACTGGGGGCACAAAGGGAGGTTGGATGTGCAAAATGCCCTTCACGAAAGGCTGAACTTCTGGAAGGGAGGCCAATTATTTTTGAAAGAAAATTGATAAGGCCGAAATTTGTACTTTTATGGAGCCTAACTTTAGGCCCGCATCCACACCTGCTTGCAGAAAATGGAGAAAACGCCCCAGCTGAAATTTTTCCGTAGGAGCCCTCTTGGATTCACACCAAGACACATGTTTTCTCCAAATACGGTGATAATGTTTTGCCGTTACATCTTTCCTAGCCTGAAGAAGTGTGGGAATTACTTCACTGGGAATACCCTTTCGGGGCAAGATCCAGCGTTCAACCGCCAAGCCATCAAACGTAGCCGCGGTAAGTCGTGATATACGCACGGCCCCTGCTGTAACAGATCCTTTCTTAGAGGAAGAGGCCAGGGATCTCCTATGAGTAATTCCAGAAGATCTGGATACCAAGCCCTCCTCGGCCAGTCCGGAACAATGAGGATCACCTGAACCCTTGTTCTTCTTATGATCTTTAGCGCCCTTGGTATGAGTGGGAGCGGAGGGAACACATACACCGACTGAAACACCCATGGCGTCACTAGTGCGTCCACAGCTATTGCTTGGGGGTCCCTCAACCTGGAACAATATCTCAGAAGTTTCTTGTTGAGGCGAGAATCCATCATGTCTATTTGAGGAATTCCCCAAAGACTTGTCATTTCTGTGAAGACCTCTTGATGAAGACCCCACTCTCCTGGATGGAGATCGTGTCTGCTGAGGAAGTCTGCTTTCCAGTTGTCCACTCCTGGAATGAAGATTGCTGACAGAGCGCTTGTATGTCTTTCCGCCCAGCGGAGAACTTTTGTGGCCTCTGCCATTGCCGCTCTGCTCTTTCTTCCGCCCTGGCGGTTTATGTGCGCTACTGCAGTTATATTGTCCGACTGGATTAGTACGGGCAGGTTTTGAAGGAGACGTTCCGCTTGAAGAAGACCGTTGTAAATGGCTCTTAACTCTAGCGCGTTTATGTGTAGAGAAACTTCCTGGGTTGTCCATCTTCCCTGGAAGTTTTCTCCCTGTGTGACTGCTCCCCGGCCCCGGAGACTCGCATCCGTGGTTGCTAGAATCCATTCCTGGATCCCTAACCTGCGTCCCTCTAGGAGGTGAGAGCTGTGCAGCTACTACAGGAGTGAGATTCTGGTCCTGGAGGACAGGATTATTTTCCGATGCATGTGTAGATGGGATCCGGACCACTTGTCCAACAGGTCCCACTGAAATACTCTGGCATGGAACCTGCCAAATTAAATGGCCTCGTAGGCCACCACCATCTTTCCCAGCAAACAAGTGCATTGATGGATCAACACTCTCGCTGGTTTCAGAATCCGTTTGACCAAACTCTGGATTTCCAGAGCTTTTTCTTCTGGAAGAAACACTCTGTAATTCTGTGTCCAGAATCATTCCCAAGAACGACAGCCATTTTGTCGGATTCAACTGTGACTTTGGCAAGTTTAGGATCCAACCATGTTGTTGTAGAACTGTCAGGGATAGCGTAAAGTCCTTGACCAGTTTGTCCTTGGATCTCGCCTTTATCAGGAGATCGTCTAAGTAAGGGATAATTGTGACTCCTTGCCTGCGAAGGAGAATTATCATTTCCGCCATTACCTTGGTGAAAATCCTCGGAGCCGTGGACAGACCAAACGGCAACGTCTGAAATTGGTAATGACAATCCTGAATAGCAAACCTTAGGTAAGCCTGATGCGGAGGATATATGAGGATGTGTAAGTAGGCATCCTTTATGTCGACCGACACCATGAAATCCCCTTCCTCCAGACTGGAGATCACTGCTCGGAGAGATTCCATCTAGAATTTGAATTTTCTTAGGTAAAGATTGAGGGACTTTAGGTTCAGAATTGGTCTGACCGAACCATCCGGCTTCGGGACCACAAACAGGCTGGAATAAAAGCCTTCTCCCTGTTGAGACGGGGGAACCCTGATAATGACCTGATTTAGGCATAACTTTTGTATTGCATCGCATACAACCTGCCTGTCCGGAAGAGAAGCTGGTAAGGCCGATTTGAAAAATTGGTGAGGGGGAACGTCTTGAAACTCCAGTTTGTACCCCTGGGACACTATTTCTAAAGCCCATGGGTCCAGGGCCGATCGAGCCCAAAATTGACTGAAGAGCTTGAGACGTGCCCCCACCGGTGCGGACTCCCTCAGTGGAGCCCTAGCGTCATGTGGTGGACTTGGCAGAAGCCGGGGAGGACTTCTGCTCCTGGGAAGCTGCGACGGCTGGAGATCTTTTACCTTTTCCTCTTCCCCTATTAGCGAGGAAGGAATAACCTCGCCCTATTTTGTATTCATTTGGCCGAAAGGACTGCATCTGAAAATGGCCTTTTTGTTGTGGAGGAACATAAGGCAAAAAAGACGACTTACCCGCGGTCGCCGTAGATGCCAAATCAGTGAGACCCTCGCCAAACAAAACACTACCTTTATATGGGAGAGACTCCATAGCTTTCTTAGAGTCAGCATCAGCATTCCTAGCTGAAATTGCCATGGCATTGGCTTTTGCTCCCAAAATGCCAATATCCCTCGCCACCTCCTTTAGGTAGGCCACAGCGTCCCTGATATAACCCAGAGTTAACAGGATACTATCCCTATCTAGGGTATCTATATCAGATGACAAGTTATCTGCCCACTTTTCAATAGCACTACTCACACACGCCGATGCAATGGTTGGTCTGAGCAGTGAACCTGTGGTGACGTAAATGGATTTTAATGTATTTTCCTGTCTACGATCCGCAGGATCCTTAAGGGCTGCTGTGTCAGGAGACGGTAAAGCCACCTTTTTAGACAACCGTGACAGAGCCTTGTCCACAATGGGGGAAGACTCCCACTTTTCTTTATCCCCAGAAGGGAATGGATACGTCACCTGAATCCTCTTGTCTCAAAAAAAGTATTCAGTTCATGAGAGGGAGGAAACATTACCTCAGGTTTCTTTCCCTTATACACATACAGACCCTAGTATCAGGAACAGTAGGGTCCTCAGTGATATTTAACACATCTTTTATTGCCACAATCATGTACTGAATATTCTTTGCCAACTTTGGGTCTAATTTGGCATCACTATAGTCGACACTGGAGTCAGTGTCGGTATCTGTGTCTGCCAACTGAGCAAATGAACGTTTATGTGACCCCCGAGGGGTTCTGGACCTGTGATAACACATCCTCCACAGATTTACATTAGCATTTAAGGCATTCAACACATTTACCCAATCAGGAGTCGGCGGCGCCGACATGGTCACTCCCACGGCCATTTCTGTCCCTAACACAGTCTCCTCCTAGGAAGAACACTCAGCCTCAGACATGCCGACACATGTGTACCGACACCCAATGACACACTGGGCAGATAGGGGACAGACCTACAGTAAAGCCTGTCAGAGAAACACAGAGGGAGTTTGCCAGCTCACAACCCAGTGCTCAAACCCAGTACTGAAACCTTAATATAAAGCCCAGACCTTTTTCTAGCGCTTTTATAACTTATATAAGCCAAATTAACTGTGCCCCCCGTTTTTGGAGGCAAGGACCAGTGTCTCTACAGCTTTCTTGTGAAGAGAAAATGGCGCTGAGAGCTGTGAGGGCTAAGCCCCGCTCCCTCAATGGCGCGCTTCAGCCCGCTATTTTATAATATAAAAACGCAGTCGGGGGTCAGGATTTTGTGCCTTGGCACATCTTATCCACTTTGCCAGCTTGTATGAGGATTTTTTTATGCTGCCCAGGGTGCCCCCCCCCCCCCTCGCCCTGCACCCTGTAGTGCGCTGTGTGTGGGAACATGGTGTGCAGCGCGATCGCTGTGCGGTACCTCAGAAAGCCGTCACTGAAGTCTTCTATCTTCTTCTACTCATCTGACTTCTGGCTCTGCAAGGAGGGTGATGGCGGGCTCTGGGAGTGAACCCCTAGGCGTACCTAGTGTTCCAAACCCTCAGGAGCTAATGGTGTCCTGTAGCCAAGAAGCAGAGCCTTTGAACTCATTAGAAGTAGGTCTGACTTCTCTCCCCTAAGTCCCACAATGCAGGGAGACTGTTGCCAGCAGTTCTCCCTGAAAATAAAAAACCTAACATAAAGTCTTTTCAGAGAAACTCAGTAGAGCTCCGCTGTGTGTGACCAGTCTCCCTGGGCACAATTCTAAACTGGAGTCTGGAGGAGGGGCATAGAGGGAGGAGCCAGTTCACACCCATTCAAAGTCTTAAAGTGCCCATGTCTCCTGCGGATCCCGTCTATACCCCATGGTTCTTGAAGTGTCCCCAGCATCCTCTAGGACGTATGAGAAAAAGGTTTTTCGTAGTGACATTTGTTTTTATGAAGTTATTACACCCTCAGTGCACAACTGCACATTCACTTTGAAAAGTGGGACAGAGAGAGTAGCCCCCTCCAGAATTACACACACCTTAAGGGTGGTACTCACGGAGCGATATTCTAAGCAATCTGACTAGATTGCTTAGAATTTAAGCATTATCGCTCCGTGTGTAACCCCTACAGCGATAGCGATGCGCAGCCCGCGCATCGCTATCGCTGGTGCTAGATTGGCCTGCATGCAGGCCAATCTAGCAGGTCGCTCACTTCACCCGCTGGGTGAAATGAGCCCCCTCCATCTCCTCCCGCACGCTCAGCGCAGATCGCGCTGTGCTGAGCGGCGGGAGAGGTGTGCTGAGCGGTTCGCTCAGCACACATCTCTCCCACATCAGCCCGTCTATATGGGCCTTTAGACACCCCTCAGATATCAAGGTTACCTTTTTAGTTACCTCCAGATAGAGGTTAATATCACTCTATAACAAAGCTTGGTACAGTGTCTATTTGAAATCACAAGAACAACAGCATAAATAAAGCATACATGTACATCTCTCAAGCAGAGTTCAGGGTGGTCAGTGGGTGAAATATAACCAGTCTTCCTGGGGAGGAGCAGTGCCAGAAAACATAGCTGGGACTATGATGGATATTTCTGGTTCTTATTGCCATAGTTATAATTTAAGGGCCACTAAATCGAAGTTGATTTTGGATAAAAGAGTGAGCTATAAATACCTTTCACAGATATGTGTGGAAAAGGTCGAGGTCCTAATCCTTGACAGAACCTTAGATACTTAAACAGACTTGCCAACCCTCCCGCATTTAGCGGGAGGCTCCCGTATTTTGCCAGTCCCCCGCTGCCCCTCACACTGACCTGCAGCTCCCGGATTCCCACTACAACCACCCCTTCCCCAGTCCGCGAGAATATGCAGTGTGTATGCAAGTGGAAACCGGTAGGACTGTGGACGGTAGTGAGTGCGGATGCCTCCTTGCTGCCAAATAATCCCCCTGCCGATTGCCTGTGAGTGGTACGTCCCACGGCCGCGGTCACACCGGTCAGTGAGGGAGACTCACTGGCAGCACACACTGGCCCGGGCAGCTCACTCCTGCCACCTGCTGGCCGCCGGGGGCGTGCACAACAAAGGTGGCGGAGGAGGAGAAGGGGAATAAGCGGGCGCTGTTGCACTTGTATGTGGTCTGGAGGATCCCCGGGGCCAGAACTGTACGCACTTGGCTGCTGTACAGGTGCGCAGAGGCCGGCGGGCAGGAGCTGCACCCAGTGCTGGTGAGACAATGGGAAGGACCTGTATGCACCGCACAGGGCTCATTTGTGGCACATGCACCCTGCATGTCATCGACAAGTCTGCTGTATGCGCCACACGGGGCACGTTTGTGGCACATGCATGTTGCATGTCACCCACCATTCAGCTGTGTGCACCGCACAGGTTTCATCTGTGGCACATGCATGTTGCACACCTCATCATTCTGCTGTAAGCGCCGCACTGAGCTCATCTGTGGCAGATGTACTCTGCCTGTCATCCACCAGTCTGCTGTATTCACTGCACAGGGCACAACTGTGACACATGCACACTTCATGCCATCCACCTTTCTGCTGTATGCACCAGTCATGCACAATGAACAGCCATTCACATCTGTACTTTGGCATAGGACTGTACATGGGAGAGTCAGGGGGTTGTCATCTGTAAGACCTGGTGGCATCTAGCATTGTGTGTGAGCATGCATGTATTATACTGTATATATGTGTGTGTAATCATAAGGAACCCCCCCCCCCCCCCCCCCACACACACACGCACGCACAAACACACAAATTCTGAGTTTGCCTCTGGGGTAGGCATTAGGGAACCTGTGTTACTGCCCCTATTATAGCTGGTCCAATGTCAGTGAGTGGCTTGTTGCTTAGGCTTACTCTTTTTCCCCTCACAGCTCCAAACTCCCCCTTTCCCCATTCGCAGTATCCCCCGACCCCTCTCTCCCCACATAGATTCCCCTCACCTGCTCACTCTCTCGCTTTACATCCTTCTCCCCCATCCAAGGCACCCACGACCACACACACACACACACACACACACACACACACGTGCCAGCCTTTAAGACACTGCACATCAGTGCCGACACGGGAATATCCCGGGTCGGCACTGCAGTGGAAATGGGATAAATTCTGTATCTGACCCAGATTTGAACTGTGTGTTCCACATCCTGGGTTGGATCCAGAATTTGGGTGTAAAAGAGGTATTAGTGGGAAGTAATGAACAGCTGAATGGATTTAATTGATCTAATAGAGCCAGTAACATATACCTATTTGGAGCAGACTTGCCATGTGTGAGGGTTCCGTTTTTTTACCTGTCTCCCGCTGCCCTGCAAATTTACTGCGGGACCTGTAGGGGAGACGTTGTGATGTTTAAAGGCCAGCCACCGGCACCACCGCGGGGTTGTAAGTAGCGGTGACTAGCATAGTAGCGCTAGCAGGATGAGGTATCATTGGGTGGGACTGTTTATTGGCAGTAGCGGGAGTGAAAGCAGTGGCCTATTTAAAAAAAAATTAAGAACATTAAAGTTTAAACTTTAAAGGCCAAAATAATGTCTGTCACACGTGTATGTTACATATACTGTATGTGTATAATAATGTAGCTGTGATGTCAGTGTGTAGCCCTGCCGTGTAATGTAGCTGTGATGTCAGTGTGTAGCCCTGCCGTGTAATGTAGCTGTGATGTCAGTGTGTAGCCCTGCCGTGTAATGTAGCTGTGATGTCAGTGCGTAGCCCTATTATGTAATGTAGCTGTGTTGTCGGTCTGTAGCCCTACCATGTAATGTAGCTGTTTTGTTGGTGCATAGCCCTGCGTGTAATGTAGGTGTGATGTCTGTGCGTAGCCCTGCCGTGTAATGTAGATGTGATGTTGGTGCATAGCTGTGCTGTGTAATGTAGCTGTGTTGTCAGTGTGTACCATGTACTGCGCTTTGTACTTTAGTTTTCCCCTGCCACTGCAGGACACACCCTTAAGACATAGGTGGAGATAAACACACCCCTGGGGTGGAATGTGACACGCCCTCTCAATTGCATGGCACACTCCCCGCATTATAGTGCAATGTATAATCTCCCTGAAACTACTTTTCAAAAGTAGGCAACTATGACTTAACATTGTGCTCACTTTTGCTGCATGCCTGAGAGAAAGGTACAGTATGCTATGTTATAAGTAGTGATGAGCGGGTTCGGTTCCTCGGAAACCGAACCCCCCCGAACTTCACCCATTTTACACGGGTCCGAGGCATACTCGGATTCTCCCATATGGCTCGGTTAACCCGGCGCGCCCGAACGTCATCATCCCGCGGTCGGATTCTCGCGAGATTCATATTCTATATAAGGAGCCGCGCGTCGCCGCCATTTTCACTCGTGCATTGGAACTGTTAGGGAGAGGACGTGGCTGGCGTCCTCTCCGTTTATTAATGTTGCTGCAAATATTTGTGCTTATTGCTTAATTGTGGGGACTGGGGAGCAGCTGTATTATATAGGAGGAGTACAGTGCAGAGTTTTGCTGATCAGTGACCACCAGTATTATCCGTTCTCTGCCTGAAAAACGCTCCATATCTGTGCTCAGTGTGCTGCATATATCTGTGCTCACACTGCTTTATTGTGGGGACTGGGGACCAGCAGTATATTATATAGGAGGAGTACAGTGCAGAGTTTTGCTGACCAGTGACCACCAGTATTATACGTTCTCTGCCTGAAAAACGCTCCCTATCTGTGCTCAGAGTGCTGCATATATCTGTGCTCACACTGCTTTATTGTGGGGACTGGGGACCAGCAGTATTATATAGGAGGAGTACAGTGCAGAGTTTTGCTGACAGTGACCACCAGTATATATAGCAGTACGGTACGGAAGGCCACTGCTCTACTTACCTCTGTGTCGTCAAGTATACTATCCATCTAGATTCTATACCTGTGGTGCATTTTAGTTTTGCAGTTTGCTGACAGTGACCACCAGTATATATAGCAGTACGGTACGGAAGGCCACTGCTCTACCTACCTCTGTGTCATCAATTATACTATCCATCTAGATTCTATACCTGTGGTGCATTTTAGTTTTGCAGTTTGCTGACAGTGACCACCAGTATATATGTTCATGGCTAGTGGTTCAGATTCACATGAGGATGGAAGCACTCATCCTCTCGCTAGAAAAATGAAAAGACTTAAGATGGCAAAAGCAATGCAAAGAACTGTGTGTTCTTCTAAATCACAAATCCCCAAGGAGAGTCCAATTGTGTCGGTTGCGATGCCTGACCTTCCCAACACTGGACGGGAAGAGCTTGCGCTTTCCACCATTTGCACCATTTTTGAAGTGCTATCCTGTCTGACACTGCAGTGCCACTCCTAGATGGGCCAGGTGTTTGTGTCGGCCACTTGTGTCGCTTAGGTTAGCCATCCAGTGACCTCGGTGCAAATTTTAGGACTAAAAATAATATTGTGAGGTGTGAGGTGTTCAGAATAGACTGAAAATGAGTGTAAATTTAAATTATGGTTATTGAGGTTAATAATACTATGGGATCAAAATGACCCCCAAATTCTATGATTTAAGCTGTTTTTGAGGGGTTTTTTTTGTAAAAAAAAACACCCGAATCCAAAACACACCCGAATCCAACAAAAAATTTTCAGGGAGGTTTTGGCAAAACGCGTCCGAATCCAAAACACGGCCGCGGAACCGAATCCAAAACCAAAACACAAAACCCGAAAAATGTCCGGTGCACATCTCTAGTTATAAGCCGTTTGCCCTGTTTCAGAGGCTGGCTGCTGTGCCCTTCAATGGGATTACTGTATACAGGAAGTCTGCTCCGTATAAGAAAATCTCTTCACCGTCTCACCCTTACACACATATTTTTCCCGGGTTGAGCTTATGTGACATCGACGCTGGAATCTGGAGCTCTGGACAGCATGCCGACTAACAGGGACTATTCCCACTCGAGGGTGTCCACGACACCATTATAGTGGGAATAGAACTGTGGCGAGCCACCGTGCCCGCTGCATGCCAAGCGCAGCAAACCCGCAAGGGGCTTTGTTGTGCTTGCTGGTATTCTGGATACCGGGATCCTGGGGTTGGTATAGTAACTTCCGGGATCCCAAACGCTGGTCTCCGAGTCCCAATACCAACCTGATCCCATATAAATTGCACCTAGGTAACTTGTAAAGAGCAAATAAAGTCCTACCCAGCTAATCCTAACAGAAGTAGCAGACTTTGCAGTAGTCTGCAGCCCTACAGTCGCTATCTTGCAGACATGCTAAGCCATGTGCATTCCTGTACAGCACAAAAATAGGCATATGACATTACAAAATGACACTGGTGATGTTGGTCCACATTTGTGCAGCTTATTAAATTACTATTAATATGTCTTATTCCAGTTACGCCAAATATTGCATGTGTATATAGATGATATAGATTGGTGTAATGCATTAGCATTGGTAAAATATCTTGCAGTTATGAAACAGGATGTACTGTATCTTATTCCGAAAACTGAAGAGCTGAACTGTATTCCATTCACTGTATGTTCTGTTACTGTGCAACACGGATGATTAACAGACTTTTTCAGACTCATTCAGAAATCACTTTGCACCTCAAACTCTCATCAGGCCATGCTTTTCATCAAAGTGTCCTTGAACTGCTCTTTCTCACCTTGTTACCTTTAGCTGACCAGGGCAGCACATTCCTGCCTTAACCAGATTAGTAGACAAAGACAATGGGTGTTTTGTTCAGAAATAGGAAAACTACACTTAAGACACTTCTGACTGCAGTTCTTATTGGAGAACTATTGTACTGAATGTAAAAATAGCGGTCTTGTTTAGTCCTAGACATACTTTGCATACTTTGGAATGCTCACAAAAAACGTACATTGTTATCTTCCATCTTTAGGTGTAACAGCAAGTACACATATTTTTATGAGTTTCCCTGCTAGATTTTCAAGCTATCATTAAAAGTTATTTTATTTTTAGGTCTACGGTCTCCCACTTACCTTTATTTGATTGATTTAACAATGCATTTCTAGAGCTGCTTCGAATGTACTCTTCAGATTTCTAGCAATATATTGTTTTCAGTACATTATACCATGCAAGTAATGTACAATGCAATCAGCTTTATGATTGCTCTGCATTGTTTGTGTCATGGGGAGTACACACGGCGAGATCCATGCTTAAATTCTAAGCAATCTGACTGTATGCCCTTAGCGACAGCGATGCGCGGCCCCGCGCGTCGCTATCTCCCGCCTCTAGATTTAGCATGCATGTGTGCCAAATCTAATGAGATTGCTCATTTCACCGCGTTGTGTGCTGAGCAGGGGTGGGGGTGGGGGGGGAGATGTGTGCTGAGCGGTCTGTGCTAGATCGCTCAGCACACATCTCCCCCATGTTTAATCAAACATATCTTATCTCTTCTATGATGGTGCTGAGCAGGACAGTAGGGGACTACAGTACAGAAATTCTAAATGTGCACCCACCTAAACCAGACTGCATATGTAAACATAATATACAGTGGTATTTGCCCCCCCCCCCCCCATCCCTCGGCCAGTGCCTCAGGACATTCTTGGGAGGCAGATAGAGAATGCTGCCTGACTGCTCTGATTGTGAATTACACAGGGTGGGCAGGCAGCATTCTCTACATGCCTCCCAGCCTGCAGACAGACAGTAAATGGCTGTCAGCATCATGATTAGTGGATAGCTGGAGCCAGGGACGTAGCAAGAACTTTGTGGGCCCCATAGCAATATTTTGAAGGAGCCATCCAGGGATGTATTAAGCTATTAAGCCTTGGGTGGACCCGGGGCACTTATGCAGTGGGGCCCTGGTGAAGGGGGGGGGGGGGGGATATATTGGTTTGTGCATACATCCTAACATGACCCAATCCAGGAGGGACAAAATGCTCTCTACCTGGTCTTCCCCCTTACTCTATGATTGGTGTCACCTGTGTTGTTGTTGTGGTTTAATTGATAAGAAAGTAGTGATGTGCACCGGAAATTTTTCGGGTTTTGTGTTTTGGTTTTGGATTCGGGTCCGCGGCCGTGTTTTGGATTCGGACGCGTTTTGGCAAAACCTCCCTGAAAATTTTTTGTCGGATTCGGGTGTGTTTTGGATTCGGGTGTTTTTTTACAAAAAACCCTTAAAAACAGCTTAAATCATAGAATTTGGGGGTCATTTTGATCCCATAGTATTATTAACCTCAATAACCATAATTTCCACTCATTTTCAGTCTATTCTGAACACCTCACACCTCACAATATTATTTTTAGTCCTAAAATTTGCACCGAGGTCGCTGGATGGCTAAGCTAAGCGACACAAGTGGCCGACACAAACACCTGGCCCATCTAGGAGTGGCACTGCAGTGTCAGACAGGATGGCACTTCAAAAAAAAAGTCCCCAAACAGCACATGATGCAAAGAAAACAAGAGGCGCACCAAGGTCGCTGTGTGACTAAGCTAAGCGACACAAGTGGCCGACACAAACACCTGGCCCATCTAGGAGTGGCACTGCAGTGTCAGACAGGATGGCACTTCAAAAAAATAGTCCCCAAACAGCACATGATGCAAAGAAGAAAAGAGGCGCACCAAGGTCGCTGTGTGACTAAGCTAAGCGACACAAGTGGCCGACACAAACACCTGGCCCATCTAGGAGT
This sequence comes from Pseudophryne corroboree, assembly GCF_028390025.1. Classification (NCBI taxonomy): domain Eukaryota; kingdom Metazoa; phylum Chordata; class Amphibia; order Anura; family Myobatrachidae; genus Pseudophryne; species Pseudophryne corroboree. The sequence continues at coordinate 494,137,432 of NC_086445.1, forward strand.
GGCACTGCAGTTTTCTAGCGAGAGGATGAGTGCTTCCATCCTCATGTGAATCTGAACCACTAGCCATGAACATAGGCCAGGGCCTCAGCCGTTCCTTGCCACTCCAAGTCGTAAATGGCATATTGGCAAGTTTACGCTTCTCATCAGACGCTTTCAATTTTGATTTTTGGGTCATTTTACTGAACTTTTGTTTTTTGGATTTTACATGCTCTCTACTATGACATTGGGCATCGGCCTTGGCAGACGACGTTGATGGCATTTCATCGTCTCGGCCATGACTAGTGGCAGCAGCTTCAGCACGAGGTGGAAGTGGATCTTGATCTTTCCCTATTTTAACCTCCACATTTTTGTTCTCCATTTTTTTAATGTGTGGAATTATATGCCAGTATCAATAGCAATGGCCTACTACTATATATACTGCGCACAACTGAAATGCACCACAGGTATGGATGGATAGTATACTTGACGACACAGAGGTAGGTAGAGCAGTGGCCTTCCGTACCGTACTGCTATATATACTGGTGGTCACTGTCAGCAAAACTCTGCACTGTACTCCTCCTATATAATATACTGGTGGTCCCCAGTGCCCACAATAAAGCAGTGTGAGCACAGATATGGAGTGTTTTTCAGGCAGACAACGTATACTGGTGGTCACTGGTCAGCAAAACTCTGCACTGTACTCCTCCTATATAATATACTGGTGGTCCCCAGTGCCCACAATAAAGCAGTGTGAGCACAGATATATGCAGCACACTGAGCACAGATATGGAGTGTTTTTCAGGCAGACAACGTATACTGGTGGTCACTGGTCAGCAAAACTCTGCACTGTACTCCTCCTATATAATATACTGGTGGTCCCCAGTGCCCACAATAAAGAAGTGTGAGCACAGATATATGCAGCACACTGAGCACAGATATGGAGTGTTTTTCAGGCAGACAACGTATACTGGTGGTCACTGGTCAGCAAAACTCTGCACTGTACTCCTCCTATATAATATACTGGTGGTCCCCAGTGCCCACAATAAAGCAGTGTGAGCACAGATATATGCAGCACACTGAGCACAGATATGGAGTGTTTTTCAGGCAGACAACGTATACTGGTGGTCACTGGTCAGCAAAACTCTGCACTGTACTCCTCCTATATAATATACTGGTGGTCCCCAGTGCCCACAATAAAGCAGTGTGAGCACAGATATATGCAGCACACTGAGCACAGATATGGAGTGTTTTTCAGGCAGACAACGTATACTGGTGGTCACTGTCAGCAAAACTCCGCACTGTACTCCTCCTATATAATACAGCTGCTCCCCAGTCCCCACAATTAAGGAATAAGCACAAATATTTTTGCATCAAGATTAATAAACGGAGAGGACGCCAGCCACGTCCTCTCCCTAACATTTCTAATGCACGAGTGAAAATGGCGGCGTTGCTCAGCTGCTTATATAGAATCCGAATCTCGCGAGAATCCGACAGCGTTCGGGCGCGCTCGGGTTAACCGAGCCATACGGGAGAATCTGAGTATGCCTCGGACCCGTGTAAAATTGGTGAAGTTCGGAGGGGTTCGGTTTCCGAGGAACCGAACCCGCTCATCACTATAAGAAAGGTGATTGCTGTCATAAATTAAGAAGGAAGTCCAAGTATAGAGCATTTTGTCACTCCTGGAATGGGTCATTTTGGGATGTATGGATTGTGTATATTTAATTGAAACCAATGGTTTATATAAGATGTAAACTATTACTTTAATAGTGCCTGAGTACTGTGTATATCTCTACCTAATTTTCTTGTAGTGGAACAAAGACAATTTAAACAACCTTAAAATACACATAGAAAAATAAAATCTATAATTTATCTTGTCACATGCAGGGATAGCAGCAACCTCTGTACTACTTACACGCTGGGACAGGACTCAGGAGGTCTCTTTCTAGACCCTCATTAGATAATAGGTTACACAGGACGCAGACACTCAGTGGATCCCTATGTCACTTACAGCTCTCTTCCCTTACTAGCTCTCCTCTGGTCGGAAAACTCCATAGATAGCTCATAAAACCTGATACGCCTCTGTCTCTGCCTGGCTACACTGCATACTATCCTGCTCACATTCTGGCTGCCTGGTTCTGCTGCTGCATAAGAGGGAAAGCTAGTGATGTCAGTGTCCTCTTTCCGGGGGGGAGGGGCTGTCCCTTGACGAAGGGGGCCCAGGGTACAGTATGTCCTCCGCCCCCCCTCCCATTAATCTGGCTGTGAGCCCCTGTCTTAATGCATCTAGAGAGACAACTCCCTGCAGCAGTTATTAATTTTCTGCACCAAAATAGAGCCCTACATCATTTTCTGAGCCATAGTAGTTAATGTTAAGCCCTATAATAGAGCAATAGTTTATTTTACAAACCATAGTAGTGCCCTAGATCACATTATTTCTCATTGCAGGGGTGCCAGAACACATTATGCAATACAGTACCCACAAGTCACGTTATGTCATATATTGCCTCCAATTCATTTTATACCACATTACAATGAGCAGGTCCACAGTCATACCTAGATATAATATAAGCCTCCAAGGAAAAAGTTTGTAAGGGCCCCTATGTATCACCCAATGGTGAAAAAAATTATATAAAACACATCTAACTGTGACAGGGAAGGTGGGCCCCTCTCAGCTGTAGGCCCCATAGCAGCTGCTCTTCCTGCACCTATGGTACCTACACGCTTAGCTGGAGCTATTCACCAATCAAAGTTTAGCATTTTCTACCTTCCTTCCAGGCTGCAGCCAGACAGTGAATGCTGATTGGTGGGTGGGTGGCGTTATCCATCAATTAAAGTGATTATAGCCATTAACTGTATGGAAGCATGAGGAGAGTAAATTATTATTTGAATTTATTCATGATAATAGGTGGGGTCCCAGTGGATTGCTTTTCCCAGGGACTACAATGCTGTTAAGACCAGGGTCGGTTCTACACCTTGCGGCGCCCAGTGCGAAAGTATCCACTGGCGCCACGGCAAAACAGTTTGTGAAAATTAGGGGCGTGGCCACAGTTATGCCCCCAGTAGCTGTGCCCCCAGATTTTCCCCAAGTAGTTGTGCACCCCAGTTGATTTGCCCCCATTAATTGTGCCCCCTGTACTTGTGCCCCCCTGTAGAATTGCCCCAGTAACTGTGCCCACAGTAGTTGTGCCCCCAGCAGCTGTGCCCCCTGTAGATCTGCCCCCAGTAGCTGTGCCCCCTGTTGTAGTGCCCACAGTAGTAGCGCCCCCTGTAGTAGCAACGCTTTCAAACCCTAAAAGAAAAAAAACTATACTTACCAGCCCCGCTCCTGTTTCCGGACCGCTGCTTCTGCTGTCTCCGGGCGCCGGCTCCTCTCTATGGGAGAGACGTCATGACGTCTCTCCCATAGCAGCGCTGCACTGACACTAGGGGTCAATTTTGACCTCTAGCATCAGTCAGGGACGCCGGCTGTAGGAGTAGGAACCAACTTCTCAGTTAGTTTAATGGCTCTGCTTCCGCTGACAGGACACCATTAGCTCCTGAAGGGTACTGAACACAGCCCTTGCCTGGCTGCTGCTCACTCCCACAGCACTGCCGCCACCCCCTAACAGAGCCAGAAGTCAGAAGGCTGGTGAGTAATAACCGGAGACCTGCAGAGAGGGGCCCTCCGGTCATCATGGCGGCATAAAGGTACCAGCGCAGCGCGGGACGCTGCGCATGCGCAGCAACATGTCTCTCAGCACAGGGTGCAGGGCACGTGGGGGGGGGGCGCTCTGAGGGACATGATAAATCCTTACTCTCACTGGCAAAATGTACATACATGTCAGCCGCTGATGTACACTACCCCCGCCAGTATAAATATTACTGTGGCTGAACCGCGCCATTACAGGGGGCGGGGCTTCACCCCAGACTTGCTTGTAACACTCATTTGGCGCCATTTTCTCCTCACAGAGATGCCGGAACGCTGATCCTACAAGCTGCTTCTCCTCGCACATCGCTGATACAAGTACCAGGGTGTTATAGAAGGGGAGGGGAGCACATAATTTATTGAAGTCTGCTGGCTTCACATTGGATAAAAAGCGCTGTTTTGGTATATATGTATATTCATTGTATGTAATACATATAGGGCGCGTGGTGTGGACTGGCAATCCCCTGTGGGTCTCTCTGACAGACTTTAGGTAGATCTGTCCCCAATAGCTCCCCTGTGTGTGTGAGTGGTGTGACTGAACACGTGTGTAACAGGTCTAGAGAAAGTTCTTCCCCAGAGGAAACCATTTTGGAACCACAAGAGTGTTCTGAGCCTGTGTGGGTGTGAAAGCTGCAGAGTAATATGTAAATTCTCTGAGTCTGAACAACAGACAAAGCAAGACAGTCTGTGGAGGATGCTCTGTTTGCTGATTCCTCCACGTCACCGACTCGGGACCCCTCCTGTTCCCAGAAAAGGTCTCTGACCCATATTATGCAAAGGGACACTGACACAAATTCCGACACTGAAGTCGACACTGAAGATTTGAGGGGGGTAGATCCCAAACTGTCTAAGAGCATTCAATGTATGATAGTCACTATAAAAGAGGTGTTGGAATTTCCTGATACAACACCTCCACCTGAGGAAAAAGATTATCTTAAATTAAATAAAAAACAGGTGGTAACTTTTCCTCCGTCTAAGGATAGCGTACCCTTTCCCTGAAGAGGATAGGCGTAAGTGGGAGTCACCCCCAATGATAGACACCTCAGTCTCTAGGTTGTCAAAGAAAATCATTTGACCTGCCCCAGAGTCAGCTTCATTAAAAGAACCTGCTGACCGCAAATTGGAGACAACTTTAAAGTCCATCTATGTTGCTACGGGTACGTTACTCAGGCCCGCGATTGCTTCTGCATGGGTAGGTAACGCAGTGGAAAAGTGGGCAGACAATTTAATTGTTAATATTGACACGGTCGATAAAGATGTGATGCAAATTCTAGGTTGATGCAAAGATTCTGCAGGTTACTTGGTTGAGGCTGTGAAGGACATGGGCTTACTGGGCTCAAGGGACACTACTATGGCGATTTCAGCCACAGGGCGCTCTGGATCCGCCAATGGAATGCTGATGCTGAATCCAAAAGAAATATTGGGCGCTCCCCTACAATGGTGAGGCCCTCTTTGGAAACTAGATGCCATGATATCAACTACTACATCTGGCAAGTCAGCATTTCTGCCGTCGGCAGCTACACCGGCTAAAAAAAAAAAAAAGTATATCATTCTTATACTATGCAGTCCTTTTGGCCCAACAAGTACAAAAAGGCTAAGAGTACCCCTTTTGTCACAGGAAAAGGGAGAGGAAAAGGTAGAAAATCTACAACACCGTCAAGCTCCCAGGAGCAGAAGTCCGCAACTACTTCTGCAAAAGCCACAGCATGACGCTGGGGCTCCTCTGCGGGAGTGCGAATGGGTGGTGGCACGTCTTTTATATTTCAGCCAGGTCTGGCTTCACTCAGACCTGGACCCTTGGATATTACAGATAGTATCGCAAGATTACAGGTTGGAATTTCAGGACCTTCCGCCATGCCGATTTTTTCAAATCAGCCTTGCCAGTTTCTGATCAGGATGGCACAAATGTCCTGAACGCAATACACAAATTATGTCAAGACAAAATAATTGCCTTGGTTGCTGCCGAACAAAGAAACCAAGGTTTTTATTCAAGCCTGTTTGTGGTACCGAAGCCAGATGGCTTGGTCAGACCGATTTTAAACCTAAAATCTCTGAATCTTTATTTGAAAAGGTTCAAATTCAAGATGGATTCCTTGAGAGCGGTGATTTCCAGCTTGGAAGAAAAGGAATTTCTGGTGTCTGTGGACATCAAGGATGCTTACTTGCATGTCCCCATTTGCCCGCCACATCAAGCATACCTGAGGTTTGCGGTTCAGGATTGCCACTACCAATTCCAGACATTACCGTTCGGGCTCTTCACGGCTCCGAGAATATTCACCAAGGTGATGGCGGAGATGATGGTTCCCCTTCGCAAACAAGGAGTCAACATAATTCCATAATTGGACGATCTCATAAAAGCGAGATCCAGGGACAAGCTACTCCAGAACATAGCATTGTCCCCGAAGGTGCTTCAACAGCACGGTTGGATCATCAACTTTCCAAAATCGCAGTTCGAACCGACAATGAGATTATCATTTTTGGGAATGATACTGGACACCGAGATACAGAGAGTATTTCTACCGGTGAAAAAGGCTCAGGACATCCAGAGCATGGTCAAACAACGTTTGAGACCAAGAACAGTATCAATTCATCAGTGCATTCGCCTGTTGGGGAAAATGGTAGCAGCTTACGAAGCGCTACAATACGGCCGTTTCCATGCCAGGGTCTTCCAGTGGGACCTTCTGGACAAGTGGTCAGGGTCGCATCTCCACATGCATCAAACGATAATCTTGTCAGCGAAAGCCAGAATTTCGCTCCTGTGGTGGCTACAAATTTCTTACCTCCTGGAGGGATGCAGGTTCGGGATTCAGGCCTGGATCCTGGTGACCACGGATGCAAGTCTCCAAGGATGGGGAGCAGTCACGCAAGGCGAAAGCTTCCAAGGAAGAGGGTCAAGTTAAGAAACTCGCCTTCACATAAACATTCTGGAGTTGAGAGCCGTGTACAACAGTCTTCATAAAGCGACACACCTTCTTCAAGGTCGTCCCATACAGATCCAGTCATACAATGTAACGGCAGTAGCTTACATAAACCGTCGAGGCGGAACAAAAAGCAGAGCAACAATGGCAGAGGTGACAAAGATACTCCTCTGGGTAGAAAGACATGCAAAAGCTCTGTCGGCAATTTTCATTCCGGGAGTAGACAACTGGGAAGCAGACTTCCTCAGCAGACACGATCTCCATCCAGGAGAATGGGGCCTCCACCAAGAAGTCTTTGCGGAGGTGGCAAGTTGTTGGGGTGTTCCTCAAGTGGATATGATGGCATCACGCCGCAACAAAGAAGCTTCAGAAATATTGTTCCAGGTCAAGAGACCTACAAGCAATAGCGATAGATGCACTGGTGACCCAGTGGGTGTTTCGGTCGGTGTATCTGTTCCCTCCATTTCCACTTACTGCAAAAGTTCTCAAGATCATCAGAAGAACAGGAGTTCATGCAATACTCATTGCTCCGGACTGACCAAGGAGGGCTTGGTATCAAGAGCTTCAAGAGTTATTAATGGAAGATCCTCGGCCTCTTCCTCTTCGCGAGGACCTGTTTCAGCAGGGGCCATTAGTTTATCAGGACTTACCGCGGTTGCGTTTGACGGCATGGCTGTTGAGCGCCAGATCCTAGCCCATAAGGGTATTCCCAATGAAGTCATTCCCACACTTATTCTGGCCAGGAAAGGGGTAACGTCCAAACATTACCATCGTATTTGGAGAAAATATGTATCTTGGTGTGTAACCAAGAAGTCTCCTGCGGTGGAGTATCAATTAGGATGGCTTCTCCTATTTCTACAGGCAGGTGTGGATGCTTGATTGAGATTAGGATCTATCAAGGTTCAGATTTCGGCATTGTTGGTTTTCTTTCAGAAACAATTGACTTCTCTTCCTGAGGTCCAGACGTTCGTGAAAGGGGTTCTGCGCATCCAACCTCCCTTTGTGCCTCCTGCGGCGCCATGGGATCTTAATGTGGTGTTGCAGTTCCTTAAATCGGACTGTTTTGAGCCTCTGCAAGAGGTGGAGTTAAAGTTCTCACTTGAAAAGTGGTCATGCTGTTGGACTTGGCTTCAGGCAGACGAGTGTCTGAGTTAGGAGCTTTGTCACAGAGTCCTTATTTGATATTTCATGAAGATAGGGCTGAACTGAGAACACGTCAGCACTTTCTTCCGAAGGTTGCGTCTTCTTTTCATATCAACCAACCAATGGTGGTGCCAGTAGCTTCTGACACCTCAGCCGTCTTAAGGTGCTTGGATGTCGTCAGAGCGCTGAGGACTTATGTTGCAAGAACGGCTCGGATAAGGAAAACAGAATCTCCGTTTGTACTCTAAGCAGACTATTGCGCGCTGGATCAGGGGTACCATTCAGCAAGCTCATTCCACGGCAGGATTGCCATTACCGACTTCGGTAAAAGCCCACTACAAGGAAAGTGGGTTCGTCCTGGGCGGCTGCCCGGGGGGTCTCGGCTTTGCAAATCTGCCGAGCTGCTACTTGGTTGGGTGCAAACACATTTGATAAATTTCATAAGTTTGACACCTTGGCTGCTGACGACCTTCAATTTGGTCAGTCAGTTCTGCAGGAACATTAGCACTTTCCCGCCCGTACTGGGAGTTTTGGTATATCCCCATGGTACTAAAATGGACCCCAGCATCCTCTAGGACGTAAGAGAAAATAGGATTTTAATTACCTGCCGGTAAATCCTTTTCTCGTAGTCTGTAGAGGATGCTGGGTGCCCGCCCAGTGCTCATTTTTCCTGCTGATTACGTTTATCTTTTTGCACATTGTTTCATGTGTTCAGTTGTTAATAGCTGTTGCGTTATGCATGCTGGTTGTCATGACTTATGTTAAAGTCCAAGTTAGCCGACATGTTGTTTATGGATGGTGTGAGCTGGTGTGAATCTCGCCACAAGTTTAATACTAATTCCTCTCTCGAGAATGTCCGTCTCCTCAGGCACAGTTCCTATACTGAGGTTTGGAGGAGGGGCATAGAGGGAGGAGCCAGTTCACACTGTTGAAAAGTCTTGAGGTGCCGAAGGCTCCTGTGGAACAGTCTATACCCCATGGTACTAAAATGGACCCCAGCATCCTCTACGGACTACGAGGAAAGGATTTACCAGCAGGTAATTAAAATCCTATTTTTCCATGTAGTCCTTTTTTATGCCAGGAAAGTAATAGCAACGTATTGAGTATGTGTGATGAGAGCGTTGTTCCCTCATCACAGTTTTGTTCTCTTTTGTGTAAAACTTAAACATAAATTTGTTGCCCCATACTGGCCCTGCAAAACCGGGCTGGTTCAAGTTCTCTCTGCAGCCTAGGCAAAGCTTCAGCCTAGTGCCCCCTTACCTGCAAACCCCATCACCACCTTGCGGAGGGGAGATACAGGTGGCCACTATGTGGGCTGGGGTGAATTGCATCATTATACATATACAGAGAAAAGGGACAACACTCATGTACTTTTAAAGTGTAAACAAAGTCACAAATCCTTCAGTGACGAACATTGACCATTCTTTCTGCCTATGTATACACACTAGCTGGTGTGTTGGAAATTGTATAGGACACTGAGGCCAATTTCAAATTTTTGCTGAGTGCCAGGATTATACAATGCTCAAAAAAATAAAGGGAACACTAAAATAACACATCCTAGATCTTAATGAATGAAATATTCTTATTAAATACTTTGTTCTTTACATAGTTGAATGTGCTGACAACAAAATCACACAAAAATTATCAATGGAAATCAAATTTATTAACCCATGGAGGTCTGGATTTGGAGTCACACTCAAAATGAAAGTGGAAAAACACATTACAGGCTGATCCAACTTTGCTGTAATGTCCTTAAAACAAGTCAAAATGAGGCTCAGTAGTGTGTGTGGCCTCCACGTGCCTGTATGACCTCCCTACAATGCCTGGGCATGCTCCTGATGAGGTGGCGGATGGTCTCCTGAGGGATCTCCTCCCAGACCTGGACTTAAGCATCCGCCAACTCCTGGACAGTCTGTGGTGCAACGTGGCATTGGTGGATGGAGCGAGACATGATGTCCCAGATGTGCTCAATTGGATTCAGGTCTGTGGAACGGGCGGGCCAGTCCATAGCATCAATGCCTTCGTCTTGCAGGAACTGCTGACACACTCCAGCCACATGATATCTAGCATTGTCTTGCATTAGGAGGAACCCAGGGCCAACCGCACCAGCATATGGTCTCACAAGGGGTCTGAGGATCTCATCTCGGTACCTAATGGCAGTCAGTTTACCTCTGGCGAGCACATGGAGGGCTGTGCGGCCCCCCAAAGAAATGCCACCCCACACCATTACTGACCCACTGCCAAACCGGTCATGCTGGAGGATGTTGCAGGCAGCAGAACGTTCTCCTTGGCGTCTCCAGACTCTGTCACGTCTGCAACATGTGCTCAGTGAGAACCTGCTTTCATCTGTGAAGAGCACAGGGCGCCAGTGGCGAATTTTCCAATCTTGGTGTTCTCTGGCAAATGCCAAACGTCCTGCACGGTGTTGGGCTGTAAGCACAACCCCTACCTGTGGACGTCGGGCCCTCATACCACCCTCATGGAGCCTGTTTCTGATCGTTTGAGTAGACACATGCACATTTGTGGCTTGCTGGAGGTCATTTTGCAGGGCTCTGGCAGTGCTCCTCCTGTTCCTCCTTGCACAAAAGCGGAGGTAGCGGTCCTGCTGCTGGGTTGTTGCCCTCCTACGGCCTCCTCCACTTCTCCTGATGTACTGGCCTGTCTCCTGGTAGCGCCTCCATGCTCTGGACACTACGCTGACAGACACAGCAAACCTTCTTGCCACAGCTCGCATTGATGTGCCATCCTGGATGAGCTGCACTACCTGAGCCACTTGTGTGGGTTGTAGACTCCGTCTCCTGCTACCACTAGAGTGAAAGCACCGCCAGCTTTCAAAAGTGACCAAAACATCAGCCAGAAAGCATAGGAGCTAAGAAGTGGTCTGTGGTCACCACCTGCAGAACAACTCCTTTATTGGGGGTGTCTTGCTAATTGCCTATAATTTCCACCTGTTGTCTATTCCATTTGCACAACAGCATGTGAAATTGATTGTCAATCAGTGTTGCTTCCTAAGTGGACAGTTTGATTTCACAGAAGTGTGATTGACTTGGAGTTACATTGTGTTGTTTAAGTGTTCCCTTTATTTTTTTGAGCAGTGTGTATGTGGGACAAGACACTACACAATTGTTCCATTAACCTAATGAAATTGCTTATTGATGAAAAGAAGAACTCTCTCTTAGAAGTAGAGAGAAACATCAAAAGCAAAGAAAGTGAACTTGAACCCTTTAAAGATAAAGAGGATTACAAGATTAATGAAAAGGTGTTATACAGAAAAATGGAACACATAGAAGAAGAGGTCACGAAAAATAAGGAGAAAAAATTTCTAAGGGATAAGACGGACTATGAGCAAGGCAAAATTAAAAACTGGAGCAGATTTGGAAATATGAATCAACAACCTAATCAAATCAAGAGACAGTATTGGAAAACCATACCAACTAAAGGCAAACCACTACGGAGTTCAGAAATGAATACACCATCCCCAACACTAAGGATGCAGAATAGATTTACAGCACTACAGAGACTTAACTCTAAAAGTGATCAGACTTTTTTAGCCCAAAGAACAGGAACACGACCAAAAGAAGCCACAAGAAACCCCCTGAAGGAAGATGTTCACCACGCTTCACCGCTCAAACGAAGATATACAGAAGAAGAGGAAAACGGGGCAGTAGGAGGGAACGAGAACAAAAAAAGAACAATCTAACGACGAAACAGAAGGATAACGGAATCTTCAACTTATCAGAACATAAACTGTCGGAACCAGAAATATCCCTATTGAATAAAGGTTTGACTTTTGCACCCACAGGGGGTCTCAATAAATTTGAGACCTTCATTGATCTCAACAAGTTTATCAGAAAACTAACACTTAAAAGACATTTCCTGAGGAAAGAGGATGCTGTGATCAGCAACTATGAGAACCAGTCAAAATCAGGTTTAAAACCAACCTCAAAATTTTATCCTTTGGAGTCAAAGGGGAGTAATCTAAGCATTTTTTATGAATTAGTCAAGAAAGACCTATGTGAGACCAACATGGAGAAGATTAAAGAGAAGAACATCACCAACCGGGAAACCGAGGCTTTAAAAAAACTGCAGAAAAATAAAGGAATTGTCATAAAACAAGCTGATAAAGGGGGGGGCCTGGTTATCATGGACCGTGAGAAGTACACGAATGAAGCACTAAGACTATTGGGGGATGATGTCTCATATACAAAACTGTCTGGCGACCCCAAAGACGCATTCGTCGGAGAACTAAGAACACTTTTAGTACACGGTCTACGGAACGAGATAATTACAAAGGATGAATTCCAATTTTTAATGAAAACAGACCCCACTACCCCAATTTTTTATTTCCTGCCTAAAATCCATAAGAACCTGACTAATCCACCCGGAAGGCCCATAGTGGCAGGCATCGACTCACTCACATCAAATCTATCAGAATACGTCGATGTCTTTTTAAAACCCTATGTGAAGGAGCTACCTTCGTATTTAAAAGACACCACAACTGTACTAAACTCCCTGAAGGACTTTGAATGGAAAGACACCTACAACTGGGCAACAATAGATGTGCAATCACTGTATACCTGCATAGACCATAAGAAAGGTGTAACAGCATGCAAAGAATATATGGAAATTGACACCTCGCTTACAGCCATCCATAAAGACTTTTTATGTAACATCATGTATTTTATTCTTCAGCATAACTATTTTAAGTTTTTAGATCAATTTTATTTACAACGCTGTGGGACTGCAATGGGTACGATTTTTGCACCGAGTTTCGCCAATCTTTTTATGGGTAGCTGGGAGAAGTATTTTATCTATGGTAACCATGATTTTAAGAAACACATCATCTTTTATCGTCGTTACATAGATGACATTTTAATTGTCTGGGATGGCACTGAAGAACAATTTTACAAATTCCTGGAATTCCTGAGCACCAACGAGATGAATCTCATTTTTACTTCTAAATTCAATAAAGAATTTATTGAGTTCCTTGATGTGATCTTAACAGGAAAAGACGGAAGAGTCGAAACGAAGAATTATATCAAACAGGTGGACACAAATAGCTACCTGCATTATAAGAGTAACCACCTGAAGAAGTGGAAAAATAACATTCCCTTCTCTCAATTTAACAGAATAAAGAGGAACTGCAGCAACCAGGAAGAAAGTGACATCCAAATAGAGAAATATAAAGAAAGATTTATGAATAAAGAATACCCGGCTAACATCGTGGAAGAAGCGGCACTCAAAGCAAAGGCCCTGGAGAGATCGACCCTGCTGGAATATAAACCCCAAAAAATCAGGAAAGAATCTGTTCCATTTATCACCACCTTCAATCGCCATGAGAAAACCATCAGAGACTCACTCAACAACAACTGGGGAATCCTATTAATGGACCCGGTTCTTAAAGAAATACTACCTCCACGCCCCGAAATCATCTTCAGGAAATCCAAAAATCTTAAAGATATCCTGGCCCCCAGCATGCTACGTAAAGAAGTGGAACAAGAATCAAGAATGCCAAGATGCACCGGTTCCTATAAATGTGGCCGGTGCAACATCTGCAGGTACCTACATCCAGTAAGGAAAACATTCTCGGATGCAGAAAAGAAGGAGGAATACAAAATTAAGGACTTCATAAACTGCAATACACAATCCGTAATTTATTTATTAGAATGTGACTGTGGTAAACAATATGTAGGTAAAACCAAGAGACCGTTGAAAATAAGGATACAGGAACATGTACGCAACATAAAGAATAGAATAGAAAATCATGCAGTATCCAAACACTTCAATCTCGTACATAACTCAAATCCGGAGGCATTAACCTTTAAAGCAATTGAACTTGTGAAACTGGGAGAAAGAGGTGGCGACCTGGCCAATAAACTCTCACGCAGAGAAATGTTTTGGATCTTCCAACTACAAACACTCCATCCGAAGGGGTTTAATGACTATTACGAAATCGCCCCCTTCCTGTGAAAACTACACTACTGGATCATCACGGTTGGATCCCTACCTAGAGTAAACCTTTTTCACCTACACCTAATACTTTCTATATGTAACCCCTACCCCATCTCTACCTACCCCTCCCCCCCCCCCCCCTCCCCGCTCACCCACACACCATTCCCATCACACCCCCCCACCCCTGCCCTATTCCCATCCACAGTTCTTCCTGATAAATATCACCGTTTATTGATATATTGAAATTGACACATGTATGGTAAAGAGTGAATATTACAGTCAGACCGCACTGGAAAGGCCCAATCTCGTCCGATCTTGGAAGCGAAGCAGTGTTGGGCCTGATCAGTACCAGACTAGGGAGACCATCTGGGAAGATCAGGTACTGTAAACCAAAACTAACGATAATACAGCCTACATGAGCATGTCGCTATAAATATATCACACTATTTGCATCCTAATAAACTAATGTCATAACAAGCACTTAACACTATTTATTATCACTCTTAGTCTGCACTTTGCACTTTATATTGTTTTAAGCATATAATTATATATACATATTTTTATATATCTTATGCTCTATATATTCATATATTTATATTTATTTATTATTGTAACAAGCTTATGTTACTATACTGACACCAACAATGACTAATCTCCGTTTATTCTATTCATTTTCATGCACTTTACTGGAGAACCGAAATTTATGTCTCTACCATTGGTCCCCGCTAATATGGCTGCCTGAATAGGATTCACTCTGAACAAGTCCACCCAAAGATGGCCGCCGCAATGAACTTGCAGAGAACATTTGTCATAGTGTTGTTCGTTCTCTCACGCCCGCAGCCGCGGGCGCATGCGCAGTCGCACACCGGAAGTGGGGCGGAAGTGACGCGACGGACGAAAACCGGAAGTGGGGCGGCAAAGAACCGCCAGCACCTTTACAAGTCAATTTTATACGTTTTTAACACCTAATCTGCTCACTAATCAATGCCTTGTGAATGTATATACATATATCAGTAAATTGAAACAATAGATTTGTTAATATATGAATTTTTAACCTATTGCACAATATGATGATTAAATTAACAGGAAGTGATGTCACAATCATTATGTGATTAATACCAGTATAAATAGGAGTCCAGTCTCATTCTGCCTTTACCCCTTGATGAAGTCTTAAGGACGAAACGCGTTGGGCTACCTGGCAGTGACCTTTTACCAAGTTAAGTTAAAATTGTTTTACAGAGTTTTAAACATATTTTAACTGGTATTTTAAAGCATTGTGTATGTTGTTTTAAATCCCATTTTTTAAGAAGAACTGCTGTTTAGATTTTAGCTCTATATGTAATTAATATCTGTTTTAGTGTCTAAATAAACACCCCCCCTTTTTTAAATCACCTTCTGATCTGGTTACTCGTTATTAGATACACTTTTTAGATCCATATTTATTGAACTATTTTAAGACACCGACGGTCGCTATATCCCCCACCCCCCTGTGTGCATATATATATATATATATATATATATATATTAGAGATGAGCGGGTTCGGTTCGTTAATCCGAACTTCTCCTATTTTACACGGGTCCGAGGCAGCCTCAGATCTTCCCGCCTTGCTTGGTTAACCCGAACGAGGCCAAACGTCATCATCCCGCTGTCGGATTCTCGCGAGATTCACATTCCATATAAAGAGCCGCGCGTTGCCGCCATTTTCACTCGTGCATTGGAGATTGAACGGAGAGGACGTGGCTACGTTCTCTCACTCAAAAGCTCCGTATCTCTGCTCAGTGTGTTGCAAATATCTGTGCTCAGTGTGCTGCAAATATCTGTGCTCAGTGTGCTGCAAATATCTGTGTTCTCTGCCTGAAAACGCTCCATATCTGTGCTCAGTGTGCTGCAAATATCTACGTTCTCTGCCTGAAAAGCTCCATATCTGTGCTCAGTGTGCTGCAAATATCTGTGCTCAGTGTGCTGCATTGTGGGGACCACCAGTATATAATTATAGTAGTACAGTACAGTAGGCCATTGCTGTATCTTGCAGCTCCGTGTCAGACTCAGTTCTAGACAGTATCCTGATCATCAGTGCTCAATATCTGCTGTATTGTTGTGTGACCAGTATATACTATATATAGTAGTACAGTGCAGCATTTTGGTGACCACCAGTATAGTTGTACAGTACAGTAGTCCATTGCTGTATCTTGCAGCTCCATGTCACTGCAAGTATCCATATCTGTGCTGCATTGTTGTGAGCAGTATATATAGTAGTACAGTGCAGCATTTTGGTGACCAACAGTATATAGTTGTACAGTACAGTAGGCCATTGCTATTGATATAATATTACTGGCATATAATTCCACACATTAAAAATGGAGAACAAAAATGTGGAGGATGAAATAGGGAGAGATCAAGATCCACTTCCACCTAGTGCTGAAGCTGCTGCCACTAGTCATGGCAGAGACAATTCAATGCCATCAACGTCGTCTGCCAAGGCCGATGCCCAATGTTATAGTAGAGAGCATGTAAAATCCAAAAAACAAAAGTTCAGTAAAATGACCCAAAAATCTAAATTAAAAGCGTCCGAGGAGAAGCGTAAACTTGCCAATATGCCATTTACGACACGGAGTGGCAAGGAACGGCTGAGGCCCTGGCCTATGTTCATGGCTAGTGGTTCAGCTTCACATGAGGATGGAAGTACTCATCCTCCAGCTAGAAAACTGAAAAGAGTTAAGATGGCAAAAGCACAGCAAAGAACTGTGCGTTCTTCTAAATCACAAATCCCCTAGGCTTAAATCCTACGTTGTATCTCTCTTTCCGGCAGACACAAGTCTGCAGAGGTTCAAAGATCTGCTGGTGAGGAAATTGTCAGGTCAAGCGGAACGTGACCCGTCAACAGCTCCTCCTTCACATTCTCCCGCAACTGGGGCTGCGAGGAAAAGGATAAGAATTCCGAGCCCACCCGCTGGCGGTGATGCATGGCAGTCAGGAGCGAGTGCTGACATCTGGTCCGGCCTGAAGGACCTGCCAACGAGTACTGACATGTCGTCTACTGTCACTGCATATGATTCTGTCACCATTGAAAGAATGGTGGAGGATTATATGAGTGACCGCATCCAAGTCAGACAGTCCGTACGTATACTGGCAGGAAAAAGAGGCAATTTGGAGGCCCTTGCACAAACTGGCTTTATTTTACCTAAGTTGCCCCCCCTCCAGTGTGTACTCCGAAAGAGTGTTTAGTGCAGCCGGTCACCTTGTCAGCGATCGGCGTACGAGGTTACTTCCACAAAATGTGGAGAAGATGATGTTCATCAAAATGAATTATAATCAATTCCTCCGTGGAGACATTCACCAGCAAT
This sequence comes from Pseudophryne corroboree, assembly GCF_028390025.1. Taxonomy (NCBI): domain Eukaryota; kingdom Metazoa; phylum Chordata; class Amphibia; order Anura; family Myobatrachidae; genus Pseudophryne; species Pseudophryne corroboree. The sequence continues at coordinate 494,154,454 of NC_086445.1, forward strand.
TGCCTCCAGAAAGTACACAGGGACCTGTGATGGTGGATTCCAGTGGGGACGAATTAATACTCTGTGAGGAGGGGGATGTACACAGTGAAAGGGGTGAGGAATCGGACGATGAGGAGGAGGTGGACATCTTGCCTCTGTAGAGCCAGTTTGTGCAAGGAGAGATTGATTGCTTCTTTTTTGGTGGGGGCCCAAACCAACCAGTCATTTCAGCCACAGTCGTGTGGCAGACCCTGTAGCTGAAATGATGGGTTTGTTAAAGTGTGCATATCCTGTTTATACAACATAAGGGTGGGTGGGATGGCCCAAGAACAATTCCATCTTACACCTCTTTTTTATTTTTATTTATCTTTGCATCATGTGATGTTTGGGGCCAATTTTTTTAAGTGCCATCCTGTCTGATACTGCAGTGCCACTCCTAGATGGGCCTGGTATTTGTGCCGTCCACTTGGGTCGCTTAGCATAGTCATCCAGCGACCTCGGTGCAAATTTTAGGACTAAAAATAATATTGTGAGGTGTTCAGAATAGACTGGAAATGAGTGTAAATTATGGTTATTGAGGTTAATAATACTATAGGATCAAAATTACCCACAAATTCTATGATTTAAGCTGTTTTGAAAAAAAAACACCCGAATCCAAAACACACCCGAATCTGACAAAATATTTTAAGGGAGGTTTTGCCAAAACGCGTCCGAATTCAAAACACAGCCGCGGAACCGAATCCAAAACCCGAAAAATTTCCGGTGCACATCTCCAATATATATATATATATATATATATATATATATATATATATATATACATACACACACACACACACACACACACACACACACACACACACACTGTATCTACATATGGGGTCTGGTGGGATATTTAATTGCATGTGTATATACACACTCACATACTGTACATATATTAGTTTTCTCCTTATTGTGTTCCATCCTCCGTCTGTAAGTTCATTACTGAACCCCCTCCTTCATATGTACTGTATTGTTCTCCAGTGCCTGTGTTTTCCCTATTATGATGTTTACAAGTGCAAACAACCCATCAGGCTCTAAGATCTGTACTGTATGTGGTCCCGCAGAAACCCCCATGGGTTAAACATAGAAACATAGAGTTTGACGGCAAATAAGAACCACTTGACCCATCTAGTCTGCCCCTTTTTTACCATATTTTGACCTCAAACTTTGTAAGGATAGCCTTATGTCTATCCCATGCATGTTTAATTTCCTCTACTGTCAAAGCCTCTACCACCTCTGATGGGAGGCTATTCCACTTGTCCACTGCCCTTTCTGTGAAGTAATATTTCCTCAAATTCCCTCTGAACCCACCTCCTTCCAGTTTTAGTGATTGTCCTCGTGTTCTAATACTTCTCTTCATTTGGAGAATGTTTCCCTCCTGGAACTATGTTAAAACTAGTGATGTGCACCGGAAATTTTTCGGGTTTTGGTTTCGGTTCCGAGGCCGTGTTTTGGATTCGGACACGTTTTGGCAAAACCTCCCTGAATTTTTTTTGTAGGATTCGGGTGTGTTTTGGATTTGCGTGTTTTTTTTACAAAAAACCCTCAAAAACAGCTTAAATCATAGAATTTGGGGGTCATTTTGATCCCATAGTATTATTAACCTCAATAACCATAATTTCCACTCATTTTCAGTTTATTCTTAACACCTCACACCTCACAATATTATTTTTAGTCCTAAAATTTACACCAAGGTCGCTGGATGGCTATGCTAAGCGACACAAGTGGCCGACACAAACACTTGGCCCATCTAGGAGTGGCACTGCAGTGTCAGACAGGATGGCACTTCAAAAAAATAGTCCCCAAACAGCACATGATGCAAAGAAAAAAAAGAGGCGCACCAAGGTCGCTGTGTGACTAAGCTAAGCGACACAAGTGGCCGACACAAACACCTGGCCCATCTAGGAGTGGCACTGCAGTTTTCTAGCGAGAGGATGAGTGCTTCCATCCTCATGTGAATCTGAACCACTAGCCATGAACATAGGCCAGGGCCTCAGCCGTTCCTTGCCACTCCGTGTCGTAAATGGCATATTGGCAAGTTTACGCTTCTCATCAGACGCTTTCAATTTTGATTTTTGGGTCATTTTACTGAACTTTTGTTTTTTGGATTGTACATGCTCTGTACTATGACATTAGGCATCGGCCTTGGCAGACGACGTTGATGGCATTTCATCGTCTCAGCCATGACTAGTGGCAGCAGCTTCAGCACGAGGTAGAAGTGGATCTTGATCTTACCCTATTTTAACCTCCACATTTTTGTTCTCCATTTTTTAATGTGTGGAATTATATGCCAGTATCAATAGCAATGGCCTACTACTATATATACTGCGCACAACTGAAATGCACCACAGGTATGGATGGATAGTATACTTGACGACACAGAGGTAGGTAGAGCAGTGGCCTTCCGTACCGTACTGCTATATATACTGGTGGTCACTGTCAGCAAAACTCTGCACTGTACTCCTCCTATATAATATACTGGTGGTCCCCAGTGCCCACAATAAAGCAGTGTGAGCACAGATATATGCAGCACACTGAGCACAGATATGGAGTGTTTTTCAGGCAGACAACGTATACTGGTGGTCACTGGTCAGCAAAACTCTGCACTATACTCCTCCTATATAATATACTGGTGGTCCCCAGTGCCCACAATAAAGCAGTGTGAGCACAGATATATGCAGCACACTGAGCACAGATATGGAGTGTTTTTCAGGCAGACAACGTATACTGGTGGTCACTGGTCAGCAAAACTCTGCACTGTACTCCTCCTATATAATATACTGGTGGTCCCCAGTGCCCACAATAAAGCAGTGTGAGCACAGATATATGCAGCACACTGAGCACAGATATGGAGTGTTTTTCAGGCAGATAACGTATACTGGTGGTCACTGGTCAGCAAAACTCTGCACTGTACTCCTCCTATATAATATACTGGTGGTCCCCAGTGCCCACAATAAAGCAGTGTGAGCACAGATATATGCAGCACACTGAGCACAGATATGGAGTGTTTTTCAGGCAGACAACGTATACTGGTGGTCACTGGTCAGCAAAACTCTGCACTGTACTCCTCCTATATAATATACTGGTGGTCCCCAGTGCCCACAATAAAGCAGTGTGAGCACAGATATATGCAGCACACTGAGCACAGATATGAAGTGTTTTTCAGGCAGACAACGTATACTGGTGGTCACTGTCAGCAAAACTCCGCACTATACTCCTATATAATACAGCTGCTCCCCAGTCCCCACAATTAAGGAATAAGCACAAATATTTTTGCATCAAAATTAATAAACGGAGAGGACGCCAGCCACGTCCTCTCCCTAACATTTCCAATGCACGAGTGAAAATGGCGGCATTGCTCGGCTGCTTATATAGAATCCGAATCTCGCGAGAATCCGACAGCGGGATGATGACGTTCGGGCGCGCTCGGGTTAACCGAGCCATACGGGGAAATCTGAGTATGCCTCGGACCCGTGTAAAATTGGTGAAGTTCGAGGGGGTTCGGTTTCCGAGGAACCGAACCCGCTCATCACTATAAGAAAGGTGATTGCTGTCATAAATTAAGAAGGAAGTCCAAGTATAGAGCATTTTGTCACTCCTGGAATGGGTCATGTTGGGATGTATGGATTGTGTATATTTAATTGAAACCAATGGTTTATATAAGATGTAAACTATTACTTTAATAGTGCCTGAGTACTGTTTATATCTCTACCTAATTTTCTTGTAGTGGAAAGACAATTTAAACAACCTTAAAATACACATAGAAAAATAAAATCTATAATTTATCTTGTCACATGCAGGGATAGCAGCAACCTCTGTACTACTTACACGCTGGGACAGGACTCAGGAGGTCTCTTTCTAGACCCTCATTAGATAATAGGTTACACAGGACGCAGACACTCAGTGGATCCCTATGTCACTTACAGCTCTCTTCCCTTACTAGCTCTCCTCTGGTCGGAAAACTCCATAGATAGCTCATAAAACCTGATACGCCTCTGTCTCTGCCTGGCTACACTGCATACTATCCTGCTCACATTCTGGCTGCCTGGTTCTGCTGCTGCATAAGAGGGAAAGCTAGTGATGTCAGTGTCCTCTTTCCGGGGGGGGGAGGGGCTGTCCCTTGACGAAGGGGGCCCAGGGTACAGTATGTCCTCCGCCCTCCCTCCCATTAATCTGCCTGTGAGCCCCTGTCTTAATGCATCTAGAGAGACAACTCCCTGCAGCAGTTATTAATTTTATGCACCAAAATAGAGCCCTACATCATTTTCTGAGCCATAGTAGTTAATGTTAAGCCCTATAATAGAGCAATAGTTTATTTTACAAACCATAGTAGTGCCCTAGATCACATTATTTCTCATTGCAGGGGTGCCAGAACACATTATGCAATACATTACCCACAAGTCACGTTATGTCATATATTGCCTCCAATTTATTTAATACCACATTACAATGAGCAGGTCCACAGTCATACCTAGATATAATATAAGCCTCCAAGGAAAAAGTTTGTAAGGGCCCCTATGTATCACCCAATGGTGAAAAAAATTATATAAAACACATCTAACTGTGACAGGGAAGGTGGGCCCCTCTCAGCTGTAGGCCCCATAGCAGCTGCTCTTCCTGCACCTATGGTACCTACACGCTTAGCTGGAGCTATTCACCAATCAAAGTTTAGCATTTTCTACCTTCCTTCCAGGCTGCAGCCAGACAGTGAATGCTGATTGGTGGGTGGGTGGCGTTATCCACCAATTAAAGTGATTATAGCCATTAACTGTATGGAAGCATGAGGAGAGTAAATTATTATTTGAATTTATTCATGATAATAGGTGGGGTCCCAGTGGATTGCTTTTCCCAGGGACTACAATGCTGTTAAGACCAGGGCCGGTTCTACACCTTGCGGCGCCCAGTGCGAAAGTTTCCACTGGCGCCACGGCAAAACAGTTTGTGAAAATTAGGGGCGTGGCCACAGTTATGCCCCCAGTAGCTGTGCCCCCAGATTTTCCCCAAGTAGTTGTGCACCCCAGTTGATTTGCCCCCATTAGTTGTGCCCCCCTGTAGATTTGCCCCAGTAGCTGTGCCCACAGTAGTTGTGCCCCCAGCAGCTGTGCCCCCTGTAGATCTGCCCCCAGTAGCTGTGCCCCCTGTTGTAGTGCCCCCAGTAGTAGCAACGCTTTCAAACCCTAAAAGAAAAAAAAACTATACTTACCAGCCCCGCTCCTGTTTCTGGACCGCTGCTTCTGCTGTCTCCGGGCGCCGGCTCCTCTCTATGGGAGAGACGTCATGACGTCTCTCCCATAGCAGCGCTGCACTGACACTAGGGGTCAATTTTGACCTCTAGCATCAGTCAGGGACGCCGGCTGTAGGAGTAGGAACCAACTTCTCAGTTAGTTTAATGGCTCTGCTTCCGCTGACAGGACACTATTAGCTCCTGAAGGGTACTGAACACAGCCCTTGCCTGGCTGCTGCTCACTCCCACAGCACTGCCGTCACCCCCTAACAGAGCCAGAAGTCAGAAGGCTGGTGAGTATTAACCGGAGACCTGCAGAGAGGGGCCCTCCGGTCATCATGGCGGCATAAAGGTACCAGCGCAGCGCGGGACGCTGCGCATGCGCAGCAACATGTCTCTCAGCACAGGGTGCAGGGCACGTGGGGGGGGGGGGGCGCTCTGAGGAACATGATAAATCCTTACTCTCACTGGCAAAATGTACATGCATGTGAGCCGCTGATGTACACTACCCCCGCCAGTATAAATATTACTGTGGCTGAACCGCGCCATTACAGGGGGCGGGGCTTCCCCTCAGAATTGCTTGTAACACTCATTTGGCGCCATTTTCTCCTCACAGAGATGCCGGAACGCTGATCCTACAAGCTGCTTCTCCTCGCACATCGCTGATACAAGTACCAGGGTGTTATAGAAGGGGAGGGGAGCGCATAATTTATTGAAGTCTGCGGGCTTCACATTGGATAAAAAGCGCTGTTTTGGTATATATGTATATTCATTGTATGTAATACATATAGGGCGCGTGGTATGGACTGGCAATCCCCTGTGGGTCTCTCTGACAGACTTTAGGTAGATCTGTCCCCAATAGCTCCCCTGTATGTGTGTGTGAGTGGTGTGACTGAACACGTGTGTAACAGGTCTAGAGAAAGTTCTTCCCCAGAGGAAACCATTTTGGAACCACAAGAGTGTTCTGAGCCTGTGTGGGTGTGAAAGCTGCAGAGTAATATGTAAATTCTCTGAGTCTGAACAACAGACAAAGCAAGACAGTCTGTGGAGGATGCTCTGTTTGCTGATTCCTCCACGTCACCGACTCGGGACCCCTCCTGTTCCCAGAAAAGGTCTCTGACCCAAATTATGCAAAGGGACACTGACACAAATTCCGACACTAAAGTCGACACTGAAGATTTGAGGGGGGTAGATCCCAAACTGTCTAAGAGCATTCAATGTATGATAGTCACTATAAAAGAGGTGTTGGAATTTCCTGATACAACACCTCCACCTGAGGAAAAAGATTATCTTAAATTAAATAAAAAACAGGTGGTAACTTTTCCTCCGTCTAAGGATAGCGTACCCTTTCCCTGAAGAGGATAGGCGTAAGTGGGAGTCACCCCCAATGATAGACACCTCAGTCTCTAGGTTGTCAAAGAAAATAATTTGACCTGCCCCAGAGTCAGCTTCATTAAAAGAACCTGCTGACCGCAAATTAGAGACAACTTTAAAGTCCATCTATGTTGCTACGGGTACGTTACTCAGGCCCGCGATTGCTTCTGCATGGGTAGGTAACGCAGTGGAAAAGTGGGCAGACAATTTAATTGTTAATATTGACACGGTCGATAAAGATATGATGCAAATTCTAGGTTGATGCAAAGATTCTGCAGGTTACTTGGTTGAGGCTGTGAAGGACATGGGCATACTGGGCTCAAGGAACACTACTATGGCGATTTCAGACGCAGGGCGCTCTGGATCCGCCAATGGAATGCTGATGCTGAATCCAAAAGAAATATTGGGCGCTCCCCTACAATGGTGAGGCCCTCTTTGGAAACTAGATGCCATGATATCAACTACTACATCTGGCAAGTCAGCATTTCTGCCGTCGGCAGCTACACCGGCTAAAAAAAAAAAAAAAAAAAGTATATCATTCTTATACTATGCAGTCCTTACGGCCCAACAAGTACAAAAAGGCTAAGAGTACCCCTTTTGTCACAGGAAAAGGGAGAGGAAAAGGTAGAAAATCTACAACACCGTCAAGCTCCCAGGAGCAGAAGTCAGCAACTACTTCTACAAAAGCCACAGCATGACGCTGGGGCTCCTCTGCGGGAGTGCGAATGGGTGGTGGCACGTCTTTTATATTTCAGCCAGGTCTGGCTTCACTCAGACCTGGACCCTTGGATATTACAGATAGTATCGCAAGGTTACAGGTTGGAATTTCAGGACCTTCCGCCATGCCGATTTTTTCAAATCAGCCTTGCCAGTTTCTGATCAGGATGGCACAAATGTCCTGAACGCAATACACAAATTATGTCATGACAAAATAATTGCCTTGGTTGCTGCCGAACAAAGAAACCAAGGTTTTTATTCAAGCCTGTTTGTGGTACCGAAGCCAGATGGCTTGGTCAGACCGATTTTAAACCTAAAATCTCTGAATCTTTATTTGAAAAGGTTCAAATTCAAGATGGATTCCTTGAGAGCGGTGATTTCCAGCTTGGAAGAAAAGGAATTTCTGGTGTCTGTGGACATCAAGGATGCTTACTTGCATGTCCCCATTTGCCCGCCACATCAAGCATACCTGAGGTTTGCGGTTCAGGATTGCCACTACCAATTCCAGACATTACCGTTCGGGCTCTTCACGGCTCCGAGAATATTCACCAAGGTGATGGCGGAGATGATGGTTCCCCTTCGCAAACAAGGAGTCAACATAATTCCATAATTGGACGATCTCCTCATAAAAGCGAGATCCAGGGACAAGCTACTCCAGAACATAGCATTGTCCCCGAAGGTGCTTCAACAGCACGGTTGGTTCATCAACTTTCCAAAATCGCAGTTCGAACCGACAATGAGATTATCATTTTTGGGAATGATACTGGACATCGAGATACAGAGAGTATTTCTACCGGTGAAAAAGGCTCAGGACATCCAGAGCATGGTCAAACAACGTTTGAGACCAAGAACAGTATCAATTCATCAGTGCATTCGCCTGTTGGGGAAAATGGTAGCAGTTTACGATGCGCTACAATACGGCCGTTTCCATGCCAGGGTCTTCCAGTGGGACCTTCTGGACAAGTGGTCAGGGTCGCATCTCCACATGCATCAAACGATAATCTTGTCAGCGAAAGCCAGAATTTCGCTCCTGTGGTGGCTACAAATTTCTTACCTCCTGGAGGGACGCAGGTTCGGGATTCAGGCCTGGATCCTGGTGACCATGGATGCAAGTCTCCAAGGATGGGGAGCAGTCACGCAAGGCGAAAGCTTCCAAGGAAGAGGGTCAAGTTAAGAAACTCGCCTTCACATAAACATTCTGGAGTTGAGAGCCGTGTACAACAGTCTTCATAAAGCGACACACCTTCTTCAAGGTTGTCCGATACAGATCCAGTCATACAATGTAACGGCAGTAGCTTACATAAACCGTCGAGGCGGAACAAAAAGCAGAGCAACAATGGCAGAGGTGACAAAGATACTCCTCTGGGCAGAAAGACATGCAAAAGCTCTGTGTCGGCAATTTTCATTCCGGGAGTGGACAACTGGGAAGCAGACTTCTTCAGCAGACACGATCTCCATCCAGGAAAATGGGGCCTCCACCAAGAAGTCTTTGCGGAGGTGGCAAGTTGTTGGGGTGTTCCTCAAGTGGATATGATGGCATCACGCCGCAACAAGAAGCTTCAGAAATATTGTTCCAGGTCAAGAGACCTACAAGCAATAGCGATAGATGCACTGGTGACCCAGTGGGTGTTTCAGTCGGTGTATCTGTTCCCTCCATTTCCACTTACTCCAAAAGTTCTCAAGATCATCAGAAGAACAGGAGTTCATGCAATACTCATTGCTCCGGACTGACCAAGGAGGGCTTGGTATCAAGATCTTCAAGAGTTATTAATGGAAGATCCTCGGCCTCTTCCTCTTCGCGAGGACCTGTTTCAGCAGGGGCCATTAGTTTATCAGGACTTACCGCGGTTGCGTTTGACGGTATGGCTGTTGAGCGCCAGATCCTAGCCCATAAGGGTATTCCCAATGAAGTTATTCCCACACTTATTTTGGCCAGGAAAGGGGTAACGTCCAAACATTACCATCGTATTTGGATAAAATATATTATCTTGGTGTGTAACCAAGAAGTCTCCTGCGGTGGAGTATCAATTAGGACGACTTCTCCTATTTCTACAGGCAGGTGTGGATGCTTGATTGAGATTAGGATCTATCAAGGTTCAGATTTCGGCATTGTTGGTTTTCTTTCAGAAACAATTGACTTCTCTTCCTGAGGTCCAGACGTTCGTGAAAGGGGTTCTGCGCATCCAACCTCCCTTTGTGCCTCCTGCGGCTCCATGGGATCTTAATGTGGTGTTGCAGTTCCTTAAATCGGACTGTTTTGAGCCTCTGCAAGAGGTGGAGTTAAAGTTCTCACTTGAAAAGTGGTCATGCTGTTGGACTTGGCTTCAGGCAGACGAGTGTCTGAGTTAGGAGCTTTGTCACAGAGTCCTTATTTGATATTTCATGAAGATAGGGCTGAACTGAGAACACGTCAGCACTTTCTTCCGAAAGTTCCGTCTTCTTTTCATATCAACCAACCAATGGTGGTGCCAGTAGCTTCTGACACCTCAGCCGTCTCAAGGTGCTTGGATGTCGTCAGAGCGCTGAGGACTTATGTTGCAAGAACGGCTCGGATAAGGAAAACAGAATCTCCGTTTGTACTCTATGACCCCAACAAGATTGGGGGTCCTGCTTCTAAGCAGACTATTGCGCGCTGGATCAGGGGTACTATTCAGCACGCTCATTCCACGGCAGGATTGCCATTACCGACTTCGGTAAAAGCCCACTACAAGGAAAGTGGGTTCGTCCTGGGCGGCTGCCCGGGGGGTCTCGGCTTTGCAAATCTGCCGAGCTGCTACTTCGTTGGGTGCAAACACATTTGATACATTTTATAAGTTTGACACCTTGGCTGGTGACAACCTTCAATTTGGTCAGTCAGTTCTGCAGGAACATTAGCACTTTCCCGTCCGTACTGGGAGTTTTGGTATATCCCCATGGTACAAAAATGGACCCCAGCATCCTCTAGGACGTAAGAGAAAATAGGATTTTAAATACCTGCCGCCCAGTGCTCATTTTTCCTGCTGATTACGTTTATCTTTTTGCACATTGTTTCATGTGTTCAGTTGTTAATAGCTGTTGCGTTATGCATGCTGGTTGTCATGACTTATGTTAAAGTCCAAGTTAGCCGACATGTTGTTTATGGATGGTGTGAGCTGGTGTGAATCTCGCCACAAGTTTAATACTAATTCCTCTCTCGAGAATGTCCGTCTCCTCAGGCACAGTTCCTATACTGAGGTTTGGAGGAGGGGCATAGAGGGAGGAGCCAATTCACACTGTTGAAAAGTCTTGAGGTGCCGAAGGCTCCTGTGGAACAGTCTATACCCCATGGTACTAAAATGGACCCCAGCATCCTCTACGGACTACGAGAAAAGGATTTACCAGCAGGTAATTAAAATCCTATTTTTCCATGTAGTCCTCTTTTATGCCAGGAAAGTAATAGCAACGTATTGAGTATGTGTGATGAAAGCGTTGTTCCCTCATCACAGTTTTGTTCTCTTTTGTGTAAAACTTAAACATAAATTTGTTGCCCCATACAGGCCCTGCAAAACCGGGCTGGTTCAAGTTCTCTCTGCAGCCTAGGCAAAGCTTCAGCCTAGTGCCCCCTTACCTGCAAACCCCACCACCACCTTGCGGAGGGGAGATACAGGTGGCCACTATGTGGGCTGGGGTGAATTACATCATTATACATATACAGAGAAAAGGGACAACACTCATGTACTTTTAAAGTGTAAACAAAGTCACAAATCCTTCAGTGACGAACATTGACCATTCTTTCTGCCTATGTATACACACTAGCTGGTGTGTTGGAAATTGTATAGGACACTGAGGCCAATTTCAAATTTTTGCTGAGTGCCAGGATTATACAATGCTCAAAAAGATAAAGGGAACACTAAAATAACACATCCTAGATCTGAATAAATGAAATATTCTTATTAAATACTTTGGGGCAAATGTATTAACCTGGAGAACGCATAAGGAAGTGATAAACCAGTGATATGTCCAAGGTGATAAAGGCACCAGCCAATCAGATCCTAACTGTTAATTTACATATTGGAGCTGATTGGCTGGTTCCTTTATCACCTTGCACATATCACTGGTTTATCACTTCTTTATGCCGTCTCCAGGTTAATACATCTGCCCCTTTGTTCTTTACATAATTGAATGTGCTGACAATAAAATCACACAAAAATTATCAATGGAAATCAAATTTATTAACCCATGGAGGTCTGGATTTGGAGTCACACTCAAAATTAAAGGGCAAAAACACACTACAGGCTGATCCAACTTTGCTGTAATGTCCTTAAAACAAGTCAAAATGAGGCTCAGTAGTGTGTGTGGCCTCCACGTGCCTGTATGACCTCCCTACAATGCCTGGGCATGCTCCTGATGAGGTGGCGGATGGTCTCCTGAGGGATCTCCTCCCAGACCTGGACTTAAGCATCCGCCAACTCCTGGACAGTCTGTGGTGCAACGTGGCATTGGTGGATGGAGCGAGACATGATGTCTCAGATGTGCTCAATTGGATTCAGGTCTGTGGAACGGGCGGGCCACTCCATAGCATCAATGCCTTCGTCTTGCAGGAACTGCTGACACACTCCAGCCACATGAGATCTAGCATTGTCTTGCATTAGGAGGAACCCAGGGCCAACCGCACCAGCATATGGTCTCACAAGGGGTCTGAGGATCTCATCTCGGTACCTAATGGCAGTCAGTTTACCTCTGGCGAGCACATGGAGGGCTGTGCGGCCCCCCAAAGAAATGCCACCCCACACCATTACTGACCCACTGCCAAACCGGTCATGCTGGAGGATGTTGCAGGCAGCAGAACGTTCTCCTTGGCGTCTCCAGACTCTGTCACGTCTGTAACATGTGCTCAGTGAGAACCTGCTTTCATCTGTGAAGAGCACAGGGCGCCAGTGGCGAATTTTCCAATCTTGGTGTTCTCTGGCAAATGCCAAACGTCCTGCACGGTGTTGGGCTGTAAGCACAACCCCCACCTGTGGACGTCGGGCCCTCATACCACCCTCATGGATCCTGTTTCTGATCGTTTGAGTAGACACATGCACATTTGTGGCTTGCTGGAGGTCATTTTGCAGGGCTCTGGCAGTGCTCCTCCTGTTCCTCCTTGCACAAAGGCGGAGGTAGCGGTCCTGCTGCTGGGTTGTTGCCCTCCTACGGCCTCCTCCACTTCTCCTGATGTACTGGCCTGTCTCCTGGTAGCGCCTCCATGCTCTGGACACTACGCTGACAGACACAGCAAACCTTCTTGCCACAGCTCGCATTGATGTGCCATCCTGGATGAGCTGCACTACCTGAGCCACTTGTGTGGGTTGTAGACTCCGTCTCATGCTACCACTAGAGTGAAAGCACCGCCAGCTTTCAAAAGTGACCAAAACATCAGCCAGAAGCATAGGAGCTGAGAAGTGGTCTGTGGTCACCACATGCAGAACAACTCCTTTATTGGGGGTGTCTTGCTAATTGCCTATAATTTCCACCTGTTGTCTATTCCATTTGCACAACAGCATGTGAAATTGATTGTCAATCAGAGTTGCTTCCTAAGTGGACAGTTTGATTTCACAGAAGTGTGATTGACTTGGAGTTACATTGTGTTGTTTAAGTGTTCCCTTTATTTTTTTGAGCAGTGTGTATACATATATATATATATATATATATATATATTAGAGATGAGCGGGTTCGGTTCGTTAATCCAAACTTCACCTATTTTACACGGGTCCGAGGCAGCCTCAAATCTTCCCGCCTTGCTTGGTTAACCCGAACGAGGCCGAACGTCATCATCCCGCTGTCGGATTCTCGCGAGATTCACATTCCATATAAAGAGCCGCGCGTTGCCGCCATTTTCACTCGTGCATTGGAGATTGAACGGAGAGGACGTGGCTACGTTCTCTCACTCAAAAGCTCCGTATCTCTGCTCAGTGTGCTGCAAATATCTGTGCTCACTGTGCTGCAAATATCTGTGTTCTCTGCCTGAAAACGCTCCATATCTGTGCTCAGTGTGCTGCAAATATCTACATTCTCTGCCTGAAAAGCTCCATATCTGTGCTCAGTGTGCTGCAAATATCTGTGCTCAGTGTGCTGCATTGTGGGGACCACCAGTATATAATTATAGTAGTACAGTACAGTAGGCCATTGCTGTATCTTGCAGCTCCGTGTCAGACTCAGTTCTAGACAATATCCTGATCATCAGTGCTCAATATCTGCTGTATTGTTGTGTGACCAGTATATACTATATATAGTAGTACAGTACAGCATTTTGGTGACCACCAGTATAGTTGTACAGTACAGTAGTCCATTGCTGTATCTTGCAGCTCCGTGTCACTGCAAGTATCCATATCTGTGCTGCATTGTTGTGAGCAGTATATATAGTAGTGCAGTGCAGCATTTTGGTGACCAACAGTATATAGTTGTACAGTACAGTAGGCCATTGCTATTGATATAATATTACTGGCATATAATTCCACACATTAAAAATGGAGAACAAAAATGTGGAGGATGAAATAGGGAGAGATCAAGATCCACTTCCACCTAGTGCTGAAGCTGCTGCCACTAGTCATGGCAGAGACAATTCAATGTCATCAACGTCGTCTGCCAAGGCCGATGCCCAATGTTATAGTAGAGAGCATGTAAAATCCAAAAAACAAAAGTTCAGTAAAATTACCCAAAAATCTAAATTAAAAGTGTCCGAGGAGAAGCGTAAACTTGCCAATATGCCATTTACGACACGGAGTGGCAAGGAACGGCTGAGGCCCTGGCCTATGTTCATGGCTAGTGGTTCAGCTTCACATGAGAATGGAAGCACTCATCCTCCAGCTAGAAAACTGAAAAGAGTAAAGATGTCAAAAGCACAGCAAAGAACTGTGCGTTCTTCTAAATCACGACTGTGGCTGAAATGACTGGTTGGTTTGGGCCCCCACCAAAAAAGAAGCAATCAATCTCTCCTTGCACAAACTGGCTCTACAGAGGCAAGATGTCCACCTCCTCCTCATAGTCCGATTCCTCACCCCTTTCACTGTGTACATCCCCCTCCTCACAGATTATTAATTCGTCCCCACTGGAATCCACCATCTCAGGTCCCTGTGTACTTTCTGGAGGCAATTGCTGGTGAATGTCTCCACGGAGGAATTAATTATAATTCATTTTGATGAACATCATCTTCTCCACATTTTCTGGAAGTAACCTCGTACGCTGATTGCTGACAAGGTGACCGGCTGCACTAAACACTTTTTCGGAGTACACACTGGAGGGGGGGCAACTTAGGTAAAATAAAGCCAGTTTGTGCAAGGGCCTCCAAATTGCCTCTTTTTCCTGCCAGTATACGTACGGACTGTCTGACGTGCCTACTTGGATGCGGTCACTCATATAATCCTCCACCATTCTTTCAATGGTGACAGAATCATATGCAGTGACAGTAGACGACATGTCAGTAATCGTTGGCAGGTCCTTCAGTCCGGACCAGATGTCAGCACTCGCTCCAGACTGCCCTGCATCACCGCCAGCGGGTGGGCTCGGAATTCTTATCCTTTTCCTCGCACCCCCAGTTGCTGGAGAATGTGAAGGAGGTGCTGTTGACGGGTCACATTCCGCTTGACTTGACAATTTTCTCACCAGCAGGTCTTTGAACCTCTGCAGACTTGTGTCTGCCGGAAAGAGAGATACAACGTAGGTTTTAAATCTAGGATCGAGCACAGTTGCCAAAATGTAGTGCTCTGATTTCAACAGATTGACCACCCGTGAATCCTGGTTAAGCGAATTAAGGGCTCCATCCACAAGTCCCACATGCCTAGCGGAATCGCTCTGTTTTAGCTCCTCCTTCAATGTCTCCAGCTTCTTCTGCAAAAGCCTGATGAGGGGAATGACCTGACTCATGCTGGCAGTGTCTGAACTGACTTCACGTGTGGCAAGTTCAAAGGGTTGCAGAACCTTGCACAACGTTGAAATCATTCTCCACTGCGCTTGAGTCAGGTGCATTCCCCCTCCTTTGCCTATATTGTAGGCAGATGTATAGGCTTGAATGGCCTTTTGCTGCTCCTCCATCCTCTGAAGCATATAGAGGGTTGAATTCCACCTCGTTACCACCTCTTGCTTCAGATGATGGCAGGGCAGGTTCAGGACTGTTTGCTGGTGCTCCAGTCTTCGGCACGCAGTGGCTGAATGCCGAAAGTGGCCCGCAATTCTTCGGGCCACCGAAAGCATCTCTTGCACGCCCCTGTCATTTTTTAAATAATTCTGCACAACCAAATTCAATGTATGTGCAAAACATGGGACGTGCTGGAATTTGCCCAGATGTAATGCACGCACAATATTGGTGGCGTTGTCCGATGTCACAAATCCCCTGGAGAGTCCAATTGGGGTAAGCCAATCTGCGACGATGATCCTCAGTTTCCGTAAGAGGTTGTCAGCTGTGTGCCTCTTATGGAAAGCGGTGATACAAAGCGTAGCCTGCCTAGGAACGAGTTGGCGTTTGCGAGATGCTGCTACTGGTGCCGCCGCTGCTGTTCTTGCTGCGGGAGGCAATACATCTACCCAGTGGGCTGTCACAGTCATATAGTCCTGAGTCTGCCCTGCTCCACTTGTCCACATGTCCGTGGTTAAGTGGACATTGGGTACAACTGCATTTTTTAGGACACTGGTGACTCTTTTTCTGACGTCTGTGTACATTTTCAGTATCGCCTGCCTAGAGAAATGGAATCTAGATGGTATTTGGTACCGGGGACACAGTACCTCAATCAAGTCTCTAGTTCCCTGTGAATTAACGGTGGATACCGGAAACACGGTTCTCACCATCCAGGCTGCCAAGGCGTGATTTATCCGCTTTGCAGCAGGATGACTGCTGTGATATTTCATCTTCCTCGCAAAGGACTGTTGGACAGTCAATTGCTTACTGGAAGTAGTACAAGTGGTCTTCCTACTTCCCCTCTGGGATGCCGATCGACTCCCAGTAGGCAACAACAGCAGCAGTAGGCGTTACACTCAAGGATGCATCAGAGGAATCCCAGGCAGGAGAGGACTCGTCAGACTTGACAGTGACATGGCCTGCAGGACTATTGGCTTTCCTGTGTATGGAGGAAATTGACACTGAGGGAGTTGGTGGTGTGGTTTGCAGGAGCTTGGTTACAAGAGGAAGGGATTTAGTGGTCAGTGGACTGCTTCCGCTGTCATCCAAAGTTTTTGAACTTGTCACTGACTTCTGATGAATGCGGTCCAGGTGACGTATAAGGGAGGATGTTCCTAGGTGGTTAACGTCCTTACCCCTACTTATTACAGCTTGACAAAGGCAACACATGGCTTGACACCAGTTGTCCGCATTTCTGTTGAAATAATTCCACACCGAAGAGGTGTTTTTTTTTTGTATTTTGACCAGGCATGTCAATGGCAATATTTGTCCCACGGACAACAGGTGTCTCCCCGGGTGCCTGACCTTAAAACAAACCACCTCACCATCAGAATCCTCGTCAATTTCCTCCCCAGCGCCAGCAACACCCATATCCTCATCCTGGTGTACTTCAACAGTGACATCTTCAATTTGACTATCAAGAACTGGACTGCGGGTGCTCCTTCCAGCACTTGCAGGGGGCGTGCAAATGGTGGAAGGCGCATCCTCTTCCCATCCAGTGTTGGGAAGGTTAGGCATCGCAACCGACACAATTGGACTCTCCTTGGGGATTTGTGATTTAGAAGAATGCACAGTTCTTTGCTGTGCTTTTGCCAGCTTAAGTCTTTTAATTTTTCTAGCAGGAGGATGAGTGCTTCCATCCTCAGGTGAAGCTGAACCACTAGCCTTGAACATAGGCCAGGGCCTCAGCCGTTCCTTGCCACTCCGTGTCGTAAATGGCACATTGGCAAGTTTACGCTTTTCCTCAGACGATTTTGATTTAGATTTTTGGGTCATTTTACTAAGCTTTATTTTTTTGGATTTTACATGCTCTCTACTATGACATTGGGCATCGGCCTTGGCAGACGACGTTGATGGCATTTCATCGTCTCGGCCATGACTAGTGGCAGCAGCTTCAGCACTAGGTGGAAGTGGATTTTGATCTTTCCCTCTTTTACCCTCCACATTTTTGTTCTCCATTTTTTAATGTGTGGAATTATATGCCAGTAATATATCAATAGCAATGGCCTACTACTATATATACTACGCACAACTGAAATGCACCACAGGTATGGATGGATAGTATACTTGACGACACAGAGGTAGGTAGAGCAGTGCCTTCTGTACCGTACTGCTATATAGTATATACTGGTGACCAGCAAACTGTGCAAAACTGAAATGCACCACAGGTATGGATGGATAGTATACTTGACGACACAGAGGTAGGTAGAGCAGTGGCCTTCTGTACCGTACTGCTATATAGTATATATATACTGGTGGTCAGCTAACTGTGCAAAACTGAAATGCACCACAGGTATGCATGAATAGTATACTTGACGACACAGAGGTAGGTAGAGCAGTGGACTACTGTACCGTACTGCTATATATATATATATATATATATATATATATAGTTATACTGGTGGTCAGCAAAATTCTGCACTGTCCTACTATATACTACAATGCAGCACAGATATGGAGCGTTTTTCAGGCAGGGAACGTATAATACTGGTGGTCACTGGTCAGCAAAACTCTGCACTGTCCTCCTACTATATAATACTGCTGGTCCCCAGTCCCCACAATAAAGCAATTAGCACACTGAGCACAGATATTTGCAGCACACTGAGCACAGTCAGATATGGAGCGTTTTTCAGGCAGAGAACGTAGATATTTGCACTTGCAGCACACTGAGCACAGATATTTGCAGCACACTGAGCACAGATATTTGCAGCACAATTTGCAGCCCACTGAACATAGAAACTGAGAGGACGCCAGCCACGTCCTCTCACGATCATCTCCAATGCACGAGTGAAAAATGGCAGCGACGCTCGGCTCCTTATATAGAATACGAATCTAGCGAGAATCCGACCGCGGGATGATGACGTTCGGGCGCGCTCGGGTTAACCGAGCAAGGCGGGAGGATCCGAGTTGCTCGGACCCGTGAAAAAAAAGGTGAAGTTCGTGCGGGTTCGGATCCCGAGGATCCGAACCTGCTCATCACTAGTTAGAATCTTTCAAATATGTCAAGGGTTTTATCATGTCCCCCATTACCCCTCTCTGTTCCAAACTACACATATTGTGAATTTTTAGTCTGGGCTACTTACCCAAAAGTTTCCTTGTTTTCTCTCATGATTGGCATAGTTCCTCCTTACAGGCGACAGCAGCATTGCAGCAACGCTGCTGGGTGCAGACATGTAGTCAGATGCTGCTTGCTGCTGGAGAGCCGGGATTATTATTATTACATTTTATTTATAAGGTGCCACAAGTGTTTTGCAGCGCCGTACAAAGGACAGCACAGGGAGACAAAATTTAACATTACAGTAAATAAATAACAAAAATAGAGTACAGGTAACAAAGAGCAGCACAATTCTCAAAAACTATACAGCTTAGATGTAAGTAGCGAGGGAGTGATCAGCATACTACTAGGGGCTGGCGGCCATAGATAGAGATGAGCTTTTACCAGCAGGAGAGAAAGCGGGTAAAGATGGTCGCTGAGTAGGAGAGGGCTGTGAGTGAAATGTGTCGAGAAGGGGGTTTTGATAACAAGAGGAAAGAGGGCCCTGCTCCTGATGAGCTAATAATCTAGTACGAATGGGCGACAGACAGATGACATGAGGTGCAAGCAAGCGGGAGGTAGCCTGATGGCAGGATGTAAGCAAAGCAGAGATGGTCAAGACATGAGGCTGGGGGATGAAGGAGCAGCCTCAGGACTAGGTTATGCATCGGAAGGGTACGCTTTGATGAATAGGTGGGTTTTCAGTGCCCGTTTGAAGCTTTGCAAGGTCGGGGAGAGTCTAATGGAACGGGGAAGTGCGTTCCACTGAAGGGGTACAACACGGGCAAAATCTTGAACTCGAGCATGGGAACCAGTGACCAGGGGAGGGGAGGGGCGCCGGTCATTGGTCGACCGTAAGGGGCGGGAGGGAGTATGAAGGGAGAGGAGGTTGGAGATGTAGGGAGCAGGGGAATTAGAGATGGCCTTGTATGTGAGGGTGAGGAGTTTGGAGGATTCTGTAGGGGAATGGTAGCCAGTGCAGATTATGTCGAAGGGGAGTGGCAGATGTGGAGCGGCGGGAGAGGAAGATAAGCCTAGCTGCGGAGTTGAGGATGGATTGGAGAGGAGCCAGATGGGAGCAAGTGAGAGCAGTGAGGAGAACGTTGCAGTAGTCGAACCGTGAGATGACCAGTGAGTGGATGATAAATTTAGTTACACTCTGGAAGAGAAATAGCCTGATGCGAGCAATGTTGCGTAGCTGGAACTGACAGGATTGTGCCAGAGCTTGCATGTGGGGTGCAAAAGAGAGGGAGGAGTCGAGTGACGCACAAGCAGCGGAGTTGGGGAATGTGGGAGATGATGGTGTTGTCAACAGTGATAGAGACAGAGGGGGACAGATCAGGAGAGGAGAGGTAGAGTTGCAGCATAGAGGTGGTAATGAAGGCCAAAGGAGTTAATGAGCGCACCCAGGGAAGAGGTGTACAGGGAGAACAGAAGGGGGCTGAGGACAGAACCCTGAGGCACACCAACAGGAAGGATGGAAGGGTCTGAGGTGGTGCTGGTGGCAGACACAGAGAAGGAGCGGTTAGTGAGGTAAGATGTTAACCAGTCCAGGACAGTGCTAGAGAGGCCAATGTTTTGGAGTTTGTGGAGGAGGAGAGGATGATCCACGGTGTCAAAGGCAGCAGAGAGGTCCAGAAGGATAAGCAGAGAGAAGTGGCCCATGGATTTGGATGAAAGCAAGTCATTAGTGACTTTCACCAGGGCAGTCTCAGTGGAGTGGAGTGGGCGAAAGCCAGATTGTAGTGGATCAAGGATGGAGTTGTCAGAGAGGTAACTTGTGAGACGGCAGTAGACCAGTCGTTCTAGTAGTTTGGAGGCGAATGGGAGAAGAGAGATGGAGCTAGTGGGTGATGAAGGGTCGATGTTTTGTTTTTTGAGAGTAGGTGAGACCAGAGCATGTTTGAATGGTAAGGGATAGATGCCGGTAGAGAGTGATAAGTTGAAGAAGTGAGCAAGGTGGGAGCAGGCAGTGGGGGAGAGGGAGTGAAGAAGACGGAAGGGGAGGGGGTCCAGGGGGCAGGTAGGGGGGGGGGGTAAGATGAGGGAGTAGACTTTCTTGTCTGTAATGGGATGGAAGAAGGGCAGGGTGGGTTAGATGGAGGGGAAGGATGATCCAGAGGCCTGGAGGAGGTGCATCAGGGCTATGAGGAGCGGTCATGGGGGCGCCCCTTGGGAGTCATAGTGGTCTATTCATGAAGCAGTGAAAAGAGTGGAGAAGTGAGCCTGTGGAGAAGTTGCCCATGGCAACCAATCAGCTGCTCCGTACAACTGTATATTATGCAAGTTATAAATGTTACCTCAATGCTGAATGGTTGCCATGTGCAACTTCTCCACTGGCTCACTTCTCCACACTTTTCACTGCCTCATGAATAGACCCCAATGTTACAACTGCCTCCTATGTGCCCTAGCGTGACTAGATGTTACATGTGTTAGCACGGAGGAAGCACTGAGACACTATGTGGTACAGCCTGATAGTAGCGGCTGCACCTGATTAGACTCGCAGCAGCAATCAGCGCAGTGTTAAAGGAGGAGGCCAAATATAGACATCCTGTAGCTGTTTTGCTAGATGAATTCAGTGGCGCCCTCCAGAGGCCAGCATCCCTAGGCAGCCGCCTAAAGCTGCCATATGGTAGAGCCAGCCCTGACCCCATATGTATGTGATTAGGCACAGTTTAAAGTGAACATATTAAAGGAATCCTGGACATTAATGTAAACATTTGTCTTTTTATACACTGGATACTGTATGGAATACAGTATTAATATTTAACACTATAGATGGTCTATAGTATAGACCACGCATGTCCAAACTGCGGCCCTCCAGCTGTTGTGAAACTACATATCCCAGCATGCCCTGACACAGTTTTGCTGTCAGAGAATGCTAAAGCTGTGTCAGGGCATGCATGTCACGATCCGGGTACTGAGATGCCATTTTCCCTTCTGGATGCATGTCCTTCATGTGCCTCTGCTGCAGCTCCTGTCTCTCTGGCCACCGCGTGCCGCTGGGCACATGTGATTTTGCTACTGCGGCCTTCATCGCCATTGTTACACCTTTCCTATAGTAGTTAATTACCCTTCTGTTCCTGTCTATGGGCGCAGCCATGATGGATTCTAATCACGTGTCATATTCCACCAATCCTCAGTGCTGCTGGAGCCCAGGTGCTATGGTCAGCCAATCCCTGCTGGCCATCCTGTATAAATAAGCTGCATCCACACCCAGAAGGTTGTCAGTGCTTTGTCTTCTGTGATTCCAGCCTGCAAGCTTCACTACAGACTTTCTCCTGCAATTCCATTCTGCAATTCAGCCTGACTCCCTGGTGATTACACTTAACCCTCTACAGTCTACTCTGATTCCTGTGTTCGAACTCTGGCTTATCAGTAGCCATCCTTCATTTCTCAGTTACCAGCGCACACCAGCTTCATTTCTCATTTACCTACGAACCCCAGCTTCATTTCTCATCTTCCAGCGAACCCTAGATTCATTTATTGTTTACAGAACTTTCCTCCATATTCCAAGTTACTAGTCTTAACCAGTTGTGCACCTAATTATCACTTGTGACTTTCTATCATTGTTTTGCACGTTATTTGACTTTTTATTTAATAAAAGCACTTAAGGCATTTCCAGTTGTCGTGGTCACACCCTTGGGCATTCATTGATACTGCCATTACGCATGTCCAGGAGTCCCATAGCTCCTCCTAAATTCAAGTACCCATCAGCCCCTACAACTGAGGCTCCCAGTCACGGTCACCAGCCCTCAGTTGTGACAGTAAGCACTGTCACAACTGATCCGGCCCGAGCAATTAGACTGATACAAGAACTGGCAATCCGCCTTGAACGTCAGGAGGCTGCTCAAGCCCATGTTGTTCGCCGTCTCCAGGACCTCTCCTCCCGGCTGGATGAAATTCAAGCGGCCCTCCGTGCGTCAGGGGCGTCCAGTGTGCCGACTCCAGTGCCTCCGGTGGTGTCCCCACCCACCATACCCGTTCCTGCTCCTTACCTTCACTTGCCGACACCTGCTAAGTTTGATGGGTCCCCAAAAGCCTGCAGGGGTTTCCTGAACCAGTGTGAGATCCACTTTGAGCTGCAGCCCAGCAGTTTTCCCACAGACCGCACTAAAGTGGCATACATCATCTCTCTACTCAGTGGTGCCGCCCTTGACTGGGCCTCACCTATATGGGAAAGGTCGGATGCCCTGCTGTCATCCTATGCTGACTTCGTGGCAACGTTCAGACGAATTTTCGATGAGCCAGGTCGAGTGACGTCAGCTTCTTCAGAGATCCTTCGGTTGCATCGGGATGCGAACTGTCGGGCAGTATTTGGTGCAATTCCAGACGTTGGCATCTGAAGTCTCCTGGAATGATGACGCTCTTTACGCAGCCTTCTGGGGAGGGCTATCCGAGCGTATCAAAGATGAGCTCGCTGCTAGAGACTTGCCTTTAACATTAAACAAGCTCATTTCCCTCTGCACTAAGGTCAATTTACGGTTCCATGAACGGGCAGTTGAACGAGGAAGATCCACATTTCCCAAGATTACTACTGTTTTCATTCCTTGTCAGCCATCTCCGTCTAGGGAGGAACTTATGCAGATAGGTCACTCTCGTTTATCTCCGGCAGAGCGTAGTAGACGTCTTGCTGAGCGTCTGTCTGTATTGTGCCGAATCTTCTTACGTTATCAAGTCCTGTCCCAAGCGTCCGGGACAACCCCAAGTCCTAGCCCACCAAGGGGAAGACCAGCTAGGAGTGACACATTTTTCTCCATCTTTAAGTAACTGCAATCTCTCAGTTTCTCTGCAGGTGGCTCAGCGTACAAAGAATCTCACTGCCTTATTGGATTCTGGAGCAGCCGGAAACTTTATTATAGAGAGGTTCGTTAAGCAGTGGTCTCTACCCACTGAGAGACTGTCATCTCCTATATCTCTAACTGCCGTGGACGGCAGTAGGATTCCTGATGCGGTGATTACCTCCAAGACCCTACCTATCCGTCTGAAGGTAGAGGCCCAGCATACAGAGTTGATTTCCTTCCAGGTTATCCCAAGGGCCACCCATCCTGTGGTCCTAGGCCTCCCATGGCTACGTCTGCATAACCCTCAAGTTGACTGGAAGTCGACCCGTATCCTGGCATGGGGTCCTTCTTGCTCAGAGACTGTCAGGTCCGGGTGTTTTTGTGAATCCGTTAACCCTGGACCAACCACAGGTGTAGGTGCTGGGGTATGAAGAAAGCAGGGAGGACGAAGAAAGTTCCGTTTCATATATTTATTGAAAATAACAATTCAGTAAATGTTAAATGACAAGTTGTTAATCATCATATTGTACTGACGTATTGCATGAATGGTAAAAATAATATGCAGGATAAATCTTAAAGAAAAAATAAAAGAAATGTTCATGGAACTGCGTTTAAAACAGACTTGAATGAATGTTGAATTGTCCAAATATAAACAAGCTTTGATGCTAAACTGTAGAATGTGTTTAACTGGGTAATGCAGACATGAAGAAATAACTGTAAGGATTTGCAATGAAGTTTTGAGAGTTAACTGAGAGACTGTGAAGAATTATCCTTGTTATGGCAACATAGAAAATAAAAGTACTGAATTGGGTTACTTGCGAGTTCCGGAGATCACTGTGAAACTGTAGCAGATGACAAGGTGATGAACGGGTTAAATGCAGAGTAGAACAAACGAACAGCTGAGGGTAGTGGAATCCTCCAAACTTTGTATGGTTGAAAGCAGGCAGACAAGGTAACCTCATGCAAGACTCTGGGAATCCAACTGTTTCCAGTAGGTGTGTGATTAACTGACAGCACAGCGGGGAGCCGGTGGATCTTTTAGCAGTGAAGGCTGCAGACGGACCTCTGGGAACGGAGGCGATATCTGGACCACGGGAATCACACAGGAATGCACGGAGGGAGCTCAGAGCTAGGGCATAGCGTTGATACAACAAAGCACTGGCCCAGAGTAACGTAATCCCAGCCTACTTAAAGGCAGCACAAGCACGGGATTGGCTTACACCTACCCACAGGTGTTTTCACAAGTGTTCTGTATTACTTATTTGGTCTTCAACATGGCCACCTCCTATACAGCAGACACACCGCAGTGCCTTAGGCCATTTGGTCCCCGCACTCCCAGTTCCCAGACTCTGCATTACCTGTGCCACTGATCACGCCGCGTCCCCACACGGCCGCACAGCACCGCGAGCAACCGCACTGGCAACGGATGAACCCCAGAACCCGCAGAGGTGAGAGACCGGTTCGTGACAGAGACTTGTCTCCAAAAAGAGTTTCCAGTTTGCATATCCTCCTACAAGTCTTCTGATGTTCCGTCTCCGCCATGCCAAGACTTCAAACTACAGTTTTGTCCAGGGTCACCAAATCACAAGGCTGATGCCCTTTCCCGCTCCTGGGAGCAAGAAAATGAGTCTGAGTCTACTGACAAGCATTATATTGTTGATCCAGTGGCATTCTCCGCAGTAAGGATGGACTCTATGCCCCCGCCAGGGAAAAGTTTTGTGAAGACGGCTTTCAGATGGAAGCTCTTGCATTGGGCACATTCCTCTCACTTTGCCGGACACGCGGGCATACGCAAGACCTTAAAATTCGTTTCCAGATCAAACTGGTGGCCGACCCTAAAAAAGGACATTGCTGAATTTGTGGCCTCCTGCCCAAAATGTGCCCAGCACAAAGTACCCCGCCAGTCACCCACTAGGCAACTGGTTTCCTTGTCTGTTCCTCATCGTCCGTAGGCTCATCCCTTGATAGATTCTGTCACGGATCTCCCACTTCCAAGTGGGCACAAGTCTTCATCCAAAAGTTCCATTCCAGATGGCCAGGTAAACTTAAGAAGTATCCTGGGGCCACTCCTAAAGGAGGGGGTGCTGTCACGATCCGGGTACTGAGACGCCATTTTCCCTTCTGGATGCACGTCCTCCATGTGCCTCTGCTGCAGCTCCTGTCTCTCTGGCCGCCGCGCGCCGCTGGGCGCATGTGATTTTGCTACTGCGGCCTTCATCGCCATTGTTACACCTTTCCTATAGTAGTTAATTCCCCATCTGTTCCTGTCTATGGGCGCAGCCATGATGGATTCTAATCACGTGTCATATTCCACCAATCCTCAGTGCTGCTGGAGCCCAGGTGCTATGGTCAGCCAATCTCTGCTGGCCATCCTGTATAAATATGCTGCATCCACACCCAGAAGGTTGTCAGTGCTTTGTCTTCTGTGATTCCAGCCTGCAAGCTTCACTACAGACTTTCTCCTGCAATTCCATTCTGCAATTCAGCCTGACTCCCTGGTGATTACACTTAACCCTCTACAGTCTACTCTGATTCCTGTGTTCGAACTCTGGCTTATCAGTAGCCATCCTTCATTTCTCAGTTACCAGCGCACACCAGCTTCATTTCTCATTTACCTACGAACCCCAGCTTCATTTCTCATCTTCCAGCGAACCCTAGATTCATTTATTGTTTACAGAACTTTCCTCCATATTCCAAGTTACTAGTCTTAACCAGTTGTGCACCTAATTATCACTTGTGACTTTCTATCATTGTTTTGCACGTTATTTGACTTTTTATTTAATAAAAGCACTTAAGGCATTTCCAGTTGTCGTGGTCACACCCTTGGGCATTCATTGCTACTGCCATTACGCATGTCCAGGAGTCCCATAGCTCCTCCTAAATTCAAGTACCCATCAGCCCCTACAACTGAGGCTCCCAGTCACGGTCACCAGCCCTCAGTTGTGACAGTAAGCACTGTCACAACTGATCCGGCACGAGCAATTAGACTGATACAAGAACTGGCAATCCGCCTTGAACGTCAGGAGGCTGCTCAAGCCCATGTTGTTCGCCGTCTCCAGGACCTCTCCTCCCGGCTGGATGAAATTCAAGCGGCCCTCCGTGCGTCAGGGGCGTCCAGTGTGCCGACTCCAGTGCCTCCGGTGGTGTCCCCACCCTCCATACCCGTTCCTGCTCCTTACCACACCCAGAAGGTTGTCAGTCCTTTCATTGTCTTCTGTGATTCCAGCCTGCAAGCTTCACTACAGACTTTCTCCTGCAATTCCATTCTGCAATTCAGCCTGACTCCCTGGTGATTACACTCTGCAGTGTAACCCGACTCTCCAGAGATTAACCTACAGTCTACTCTGATTCCTGTGTTCGAACTCTGGCTTTTCAGTATCCATCCTTCATTTCTCAGTTACCAGCGCACTCCAGCTTCATTTCTCATTTACCTACGAACCCCAGCTTCATTTCTCATCTTCCAGCGAACCCTAGCTTCATTTATTATTGACAGAACTTTCCTCCATATTCCAGGTTACTGGTCTTTACCAATTGTGCACCTAATTATCACTTGTGACTCTTTTGCATGTTATTTGACTTTTTATTTAATAAAAGCACTTAAGTCATTTCCAGTTGTCGTGGTCACGCCCTCGGGCATTCATTGCTACTGCCACTACGCATGTCCAGGAGTCCCATAGCTCCTCCTAAATTCAAAGTACCCATCAGCCCCTACAACTGAGGCTCCCAGTTACGGTCACCAGCCCTCGGTTGTGACAATGCAGAGATGTGTAGTTTGTCAACAGCTGGAGGGCCGCAGTTTGGACATGCCTGGTATAGACTGTATCATACATTTAAATAATATATGTGGTCAGGAAAGGGTTAAACATACCATAATAATTTAATACACAAACATAATGGAGCCAGTACTGAACTTTCTAAACTCACATTCTCATAACAACATTTTCATTTGCCACTTATAGTTTAATTATATTATGCTCATTCACATTAGCGCTCATTAATTTATATTGTATCACATTCTCCCACCTCATGGTAAGGCTCCTGTCTCTTGTTCCTGGTAGCTACTTCCTGGTTCAATGCACTGATTGAGGACTCACACATTCACACATACAGCAAACTTGGTAGAAGAAGCTGCTATACTTCGTATGTGCAGCAGCTCTGCTCTGTCCCTTACACTGTATGACGTGGCGGCAGCTCTAGTAATCGTATTATATACCATTACTATTTTTGTCATCATTTGAGACACTTGCCAAGAGGAGGGTGGTTTCTGGCCATCCAGAACCCCCCCCCCCCCCCCCCCCCCCCCCGCGCCCAGCGCTTTTTTACAAGTACATCAAATAGTTTGGCTAAAGTACATTAACAGGTATATTGGAATAACCTGATAGATACCTTTATTATTAGTCAAAACTCCCTAAAAAAGAAATATCTATAAATTATAATCTTTGGTGTGAACCATTTAATAATGCAGTTGAGTCAAATTAGTTCTTGTACATAGGCTTACATATGAGAGTGGTTCAATTACTGTAATATAGTAACAAGACTCATACAGCTCAACCTGATTCATGTTTGTAAGTAAAGCAAAAAAGCAAGCGTCTGTTCAAAACCATGTTGCACTGCTGCCTGGTGTGGCAGATGCAACATGCATCTACCCCTTTCAGATCTCCAGTGCCGGATCCCACCCGGGAATTGGAAACGGGTCCTTCCCGGGTGGGATCCGACATTGGAGCCTCTGTGCTGGCTTCCCAACCTGGCATATTGCCGAGTCGGTTGCCATAGCCGCAGGGGGCAGAGTCTGCAGCAGAGGTGGGGGTGGAGACAGCACTGGGAGATGAGCTCATCTCCACACCGCCTCTCCCTATGTAGTAAACGGGTCCCAAGTCGCATCGACTCGGGAATCAGTTTACGCTGCCACTGACCCGGTATTCAACCTGGGAATAACCCTTCTTATTTCCTAGCTTGAATTACCAGGTCAGGTGACCCGGGAATACTCCAAGGCCCCTTTTATATCGCACACTGACCCGTGTTGACCCGGCAATATGCCGGGTTGATACCAGGTTATTTTTGCGATGTGAAAGGGGTAATAGAGAGTTAGATATTGGTGGGGTGAGTTCAAACTGAAATGTAAATTGCAATGTAAAATAAAGCTGTTTAATATTTGTGGGCTACTTACAAAAGCAGTCAGTATTTTCCCTACAGAGAAAAAAAAGGGGGGGGGGGGGCAGATATAACATTTGCAGAGAGTTAGATTTGGGTGGGTTATTTTGTTTCTGTGCAGGGTAAATACTGGCTGCTTTATTTTTACACTGCAGTTTAGATTGCAGATTGAACTCACCACACCCAAATCTCTCTCTCTCTGCACATGTTATATCTGCCTCCCCTGCAGTGCACATGGTTTTGCCCAACTGCTAACAAAGGCCCTCATTCCGAGTTGATCGGTCGCAAGGCGAATTTAGCAGAGTTACACACGCTAAGCCGCCGCCTACTGGGAGTGAATCTTAGCTTCTTAAAATTGCGACCGATGTATGCGCAATATTGCGATTACTAACCACTTAGCAGTTTCAGAGTAGCTCCAGACTTACTCTGCCTGTGCGATCAGTTCAGTGCTTGTCGTTCCTGGTTGACGTCACAAACACACCCAGCGTTCGCCCAGGCACTCCCACCGTTTCTCCGGCCACTCCTGCGTTTTTTCCGGAAACGGTAGCGTTTTCAGCCACACGCCCCTGAAACGCCGTGTTTCCGCCCAGTAACACCCATTTCCTGTCAATCACATTACGATCGCCGGAGCGAAGAAAAAGCCGTGAGTAAAAATACTTTCTTCATAGTAAAGTTACTTGGCGCAGTCGCAGTGCGAACATTGCGCATGCGTACTAAGCGGATTTTCACTGCGATGCGATGAAAAATACCGAGCGAACAACTCGGAATGAGGGCCAAAGTTCCTGCTGCGATCAACTCAGAATTACCCCCCATATACGTATAATAAATGGTATGGCCTTGGCACAGACTCATTTTCCACAGTAGCGGATCCTGCCACGGGAAAGCAGGACTTTTGCCCGGGGCGCTGCCTTCTGGAGGGCGTCGCACCATGGCAAGATCCGCTACTGCTGTGCCCTCCGCTGCCCGCTGTGTCCCCCGGCTGTGTCCCCCTGTGAAGGGAACTAGACGCTACGCGTCTAGTTTCCCTTCGTGGAGAGGACCTTTGCTGTGCGGTGCGCGATGACGTCATCGCGCACCGCTCAGCATTTCAGCGGCGCTACTACTGTACAGGGGGCTAACTGACCACGCCCCCTGTATGAAGCCACGCCCCTATGTCCTGCCCGGGGCGCAAATAGGGCTCGATCCGGCCCTGATTTTCCACATAGTCCGCGTTCTTGTCTAAGCATTTGTTGGTACACCAAGGCATCTATCCCAGCACAGAAGATATCAGCATCACTTTATCCTGTACCCCAGTTGCTCATGAATGATATTGTGCCCAGTACCCACTGAGATGTTCAGTTCGTCAGCAATTTTACTAACTCAAAGCTCTAGAATTGGATTGTCTGACAATTCAAACTGCCCAAAGTTTAGCACATTGTCAAATATGATCCATTGTTTGTGGTTGTACCCTATAATAATGATATCCTGGAATGAGATGTAGAGGTTTGTTAGCGGAAAAACTATTTAACTATTTGCCTCTCACACCTGAATTACTCTTGTTAGGTATTGCACCATACCATATCAGTGTTACTAAAGGGCTTGCGGTGGGGGAAACTACTTATGGAAATCTCAGCAGCTGCTAGAAAAGGTGTTTTCCACATGTGGATTCAAAGTACCTCTCCTTTGCTTGAATTTTTCAAAGAGCAGTTTCTCTCCTGAGGATGGACTAATTGTACACTTCTCCTCAAAAAGAAATACAAACCCAAACAATAAGAGTTTTATAAATACATTATCTGATTCCATATGTGATGCCCCACATTTGTAAGGTATCAATTATGTGACGCTACAGAAATTTACACACTCCAAGAGGCATTGGGGCAGTACAGGAGCATGGTGCATGCACAGGGTATACCCAGGTAATGGAGTCCACAAAAATAAGGAGGTGGGTCAAAGGATGGAGAGAGACCCTGAAAGAAAAGTGATGCTGTTCAAGGTCCTAAAGAGAAACTTTTTTCTGAGAAAGCCAAGCTGCAGGAGGGTTCAGAAAGTCAAACTGCAGAATACAAAGACTAGCTGAGATTTATGGTGCCACACAAAGAATCAAGAGTCCTGATCAAGTGTACAGTATGCTGCACCTACTGTATATTCTGAAGGGGAAGCTGCATCCTCCTACAGATTAGAGATTTGGTGAGATAAAACTATTTACATTCACATGAGCATCCATTTCTATGAGACATACATTGTTTGTAATGGGTGTGTATTTCGTGACCGCAGGTCACCATACTGACGTTGACATCCTGGCATTGAGATACCCATCGGGGGGTGAGCTCAACAAAGCACCTTGCGGGCTCTGTGGCAAGCTGTGCTCACCACAGGTTCTATTCCCACACTATGGATGTCGTGGACACCCACAAATGGGAATACTCCCTGTTTGCCGGCATGCCGACTGTCGGGATTGTGGTGGGCAGGAAGTAGGAGCCGGTATTGTGACTCTTGTTTACTCAGTCTGGGTGAAGAACCCTTGCTTCTCTGCTTGTTAGGGAACTCCAGCACTATTGGTGTGAGACCCCCAGAGCCCTCAAGAGGGTCTTCCCCAATAGCAACCCCTCGTTGTTCCCTTATCGGTACGCACACCGGTACTTAGGGGGCCCCATGGACTTAAACCTCCAGCAGTAGGGGCTCACACATAGGCTGGAGACCACAGAACAATGGACTGGGGAGTAACCAAGGATTAGAAACACACGAAAGCGTGGAGGGTGAGGTCAGAGCCAGGGCAGATGAGGCTCTGTGAAGATGGCTAGCAGTCACTTCGTAGATGGTATGCAGGCACTGAGCAGATGGAATGCAGGCACAAAGTAAATGGTACATCTTGAAGGCTGAGCGCAGGTACACTGAGAAGGCAGATGAATGGTTAACACACTAGGCTGAAGGTGGGTGAAGACAGGGCAGGAACAGGACACGGACGGGCAGGAAATCCACAGAACCAGCAAGGCTTGCGAACAATGACCAGATAGACAAGGCACAAACTATAACCAGCAGGAGACTTGGGCCCAGTTCCTTTTAACAGTTTAACCTCTTCAGTGGTATGCCCGGAAATCTTCCGGGGTAGCTAGCGTTGTCAGCACTGGCTACTCTGGAAGATTTCCGGGCATGCTACTGACTGATTCCCTGGAGACAGACGTGCAGAGTGACGGCGCCCGGAAATCAGCATAAGCTATTATAAGTTAAGCCCACCCCACGGACTCCTATTAGCCGGTGGGGCATGCGTAACAGCTTATGCTGATTCCTGCGTCGCAATGTGGCCGGGAATCAGCGCTGACGCGGGCGATCCCGACGGGTGTTTCCCCATGGGCGATCGCCCTCCTGCACTCCTCCCCCCCCAGAATTTTTAACTCCTGCACTGCCTGATTTCAGAATTTGCTGAATAAAAAAACAGACCCTCGGAGGTGTGTATTTTATAGATAAACTTATGTTGTATTATAAGATATTGAATAATTCTTTATGATGCTGCCTATGCTCACGGGTATTCCACCGCGGGCGATCGCCCTCCTGCAAACCCCCCACCTGCTCTTTAACCCCTGCACTTCCTAATTTTAAAAACACACCATGGGAGGTGTATATTAAAAAAAAAAAAAAAACACACACACCACTGAAGGGGTTAAGGCACCAATCAGGAGTGCTGGACCTGGAGTGTCAACAAACAACAGGCAGCTGCAGTGCTGCATGTAGACAGTTACACTGACAAGCTGGATAACTAGACATGCTAGCAGAGCGGCACCCCAGTTACCTAACGACGGGCTCTTTCGGGAAGATGAGATGTCTCGGTTGGCAGGCAACAACCAGGACTTGCGTCTGGAACATGCTGCCCAGTGGTTTGTAACGCTGCTGTAGTGTGTATACAGTGCTGAAGCATGAGTGGAATACTGATAGACCACTGCAACCAGTTAATTTGTACCTGTATTATTCTAGCACAATATAATTTCTCATACGTCCTAGAGCAGGCATGTCCAAACTGCGGCCCTCCAGCTGTTGTGAAACTACATATCCCAGCATGCCCTGAGACCGTTTTGCTGTCAGAGGATGCTAAAGCTGTGTCAGGGCATGCTGGGATGTGTAGTTTCTCAACAGCTGGAGGGCTGCAGTTTGGACATGCCTGTCCTAGAGGATGCTGGGGTCCACTTCAGTACCATGGGGTATAGACGGTTCCGCAGGAGCCATGGGCACTTTAAGACTTTTCCAGAGTGTGAACTGGCTCCTCCCTCTATGCCCCTCCTCCAGACCTCAGTTTAGAAAATGTGCCCAGGCAGACGGGTTGCACTGTAGTGGAGCTCTACTGAGTTTCACTAAAAGACTTTATGTTAGGTTTTTTATTTTCAGGGAGACTGCTGGCAACAGTCTCCCTGCTTCGTGGGACTTAGTGTTACGTTCGCAGTACTTGGCACTCAGGGTGGACAAGCCCCATGCACTGGAACGCAAGCTGCAGTATAAACGGAGCTCGGCAGCACCCCCAAGGATCCCTAACTCCGTTGTCTCACCCTCGTTGTCAGCCTACACCTGCGTGACTATGGATTCATGGGCCCACGGCAGCCGCGTTAGAAGGGCGGATTATGTCTGCCCAACTCCGATGCCCCCCAGTCTTAGTTGGAGACAAGGCGTAGACTGAGACGGGGCGATGACAAGGGGAACCTCTAACTTGAGAAGGAAGTACCCAGTTAGGGGTGCTACAGAACTTAAATAAAGTATGTGTGGCACAGCCGCCAAGACAAAAACTACAACAAAGGCAGTGCTGTCCACACGCCGACACAACACCGCTGTGTTCTGGTGAGGACAGCACACGCAGAACTCTCTGCAGAAAAGCAAAAGCAACAGGTAGCTACGGCCTAGGCCGAGGGACGCAGCAAAGCCGCTACTCACGAAACCGGTACGAATACTGGCAAAAAGGACAGGAACCCCCAAAGTAGCTGACACAGGCTCTCAGGACCAGAGGACAGGCAGAATTCCAAACGACAGACCAGTGGACACCAAGAAGCAGGATACTGGATCAGACATAGGCAAAGCCACAGGACTCCTAGACAGGAATGCTTCAAGGCAGGATACTGGATCAGACACAGGCAAAGCCACAGTACTCCTGGACAGGAATGCTTCAAGACAGGATACTGGATCAGACACAGGCAAAGCCACAGGACTCCTGGACAGGAATGCTTCAAGGCAGGAAGCAGCTAGACAGAAGCTATCACCGGCGTCTGTATCATGCAGTGAGGGAGAATATAACAAGGAATACCACCAATCACAGCAGGGACCCTAATTAATTATGTCGTGCAGCTGCCCTGCTGCACGACTCCAAACTGACAGGTGCAATTAACAGACAGGTGAGGCAAAACACATGGAAACAGGCTGCAATTACACAGACTCACCACCAGCGGCCAACAAGAGTCTTCTAAACCAGAGCAAAGGAAATCCTGGCCTGCAAGAGAACCATAACATAAAATACATGAACAGAAAGTGAACAGGAATGAACCACTGCTTGTGGTTCATAACAGTACCCTCTCCTTAAGGGTGGACACCGGACACCTCACAAAAGCCAAGGGGACAGAAACAGAAGTAAAACATAAAATACATAACCAAAATGCAAAACAGGAATGAGCCACTGCCGTGGCTCATAACACTTAGGGGGAAGAAGTAGGAACCAACTTCCTAAAGAGTTTCATGGCTCTACTTCTTGCTGACAGGACACCATTAGCTCCTGAAGGGTACTGAACACTAGCTGCGGCTATGCGCTCACTCCCACATCACGCCGTCGCCCCCCTAACAGCCAGAAGTCAGAAGACGCGTGAGTATTATTACCGGAGATCTGCAAGAGGGACCTCCAGTCATCGTGACGGCTCAAGGTACCGCGCAGCGAGCGGGAACGCTGCGCGGACATGCTATCCCATACACAGCGCACACCAGGGTGCAGGGCATGGGGGGGGGGGGGCGCCCTGGGCAGCATGAAAACCTACTCTGACTGGCAAAAAGGTAGCATATTGGGCCGTGGCACAATCCTACACCCCCGCCACTATAAATATTACCTCATGTTTTCTGAGGGGAAACGCGCCATTGCAGGGGGCGGGGCTTCCTCAGTCAGCCAGCGCTGCTCAGCGACATTTTCACCAGGCAAGCTGCAGGGAGAAGACACGCTGGCCCTCCTCCACGTCTGAATCAAGTATCAGGGTGTATATTAAGGGGGGCAGAGTGAAAAGTGGTGCTTAAATTGGCATACAATAGCGCTAAAGGTCTCTGTAATGTGGTGGCGCTGCCGGCACACCATGAGCCTGAATGGGTGAAAGAATTACGTGATAGTGTGAATCATATCAGTAAGAGATTGGATAAGTCTCATGCAGAAAACTGAATCTGTCGAAGATGTGATTTTTAAGAGTTCTACCTTTTCTTCCACAGGGGACCCCTCTGGGTCACATAAAAGGTCATTTGCACAAATAGCACAAACTGATACCGACACGGACTCTGATTCCAGGGGAATAGATCCAAAGTCAGCGAAAAACATTCAGTACATGATTGTTGCTATAAAGGAGGTGTTAGAAGTTACGGAGGCCCCTCCTTTACCACAGGAAAAGGCTTACTTTTGTAAAAAAAAGAAAATTAATGTCACTTTTCCTCCATCTCATGAGTTGAACAGTCTCTTTGAGGGAGTCTGTACAAATCCTGAAAAGAAATTTCAGGTTCCCAAAAGAATTCAGGTAGCTTACCCTTTCCCTGCAGAGGACAGGAAAAGGTGGGAGTCACCTCCTGTTTTAGACAGTGCCCTGTCGCTGTTAACAAAAAAGTTGATTCTCCTTGCGCCTGGGAAGGCTTCACTAAAGAAGCTGGCAGACCGCAAGTTAGAGACTACATTGAAATCTATTTATGTGGCCAATGGAACACTACTCAGGCCTACCATTGCCTGTGCATGGGTGAGTAGTGCTATTGAAAAGCGGTCAGAAAACTTGTCATCAGACATAGGGGGTAATTCCAAGTTGATCGCAGCAGGAATTTTTTTAGCAATTGGGCAAAACCATGTGCACTGCGGGGGAGGGGGGGGGGGGCAGATATAACATTTGCAGAGAGAGTTAGATTTGGGTGGGTTATTTTGTTTCTGTGCAGGGTAAATACTGGCTGCTTTATTTTTACACTGCAAATTAGATTGCAGATTGAACACACCACACCCAAATCTAACTCTCTCTGCACATGTTAAATCTGCCTCCCCTGCAGTGCACATGGTTTTGCCCAACTGCTAACAAAATTCCTGCTGCGATCAACTTGGAATTACCCCCATAGACACAATAGATAGAGACGAGATACTCCTAACGTTAGGTCATATCAAAGACGCTGCTGCGTACATGCTAGAAGCCATGAAAGATATTGGTCTCTTGGGATCAAAAGCCGCTACCATGGCAATCTCAGCATGGAGGGCGTTGTGGATTCGCCAATGGAAGGCTGACGCAGATTCCAAAAGGAATATGGAGGCTCTCCCGTATTAAGGTGAGTCTTTATTTGGAGATGGGCTGGATGCTTTAGTTTCTGCGGCTACCGCAGGTAAGTCGACATTCTTGCCTATTTTTCTTGCGCTGGCGAAAAAGACACATCACTCTCAGATGCAGTCTTTTCGGCCCAATAAATACAAAAAGGGTAAAGGTTCCCCTTTCTTTGCGGGTAGAGGAAGGGGAAAAGGAAAAAAGTCCACAGTGTCTCCAGGATCACAGGAGCAGAAATCAACCTCTGTTCCTGCAAAATCTTCAGCATGACGCTGGGGCTCCCTTGCGGGAGTACGCTCAGGTGGGGGCACGTCTGAAACTCTTCAGTCACTTCTGGGTTCAATCTGGCCTGGACCCGTGGGTCGTACAAATAGTGTCCCAAGGGTACAAACTGGAGTTTCAAGACATTCCCCCATGCCGATTTTTCAAATCGACCTTACCAGCTTCTATCCCGGAAAGGGAAGTGGTAGCAGCAGCAATACAAAAACTGTGTCAGGACCAAGTCATTATCCTGGTTCCCTTGTTATAACAAGGAGAAGGGTTTTATTCAAGCCTATTTGTAGTTCCGAAGCTGGACGGCTCGGTCAGACCGATTCTAAACATGAAAAATCTGAATCTCTACCTGCAAAGGTTCAAGTTCAAGATGGAATCTCTGAGGGCAGTGATTTCCAGTCTGGAGGATGGGGAATTTATGGTGTCAGTGGACATAAAAGATGCCTACTTACATGTTCCCATTTATCCTCCGCATCAAGCTTATCTGAGATTCGCAGTACAGGATTGTCCTTACCAATTTCAGACTTTGCCGTTTGGACTCTCCACGGCACCGAGGGTGTTCACCAAGGTGATGGCGGAGATGATGGTCCTCCTTCAACAGCAAGGAGTCAATATAATTCCTTACCTGGATGATCTCCTGATAAAGGCAAGGTCCAGGGAAAGTTTGGTGCAGAACATTGCATGCTCCCTAACAGTACTTCAACATCACGGTTGGATCATACATTTTCCAAAATCACAGTTTGAACCAACGACAAGATTGTCTTTTCTGGGGATGATACTGGACACAGAACTACAGAGGGTATTTCTTCCAGTAGAGAAGGCTCTGGAAATCCAGAGAATGGTCAAACAAATTCTGAAACCAACAAGAGTGTTGATTCATCAATGCATTTGTTTGTTGGGAAAGATGGTAGCGGCCTACGAGGCCATACAGTTTGGCCGATTCCATGCCAGAGTATTCCAGTGGGACCTGTTGGACAAGTGGTCCGGATCCCATTTACATATGCATCAGAGGATAATCCTGTCATCCAAAGCCAGAATTTCGCTCCTGTGGTGGCTACACAGTTCTCACCTCCTAGGGGGAAGCAGGTTCGGGATTCAGGACTGGGTCCTAGTAACCACGGATGCAAGTCTCCGAGGCTGGGGAGCAGTCACACAGGCGGAAAGCTTCCAAGGAAGATGGTCAAGTCAAGAAACCTATCTTCACATAATCGTTCTGGAGTTGAGAGCCATTTACAACGGCCTTCTACAAGCGGTGTATCTTCTTCAAGATCAACCAGTACAGATCCAGTCGGACAATGTAACAGCAGTCGCATACATAAACCGTCAGGGCGGAACGAAAAGCAGAGCGGTGATGGCAGAGGTGACAAAGATCCTGCTCTAGGCAGAAAGACATGCAAGAGCTCTGTCGGCAATTTTCATTCCAGGAGTGGACAACTGGGAAGCAGACTTCCTCAGCAGATACGATCTCCATCCAGGAGAATGGGGCCTCCACTAAGAAGTCTTTGCAGAGACGACAGGTCTTTGGGGAATTCCTCAAGTAGACATGATGGCATCTCGTCTCAACAAGAAGCTTCAGAGATATTGTTACAGGTCGAGAGACCCTCAAACAATAGCAGTGGATGCACTAGTGACCCAGTGGGTGTTTCTTTCAGTGTATGTCTTCCCTCCACTTCCACTCATACCGAAAGTTCTCAAGATCATAAGAAGAACAGGGGTTCGAGCGATCCTCATTGTCCCAGACTGGCCAAGGTGGGCTTGGTATCCAGATCTTCAGGAGTTGCTCATAGAATATCCTCGGCCTCTTCCTCTTCGCGAGAACCTGCTGCAGCAGGGTCCGTACGTGTATCAAGACTTACCACGGCTATGTTTGACGGCATGGCTGTTGAGCGCCGGATCCTAGCCTAAAAGGGTATTCCCAAAGAAGTCATTCCCACTCTTATTCAGGTCAGGAAAGGAGTAACGTCTAAACATTACCACTGTATTTGGAGAAAATATGTGTCTTGGTGTGAAACCAAGAAAGCTCCAACGGAAGAGTTTCTGTTAGGATGTTTTCTCCATTTTCTTCAGGCGGGTGTGGATGCGGGCCTAAGATTGGGTTCAATCAAGGTCCAGATTTCAGCCTTGTCAGTTTTCTTTCAGAAACAATTGGCCTCCCTTCCAGAAGTTCAGACATTCATGAAAGGGGTTCTGCACATCCAACCTCCATTTGTGCCTCCTGTGGCACCATGGGATCTTAACGTGGTGTTGCATTTCCTTCAATCGGATTGGTTTGAACCTCTACAGGAGATAGAGTTAAAGTTTCTCACTTGGAAAGTGGTCATGCTGTTGGCCTTGGCATCCGGGTATCTGAGTTAGGGGCCTTGTCTCACAAGAGCCCTTACTTGATCTTTCATGAAGATAGGGCTGAGTTAAGAACTCGTCAGCAATTTCTTCCAAAGATGGTTTCTTCTTTTCATATAAACCAACCTATTGTGGTGCCAGTGGCTACTGACACCTTCGCATTTTCAAAGTCTCTGGATGTGGTCAGAGCTTTGAGAATTTATGTAGCAAGAACAGCTCGGATACGGAAAACAGAGGCTCTGTTTGTCCTGTATGCTCCCAACGAGATTGGGTGTCCTGCTTCTAAGCAGACCATTGCGTGCTGAATCATAGGTACGATTCAGCACGCTCATTCCACGGAAGGATTGCCGATACCGAATTCGGTACATGCCCATTCTACTAGAAAGGTGGGCTCAGCCTGGGTGGCTGCCCGGGGGGTCTCGGCATTACAACTTTGCCGAGCAGCTACTTGGTCAGGGACAAAGACGTTTGCTAAGTTTTACAAGTTTGACACCTTGGCCGATGAGGACCTAAAGTTTGCTCAATCGGTGCTGCAGGGTCATCCGCACTCTCCCGCCCGTACTGGAGCTTTGGTATAACCCCTGTAAACGTCGATTTACATACAGGACTAAAAGCAACACTTTAAAAACACATTAAATACACTTTAAAATGGAGCCGCTGCGGTGGCTTGTGATCAAACCTTAGCCTATGTACTTTTTACACAGTTAGCGTACAAAGCCCCGTACCGTGTACGTACTTTGCGTACAAACGCCGTGCTGGCCGTACAAAGTACACGCAGTGCGTACACACCCAAAGACACTCCGTGAGCACTCTGCAGCTACACGTGTGACTGAAATACACTTTTAACCTTAGCAGGGAAAAGAGACACGACACCAGATTGTATTTAAGATGCTGGGTTCCGACACACCAACATATAATTGCTGAAAGGGGGTTACAATAATAACAATACAATACAATAGAAAAATGGCTACAGTCAATTGTACATACGTTTTGGTTTCGCCTGCGCTTCCCGGCCCGGTCCTCAGTCATCAAGGGAGATGACCTTCAGAGTCTGTGTGGGACCAGGCATGCAGCTGGCTTTTTATACAATAGTCCAATACCTAACACAATGGAAACTGTAATCTCTTTGTCCATTGGACATAGGGATGGTCATTTACAGTACAGGAGAGGTCATAGGTCGGTTTGAATAGGTGGGCGAGCTCTCCTCTGGGTTCCCGCCACATACCAAGTGTACAGTAAATACAGTTAATATTTATATACTGCTCCTGCGCATAACTATTCGCAGGAGCGTGTGATCTTCTGCAAACCAACACCGGAATATTGCCCTTAATATACCCTACAGCTGGATACCAAACACCACCTTATAACCTAGTTCTGTCCCCTCCTATCCTGTAAAGGTGAATCTCTTTGTTCTTATACCATTTAAACATGTGTAACTCACTGGTGTGGTGCAGGGAGACTATGTGTACA
Source organism: Pseudophryne corroboree (assembly GCF_028390025.1). Lineage (NCBI taxonomy): Eukaryota > Metazoa > Chordata > Amphibia > Anura > Myobatrachidae > Pseudophryne > Pseudophryne corroboree. The sequence continues at coordinate 494,194,439 of NC_086445.1, forward strand.
TTGTGCACTATTTGGATTATATATGTAATGTGTTTTTATGGCTTTTCCGTGCGATTACAAACACTACCACTCGCTAATACGCAGGACCGCAGGAGCGACCATACGCAAATTGCGAATATGTGCACGCACGGCAGAGCAAGTACGCGCACGGAAGCCATCTGTGTGTAGTTTGTACATGATGTGTGTACTGCAATATTTTTCAACTTCGACACCCCATGGTACTGAAGTGGACCCCAGCATCCTCTAGGACGTATGAGAAAACAGGATTTTATTACCTACCGGTAAATTATTATTATCCTTTATTTATATGGCACCACAAGGGTTCCGCAGCGCCCAATTACAAAGTACATAAATAATCAAACAGGAAAACAGCAACTTACAGTTGATGACAGTATAGGACAGTACAGGGTAAATAAACCTAGTTACATCAGCAGATGACACTGGAATAAGTATCAGGTGGCAGAAGACTGCTGGATGTGGTACAGTTGAAGATTATTAAAGTAAGACAAAGGATAAGCACATGAGGGAAGAGGGCCCTGCTCGTGAGAGTTTACAATCTAAAGGGGAGGCGTAGACAGACAGGGGTGACACAGATGGGGTACATAGAGAACGTGGAACAGAGGGTTAGGATGAGATTTCAAAGAAAGAATACAAACTCTTCCAGTATAAGCGCCCTAACAAATAACAACACAAATAACATATACATCCCTTATCAGTTGTAGATAGTTTCTTCAATTTCTTAATCGTCCGGAGGTTCAATTTTGATGATTTGATCCCGATATTGTTATATAAAAACAGAAATAAACATACAATGTGTAATGTCGTTTTGTATAATCCTCTTTTATATTCAAAAAACAGTCCTTGTCCCAACAAGAGCGGAAAGAACACCCGAAAGGATAATCTGTATGAGGTGCGTACCCCAGACTCACACTAAGGGAGAGTTTTCGTGCACATAAAGGTTTCTTTATATTCCTTCACCCCTTCTGTGGAGCCCTCACCCGCTAACATGCAAAGAACTGCATACCTAAACTCACTTAGAGATATAGATAAGTCAAATGCATAAAGGTATCTTTTTCCTCTATAATTGCGGCAAATTATGGTGCGTATCACACTCACGAGAAATAAAGCAAAGATGTTCCTATCTGGGTTTCTTTTTTTCTCTCCCTTTCAAATCCACACCCGTCTTAGATTTGAGGATCAGATGTATGATTAAATGTTCTCAGCGGTTGTTATGTGGAAATAGAAAACAGATAAACACAACACTGTGTAGTATTGTTTTGTGCAAAATTCTTTATTGTGTAGAGCTATCCTTGTCCAATTATGGTAGAGGAAGAAATGAATAGGGATCTACATAAGGTGCGTACCCCAACTCACACTCAAGGTAAGTATTCGTGCATATAAAGGTTTCTTTTTTACTTCATCACCCTCTCCGTGTGACCTTCACCAGAAGGTATGCAAAGAAAAGCATACCTAAACTCACTTAGAAATATAGATGAGTCAAGTGTATAAAGGTATCTTTTCCCCTATTGTTACAATGAAGGGATGCGTACCACACTCACGCTAAAGAAAGTAGAGACATTCGCATCTGGGTTCCTTTTTATGTCCACACTCGTCTCAAACACAGAAACCAGATATAGATTTTGACGGTCCCAAAACAAAAAGAAGAGGGTGTACCACTCAATCCATATCTTTTTAAAAGTTTATTGTACAGAAAATTCCCATAGTTGGGATATATAGAAAAAACAAAAAAGGGATTCGACAAACATCCATATAAAAATATCAACAAGTTGCTTCTTTAAAAACTCCTAAAAAACATGATCTGCACCAATACAAATGTTCGGACTTCATAAGTTGCAGATAATGATAAGAATAGAAAATACCTCAATCGTCTATTGAAGTTGAAAAAGGTTTCACAGTGCCCAGTGGTTGTCGACGCGTTTCGGCTCAAACGGGAGCCTTCCTCAAGACATGTGGGCACTGTGCAACCCCATGCTATTTAACTGGGCACTGACCAATAAGGGATGTAGGAAATGACCTCATACTCCCACTGTTAATTATCTAATATGGTGAATAAAATATAAAATATTCAATGTGAAATAAAAAAACACTTTCAAAATAATTAAAGTGCAACCTGATAATTAGAATTTGATACTTATTTTAACAATTTCTATCTCAATAACGGAATCAGCTGACAGGAAGTAGGAATATCCTGTTAGCATAAGGGATGTGTGCTCGTAAAAAGCCTTCCTCGAAACGGTGACAGGATTGAATAGTTCCCCAAAGACTTTATTTATTTATTTCCCCCCCCCACATACAGGAAGTTATTGCAAGTGGCGCCGTCTGGGTATCCCTGCGGCGCTGACTTGCATGTCAAAGCGAGCTCCCGGAAGCGGAACCTCGTCAGTGACGCGATTTGCGTTCCACTGCGAGGTTCGTGCGTTCCACCACCTACTTCCGTGTTAGCGCACTGAAGCCGCTGTGATGAGCGGAGCTTCTCGCTGGCAGGGGGAAAGAGTTATCAGAGTGCTTTGGGCTACAATCTATGGGACCACAGAAGGAGACCCCATACATAGCAGATAGTATTCAAAGATCCAATAATATATGTAAGGGAGGCTGTTACTTAAATCTATATGCTCTCCTAAACTTTTCATATACATTAAATGCGATGACAATTATTTAAGCACATAGATAACATAATAAAAAGAGTTACATAATGTGGTATTTTAATACAGTACATAAAAAAACATTTATGTGTGGCACACAAGAGCCTATGGGGTATATGCAATTCCGGGCGAATTGCGGCACTTTTTCGCCCGTTTTTAAATTCGACACAATTCGACCGTCGAATTCCGGCAGGTGGGTGCCGGAATTCGACATATTCAATAAAAAACGAATTCGACAGTCCCGCTGTCGAAAAACGTCCGATTTAACGGATTTTGATTAGATTTTTAAAAATGTTTAAAAAACGGTAAAAAACACGAAAAAAAATTGCGTGGGGTACCCCCTCCTAAGCATAACCAGCCTCGGGCTCTTTGAGCCGGTCCTGGTTGCCAAAATACAGGAAAAAAAATGACAGGGGATCCCCCATATTTTAACAACCAGCACCGGGCTCTGCGCCTGGTCCTGGTGCAAAAAATACGGGGGACAAAAAGAGTAGGGGTCCCCCGTATTTTTTGTACCAGCACCGGGCTCCACTAGCTGGACAGATAATGCCACAGCCGGGGGTCACTTTTATACAGCGCCCTGCGGCCGTGGCATTAAATACCCAACTAGTCACCCCTGGCCGGGGTACCCTGGAGGAGTGGGGACCCCTTCAATCAAGGGGTCCCCCCCAGCCACCCAAGGGCCAGGGGTGAAGCCCGAGGCTGTCCCCCCCATCCAAGGGCTGCGGATGGGGGGCTGATAGCCATGTGTAAAAATGAAAGAATATTGTTTTTTGCAGAAGAACTACAAGTCCCAGCAAGCCTCCACCGCAAGCTGGTTCTTGGAGAACCACAAGTACCAGCATGCGGGGGGAAACAGGCCCGCTGGTACCTGTAGTTCTTCTGCAAAAGATTACAATAAAAGAACCGGACACTGGATCAGGTGAGTATAATTTTATTTTCAGGTACCCCGGACGTCGACATTGGAGACGTGGCCAGAGTCGGCGTGTCAACATAGGTAAGTATGTGTGTCGGCATGTATGTAATAAAGTTATACTTTCACCGTGTCTGTGTCCTGTTTTTATTTGGGTATTTTTTTTGCAGAAAAACTACAGGTACCAGCGGGCCCGTTTCCCCCCCCTGCATGCTGGTACTTGTGGTTCTCCAAGTACCGGCTTGCGGGGGAGGCTTGCTGGGACTTGTAGTTCTTCTGCAAAAAAACAATACATTTTCAACAAGGCTATCAGCCCCCCATCCGCAGCCCATGGATGGGGGGGACAGCCTCGGGCTTCACCCCTGGCCCTTGGGTGGCTGGGGGGGACCCCTTGATTGAAGGGGTCCCCACTCCTCCAGGGTATCCCGGCCAGGGGTGACTAGTTGGGTATTTAATGCCACGGCCGCAGGGCGCTGTATAAAAGTGACCCCCGGCTGTGGCATTATCTGTCCAGCTAGTGGAGCCCGGTGCTGGTACAAAAAATACGGGGGACCCCTACTCTTTTTGTCCCCCGTATTTTTTGCACCAGGACCAGAGCCCGGTGCTGGTTGTTAAAATACGGGGGATCCCCTGTAATATTTTTTCCCGTATTTTGGCAACCAGGACTTGCTCAAAGAGTCCGAGGCTGGTTATGCTTAGGAGGGGGGACCCCACGCATTTTTTTTTCTGATTTTTACCCCATTCCATTAAAAAAAATATATATATTTTTCAAAATATATAAATAATACTTGTGCCTCCTAAATAGACAAACCAAGTACCTAATCCCTTCTAATATAAATAGATATGCTATTACCAATAAAAAAAACACAAAAAAAATATGTTTTACATTTTTTTTATTAGATTCCGCCAGCAAAGTGTGGCGGATTGAAAATGACGAATTTACTGTCGAAAAGCACTGTTGTCGAATTTACAATCTTCAATTGAATATACTTTTGTCGAAATGTACCATTGCAGAAATGTCGAATTTGACAAATGTCGAATTTCAAAAAGTCGAATTTGGAATGGCCGTTTTTTTTACGAAAAGTACTGAATTGCATTGTCGATTTTTTTTTTTGGCCGAAAATGTCCCGTTTTTCTACATTTTCGGGAATTCGACCGCAATTGCATATACCCCTATATTTTAAGGCTTATATATATATGTGTCGCTCCAGTGTGGGCATCCACATAACAGAATTTCCACCCGAAGGTTGTGTGTCACACAGGAAATTTGAAAAATATATACATATATACACGTATTAACAATAAGCAATCCAAACTTCCTGAGTTTCCTTTTCTCCTATGTAGATGTCCAAATTTATCTCCATGAGCTGAATAAAGTCCAAATCGTTTATCACATTCCAGATGTTATTAGGGTGGATATTGTAGGGACATCTGAAAAAAATGCAAGTCAGATGGGGAAGAGACAAAATAATGAATAATAGACAGTTTTCAGAGAAACCACTTGAGTTCAAAGTCCTTGTTACGTATCAGCGTTTTATACGTATGGATACAATTCATTTCAAGCTTAGCTAAAGATTTTGCTATGCTTCCACCCCTAATGTTGCCCTTAGCAACTTTGATCCCAAAAAATGCCTTGATGTATTTAGTGGAACTGTCATGCACTTCTTTAAAATGGCAAGATAGGGCGTGCGTCTCTAATCCCTTTTTAATGTTTCTGAGATGTTCAGATATGCGGATTTTCAGTTGTCTAGATGTGCGGCCTATATAAAATTTGTTGCACATGCACTGTATCACATACACCACATTCTTTGTATTACACGTTACAAAATCTTTGATTTGAACCTCTATTCCATTGAGCTCTATTTTTCCAAATTTGCTGTTCCCCTTATATTCAATATTTTTACATCCCTGGCAACAGCCACACCTATAAAAACCTTGGGATTTTATTATGGATTCCTTAGGTTTAGAAGGGCGCATACTCGATACCAATTTAGTTTTTAAATTGGGTGACTTTTTATAGATATATGTGGGCTTGTCTGGAATAATGGTACCAATCACTGGATCCTTTTTAAGTACATTCCAGTGTTTTTTTATGATTTTCTCCATTGTTCTGTGCTGACTAGTATATTCTGTTATGAAGGCCCACTGGTATTTCTCATGATTTCTATCTTTATTGAGTTTAGTAGTTAAAAGCTCTTCCCTATTTTGATCACTAAACTTAGAGATCTCCTGATCAATGTTGTGTTCATCATAACCACATGCCTTGAACTTGGATTTTAGTTCTTCAGCTTGTTTAACGAAAATCTCACATTCCGTACAGTTCCGTCTAAGCAGAGCCGGCCCTAACCAATATGATGCCCTAGGCAAAATTTTGGCTGGTGCCCCCTAGCACCGCCGCTAGTTCTGCAGGAGATGCCTGGCATGAGTCAGCTGGCAGCTCTGTTAACGTTGGGCGCCTTTTGTTTATGAAAATGCATCTTATTTGCATTACTATGTGGCTAGGATGCACAAGCAGCTTCTGCTGATTAAAATGATATGCAGCATGCTTATATTCTGTGTGCGACTGCGGCTGAATCTGCATACGAAATGCTACATTACAGTGATTTCCAGGAATACACTGCAACGTAGCATTTCGTATGCAGATACAGCCGCAGTCACACACAGAATATAGGCATGCCGCATATCATTTTAATCAGCAGAAGCTGCTGGTGCCCCTAAGCATACCAAATGCCCTAGGCATTTGCCTAGTTTGCCTATGCCTAAGGCCGGCTCTGCGTCTAAGACGGTTAATCTGACTCTTAGGTATAGAATTAAGCCAGCTGTCGTGATGGCAGCTGGTCATTGGAATATAAGAGCCAGAATCTGTTGGCTTAGTATAGTTCATGGTGTGTAGCTTCCCTTCCTTCCTGAATGTGGTACAGTTGAAGATTATTAAAGTAAGAGAAAGGATAAGCACATGAGGGAAGAGGGCCCTGCTCGTGAGAGCTTACAATCTAAGGGGGAGGGGTAGACAGACAGGGGTGACACAGATGGGGTACATAGAGAACGTGGAACAGAGGGTTAGGATGAGATTTGCCTGGGTTTGGTGAAGAAGTGGGTCTTGAGAGCCCGTTTGAAGTTTTGTAGAGAGGTGGAGAGTCTGAGGGGGAGAGGTAAGGAATTCCAGAGAAGTGGTGCAGCACATGAAAAATCTTGGAGGTAGGAGTGGGAGGAAGTAATCCGTAGGCAGGAGAGTCGTCGTGCATTAGCAGTTTAAGTTTAAGAAAGCGCTGGGACATCCAGGAAGAGGTAGCAGATAGACAGTTGGAGACACGAATGAGGAGAGCAGGGGAGAGGTCTAGAGCGGAAAGATAGATTTGGGTGTCATCAGCATAGAGATGATATTGGAAACCAAAAGAACTAATGAGCTTACCGAGTGAGGATGTATAGAGAGAGAAGAGAAGAGGACCAAGGACAGAACCTTGGGGTACACCTACAGTTAGTGGAAGTGAGGGGGAGGTGGAGTCATGAGAGGAGACAGAGAATGAACGGTCAGATCCTTTTCTCCTAGTCCGTAGAGGATGCTGGGCACCCAACCCAGTGCGTAAATTTGCCTGCAGTTGTTATTTTGTTATAGTACACAAGTGTTGTGTTCAAATTTATTTTCAGCATGTTGCTGCAATAGTTCATGCCCGTTAGCATGTGTTCTGTTGAATGCCATGTTGTGCGGCATGGTTGAAGTGTGAGCTGGTATGAATCTCACCGTTAACTTAAAAGTAAATCCCTTTCTCGAAATGTCCGTCTCCCTGGGCACAGTTCCTATACTGAGGTCTGGAGGAGGGGCATAGAGGGAGGAGCCAGTTCACACTTTGGAAAAGTCTTAAAGTGCCCATGGCTCCTGCGGAACCATCTATACCCCATGGTACTGAAGTGGACCCCAGCATCCTCTACAGACTAGGAGAAAGGGATTTGCCGGTAGGTATTAAAATCCTGTTATCTTACACATTTGTCCTGGGCATCACACATAAAAGATCTGGAGATGTTTTCATCAAACTTATTTGGTATGAAACATTTGTTTTTACACAAGACCCAATGATTTATCTTTGTTCTGTGCTTAGGTCCCTTTATGTCTCAAATGATCTATGAAGGATTCTATATTTACTATGTACTCAAAGTTATTACCACTTTTGTCCGGTCACACACTTCTGTAGATAATGAAAATATACAGCCCTCAGATAAATGTTCCACATGAGCATGCAAGAATACAGATTACACCATACTTGCCTACTTTTGAAAACTAGTTTCAGGGAGATTCCAGGCGGCAGCAGAATACACCACACAAAGCGTGGCACGCCATTGAAGGGGGGAAGGGGGAGTCATGCTTCGCCCAAAGTGCGTGTTGAGGACTACCTATAGGCGTATTCATTGACACTCAGGGGTGTGTCCTGCAATGGCAGGTGAAAATTAGTACTAAAAGCAACAACAAAACAAAAAAAAGGGTTTTAATATAGGTACACTAGAGTAATAATACAGGTGCACTAAATTATGATACCATGTACATTTCTGAGAAGAAACGGAAGGTATATTACACATTACACCCAGTACACACAGCATATAATACATTATATTATACACAACCCCCCCTCCACATATTGTGCCCAGTACCATATTACATTACGTTAAATACAGCCCCACTCCCCCATATTACAGCCAGTACCACATAACATTACATTATGCATAGCCCCAGTCAGTGCCTTAACTAGACATTTTTTTTAGCACTGTGTGCAAGAAACAGCATCGGTGTCCCCCTATAAAAAAAACTAGGCAAGTGTGTGCCGCAGGCGCGTGCGTGCCAAAATTTAGGGGCGTGGCGTGGCCACAGAGCTCCCTTTTGCAGATTACGGCAGGCAAAGTCCCCTTTTTTACACATTACGGCAGCAGAGTCCCCCTTTTTTACACATTACAGCAGCATAGTCCCATGTTTTTTTTTTACACATTACAGCAGCATAGTCCCCCTTTTTTTACACATTACAGCAGCATAGTCCCCCTTTTTTACACATTACAGCAGCATAGTCCCCCGTTGTTGTTTTTTTACACATTACAGCAGCATAGTCCCCCTTTTTTACACATTACAACAGCATAGTCCCCCTGTTTTTTTACACATTACAGCAGCATAGTCCCCCTTTTTTACAAATTACAGCAGCATAGTCCCCCTTTTTTTAACATTACAGCAGCATAATAGTCCCCCTTTTTTTACACATTACAGCAGCATAGTCCCCCTTTTTTACACATTACAGCAGCATAGTCCCCCTTTTTTTGTACACATTACAGCAGCATAGTCCCCCTTTTTTTACACATTACAGCAGCATAGTCCCCCTTTTTTACACATTACAGCAGCATAGTCCCCCTTTTTTTACACATTACAAGCATAGTCCCCCTTTTTTACACATTACAGCAGCATAGTCCCCCTTTTTTACACATTACAGCAGTATAGTCCCCCTTTTTTTTTACACATTACAGCAGCATAGTGCCCCTTTTTTTACACATTACAGCAGCATAGTCCCCCTTTTTTACACATTACAACAGCATAGTCCCCCTGTTTTTTTACACATTACAGCAGCATAGTCCCCCTTTTTTACACATTACAGCAGCATAGTCCCCCTTTTTTTACACATTACAGCAGCATAGTCCCCCTTTTTTTTTTTACACATTACAGCAGCATAGTCCCCCTTTTTTACACATTACAGCAGCATAGTCCCCCTTTTTTTACACATTACAGCAGCATAGTCCCCCTTTTTTTACACATTACAGCAGCATAGTCCCCCTTTTTTACACATTACAGCAGCATAGTCCCCCTTTTTTTAACACATTACAAGCATAGTCCCCCTTTTTTTACACATTACAGCAGCATAGTCCCCCTTTTTTACACATTACAGCAGCATAGTCCCCCCTTTTTTTACACATTACAGCAGCATAGTCCCTTTTTTTACACATTACAGCAGCATAGTCCCCCTTTTTTACACATTACAGCAGGATAGTCCCCCCCCTTTTTTTTTTGCACATTACAAGCACAGTCCCCCTTTTTTACACATTACAGCAGCACAGTCCCCCTTTTTTACACATTACAGTAGCACAGTCCCCCTTTTTTTACATTACAGCAGCATAGTCCCCCTTTTTTACACATTACAGCAGCATAGTCCCCCTTTTTTTTTACACAGTGTGGCAGGCAGTCCCCCCCTTTTTTTTTTTTACACATTATGGTAGGCAGTCCACCTTATTTACTCATTATGGCAGGCGAGAGTGAGAGATACTCACCTTTGACAAGCCGGCATGCCTCTCCTCTTCCCGCCCTACACTGCTCTCTTCGCAGCACAGGGCATTGGGGGTGGGCTGGGAGAGACGTCATCTCTCTCAGCACATAGGAAGGGAGCGGAGGGAGAGCTGCAGTGCTGCCTGGCTACCTAGGTGAGAGTAGCGGTGATGGCGGAAGGAGGGCCGGACCCCCAGTGCGACGAAGCAGCCAGGTGGGTGTTGCCGGTGGTCCTGGCACACACCTCGTTACGGCCCTGGCCCCAGTTCCCCATATTACAGCCAGCACACACAGACCCATATTACATTACACAGCCTACAGTCCCCACAATATTACACCGATTAGCACATTACATTTCACACAGCCCTCCTCCCTCATATCACAGATAGTACACAGCACCATATTACATTATATTAAACACAGCACAATCCTACACCACCCCACAACACACTCCCCCCCCCCCCCCCCCCCCCAATATTACACCCGGTAGCACATTACATATCACACAGCCCCCCCCCCCCTCCCCCTTATTACAGAAAGTACCATATGTCTTTATAGCATGCACAGAACACACACCCCTCCCCCGACCACATTATACACATCTCCCCCTTTCTCATAAAAACCCCAGCACACACAGCACCCACCTGGCTATTGCTGCTCCTTCCTGTGAAGAGCAGGAGTCGGGGCCGGGACACTGTGGTGAAGGGAGGCAGCAGCACTGGGCAGGAACATGAGGAGGAGCAGGAAGAGGTAAGCTGGGCTGTACTGTGCGACACGCAGCCCTGTGAGTGAGGTGGGCGGGGCCAGCAGCAGTGAAGCAGAGCACTGGCTGTCAGTAGGCCAGCTGCTCTGCTGTTTATGCTCCTGCCTCCGCTCAAGGCTGCAGACTGAGTGCACAGCAGGTGGCAGAACGCCCACCACGGCTCTGACCTCTTACGTTCAGGCCCCGCCCCCCGCATTTCTGGACTCGCGCATTCGCAGTTCCGGCTTTACACGGCTCTAATTTAAAAACCGGGAGGGCAGGCAAGGTATGCGGGGCAGCGGGAGGCTCATTGAAAAATCGGGAGCCTCCCGCTGAATGCGGGAGGGTAGGCAAGTCTGGATTACACAAGAGTTGATCAGCTGGTTATAAACCTTTTCTACTCCCTCACCACCCTTACTATATTATGTATACTTGGCTGCTTTAAGGCATGTATGATCAGAAAACCTGATTCAGTAGTGGAAGCAATGCTAATGTTTGTGCAGTTGAGCAATTTTTACTGCACTGTGTATGCATCAGAGATGCACCGCGCACATGTGACGACTGATTAACGACAGCAAATGCAGTAAGGATTTATTAACTGAGTGACAGGTAGTGAGCATTTGTGGGCGGTAGCGGGGGGGAGGGGGCGATTTAAAAGTTGCATGACTTGTATGACTGATCCTGCGCCTGCAAATTCGTACACAGTTGTAAAGGCTCCAGCAGCTTAGTTGTGATGGATATGCTGAGCAAACATAGGATTGCTCAGAGGTTGCATGGTGCAACCGATGTGCAAATCCCAGTACCAACAGGATCTGGTTCCGAGGTGGTTTTGCCTTGTAAATGACTGCCACTTTAAAAATACGGCCAGACTCGCAGAAATTTCCGAACATCCTGCATCTTGCAGGCTATTAGATATTGCCCCTAGGCCTCCAAGGCTTTTTTATTGGCTACTTTCTACTTTGTTATTTTTGCAGGACATTGATACTGTTATTGATTTCATATTGGTCTCGGACCATGCTCCAGTCTGGATTAATTTAGAGAATTTTAGTAGTACATGATCTCATAGACCAGTAGTTCTTAATCTTGGTCCTTTGGATCAGAAACAGTTCATGGTTTCCAGGTCAACTGTGGATCTTTAAAATGTGACAGATGGTCTGTAAAACGTGACCTGTTTCGGATCCTGAGAACGAGATTCAGAACCACTGTCAAAGACAATGGCGATTTATGTCCACCCTAGCTAACTTGCAGAATTTAAACACCTGTTTCTAGCAGATTGGGATGCATTTGCATTTTACGTAGATTATAATGTCTTTCATGTTGATGATCCCATATTATATGGGAAGTAGTTCAGGCTTTATATTGTGGACGCATTATATCCTATGCTTGTTAATACAAGAAGGACTTATCTAAATCTCTCCTGGAAGCCAATGCCAGCTTATCAAAATCATATCTATCTATGAAGTTTAACACATCTCTAATTATTGTGCAGAATTATAAAGTGTATAAGACCCACTATGATATGACTATATTTTGACTCAGTTTTGAGATGAGGATACTAATATAGGGGGAAGGTTTATTTTCCTTAAACGTGGAAAAAAGCAGACCAGTTGCATTCTAACTTACTTTGTGGCTGTACACCTGGGGGTCATTCAGGTGCACCTGAGACCATCGGCGGAAAGTATTCATTTTCAGTACTTTGCACATGCGCAGGCAGGGGCATAGCCAGAACTTAATGGGCCCCATAGCAACATTTTGAAGGGCCCCTGCCCTGTAAATGTTATGCCCCATAATAGTGCCCTAGTTCATTTTCTGAACCACAGTAGTGCCTTAGTTAATGTTATGTCCTGTAGTAGTGTGCTAGTTTATTTTATGAACCACATTGTGCAACACAGTATCCCCAATTCACATTATGATACAGTTCATATTATGTCTAGTGATGTGCACCTGAAATTTTTCGGATTTTGTGTTTTGGTTTTGGGTTCGGTTCCGTGGCCGTGTTTTGGGTTCGAACGCGTTTTGGCAAAACCTCACCGAATTTTTTTAGTCGGATTCGGGTGTGTTTTGGATTCGGGTGTTTTTTACAAAAAACCCTTAAAAACAGCTTAAATTATAGAATTTGGGGGTCATTTTGATCCCATAGTATTATTAACCTCAATAACCATAATTTCCACTCATTTTCAGTCTATTCTGAACACCTCACAATATTATTTTTAGTCCTAAAATTTGCACCGAGGTCGCTGGATGGCTAAGCTAAGCGACACAAGTGGCCGACACAAACACCTGGCCCATCTAGGAGTGGCACTGCAGTGTCAGGCAGGATGGCACTTCAAAAAAATAGTCCCCAAACAGCACATGATGCAAAGAAAAAAAGAGGCGCACCAAGGTCGCTGTGTGACTAAGCTAAGCGACACAAGTGGCCGACACAAACACCTGGCCCATCTAGGAGTGGCACTGCAGTGTCAGACAGGATGGCACTTAAAAAAATAGTCCCCAAACAGCACATGATGCAAAGAAAAAAAGAGCTGCACCAAAGTCGTTGTGTGACTAAGCTAAGCGACCCAAGTGGCCGACACAAACACCTGGCCCATCTAGGAGTGGCACTGCAGTGTCACGCAGGATGGCCCTTCCAAAAAATACTCCCCAAACAGCACATGACGCAAAGAAAAAAAGAGGCGCAATGAGGTAGCTGTGTGACGACTAAGCTAAGCGACCCTAGTGGCCGACACAAACACCTGGCCCATCTAGGAGTGGCACTGCAGTGTCACGCAGGATGGCCCTTCCAAAAAATACTCCCCAAACAGCACATGACGCAAAGAAAAATGAAAGAAAAAAGAGGTGCAAGATGGAATTGTCCTTGGGACCTCCCACCAACCCTTATGTTGTAAAAACAGGACATGCACACTTTAACGAACCAATCATTTCAGCGACAGGGTCTGCCACACGACTGTGACTGAAATGACTGGTTGGTTTGGGCCCCCACCAAAAAAGAAGCAATCAATCTCTCCTTGCACAAACTGGCTCTACAGAGGCAAGATGTCCACCTCATCATCATCGTCCGATTCATCACCCCTTTCACTGTGTACATCCCCCTCCTCACAGATTATTAATTCGTCCCCACTGGAATCCACCATCTCAGGTCCCCGTGTACTTTCTGGAGGCAATTGCTGCTGGTGAATGTCTCCATGGAGGAATTGATTATAATTCATTGTAATGAACATCATCTTCTCCACATTTTCTGGAAGTAACCTCGTACGCCGATTGCTGACAAGGTGAGCGGCGGCACTAAACACTCTTTTGGAGTACACACTGGAGGGAGGGCAACTTAGGTAGAATAAAGCCAGTTTGTGCAAGGGCCTCCAAATTGCCTCTTTTTCCTGCCAGTATACGTACGGACTGTCTGACGTGCCTTCTTGGATGCGGTCACTCATATAATCCTCCACCATTCTTTCAATGGTGAGAGAATCATATGCAGTGACAGTAGACGACATGTCAGTAATCGTTGGCAGGTCCTTCAGTCCGGACCAGATGTCAGCATCAGCAGTCGCTCCAGACTGCCCTGCATCACCGCCAGCGGGTGGGCTCAGAATTCGTAGCCTTTTCCTCGCACCCCCAGTTGCGGGAGAATGTGAAGGAGGAGATGTTGACGGGTCACGTTCCACTTGACTTGACAATTTTCTCACGAGCAGTTCTTTGAACCTCTGCAGACTTGTGTCTGCCGGAAAGAGAGATCCAACGTAGGTTTTAAATCTAGGATCGAGCACGGTGGCCAAAATGTAGTGCTCTGATTTCAACAGATTGACCACCCGTGAATCCTGGTTAAGCGAATGAAGGGCTCCATCCACAAGTCCCACATGCCTAGCGGAATCGCTTTGTTTAAGCTCCTCCTTCAATGCCTCCAGCTTCTTCTGCAAAAGCCTGATGAGGGGAATGACCTGACTCAGGCTGGCAGTGTCTGAACTGACTTCACGTGTGGCAAGTTCAAAAGGTTGCAGAACCTTGCACAACGTTGAAATCATTCTCCACTGCGCTTGAGACAGGTGCATTCCACCTCCTTTGCCTATATCGTGGCCAGATGTATAGGCTTGAATGGCCTTTTGCTGCTCCTCCATCCTCTGAAGCATATAGAGGGTTGAATTCCACCTCGTTACCACCTCTTGCTTCAGATGATGGCAGGGCAGGTTCAGGTGTTTTTGGTGGTGCTCCAGTCTTCTGTACGCGGTGCCTGTACGCCGAAAGTGGCCCGCAATTCTTCTGGCCACCGACAGCATCTCTTGCACGCCCCTGTCGTTTTTTAAATAATTCTGCACCACCAAATTCAAGGTATGTGCAAAACATGGGACGTGCTGGAATTTGCCCAGATGTAATGCACGCACAATATTGCTGGCGTTGTCCGATGCCACAAATCCCCTGGAGAGTCCAATTGGGGTAAGCCATTCTGCGATGATCTTCCTCAGTTGCCGTAAGAGGTCTTCAGCTGTGTGCGTATTCTGGAAAGCGGTGATACAAAGCGTAGCCTGCCTAGGAACGAGTTGGCGTTTGCGAGATGCTGCTACTGGTGCCGCTGCTGCTGTTCTTGCAGCGGGAGGCAATACATCTACCCAGTGGGCTGTCACAGTCATGTAGTCCTGAGTCTGCCCTGCTCCACTTGTCCACATGTCCGTGGTTAAGTGGACATTGGGTACAACTGCATTTTTTAGGACACTGGTGAGTCTTTTTCTGACGTCCGTGTACATTCTCGGTATCGCCTGCCTAGAGAAGTGGAACCTAGATGGTATTTGGTAACGGGGGCACACTACCTCAAGCAATTGTCTAGTTCCCCGTGAACTAACGGCGGATACTGGACACACGTCTAACACCAACATAGTTGTCAAGGCCTCAGTTATCCGCTTTGCAACAGGATGACTGCTGTGATATTTCATCTTCCTCGCAAAGGACTGTTGGACAGTCAATTGCTTACTGGAAGTAGTACAAGTGGTCTTCCGACTTCCCCTCTGGGATGACGATCGAATCCCAGCAGCAACAACAGCAGCGCCAGCAGCAGTAGGCGTTACACTCAAGGATGCATCGGAGGAATCCCAGGCAGGAGAGGACTCGTCAGACTTGCCAGTGACATGGCCTGCAGGACTATTGGCTTTCCTGGGTAAGGAGGAAATTGACACTGAGGGAGTTGGTGGTGTGGTTTGCGCGAGCTTGGTTACAAGAGGAAGGGATTTACTGGTCAGTGGACTGCTTCCGCTGTCGCCCAAAGTTTTTGAACTTGTCACTGACTTATTATGAATGCGCTGCAGGTGACGTATAAGGGAGGATGTTCCGAGATGGTTAACGTCCTTACCCCTACTTATTACAGCTTGACAAAGGCAACACACGGCTTGACACCAGTTGTCCGCATTTCTGTTGAAATAATTCCACACCGAAGAGCTGATTTTTTTTTGTATTTTGACCAGGCATGTCAATGGCCATATTCCTCCCACGGACAACAGGTGTCTCCCCGGGTGCCTGACTTAAACAAACCACCTCACCATCAGAATCCTCCTTGTCAATTTCCTCCCCAGCGCCAGCAACACCCATATCCTCATCCTGGTGTACTTCAACACTGACATCTTCAATTTCACTATCAGGAACTGGACTGCGGGTCTCCTTTCAACACTTGCAGGGGGCGTGCAAATGGTGGAAGGCGCAAGCTCTTCCCGTCCAGTGTTGGGAAGGTCAGGCATCGCAACCGACACAATTGGACTCTCCTTTGGGATTTGTGATTTCGAAGAACGCACAGTTCTTTGCTGTGCTTTTGCCGCAAGTCTTTTCTTTTTTCTAGCGAGAGGATGAGTGCTTCCATCCTCATGTGAAGCTGAACCACTAGCCATGAACATAGGCCAGGGCCTCAGCCGTTCCTTGCCACTCCGTGTCGTAAATGGCATATTGGCAAGTTTACGCTTCTCCTCAGACGCTTTTAATTTTGATTTTTGGGTCATTTTTTTACTGATCTTTTGTGTTTTGGATTTTACATGCTCTGTACTATGACATTGGGCATCGGCCTTGGCAGACGACGTTGATGGCATTTCATCGTCTCGGCCATGACTAGTGGCAGCAGCTTCAGCACGAGGTGGAAGTGGATCTTGATCTTTCCCTATTTTTTTAACCTCCACATTTTTGTTCTCCATATTTTGCGCACAACTAAAAGCCACCACAGGTATACAATGTAGATGGGTGGATAGTATACTATTATTACTTATACTTATGGACGACGAGTGACGACACAGAGGTAGGTACAGCCGTGGCCTACCGTACTGCTGCTTATATATATAATATACTGTATAACGGACCTGGTGGACACTGTCAGCAGACTGCTAAACTAGTATGAAGAAAAAAAAAAAAAACACCACAGGTATACAATGTAGATGGATGGATAGTATAGTATTATATTACTTATGGACGACGAGTGCACTGACGACACAGAGGTAGGTACAGCCGTGGCCTACCGTACTGCTGCTTATATGTATAATATACTGTATAACGGACCTGGTGGACACTGTCAGCAGACTGCTAAACTAGTATGAAGAAGAAAAAAAAACACCACAGGTATACAATGTAGATGGATGGATAGTATAGTATTATATTACTTATGGACGACGAGTGCACTGATGACACAGAGGTAGGTACAGCCGTGGCCTACCGTACTGCTGCTTATATATATAATATACTGTATAACGGACCTGGTGGACACTGTCAGCAGACTGCTAAACTAGTATGAAGAAAAAAAAAAAACACAGGAGTGTTTTTCAGGCAGACAAACGTATACTGGACTGGTGGTCACTGTCAGCAAAACTGTGCACTGTACTCCTGCTATAACTGCTCCCCAGTCCCCACAATTAGGCAGTGTGAGCAGAGCAGTGCACTCAGCACAGATATATCATGCAGCAGTGCAGCACACTGAGTGAGCACAGATATGGTGGAGCGTTTTTTTCAGGCAGAGAAACAAAGGATTAAACTCACTGGTGTGGTATAATCAAAACCCTGCACTGTACTCCCTAACAGCTGCTCCCCGTCCCCAATCCTCCCCACAATTATAACTAACTAAGTCACTCTGTGTTCTACTATAACGGAGAGGACGCCAGCCACGTCCTCTCCCTATCAATCTCAATGCACGTGTGAAAATGGCGGCGACGCGCGGCTCCTTATATAGAATCCGAGTCTCGCGAGAATCCGACAGCGGGATGATGACGTTCGGGCGCGCTCGGGTTAACCGAGCAAGGCGGGAGGATCCGAGTCGCTCGGACCCGTGTAAAAAAAAGGTGAAGTTCGGGAGGGTCGGATCCCGAGGATCCGAACCCACTCATCACTAATTATGTCACACTATATATTGTGCCACATTATAGTGTGCTTTATAGCTTTAGTATATATTATGTAACAGTATAATGCCCTCCAGTTCATTTTATACCACATTACAATGAGCAGGTCCAGGGGACCAATATAAATAGATATATTGTAGCCCCCAAGGTAAAAGTTTGTAAGTGCCCCTACGTACAGTATCTACCAATCGTGAAAAATGTTTTCTGTACAACACAAGTTACTTTGACAGGGAAGGTGGGCTATCAGGTCTGGGCCCCATAGTAGCTGCACTACCTGCACCTATGGTAGCTACGCCCTTGTGCACAGGACCCGTTACGCGCGTGCGCGAATGGGTTCTGTTGTATAGGATGCAGGTCAGCATCAGACTGTCATTGATTGACAGTTTCATGCTGTTTCGGGATGGGGGGGTGGGGGGTCCACTATACACTTTAATTAAAGTACTCCCCAAACTAGGATGGAACCTTCAGTTGCCTTTCATCTTTATAAAACACTTGACTGCGCATGCGCTATCCCTGGCTTCTATGGACTGTAGCAAATACAGTCCATAGCTGCCGGGGGTTTGCGCATGCACAGTCAAGCCGCCACTTTACTGTGCATGTCAGGAATCTGCATTTTCCATCACGTCACTTACCAGTGCTCTGATGTACTGGCCTCCGGAGGTCACATCCTCATCCTGGCAGCGTATTCTATGATTGCCTGCAATGCACAGAAACTCTCTCCAGTGTGTACCCCGCTTGCCATACAGCATGTACCCCGATGTATTCCCACCATCTCCAGAGTATGGGTGCCGCCATGACACCTGCAGTCAGCTGACTTGGTGCTATCCACTCCTGAGCATTGGGCGCTCACATGACTTGATTCTCTAATCCCTGCTGACCAGGGGGTATATACTCAGAGTTCCTGCTCAGTATCATGGCCTTGAACAACGCATCACATTCTGTGAAGAAGCGTCTCCTGGCTTCAATCTTTTGTCTTCAGAGATTCCCCTGTGTATTAGTCCGGTGGAACTACAGGTCCCAGCAGTTTCCAGTTCCAATCTCCAGTTTCCAGTCTCCAGTTTTCAATCTCCTGTTTCCAGTGATCTTCTATTTCTGGCATCTCCAAGTGATCTCCCTGTTCCAGTATTCCCGTGGAACTACAGGTCCCAGCATTTACTCTAGCATTCCTACGAACTCCTGCCACAGTCAGCCTCCACACTACTTGCAGTAAGAGACTTTCTCCAGGTGTTTCTCACCATTCTCACCTGTGTAGTAATTACCAGCAACTCTGCCCTGTGCAATTGCATTCAGCACTTAATCTACCAACTTAATGCGTTATAGACTGTCTCCTGCTTGGCTTAGTGGACATGTGCCTTGATAATGCTGATTTATCCTTAGGAATGAAAGCTATACCTTAAACACACCTAAAATACACTTTACCCTGGAGCTGCTGCGGCCGCTGTACTTAATACACATTCTACGTACTTTGTACGCTATTAGCGTACAAAGTCCCGTGCTGTGTACGGACTTAGCGTATAAACGCAGCGCTGACGGTACAAAGTACTCACAGCGCGTACACACCCAGAGATACACTTTAAACCTTTTACAGCAATGCAATGCAATGATAATACACTTTACACCTTAGCAGGGCAATGAAGACACGACACCAGATTGTAATTAAACCGCTGGGTTCCGACACCACAGGGTATTATTGCTGAAAGGGGGTTACAATACAAATAATACAATACAATATAACAGAGTAAATGGCTACATTCAATGTTACATACGTGAGTGGATTCGCTTGCGCTACCCGGTCCGGTCCTCCGTCATCTGATAGATAACGTTGTGAGTCTTGTGTCTGACCAGGCCTGCAGTAGGCTCTCTTTATACAATTCTTCCAAAAAGCAATACAATAGATACTGTAATCTCTTTGTCCATTGGACACAGGAATGCACATTTACAGTACAGGAGAGGTCATAGGTCGGTTTGAATAGGTAGGCGATGTCTTTCCCAACTGCTCTTGTGGGTGGTCGCCTCTGGATTCCCGCCGCATACATAATGTACAGTAAATACAGTTTATATCTATATTCTGCTCCTGCACATAACTATCCGCAGGAACATGCAATCTTTCTCAAACCAACACCGGAATGTTACCCTTAAAATACCCTTCAGCTGGATACCAAACACCACCTTATAACCTTGTTCTGTCCCCTCCTATTCTGTAAAGGTGAATCCCTTTGTTCTGAAACCATTTAAACTGCTGTTACTTTCTGATGTGGTGCAGGGAGGCTATGTGTACATTATGCACTATTTGGATTAAATATGTAATGTGTTTTGATAGCTTTCCATGCGTTCACCAACTCTACCGTAAATACCCATATCACGCGCTAATGCGCAGGACCGCGGGAGCGATCATACGCAAATTGCGGATATGTGCACGCACAAAAGAACAAGTACACGCACGGAGGCCATCTGTGTGTAGTTTGTACGTGATGTGTGTACTGCAAAATTTTTCAACTTTGATAGTCCACCCTTTGGCAGTCACCAATAACTGCCACTATCTAATCACTAAACAGAAAAATATCTACACAATATCTACAGAAGTTTGGATGGTCGGGGGAGAGTGGTAGGTAGGAAATGTATGACCTAGTGGGATAGTAAAAAGCATGTATGTGTGAATCCATGTCTGAGGGGCATGTATCATCGTGCCATATATGTTCTAATTAAGCTTCAAGGTATTGCGAAGTATACATTAAATCCTTCTCATCCCGTATCAAGGGTCTGTAAATGGGCCAACAAACACTACCGAGCTCTTTTCAGCTTCTTGTTAAAACAAATGGGGTGCACATTTAGTTGATGATACATGGAGTGGGAAACATATGTGAGTGCTAGTATATGTGGATATCACCTGTCGACTATGTGTGCTATTGACTGGAGGTTGCAGAGGTGAAGATAAGACACATATCTAAAATACATTCATATAAACATTTTGGGTAGGGCAGATGTCTTTTCCGGATGGATGTATCTGGGCAGAGGGGGAAACAAAAGAAAACGGGTGAAAGAAACAGGCCATGAAATTCATTTGCAATCCTTATCATAACACTGTCTCTATGGATGGGTCATAAATTAAGTCTGCTGCTATAACAGCGCCCTCGCTCCTTAGACTCATCAACTTTGTACCGTGCTTGCGCCGCATCAGAATTCGAACACACCTAAATATCAAACCAACAATTATGACGACTCCCAGGATACAAAGGAGAAACTTCCCTACACTCATAATAACATTTTGAGCCCACTCTCCTAAACCTGAGAACCAATTTTGTGGGTTCAACCATGAGACCCAGCCGGTCAGTTCATTACTCACAGTCGCCAAGGTAAGGTTGTGTTTCCTCCTGAACTCCCACTTCAACTGCAAGATATCATCCATCTTTTGATCGATAATCTCCGTTGGATCATCAGTACTGTTTGTAATATACGTGCAGCGCTTTACCCCATATTGAGTTGCCAGAGTAACACAGTACACACCTGTCACGGCTGTGATATAGTTTAGGACCATCCTGTGCTGAATCAGTTCCTTCTTGTGAGCTTGTAACTCCCTTCCCGTATACCTGAAGGTGTCATCATACATCTCAGTGATATTATCTATCAAGTTCGCTATCGCATGGATATACCTATAATTTATAATTCCTCTGGCAGTACGGGTGATGTCTAATGCGAGAAGGAATTGAATCCCGGTGGATTCGTGGATCAAATCAGAGGCTGCGTGCTCTGTTCTATCTATGAGGTGTCTCTTGATGATGTGTTCATAGTGAGTATGAGTATAAGGAGCCTGAGCACTGCGGTGAACGTCTTTCATCTTATCATGGGTTATGGTCATGACCTCTGGTAGTACTCTCCCAATATAACACAATCCCTCTGAGCTCGGGGCAAGCCACTTGTACGCCTTCCTTCCACATATGAAATAGGCATCATCTGGGAGAACATAGGGGACAAAATATGACATCACCATATTACAAACTTTCCAAGTAAAGAAACCTATCCCTAGTTCTCCCATCTGCTCAGTACAAGTATCAGGCTGGATGATATAAGCACAATACCCTGGCGATACTTTTCCAACCCACATGGTCTTGCTTCCACGAGTATACCTATACCGAAAATACCTCCCACTGTTGGCTATTTGGCGTACAAGTTCAGAGTCTATGGGTATCCTTTCAGCTCTGTGTGAAAAGGTCATTGTCTGGTTATTCCACGTCACTTCCCAATTTCCCGGTTTTCGGTAATTGGAAATATTCAAACACAATAAGGATCTGTCTACATGATACTGGTGGAGCTTCAAACTAGGGGGCCTAGAAATATTGAATTTCTTGTCCACCGGTCTCCCACCCCGTAATTCGAGTACCTCATTTATTGCTAAAGGGTACGGTACTAATCCTGACTTGCTCTGACCTTGAGGTACCTGTGAGCACACCCAACATTCTGTCTGGTTTAAGACCTTACCCACTAGTGAGTGGTAATCACTCAACGGATGACAGTCCATGTCGATATTAAGGTTGGACTGACATCTCTGGATGCACCCATCCTCAACTATATTCTCACAATTCCTACAAATACAATATTCATCAGACAATAACCCCTCACAGTGCCTCCGAGCTCCCTGACTACCAGAGCGCTTACTGATGCCAGCCTTTACCAAAATGATGTGCTGATCCTGAGATCCTACAAATTCATACTTGCCATCAGAACCCATTCCAGATCCCTGCTCGACCTCTCTGGGACCATCACAAAAACAAACTGTCCTTATCAAAACCAGAATTACTAATAGAACCCGAAACGCAGTCTCGATCCATTTCGTTAGGGGAAAGGAGGAAAATAAGAAGGAGAAAAGAAAGGAAAAGAATGCAGGGGGAGGTGAAAAAAGAAAGTGGTACGACAACCATTCTAACTCTTGTTACTCTCTGTGCTCAGATGCCCTTCAACAGTCCTGCCTCTCAACTTTCCCGGAACAGACACTCCAGTGATACGAGGTTCTCTACACTCTGCTCTTTGTCACGAGTTCTCTCCGGGTCAGCGACCTTCTTGCAGTGGGACGAGTGGATCCAAGTCTCTCTTTCGGCAACCTTCAATGCTGTTGTGCTGGTTAACAAGACTTGATACGGTCCTTCCCACCTGTCTATGAGGCAACCTGAGTGTAAGAAATTTCGAATCATCACATAATCCCCAGGTTCAATGTCATGACAATTACTGTTCGGTAGGTCAGGAATCACCAGCTTTAAATTTCTTTGTTAATTTCTCAGCTGCTTGCTCATCCCAACCAAATATTTCACAGTCACTTCATTATTACATTTCAAATCATCCTGGGGGTCTATCATTATATGAGGTTGTCGACCAAAAAGAATTTCAAAGGGTGATAGGTTAAGGGGAGACCTGGGAGTGGTTCTGATGCTGTACAACACTAGTGGCAAAGCTTCTGGCCACGACAATCCAGTTTCAACCATTAACTTGCTCAGCTTGTTCTTAATAGTGCTATTCACTCTCTCCACCTTTGCACTCGCCTGTGGACGGTACAGAATATGCAGCTTGCTATTAATTCCCATCAGCTTGCACATGACCTGAAAGACTTCACCTATAAAATGGGTAACCCTATCACTTTCAATTATTCTAGGGATACCATATCTACACACAAATTCCTGCACAATTTTCTTTGCAGTGAACGTAGCAGTATTTGTGGCAGCAGAGAACGCTTCTACCCAATTAGAAAATACGTCAATACAAACTAACACATATTTTAAATTCCTACAGGGTGGTAACTGTATGAAATCGATTTGTATTACCTGAAAAGGTCCGTCTGTCGGAGGGATATGGGATGGCTCTGTTGGTATTGACTTTCCAATATTCTTCCTCAAGCAAGTAAAACATGTCATTGCTCTCTTACCTGCATGTGAAGAGAATCCTGGCGCACACCAGTAAACTCTCACCAGCTTACACATACCCTCTTTACCCAGATGAGTCAGACCGTGTGCTGCCTCAGCTAAGCTTGGAAGATATGCTCTGGAGGCTACTGGCTTACCTTGTCCACCTGTCCACAGTCCCGAGGATTCCTGGCCATATCCCTTTGACCTCCAGACTGCCTTTTCCTGTAATGAACACAAATCTTGCATTTCAATTGTGTTTAACTGTTGTGTGTTATCAGTTGTGTGAAGTAAACCGTCTGTGGAAAATGAAAAGAGAGGGGAAATAATAAAAAAAAAAAATTTTTTTATCAGATTTGCGTTCACCATCAGGCTGTCACACCATCATGCATATCGGTGTCTATGCACAGTCTCCCTTCACCAGTATTCTCATTCTCCACCCTTTGTGCATGACCAGGCACACTGCGTTAATACTGGTGTCCCTATGCTGGTGAGATATACTGGATTTGGGCAGAGCTCTGAAACACCGAGTAGGCATGTGGCGTTTGAACTGTAATCCTGTTGGTGAACATAAGAGATGAAGAGGAAACTTTGAAGACAAATCACATAGAGTTTAGTAACAGATAATTTTGTAGAGGCAAAGAATATTTTACAAAATTTGACATCTGGATTGGGCACTACGGGGGAATGATTCTCTACTCGGTCTGCTCCCCTAAAAGAAATTCTATGTGTGTTATATCTCTACTGGGACTATCCCAGCCATCAATCCAGTGTCCTGTCCATTCTAAGTTCATAGGGAACCCGGTATCTTTGAGATAATTTCCTCTACCTGTGATGGACATGCATCTAGAACAGTGAAATGCAACGTTAGTCTTCGTGGGTATCCCACATACTTTGTGCTTCCTGGGTGGGAGCACACTATATGTATACCATCTCTAACAAAACTCCTGTTAAGTTAATTAGAGGTCACTTCTGCTAGAGAGAGAAGCAGAAGTTTAGAGACCTCCTCCTAACCCCAGTAAGTTCTGTCAAAAGAGTAAAGTTGCATTTATTCTGTTCTTCCCATTAACCGAATCTGTGTTTTTTATATAGCTCTTGATTCCTTACTATATGTCCCTTGATCCCGTCTATGTGTTTAATAACGTGGCTTGTTTTCTCTGTCTAGGGGTCTATATTGACTATGTGTTCTACTATACCTACAATCTCTGGCAAAATGCCCTTCCTATTTACAACTGTAACATATTCTCTGTCTTTTCCAAACAGCAGGGGTCTGGGGTTTAGGCTGATGAGACTTTGGTGTAAGAGCCTGTATACTTTCAATCCTCAGCCTCTCCTTTTGTTGTTTTCTACGCCTAACTATTCTTGTGGTGTACAATTGCGCACTCTCTAAGACAAGCTACTGTGACCCCTTTCCAATTAGTCAAAGATGTTTGTACCCTGTCCCTTACTGTCTTATTGAGTCCATCCATTAGTACAGAGACAGCCACTTCCCTATAATTTGCATCGTTCCCTGTATCTGATACCCCAATGTATCTATCCATTATTTGCAGGGCCCGATCGAAATATTCAGATGTCATTTCATTTTCCCTAGTGTTTTATGGAGAAAATTCTTCTCCACTTAACATTAATGGGGAAACACAAGTCTAGTTGTCTATTAATTTGTTCTAAGTTTTCCTGATTGTGTTTGTCAGTCATAAGACTATCCGACTCTAACCTACAATCAGTGATAAATTTTTGGGTGTCAATATTAGGAGGTAGGCACGCTTTCAAAAATATCCGCCAGTGTTTGTTTGTCGGTTCATACGCATTACCCAGGTCTCTGACAAATTTCTGACATCTGGCTAAATGCTTCGGGGGGTCGGGGAATTCTGAAATGATTGATCGCAGCTCATCTCTGGGCCACGGGCAATACATTGCATTATTCCTGGTGAGGACTACTCCCTGACTGTCGGTTCCCCCATTGGGAGTTACTATCTCCAAGACAGGGTGTAATTCTACCATTCCGTTCCTAATCTGTTTACTGTGAGGTGTTGTTGTCTCTGTGCAATGGACTGTCTCACACTTACCGATAGCTGTGACCTCACCAGTTCTTTCATTGGGGAATATTGTTACTGCTCTACCTGGTTGGACAGGCCCCACCTGAGTTTCCTGCAAAGTGACTGCTTGGAGGAGAGCTGCGATTTGGCTGGATCCTTCATCTTCCTGTGACCTATAACCTTGAAAAGACTTCAAAACAGGATACATCTTGCAAAAATTAGGGTTAATACATTGTTTTTGCATACTACTATCATTTACGGATATACCATTGACTGTAGCCATCTCTTCCCCTTCGACCTGTGTCGACAATGGTGTGTTTGTGTTCTCATTCCCGCTAGGTTTTGAACCTGTTTTGCGAATTTGTTCTCTTTGCATATCCCCCTCTTGCTGCCATAATTTTAAACAATCATTATGTCTAATCCTTTGTTTTCTGGATTTAAGAAGACATATTTTACTGCTTACATTCTGCAGTACCTCTGGTTCAAAGCTGCCCACCCTAGGGAATGGTTCCCTATCATTGTCAGTCACACGTTCCCATTCAGACAAAAAGTTTTCAATACTTTTTCCTTTAAACTTCGCTGACCCCCTGGGCCGCGGCTCTTCAACCTGAACCCTGGTTACAAAATGTCCCTTACTTGAGCAACTGGCACCCATAATTGTGGGCCTTTTCCCACAAACACCAAAATACTCAATATAAGGCAACGGTGAAAGTTCTCCAAGCGCTCTTCACCCGCTCACTGCCCACGTTGGTCAGTACTACCATACACTGTCGATAGCGAAGGCAATGTACCCAACTTAGGGCCCTATGTGACCTATCTTTACTGGAAGTTTTTAGGAATAACTCACCCTTTCCAGTAAAGTATCGGCCGTTGGAGATTTTCCTGAGAGAGAACAGCGAAAACTCCCTATGCACTTTATTATACACAAATCACGCTTGCGTATGCTCTATACAGCGCTGATGATACCGCGATTTTACGCAAAAGCTTGTAAAAAGGATATCACGTTGCGCTATATATCGCACCCACAAACGCGCGGTCCAATCGCACAGCATATAGGTACTTGTTACTTATCTGCCATACGACCACTGGAATCGAATTTCAAGCTGCGAAACCTCAGCCGGAGCGTATAAAAAAAAACTATATGGGTCACAACACAATTCACAATTCCCTACCACGCTCCTGAGTCTCCTCATGACTTACGTATTAAACCTTATACTAACGTGAGTCAGCCTTTTCACGCCACCAAGTCACCACTCACTTGATGTACCAAACAACGGGATCCCGATTTACTGGGTTTCGAATTTCACTCACTCCTACGTTCGCTCACTCAGGTATACTTGGATTTTCTGTACAGAAAATTAGGATTCATTCAAGTTGGCAGCTTTACCCCCAGAGGCAATTAAAAAAAAATATTTATACTAAATTTTGTTTTTTTATATTAAATTTCTTTAGAAACCGGGTAGTTTGGTGCTATTGTAGCGTGGCTACTGTCCCACCTTTAAACTAAACGAACTATTGTGTAATTTGTACTTAGCGACCGTATTTCTTATGCAATTTGCATAAACACGCTACCGTGCGTGTCGCTTACGCCGCATGTGCAGTTCCGTACTGTGTCCGAGACACGTGTACAAAACCGTACGTCCGCAATAGCGCAAATCACACAATTCTATAAATGTGAGCAATAAAACTACTATTGCCCACTAAACACAATCCACACTTGTTCCGTTTTAACCCTCTTACTACTGGGCCAGAAATGCGTTTTGTGATTTTACTCTTACTTCCTTAAATACTTATTTTATTTTTAACTATATAGCAACAAATATCTCCGGTTTCACACAGGTTTAAATGAATCTAGCAATTTGAATGTTATGGCAACAATGTGAGAGAGTATGCAAAGTATGGATGTCGTGTACGCTTTTGGCGTCAACATTTTTTTCACAGATTTTAAATAGCTTTTTTCCTGTTGTACTACGGGTTCTACCAGCACCCCTACAAACCATACAGAGCAGACGCCATCTAATCAGCATACAAGTAGGGTTTTCAGTGTCTCCAACGACCATGAAAGGGTTATGTAGGATACTGTCCTGTCCACCCTTTGCTGATAGATAAAGTCTGCTGTGACCTGTTAGGTAGTAAGAATGTGGAAAACCGGAGGAGCCCCCAATTGATAATGCTGATTTATCTTTAGGAATGAAAGCTATACCTTAAACACACCTAAAATACACTTTACCCTGGAGCCGCTGTGGCCGCTGTACTTAGTACACACTCTACGTATTTTGTACGCTATCAGCGTACAAAGTCCCGTGCTGTGTACGGACTTAGCGTATAAACGCCGCGCTAACGGTACAAAGTACTCACAGCGCGTACACACCCAGAGATACACTTTAAACCTTTTACAGCAATGCAATGCAATGATAATACACTATAAACCTTAGCAGGGCAATGAAGACACGACACCAGATTGTAATTAAACCGCTGGGTTCCGACACCACAGGGTATTATTGCTGAAAGGGGGTTACAATACAAATAATACAATACAATATAACAGAGTAAATGGCTACATTCAATGTTACATACGTGAGTGGATTCGCTTGCGCTACCCGGTCCGGTCCTCCGTCATCTGATTGATAACGTTGTGAGTCTTGTGTCTGACCAGGGCTGCAGTAGGCTCTCTTTATACAATTCTTCCAAAAAGCAATACAATAGATACTGTAATCTCTTTGTCCATTGGACACAGGAATGCACATTTACAGTAAAGGAGAGGTCATAGGTCGGTTTGAATAGGTAGGCGATGTCTTTCCCAACTGCTCTTGTGGGTGGTCTCCTCTGGATTCCCGCCGCATACATAATGCACAGTAAATACAGTTTATATCTATATTCTGCTCCTGCACATAACTATCCGCAGGAACATGCGATCTTTCTCAGACCAACACCGGAATGTTACCCTTAAAATACCCTTCAGCTGGATACCAAACACCACCTTATAACCTTGTTCTGTCCCCTCCTGTTCTGTAAAGGTGAATCCCTTTGTTCTGAAACCATTTAAACTGCTGTTACTTTCTGATGTGGTGCAGGGAGACTATGTGTACATTGTGCACTATTTGGATTAAATATGTAATGTGTTTTGATAGCTTTCCATGCGTTCACATACTCTACCGTAAATACCCATACCACGCGCTAATGCGCAGGACCGTGGGAGCGATCATACGCAAATTGCGGATATGTGCACGCACGACAGAACAAGTACACGCGCGGAGGCCATCTGTGTGTAGTTTGTACATGATGTGTGTACTGCAATATTTTTCGACTTTGACAGCCTATATACAGACTGTGTGTATCCTCATTGTTCATTTCCAAACTATCCAGTGGAGTTATGTATTCCCTATAATCTTGTCTTCAGTTGCATCTGCTTCATCTGCATATTGTTTCCGGTTTACCTACTACAAAAACAATCATCATTGCTATTTAATATCATTGACTTTTTAAAACCATTTACCGGAGTTATTTACTGCCTGATATTCCTGTCATCAATTGCATCTGTTCCCATCTGCATATTAATTTCTGTTACTGCCGCCTGTCAAGTTATTCATCGTTTAGTTACTCTCATTGACTTTCAATCATCAGCATTACCTTTGTGTTCCAGTCACTGTTTATACTCCTGTGTGTTAATAAACATCAATGCGCAGGAACTTTCTACAGCCTCCTCATTTTCTCCATCACCACCACTGACCCACTAGTGCCCCTTCCGGTAACAGACAGAGTTACAGACCTGACAGTGCATGTGCAGTTCCAGGACTTGGCTGGCAGCAGCTGCTCACTCCTCTTAGTAGCGCTGTCATCTCCTGGAACCTGGCCAGCGGCAGCCCCCCTCCTACTCAATGGTAGGAGCCGCCGCTGGTGGAGAGGATCCTAGCCTCCTGTTATCACTTGATTTATTTAGAGATGAGTGGGTTCGGCTCTCTGAGAATCGAACTCTACCGAACATCACATCCCGAGCCCGGATCCGAGTCTGGCTCGGGACTTTCCGCCAGTCTCGGAAACCAGAACGAGCCAAAACGTCATCATCCCGCTGTCGGATTCTAGTGGGTTTTGGATTCCATATAAGGAGCCGCGTGCCACCGCCATTTTCACTCCAGTCCTGGAGAGTGTAGCGAGAGGACGTGTCTCTCTCCTCAGTGTCTGTGCGGGAAAGTGGTGTGGCGACCTGCTCTGTTTTATGCGTGTCATTCCAGTGCTGTCTTGTGCTGCATCAGTCCAGTGGTGGTGTCTTGTGCTGCATCAGTCCAGTCACGGTGGTGTCCTCTGTGGCATATGTCCACTGCTGCTGTATGAGTCCAGTCCAGTGGTTCTGTGTTGTGCTGCATCAGTCCAGTGGTGGTGTCCCTGTACTGCTGTATAAATCCAGTGGTACTGCCGTATATGTCCAGTGATACTGCCGTATATGTCCAGTCCAGTGATACTGCCGTATATGTCCAGTCCAGTGGTACTGCCGTATATATGTCCAGTCCAGTGGTACTGCCGTATATGTCCAGTGGTACTGCCGTATATGTCCACTGGTACAGCCATATAAGTCCAGTGATACTGCTGTATAATACAGTCCAGTGGTACTGCCGTATATGTCCAGTGATCCTGCCGCATAAATCCAATGGTACTGCCGTATAAATCCAGTCCAGTGGTCCTGCCGTATAAATCCAGTGGTACTGCCATATAAATCCAGTGATACTGCCAAATAAGTCCAGTAATACTACCATATATATGTCCAGTGGTACTGCTGTATAAGTCCAGTCCAGTGGTACTGCCGTATAAGACCAGTGGTACTGCCGTATAAGTCCAGTGATACTGCCGTATAAGTCCAGTGGTACTGTCGCATAACTCCAGTGATACTGCCATATAAATCCAGTCCAGTGGCACTGCCGTATATGTCCAGTGATACTGCCATATATGTCCAGTGATCCTGCCGTATAAATCCAGTGATACTGCCGTATAAGTCCAGTGGTACTGTCGCATAACTCCAGTGATACTGCCATATAAATCCAGTCCAGTGGTACTGCCGTATAAGTCCAGTGGTACTGCCGTATAAGTCCAGTGGTACTGCCGCATAACTCCAGTAATACTGCCATATAAATCCAGTCCAGTGGCACTGCCGTATATGTCCAGTGATACTGCCGTATATGTCCAGTGATCCTGCCGTATAAATCCAGTGATACTGCCGTATAAATCCAGTCCAGTGGTCCTGCCGTATAAATCCAGTGGTACTGCCATATAAATCCAGTGATACTGCCAAATAAGTCCAGTAATACTACCGTATATATGTCCAGTGATACTGCCATATAAATCCAGTCCAGTGGTACTGCCGTATAAGTCCAGTGGTACTGCCGTATAAGTCCAGTGGTACTGCCGCATAACTCCAGTGATACTGCCGTATAAGTCTAGTGGTACTGCCGCATAACTCTAATGATACTGCCATATAAATCCAGTCCAGTGATACTGCCGCATAACTCTAGTGATACTGCCATATAAATCCAGTCCAGTGGTACTGCCGTATAAATCCAGTGATACTGCCGTATAAGTCCAGTGATACTGCCGTATAAGTCCAGTGATACTGCCGTATAAGTCCAGTGGTACTGCCGCATGAGTCCAGTGGTACTGCCGTATGACTCTAGTGATACTGCCATATAAATCCAGTCCAGTGGTACTGCCACATAACTCCAGTGATACTGCCGTATAAGTCCAGTGGTGCTGCCGCATAACTCTAGTGATACTGCCATATAAATCCAGTCCAGTGGTACTGCCGTATAAATCCAGTGATACTGCCATATAAGTCCAGTGATACTGCTGTATAAGTCCAGTGATACTGCCGTATACGTCCAGTGGCACTGCCGCATGAGTCCAGTGGTACTGCCGCATAACTCCAGTGATACTGCCATATAAATCCAGTACAGTGGCACTGCCATATAAATCCAGCGGTACTGCCGTATAAATCCAGTGATACTGCCAAATAAGTCCATTAATACTACCGTATATATGTCCAGTGGTACTGCCGTATATGTCCAGTGGTACTGCCGTATAAATCCAGTGATACTGCCAAATAAGTCCATTAATACTACCGTATATATGTCCAGTGGTACTGCCGTATATGTCCAGTAGCACTGCCGTATATGTCCAGTGATACTGCCGTATATGTCCAGTGATACTGCCGTATATGTCCAGTGGTACTGCCGTATAAGGCCAGTGATACTGCCATATAAATCCAGTGATACTGCCGTATATGTCCAGTGATACTGCTGTATAAATCCAGTCCAGTGATACTGCTGTATAAATCCAGTCCAGTGATACTGCTGTATAATTCCAGTCCAGTGGTACTGCCGAATAAATCCAGTGGTACTGCCGTATATGTCCAGTGATAGTGCTGTATATGTCCAGTGGTACTGTCGTATAAGTCCAGTGGTACTGTTGTATAAGTCCAGTGGTACTGTCGTATAAGTCCAGTGATACTGCCGTATATGTCCACTGGTACAGCCATATAAGTCCAGTGGTACTGCCGTATAAGTCCAGTGGTACTGCCGTATATGTCCAGTGATCCTGCCGTATAAATCCAGTGGTACTGCCGTATAAATCCAGTCCAGTGGTACTGCCGTATGTCTCCAGTGATACTGCCATATAAATCCAGGCCAGTGGTCCTGCCGTATAAATCCAGTGATACTGCCGTATAAGTCCAGTGGTACTGCCGCATAACTCTAGTGATACTGCCCCAAGGCTATAAGAAACTGTTGGGAATTCACTCATGCATGGTTTGATTTCCAAAATGCCGGGGACTCATGCTGGGTAAAAATTCCAGGTAATTCTTCACTCATTTCAGCCTGTAGGCAAATTTACTAAAAGTATGTAACCTAGCATAGCCAATCTCTCATAGTGGCAGATAGGGATTGTGAAAGTGTTTTGTGCAATCTCTAATTGCAGAAAAGGCTGGGGATGATATCCATAATAAAAAATGTACTGTACAAACTGGATGAGGATGATATCCAAAAGACAATTTAAATAGATTTGTAGGGTGGTCTTCAGTATGCCGACTGACAGGATCCCGGCGCACAGTATACCGGCGCCGGAATCCCGACAGCCCCTGGAGGGAGAATAAAATAGCGTAGCGCGCCACCGTGCCCATAGCGTGGCGAGCGCAGCTAGCCCGCAAGGGGCTCATTTGCGCTCACCACACTGTCAGTAAGCCGGCGGTCGAGCTCCCGGCGCCGGTATGCTGGTCGCCGGGAGCCCGACCGCCGGCATACCATACTGAACCCAGATTTGTATACCTTCACAAAAGCCTTCCAGAAATGGTTTGTAATTTGTGTACTTCAAAAACATACAATATAATCTAGGCAATCGTGCAACCTATAGATGTGCTTAATAAACAAAAAGGCAGCATTTGGAGCCATGGATTGTTTAGTCAAAGGTACAAAAAGTGTTATCTTTGACAACCAATCAATAAAGACTATAAGGGGTAATGTAATAGTTTTTGATTTTGAAAATATTGCACAATTTTGTTGTCTTTCCAGTGAGTTTCTCCCAAAACAATAGATGACATCAGGGCAACAAAATTGTTTAAAGCTAATATCTGAGGTCCTATTGCAACCCTTTCAAAGCCTATATAAACCAGCCCAAAGCCCACTACTCTTGTGTGTGTATGTATTCATGTTAGTTTTGGGTAGGCTGTGGATCTTTTTCCCAGTGTGCACCTCATTCAAAGTGAGGAACGGCATAGGAGACGAGTGGACAAGTGGAGCACCAGCAGAACCAGGGCAACGGAGGTTACATCACAGATGTACGAATAGACCTCAAATGGTCCTAGAATGCCATTTAGATCAGAAGGTGGTTCAGCTGTTTAGGGTGCCTCAGACAATCCTAATATCAGGATCTCGGGGCCGGTATGCTAACCTCTGGTATCCCAACCGCCTGCATTACAACACCAACCCATTAAGACACATCTGTACTTGGTTGTGGTAAGTGTTGTGTTTGTCCTTGTTAAAGACTTGGAATTGTATGCACAGATATGGTTACTAAGATTGTTTATTTGTGTTTTGGTCATGAATAGATTGTCTGATGATGTCTTGCCCAGTATTAGTTTGCATATATGTGTTGTTATGCACTTAAATTGTTTTGTGTCCTCATGCTTAAAGTCAAGTTGCAATTTCAAAAAGTCATCAAGTGTTCCATACATACTAGTCATCAATAGTTTTTACTCATGTGGTTGAAAATAGCCCGTTGTCCTTCTGTGGCCTCATTTCTTTCTAGTATGGTCTCCTCTGTAGGCTGTTCTTCCATCAAAGTGGCAAAGATGTTGTCCTCCTGTTCTCCCTTCTACTGGTGGTGGCCATGTTAGGATGGCATGTGATGGACCGGACAAGACAAGCAAATGTGTAAGTATTACACTGCCCAATGTAACATTTTTTGTGTATAAATACAGTACATAATACCGAGCTTGGTTTCTTTATTCATGGCATAACATTTTATTTGGTTTGTCATCAAAAAATGTAAGCACATTCCAGAGTTACAAAAACATTTAGACGTTGCCTAAGACTTCTCACCTACATACAGTAAGATACCTACACTGACTTTCAGAACACTCCAAGAAAAAGTATTTGGACACCAGTCATATTATACCACATTCATGCACTTAACTTGAGAGCACAATGTCATTAAGGCCTGATTCACGGTAATGCGGTAGCAGCTGTGACTATTTTTGCAGCCGCTACTCTGAATTTATGTGAAGACTGCAGCAAATGAATGCTTCCTGCCTGCCAGCACCTCCTCCCACACAGACGTGGAACATTGGAGATTGACAGGTGTACCCAGCAGCACGCTGCTCAGAGAGATTATCAGCAGGCGGTGGGACACCCTCTGAGCCTGGGCCAAGTACACTATATGGATAAAAGTACTTCCCACCTTTGTTAATTATTAAATTCAGGTGTTTCAATCAAACCCATTGCCACAGGTATATCAAATCAAGCACCTTGCCATGCAGTCTCCAATTTCAAACATTTGTGATACAAAATGGGTCATTCTGAAGAGGTCAGTGACTTCAAGCGTGGTACTGTGATAGTATGTAGTCTTTGCAGTAAGACGGTTTGTTAAATTTCATCCCTGCTGGATATTCTATGGTCAACTGTAAATGATATTATTAGAAAGTGGAAGCATTTAGGAACAACAGCAACTCAGCCATGAAGTGGAAGACCAAGTAAAATCACAGCCGGGTCAACGACTGTTAAGGCGCATGCTGCGTAAAAGTTGCCAACGCTCTGCTGATTCCATAGCTGAAGAGTTCCGAGCTTCTACTGGCACTAATGTAAGCACAAAAACTGTGCGGTGAAAGCCTAATGGAATGGGTTTCCATGGCCAAGCAGCTGCATGCAACCCTCATATCAAGTCCAATGCCAAGCATCAGATGGAGTGGTGTAAAGCACACCAACACTGGACTGTGGAGTAGTGAAAACGTGTTCTCTGGAGACACAAATCACGCTTCTCTGTTTGGCAGTCAGATGGGCAAATCTGGGTTTGGCGGATGCCGGAAAAAAGTTACCTGCCTAACTGCATTGTGCTAACTGTAAAGTTTGGTGAAGGAGGGATAAGGGTATGGGGCTGTTTCTCATGGCTTGGGTTAGGCCCCTTATCTCCAGTGAAGGGCTATCTTAATGCTTCAGAATACCAAGACATTTTGGATAATGCTAAGTTTCCAACTTTGTGGTTACAGTTTGGGGATGGCCCTTAAATTCCAACATGACTGTGCACCAGTGCGCAAAGCAAGGACTACAGACGATGAGTTTGGTGTGGAAGATCTTGACTGGCCTGCACAGAGCTCTGACCTCAACCTCATTGAGCACCTTTGGGATGAACTGGAATGGAGATTGCAAGCCAGGCCTTCTCATCCAACATAAATACTGTACAGAATGAATGTGAACAAATTTCAACAGAAACACTCCAAAATCTTGTGGAAAGACTTCCCAGCTGTTATAGCTGCAAAAGGGGGACCAACTCCATATTAAAGTGTATGTACAGTATTTGAATACAATATCATTATAGTTCCTTTTGGTGTAATGGTCAGGCATACAAATACTTTTGTCCACATAGTGTATATTAATAACGGCTGTACGGCCTGATGATGGCCCTGCAAGCAGTATTCACAAAGATAGCTCACCAAATCCGCCAAACTCTCCACTCCTACTCTTTCCTAACCATCTTCGGTATCACCCTCCCCAACCTATCAAAGGTGAATATGCACAAAAACAGTATTATATAGGGCTAATGAGGTCAAACTTGCACACCTTCTAACACACAATCCTTGCAATTAATTTTCATAGAGATGTCTTATGTAATGAAATTCGCCATTTGATTGGACACATTTGTGTGAGTTTCATCCAATGGCCAATTGATGGAATTCACCTTTAGCTACCTTCTATCTTTTACCTTCTATCTTCTGCATATTACATCCAAAGTTACCGGAAACTTGCCAAGATTTGCCGTAAGTTAGAAACCACCAGAAATGCGCATACTTTTACATTGCCCCTAATTATCAAAATTCTGCAGTTATCTCCCAATTACTCAGACAGATGTGGGCTTGTTGCCTCCTACTACAGTATGTATTGCCAGGTGTACATTCTCTTACTTTCAGCCCACCAAGTTAGATTCTCCCCAGCATTGTTTACTGTGTTCAACCGCCATTCACTGTCCTGTGCTCCGTCTTGGGTACCAGTGCATGGCATCAACCGTAACTTAAAGGATCAGTCAGCTGGTCTCTGGTGTCATGGGGACCCAAAGCATGAATGGGAGCTGCCTGTTTTAGCCTCCCTCTGGTTGCAAGATGCTGCCAGACTATTGTTTAATATCCCTGTTATTTGCGTGGAATTCCCATGCACCAGATTGTGCTTGTTCCTGACCATTGTACCTCTGCCCGTGTCCCTGTCCTGTTTTATTTAACAACCCTTACTATTGACCTCAACCCACAGCTGCATGACATGATATGAAGAATAGTGCTACAGGTTTCATGTAAGTGCATCTACCTATTTCCCCCCAACATATAAAGTCATCAAAAAAATAACAGGAACATTTTTTGCTAGCCTAACTTCTGTGAATTTATTCTGTATTCTGCCAAAAAGTGATTTCATGCTACTATTCTACAATCCATGTATAAAATTGTATTGCTCAGGAGTAGGAGCTGAACACATGGCTGTTGAATACCAAAGGATAAAAGCACATTATACTGTAGCCTTTGAATAGTTTCAGGAACAAGACTCAAAATAAATTTTATTAGACCTACGAAAGTTTTCCCTTAAGATTGTTTTACGTCTTTTACAAAGATGTTATGAAATTATGATATTTGGAACTCTATCTTTCTGAGACTCCTCCTGAAAGCCCCTATCAGTCTCCACTTTCTATCATCAACCAGAGTTCCTCAGTTTTAGGCACTATCTGCTACTGCCTTCCTGAAACCTGAGCCACACTTTCCCTCAGCCCACCTCAAAGTCTCTTTCCAAGGTTCATTCTCCTGTGTTTTTTATTTATCCACACCAGTAAAGTTTAGGTACAGAATCTCAATCCTTTATTGGAAGCTGCAGATCAAAAGGAATAAACTTATGAATCCCTAGAATGACAGTTCTATTATCCACATGACGAATGATCATTATTTTGCTTTTTTTTTTGCAACTTTCATGGTATTACCAAAAGCAGCAAAGCGGGTTTTGAAAATTGATACAGTACTTCCTTTTCTCTTGGGACAGAAACTGAGGAAAATGAGGTATGTATATATCTGTGTACAGCCATAATACTTCTGCATGTAATTCTATACAGCAATTAAGCAATGTGCAATATTGTAAAAAGTAATGCAATGAAATTCCTTCTCGGACATACTGGATATTAATCTGAGCAATGCTGATCTCGTTTATAATGATCTCAGCTTTATCAATTGAAAGTGGTTGAGGTTAGCTCTTAAGAAATGTAGAAGTTTAAACAAATCAGAAATCTTATGTTATCTATATGGTATTTTGTGTGTGATGTTCATTTCTGATCTCCGTTTGTTTGTGTTTATATTCTAAACCAATTGAAAATTGAAACTATGCATGATAAATTCATATATTTATCCTCCTACAACTCATACAGTACTAATACATAACATTGTGCAGAGAAACAATTTCTGTGTAACGTGTAAAAAAGACCTCTAACTTTTGTTCCTAGTGGTAAGACCAAGAGGCCTATAACAGTAATTCCACCCATCCTGTTTACACATTATAGGAAGTAATACGGCTGTAACCATGTATATGACAGGTCAGCTGTAGGTTTTATATATTATACATACACACATGCAAAAGTATTCCATTAATAAACACAGAGATATGAAATAAAACAGGTGATTCCAGGTGATGGTTTCATTTTATATCAGAAAGAAAATTAGATAACTGCAAAATATAAGTCAACAACTCCGTTGATTAAAGGCACATTTTTAATTCAGTGTGATTTTAGTTCAGTGTGATAAGAGTTTCTGTAAGGTAAAATTCTTCAAAGGCTTTCCCAGGTACTTGTGGATTCTATAACAACAAAAGCCAGCTCCCCCTCAAGACTCTCCATCAAATGCAATGTACTGTATACTCTGAAATGTCTTCCTCTGAAACTCTAATCTCTCTAGGCTAGGGATTCTCAGTGGCAAGTCAGGGACAACCTTAAAAAACAAAAACAGGACATACTGGAGCACAGATGTTGTTATTATTATTATTATTATTATTATTATCATTTCCTGTACATGATTGTTTCTAGGATAATAAAAGGAAGGTTTGAAAAGGTTTACAATGCGTCAAAAATGTCAATGGTGCAATTAGTCACTATTACGAGTAAAAGTGCACACATGGAATAGCACTGCTATGATTTCTGTAATTTTGAAGAACAAATATTACATATATTTCTGATACTTTTTTTTAGTATTTTGTTTCATGTATGAAACATGTATCATGTAGATAACTGCATATTTCAGTTCTGTGACATCATCTCTGCTGGCCCACATCCAAATACATGATCAGCGACTGCTAATATGTATCAAAATGTACTTCAAACAATTGCAGTTTATATGACTGACTAAAAATAAGTATACAGTATGTGTCGAAACATAAAGCATTGAAACAAATAGTTGTGTTTAGATACTGTATTATGATGTAGTATTATTATTATTAATAATAATAATAATAATAATAATAATAATCAGTGATGCCAAAAGGGGTACAGGGCATATACAGAGTACCTAGTTCCAAGCTGGTCTTGGGACACCCCAATATGTCCAAAATGTTTACAGCCTTTTAAATAATACAAGGGATTTCAATATCAGTCTTCAAGTACTTTCAACAGTTCATGTTTTTTGGATTTCTGTCTGTGGAAGAAAGTGGGATAATTACTGACCCAGTAAATTAGATAAAATCACCTGTGCACAATTAAAGAAATCTGGAAAACATGACTTAGTTCTTGCTTATGATACCCCTACTACTAAATACTGGTACATTTTTGGACCTATCCTACACTGGTTCCACTCCACCCCCGGACTGTTCTTACTAACCCTGTGTAATACACTGGTCTCAGCGACATATTATGAGAGGAGGGGCGTGTGTGCAGTCTCCGTACGGTCCTCATCCTCTGTAGCTAGCAGTGCAGTAGTGATAGTGAGCGCTAGTAGACTTTGGCGCTTTGCCACAGTCTACTGTGCATGTGCAGGTGTCCAGGAAAATGGTGCTACAGACATTTTTCCTGCAATTTTCCTACTGCGCATGCGCAAAGTTCCGGGTAACTGGCTGCTGCGCCTTATTCCCAGTGATTTGTTCAGCGCTGCTGCTGCCGATGTTGGACTCTGGAGAGGTAACTATTGCAGAAATGGATGCAGGATATGTGGTGTGGGCCCACTGGATGGCACACCCTACAACCTTTATAGCCATTGACTGATATATCATGCCCAAAGTAGTGGCAGCCTGCTGCACATGTCAGTCTCAGGACAGATAATAGTGCTTTTGAGCCGGTTTCACTAATGGATGCAAACATTATTTTTGCACAGT
Organism: Pseudophryne corroboree; assembly: GCF_028390025.1. Taxonomy (NCBI): domain Eukaryota; kingdom Metazoa; phylum Chordata; class Amphibia; order Anura; family Myobatrachidae; genus Pseudophryne; species Pseudophryne corroboree. Next base: position 494,234,388 of record NC_086445.1, read on the forward strand.
TGAGCGATTATCGCTGCATATGTCTAAGTCCTAGTGCACATGTCTAACAATGGTCTTGCGATGACAGTCACAGAGAATTAGTCTGCAAACTGATTGACAGTTAGGAACCATTTGGGGGGAGTGGCGTCGAAATTGCAGGTGAGTCATGAGCATTTTTGGGGAGCCTCTGCCTGTGACTCTTAACCCATACTTCCTGTGGGCATACTGCGCACACTTAGGGCTAAAAAGAAATTTGGTTTACAGAAGACTCTTGTGTGGGTGCACTCTTGTATTGATTTGTTTATATGAGAATATTAAAACATAGCTTTTATTATCTAATTATTTTAAGAAAAGATCCACATTTACATGATCCACCACAATTAATCAATAAAGTATAATGGTATCTGTGTACACACATATGACTCAGCCCGCAAACGTCTCTGAAAGGTACCGTATCATAAATAGTGTGGCTGATTAAGTATGAGTGGAAAAACTAGAGCGAGTATAAAAGATAACCAATCAATTAATTGATTGAAAAAATTGGAAATGTTCTGGTTAGTCTATGCTGATAGACTTGAAGGGGGATGCAGAAACTGTGGTTCTACACCCTGATCCTATCCAGCCAGCACAAGCACAGCTTGTGTTAATGAGACCTCAAAGGGTCAATGGACTGGACTGTTATAGGGAGTATAGATCCATGTTAGTGGTATTAAAACTTGTCAAATTTTTAAATTATTAAAGTATCAGGAAAAAGTGGTACTTGAGAGAAATATCCAATGTAGAAATAAAAGGATGAGCTCAAGAGATGATTAAAGAAAAAATGTGGTGATCCTGCTGTTGGTGTATAGTCAAGACAGGTCATGAATTACAACACCGGGCATTCTCTGGGGGTCCCCCTCACAGATACTGACCCAGCCCACCACCGTTTAGCTTCCAAGATCGGACGAGATCGGGCTCTGTCGGTGGGGTATGGTAGTAATTTTCTTGAGCCCACTTTAACCGACTAACCAATGAGAATGCACCTAAGGAAGAATTAGACAGGGAACAGAAAAAAATGCGGATCTGCTGTCTACGTTAGGCACAGGATTAACCCGTGGATCATAGATGAGAGTCCACGGATATAAATAAATGGGAAATAGGAAAATAGAATAATAGAAAAAAGACAAAGAAACAAGTGAATTTGGACTGTATCAAGTGTCAGCATGTAATGTTATGCCGCCACTGTGTTGAAATTGAGGTTGTTTTGCATAAGACAAAGTGATTGGCAATATCGAATATGTTTGGCAATCAGCTTCTTACCAAACAATAAATAAAGCAAAAGAGGGGCACAAAGGCCCTAATGAATGCTGATTAACCCAATTACTCACACATATAAATACATTGAATCCCTATACAGGACTATCAAGGAAAAATTAATAAAACCAGGAAAAATCAGTATCCATATACGCTATTAGTTTGGTATAGGTTCCATTCCAATGATGCCTTATACTGTTGAGTATACCTTGTTGTCAACTAGGTATTAACGGTAAATGCTGATAGTATACTTCATAGGTTAGCTGAAGAGTGGCTGAAAAGAAACTAAAAAATGACAGTCCCTGCCCACATCCCTGGGTCACCCTCAATAGAGTCAAATAGGTGTTAATGTAGGGCTGAAGATCTATGTTAGACAGTCGACTGGAGAAAAAATATTAATTGAAAAAATATTGAATTTTTTTTTTCCCAATTAATATTTTTTCTCCAGTCGACTGTCTAACATAGATCTTCAGCCCTACATTAACACCTATTTGACTCTATTGAGGGTGACCCAGGGATGTGGGCAGGGACTGTCATTTTTTAGTTTCTTTTCAGCCACTCTTCAGCTAACCTATGAAGTATACTATCAGCATTTACCGTTAATACCTAGTTGACAACAAGGTATACTCAACAGTATAAGGCATCATTGGAATGGAACCTATACCAAACTAATAGCGTATATGGATACTGATTTTTCCTGGTTTTATTAATTTTTCCTTGATAGTCCTGTATAGGGATTCAATGTATTTATATGTGTGAGTAATTGGGTTAATCAGCATTCATTAGGGCCTTTGTGCCCCTCTTTTGCTTTATTTATTGTTTAGTAAGAAGCTGATTGCCAAACATATTTGATATTGCCAATCACTTTGTCTTATGCATAACAACCTCAATTTCGACACAGTGGCGGCATAACATTACATGCTGACACTTGATACAGTCCAAATTCACTCGTTTCTTTGTCTTTTTTCTATTATTCTATTTTCCTATTTCCCATTTATTTATATCCGCAGACTCTCATCTATGATCCACGGGTTAATCCTGTGCCTAACGTAGACAGCAGATCCGCAATTTTCTCTGTTCCCTGTCTAATTCTTCCTTAGGTGCACTCTCATTGGTTAGTCGGTTAAAGTGGGCTCAAGAAAATTACTACCATACCCCACCGACAGAGCCCGATCTCGTCCGATCTTGGAAGCTAAATGGTGGTGCGCTAGGTCAGTATCTGTGAGGGGGACCCCCAGAGAATGCCCGGTGTTGTAATTCATGACCTGTCTCGACTATACACCAACAGCAGGATCACCACATTTTTTCTTTAATCGTCTCTTGAGCTCATCCTTTAATTTCTACATTGGATATTTCTCTCAAGTACCACTTTTTCTTGATACTTTAATAATTTAAAAAATTTGACAAGTTTTAATACCACTAACATGGATCTATACTCCCTATAACAGTCCAGTCCATTGACCCTTTGAGGTCTCATTAACTCAAGCTGTGCTTGTGCTGGTTGGATAGTATCAGGGTGTAGAACCACAGTGTCTGCATCCCCCTTCAAGTCTATCAGCATAGACTAACCAGAACATTTCCAATTTTTTCAATCAATTATGGTTATCTTTTATACTCGCTCTAGTTTTTCCACTCATACTTAATCAGCCACACTATTTATGATACGGTACCTTTCAGAAACGTTTGCTGGCTGAGTCATATGTGTGTACACAGATACCATTATACTTTATTGATTAATTGTGGTGGATCATGTAAATGTGGATCTTTTCTTAAAATAATTAGATAATAAAAGCTATGTTTTAATGTTCTCATATAAACAAATCAATACAAGAGTGCACCCACACAAGAGTCTTCTGTAAACCAATTTTCTTCCAAGTTTTCCTTTGACTCTGGGTGCACCACCAGGTATATATAATAGGAATTATTCCTGTACATTGGCCCTCATTCCGAGTTGTTCGCTCGGTAAAAATCTTCGCATCGCAGCGATTTTCCGCTTAATGCGCAATGTTCGCACTGCGACTGCGCCAAGTAAATTTGCTATGCACTTAGTAATTTTACTCACGGCTTTTTCATCGTTCTGGCGATCGTAATGTGATTGACAGGAAATGGGTGTTACTGGGCGGAAACAGGCCGTTTTATGGGCGTGTGGGAAAAAACGCTACCGTTTCCGGAAAAAACGCAGGAGTGGCCGGAGAAACAGAGGAGTGTCTGGGCGAACGCTGGGTGTGTTTGTGACGTCAAACCAGGAACGACAAGCACTGAACTGATCGCAGATGCCGAGTAAGTCTGAAGCTACTCAGAAACTGCTACGAGGTGTGTAATCGCAATATTGCGAATACATCGTTCGCATTTTTAAGATGCTAAGATTCACTCCCAGTAGGAGGCGGCTTAGCGTGAGCAACTCTGCTAAAATCGCTTTGCGAGCGAACAACTCGGAATGACCTCCATTGTATTTTATTCTGGTACTACACAATTTTGTCTGAACCTTTTGGACTGGTGCGGAATCATACCTTTTCTCCTACACACTCAGGGCTAATCAGAAGTTCCATAATCAACTGATCTATGACTAACGCTGCATCTCTGTACACAGCTACTGGGACTCACCAATGTACATCTCAGTACAAGTCCCAGTAGCTGCGGCATTTGCATACTATTGCACACATCACTGCGTACACATTCCCAGCTACGTCACATTAGCATATATCTCTGATTTAGGCCCTTTATATAGATTAGTGATTCAAGGAATGGTGTTATAATAAGACAAAATAAGATTTTAAACCTACCGGTAAATCTTTTTCTCCTAGTCCGTAGAGGATGCTGGGGACTCCGTAAGGACCATGGGGTATAGACGGGCTCCGCAGGAGACATGGGCACTATAAAGAACTTTTAGTATGGGTGTGCACTGGCTCCTCCCTCTATGCCCCTCCTCCAGACCTCAGTTAGAGAACTGTGCCCAGAGGAGATGGACAATATGAGGAAAGGATTTTGTTAATCTAAGGGCAAGATACATACCAGCCCACACCAATCATACCATATAACCTGGAATATACACAACCAGTCAACAGTATGAACAAAAAACAGCATCAGTCAAAGACCGATTCCAACTGCAACATAACCCTTATGAAAGCAACAACTATACACAAGTCTTGCAGGTATAGTCCGCACTGGGACGGGCGCCCAGCATCCTCTACGGACTAGGAGAAAAAGATTTACCGGTAGGTTTAAAATCTTATTTTCTCTTACGTCCTAGAGGATGCTGGGGACTCCGTAAGGACCATGGGGTTTATACCTAAGCTCCAAACCGGGCGGGAGAGTGCGGATGACTCTGCAGCACCGACTGAGCAAACGCAAGGTCCTCATCAGCCAGGGTATCAAACTTGTAGAATTTAGAAAAAAGTGTTTGAACCCGACCAAGTTGCTGCTCGGCAAAGCTGTAATGCCGAGATGCCTCGGGCAGCCGCCCAAGAAGAGCCCACCTTCCTAGTGGAATGGACCTTTACCGAATTAGGAAACGGCAATCCAGCCGTAGAATGAGCATGCTGAATCGTGTTACAGATCCAGCGAGCAATAGTCTGCTTAGAAGCAGGAGCGCCAACCTTGTTGGCTGCATACAGGACAAACAGAGCCTCTGTTTTCCTAATCCTAGCCGTCCTGGCTACATAAATCTTTAAGGCTCTGACCACATCCAGGGACTTGGAGTCCTCCCAGTCCCCCTTAGCCACAGGCACCACAATAGGTTGGTTCATGTGAAAAGAAGAAACCACCTTAGGCAAAAATTGAGGTCGTGTCCTCAACTCAGCTCTATCCAATGGGAAATCAAATAGGGGCTCTTGTGGGACAAGGCCGCCAATTCGGACACCCGCCTTGCAGATGCCAAGGCCAATAACATGACCACTTTCCAAGTGAGAAATTTTAATTCAACTGTTTGAACAGGTTCAAACCAGTGAGACTTCAGAAAGTTTAAGACCACATTAAGGTCCCACGGTGCCACAGGGGGCACAAAGGGGGGCTGGATGTGCAGCACTCCCTTCACAAACGTTTGGACTTCTGGGAGAGAAGCTAATTCCCTCTGAAAGAAGATAGATAAGGCCGAAATCTGTACCTTAATGGAGCCTAACTTCAGGCCCATATCCACTCCTGTCTGTAAAAAGTGGAGAAATCGGCCCAGATTTAAATCTTCCGTAGGAGCATTCTTGTTTCACACCAAGAAACATATTTCCTCCAAATACGGTGATAATGCTTTGCCGTCACCTCTTTTCTAGCCTTTAGTAGAGTAGGGATGACTTCCTCCGGAATACCTTTTTCAGCTAGGATTCGGTGCTCAACCGCCATGCCGTCAAACGTAACCGCGGTAAGTCTTGGAACACACATGGCCCCTGCTGTAACAGGTCCTCTCTGAGAGGAAGAGGCCACGGATCTTCTGTGAACATTTCCTGAAGGATCTGAGTACCAGGCCCTTCGAGGCCAATCTGGAACAATGAGTATTGCCTGCACTCTCCTTTGCCTTATGAGTCTCAAATTATTGAGATGAGAGTAAGAGGAGGAAACACATGGACCAACCGAAATACCCATGGTGTCACTAGGGCGTCTACTGCTACTGCCTGAGGGTCCCGTGACCTGGCGCAATACCGTCGAAGCTTCTTGTTGAGGCGTGACGCCATCATGTCTATTTGAGGAATTCCCCAAAGACTTGTTATCTCTGCAAAAACTTCTTGATGAAGTCCCCACTCTCCTGGATGGAGATCGTGTCTGCTAAGGAAATCTGCTTCCCAGTAGTCCACTCCCGGAATGAAGACAGCTGACAGAGCGCTTTAAGTGATTTTCCGCCCAGCGAAGAATCCTGGTGGCTTGCGCCATCGCCACTCTGCTCCTTGTCCCGCCTTGGCGGTTTACATGAGCCATGGCTGTGACGTTGTCTGATTGAATCAGAACCGGGAGGCCCCGAAGAAGATTCTCCGCTTGTCGTAGGCCGTTGTATATGGCCCTCAACTCCAGTATGTTGATGTGTAGACAAGCCTTCTGGCTTGACCATAGTCCCTGAAAATGTCTTCCTTGTGTGCCTGCTCCCCATCCTTGGAGGCTCGCGTCCGTAGTCACCAAAACCCAGTCTGGAATGCCAAACCTGCGACCCTCTAGTAGGTGAACACTCTGCAGCCACCACAGAAGAGACACCCTGGCCCTGGGGGACAGGCTTATTTTCTGATGAATTTTAAGATGGGACCCAGACCACTTGTCCAAAAGGTCCCACTGAAATGTCCTCGCAAGAAACCTGCCGTAGGGGATGGCCTCGTAGGTTGCCACCATTTTTCCCAGTACTCGAGTGCATTGATGGACTGACACTCTTTTCGGTTTTAACAGGTCTCTGACCATGTTCTGGAATTCCCGGGCTTTTTCCATCAGGAGAAAAACCCTCTTTTGTTCCGTGTCCAGAATCATGCCTAGGAACGATAGCCGAGTCGTTGGAACCAATTGTGACTTTGGCAGATTGAGAATCCAACCGTGCTGTTGGAGCACTTTCAAGGAGAGCGACACGCTCTCCAGCAGTTTGTCTCTCGATCTCGCCTTTATCAGGAGATCGTCCAAGTATGGGATAATTGTGACTCACTGCCTGCGCAGGAGCACCATCATCTCTGCCATTACCTTGGTGATAATCCTCGGGGCCGTGGAAAGCACAAACGGCAACGTCTGAAACTGGTAATAATGACAGTCCTGTACAGCGAATCTCAGGTACTCCTGATGAGGAGGGTATATGGGGACATGAAGGTATGCATCCTTTATGTCTAGTGACACCATAAAATCCCCCCCTTCCAGGCTGGATATGACCGCTCGGAGCGATTCCATCTTGAATTTGAACTTTTTTAAGTACAGGTTTAGGGATTTTAGCTTTAAAATGGGTCTGACCGAACCATCCGGCTTCGGGACCACAAACAGGGTTGAATAATACCCTTTTATCTGTTGAACCAGGGGAACCTTGACCACCACTTGCTGTTGACACAGCTTTTGAATTGCAGCTAACACTACCTCCCTTTCCGGTGGCGAAGCTGGCAAGGCCGACTTGAAAAATTGGCGGGGGGGGGGGGGGCACCTCTTCGAATTCCAGCTTGTAGCCCTGGGAAACAATTTCGATTGCCCAAGGATCCACTTCTGAAAGAACCCAGATTCTGCTGAAAAGTCAAAGACGTGCCCCCACAGGTGTGGGCTCCCTTAGGGGAGCCCCAGCGTCATGCGGTGGATTTTGTAGAAGCCGAGGAGGACCTTTGCTCCTGGGAGCTAGCCAACGCAGGTGTTCTTTTCCCTTTATCCTTACCTCTGGCAAGGAAAGAGGAGCCCCAACCTCTTCTGGCCTTATGCGACCGAAAGGAATGCATCTGATACTGTGGAGTTTTTTTTTGCTGTTGGGGAACAAAAGGTAGATTTACCCGCGGTAGCTGTGGCAACCAGATCCGCGAGCCCCTACCCAAACAACACTTCACCCTTGTAAAGTAAAACCTCCATATGTTTCTTGGAGTCTGCATCACCCGTCCATTGGCGGGTCCATAGAGCTCGTCTCGCAGAAATAGCCATGGCATTGGCTCTGGAACCCAGCAGCCCAACGTCTCTTTGAGCGTCCCTCATAAATAAGACTGCGTCTTTAATGTGAGCTAATGTTAATAAAATGGTATCCCTGTCTAGGGTATCAAGGCCATCTGACAAGGTATCCGTCCATGCTGCAACTGCGCTACATACCCATGCCGATGCTATTGCCGGTCTGAGCAAAACACCTGTATGTGCATAAATAGACTTTAAAGTAGTCTCCTGTCTGCGATCAGCAGGATCCCTGCGGGGCTGCCGTGTCCGGAGACGGTAGCACCACCTTCTTGGACAGGCGCGTCAAAGCCTTGTTCACCCTGGGAGAGGATTCCCAACGCACCCTGTCCTAAGCAGGGAAAGGATACGCCATAAGAATCCTTTTGGGAATCTGCAGTTTTTTATCTGGAGTTTCCCAAGCTTTTTCAAACAACTCGTTCAGCTCATGGGATGGGGGAAAAGTGACCTCAGGTTTCTTCTCCTTATACATGCGCACCCTCGTGTCAGGGACAAAGGGGTCATCTGTGATATGCAAAACCTCTTTCATTGCAATAATCATACACTGAATACCTTTAGCCACCCTTGGGTGCAATCTTGCATCATCGTAGTCGACACTGGAATCAGAATCTGTGTCGGTATCAGTGTCAGCTATTTGGGATAGGGGACGTTTTTGAGACCCAGACGGGCCCTGTGACCTAGACCAATCCGTGGATTGACTCCCAGCTTTTTCCCTGGACTCTGCCAGGTCCAGTCTCTTATGTAATGAGGCCACACTTGCATTTAACATATGCCACATGTCCATCCATTCATGAGTCGGCATTGCCGACGGAGACACACCACTCATTCGCTCCACCTCCTCCTTGGACGAGCCTTCCGCCTCAGACATGCCGACACGCACGTACCGACACCCCCACACACACAGGGATATATCTATAAGGGGACAATTCCCCAACAAGGCCCTTTGGAGAGACAGAGAGAGAGTCTGCCAGCACACACCCAGTGCCTAGTAAATTCCGGAAAATCACCCAGATAGCGCTTTTTATTCACAAACAATGTGTGAAACACTCACTGCGCTTGAAAAATGCACCCCCCCCTCCCCCCCCCCCCCCTCTTTTTCAGCCCTCTGTCACTGAGTTCAGCAGGGGAGAGTCCGGGGAGCCAGCTTCTCTGCAGCATTCTGTGGAGAAAATGGCGCTGTTAGTGCTGAAGGATCAAGCTCCGCCCCCTCCAGCGGCGGGCTTCGGTCCCGCTTCAATATGTAAAAAATGGTGGGGGATCTTTACATTTACTGACTCCGCAGCCTAATGTACCCAGAAAAGCCATACCCGAGGTTTATTGCTGCCCAGGGCGCCCCCCCTGCGCCCTGCACCCATCAGTGCCTGTTCCGTGTGTGTCTTGTGTGGGAGCAATGGCGCGCAGCGTTACCGCTGCGCGCTTACCTCAGTGAAGATCTGAAGTCTTCTGCCGCCTTGATGTCTTCTTTTCTTTTTGTACTCACCCGGCTTCTATCTTCTGGCTCTGCGAGGAGGACGGCGGCGCGGCTCTGGGACGAACTGCGGGGTGAGACCAGCGTTCCGACTCCCTCTGGAGCTAATGGTGTCCAGTAGCCTAGGAAGCAGAGCCTATCATCTAAGTAGGTCTGCTTCTCTCTCCTTAGTCCCACGATGCAGGGAGCCTGTTGCCAGCAGTGCTCCCTGAAAATAAAAAACCTAACAAAATTCTTTATTTAGAGAAACTCTGGAGAGCTCCTCTGTAATGCACCCTATCTCCTCTGGGCACACAATCTAACTGAGGTCTGGAGGAGGGGCATAGAGGGAGGAGCCTGTGCACACCCATACTAAAAGTTCTTTATAGTGCCCATGTCTCCTGCGGAGCCTGTCTATACCCCATGGTCCTTACGGAGTCCCCAGCATCCTCTAGGACGTAAGAAAAATAACAAATTCATCAAAATAAAAATATATTGATATGACAGAATTCCTGTCACATAGGTGGTATGGGAGCTTTCAGATTTTATCGCTGTATACCATGTTTTCTTATAATTTGAATTTTAATAATTCACCATAGTTCATTTTATTGGCAATGGCGGCATCAGGGTTGGTGACACCCGGTACGGCAAATAGCCCCCCTGCACAAGCCCAAACAAGGGGGCATGGTCTCACAGAAAGGGGCATGACCTCACAGGAGCCTCCATTATATATCACTTTGGGGCCATGGCTTTGCGGAGGCTCCCATTCTACATTATTCTGGGTGCATTCCCAGCACCCCCAGAGATGCTTGGCTGTCCACGGAGACTCTGCCAGCACTGCCGGCTCCTTCTAACTGACAATAGCCATGCGCTGCAGGAGAATGTTACATTGCAGCACCACGCTCCTGTCGCTGGCATTTTGGTGATACTAGGGTGCGGCCCCAACTCCCCCTTGTCATGCCACTGTTTATTGGTAATTAGTAAAGTTTTTGTTTTCATCGCACAAGTTCAATTCTGGGGCTGGATGTAATGAATTTTGAGTCGGCTGGAGGTGCAGGTTTGCGGCAGAACTCGAACCTTTTTTTAAAGCAGAAATCATGTACGAGGCAGGAGGCATGGGTTTGCCTTGTACATGATTGCAGCTTTTAAAAAAACATCCAAGTTCGGCTGGGAACCTGCACCTCCGGCCAACTTAGACTTCATTATATCCGGCAACCGGTATTAAGATATACAATGGAGTAATAAATAATAAGTCTATGCCTGAGTATATTTATTGAGGCATTTTTTTCTGTGGGATTGCATCCCACCGATTTACTTAGGGCAAATCCACCAAAATCCGAAATAACACACTTTTGACCTATTAAAAGTATACAAATCAAAAGACCTAGATTTCTCTAACGTCCTAGTGGATGCTGGGGACTCCGTAAGGACCATGGGGAATAGACGGGCTCCGCAGGAGACTGGGCACTCTAAGAAAGAATTAGTACTACTGGTGTGCACTGGCTCCTCCCTCTATGCCCCTCCTCCAGACCTCAGTTAGAATCTGTGCCCGGACGAGCTGGGTGCATTTTAGTGAGCTCTCCTGAGCTTGCTAATAAGAAAGTATTTTAGTTAGGTTTTTTTATTTTCAGAGAGCTTCTGCTGGCAACAGACTCTCTGCTACGTGGGACTGAGGGGAGAGAAGCAAACCTACTAACTGCGGCTAGGTTGCGCTTCGATGGCTACTGGACACCATTAGCTCCAGAGGGTTCAAACACAGGATCTTAACCTTGGTCGTCCGTTCCCGGAGCCGCGCCGCCATCCCCCTCGCAGAGCCAGAAGTCAGAAGCCGACGGGTGAAGCAAGAAGACGTCAAAATCCTCGGCAGAAGACTCCTGTCTTCATATGAGGTAGCGCACAGCACTGTAGCTGTGCGCCATTGCTCCCACACTAACCCACACACTACGGTCACTGTTGGGTGCAGGGCGCAGGGGGGGGCGCCCTGGGCAGCAATTAAGGTACCTCTTGGCAAAAGCAGCATATATACAGCTGGGCACTGTATATATGCATGAGCCCCCGCCATTAATTTTACACAAAACGCGGGACAGAAGCCCGCCGCTGAGGGGGCGGGGCTTCTTCCTCAGCACTCACAAGCGCCATTTTCTCTACACAGATCCGCTGAGAGAAGCTCCCCAGGCTCTCCCCTGCACGGTAGAAGAGGGTGAAAAGAGAGGGGGGGCACATAAATTTGGCGCAAAAACAGTATATACAGCAGCTACTGGGTTAACACTAAGTTACTGTGTGATTCCTGGGACATATAGCGCTGGGGTGTGTGCTGGCATACTCTCTCTCTGTCTCTCCAAAGGGCCTTATGGGGGAACTGTCTTCAAAAAGAGCATCCCCTGTGTGTGTGGTGTGTCGGTACGTGTGTGTCGACAACATGTCTGAGGTAAAAGGCTCCCATAAGGAGGAGATGGAGCAAATATGTGTGTGAGAGGGTGTCTCCGTCGACAACGCCGACACCTGTTTGGATATGTGTAATTAAGTGCTAGGGTGAATTTATTGCACAAAAGATTAGAGAACAGACAGGAAATCTACCAATGTCTGTCCCTATGGAGCAGAAACCTTCAGAGTCTCACAATACTCACTATCCAAAATAATAGACACTGATGTCGACACGGAGTGTGACTCCAGTGTCGACTACGATAGTGCAAAGTTACAGCCAAAATGGCAGAAAAGTATTCAATATATGATTTTTGTAATAAAAGATGATTTGCATATCACTGATGACTCATCTGTCCCTGACACAAGGGTATACAGGTGTAAGGGGAAGAAAGCTGAGGTAAATTTCCCTCCTCTCATGAGGAAAAAGAGCGGGAATCTCCAGACAAGAAGCTGCAGTTTCCCACAATGAATTCTCAGGGAGTATCCTTTCCCCACTAGGGCCAGGATATGATGGGAATCTTCCCCTAGGGTGTCACGTTTGCCCAAAAGGTAGCCCTGGCGTAACAGCTATTCTCAGGGATCCTGCAGATAGCGTGCACATTCTGGTACACTACTCAGGCCGGCGATTGGGTCGGCATGGGTTTATAGCGCTGTGGCGGCGTGGACTAATTGAGACCCTGGTATGTACATATATGGATATATGGAGATATATATATATATATATATATATATATATATATATATTAAAGATGCTGTCTTAAGAGATATATATATATATATATATATATATAATAAAACACGCCCAAAGAGACATGTGTATACTGGGTCCTAGAGTCAAAGCTATGTCGATTTCTGCTTGGCGTGTCCTGTAGAATATGCAATGGACAGAGGATGCCGACATAAGAGGCATATAGAGAAGGCTGAGGATTGTGTGGAGAAGGGTTCTGGGACCTGGTCTCCACAGCTATAGCTGGTAATTCTGATATTTTGCCTTATATTCCTGCAGCCTAGGAAAGCACGTCATTATCAAATACAGCCTTCCGAAACAAAGAAACAAGAAAGTCCGAGGTGCGTCCTTTCTTGCCAGAGGCGGGGGCTGAGGAAAGAAGCTGCACAACACAGCAAGTTCCCTGGAACAGAAGTCCTCCCCGGCCTCTACAAAAATCCACCGCATGTCGCTGGAGTTCCACAGGTGGAGCTAGGCCCGGTGAGGGCACACTTTCGTAAGTTCAGCCACAAGCGGGTTCACGCCCTATTAGATCCCTGGGCAATAGATATTGTGTCTCCGGGATACAAGCTGGACTTGGAGAAGATGCCTCCTCACTGTCGGCCCTGCCGGCTTCCCCCTGCGAGAGGGAAACAGGGTTAACTGCAATTCACAAGTTGTATCTTCAACAGGTGGTGGTCAAGGTTCCCATCCTTCAACAAGGAGGGGGTTATTATTCGACCATGTTGTAGTCCCGAAACCGGACGGTTCGGTCAGACCCATATTGAATTTAAAATCCCTGAACATATACCTTGAAAGGTTCAAGTGCAAGATGAAATCGCTAAGAGCGGTCATTGCAAGCCTAAAAAGGGGGAGATTTTATGGTGTCTCGAGGCAAAAGGGATGCATACCTTCGTGTCCCCATTTATCCACCTCATCAGGCGTACCTCAGAATTGCGGTACGGAATTGTCATTACCAATTTCTGACGTGGCCGGTGGGTCTCTCCACGGCCCCGAGAATATTCAACAAAGTAGTGGCGGAAATGATGGTGCTCCTGCGGAAGCAAGGTGTCACTATTATCACGTTCTTGGTCGATCTCCTCATAAGAGCGAGATTGAGAGAGCAGTTGCGGAACAACGTATCACTTTCTCTGGAAGTGTAACGGCAACACGGCTGGATTCTATGTATTCCAGAGTCGCAGTTGGTTCCTACAGCTCATCTGCCTCTTCTAGGCATGATCCTAGACACAGATCAGAAAAGGGTTTATCTCCCGATAGAGAGAGCTCAGGAGCTCGTGACACTGGTCAGGAATCTAATGAAACCAAAACAGGTGTCAGTGCGTCACTGCACTCGTGTCCTGGGAAGGATGGTGGCATCATACGAGGCTATTCCCTTCGGCAGGTTCCATGCGAGGACCTTTCCATGGGATCTGTTGGACAAGTGGTCCGGATCACATCTTCAGATGCATCGGTTAATCACCCTATCCCCCAGGGCCAGGGTGTCTCTCCTGTGGTGGCTGCAGAGTGCTCACCTTCTCGAAGGTCGCAGATTCGGCATTCAGGACTGGGTCCTGGTGACCACGGATACAAGCCTCCGTGGGTGGGGGGCAGTCACACAAGGAAAACAATTTCCAAGGGCGGAGGTCAAGTCAGGAGACTTGCCTTCACATAAATATCCTGGAATTAAGGGCCATATGCATCGCCCTAAGTCAAGCGGAGAACTTGCTTCGCGAAAAAACGGTGCTGATTCAGTCAGACAACATCACAGCAGTGGCTCATGTAAACCGCCAAGGCGGCACAAGGAGCAGAGTGGTGATGGCGGAGGCCACCAGATTTCTTCGCTGGGCGGAGATTCACGTAAGAGCACTGTCAGCAGTGTTCATTCCGGGAGTGGACAACTGGGAAGCAGACTTCCTCAGCTGGCACGACCTCCACCCGGGAGAGTGGGGACTTCATCAAGAAGTCTTCACGTAGATTGCAAGGCAGTGGGAACTGCCACAGGTGGGCATGATAGCATCCCGCCTCAACAAAACGCTACAGAGATATTGCGTCAGGTCAAGAGACTCTCAGGCGATAGCTGTAGACGCACTAGGGACACCGTGGGTGTTCCAGTCGGTTTATGTGTTTCCTTCTCTTCCTCTCATACCCAAGGTGCTGAGAATCGTAAGGAAAAGAGGAGTGAGAACAATACTTATTGTTCCGGATTGGCCAAGAAAGACTTGGTATCCGGAACTGCAAGAAATGCTCGGAGAGGACCAATGGCCTCTGCCTCTCAGACAGGATCTGTTGCAACAGGGGCCCTGTCTGTTCCAAGACTTACCGCGGCTGCGTTTGACGGCATGGCGGTTGAACGCCGGATACTAGCGGAAAAAGGCATTCCGGATGAAGTTATTCCTACGCTGATAAAGGCTAGGAAGGACGTGACAGCAAAGCATTATCACCGTATATGGCGCAAATATGTTGCTTGGTGTGAGGCCAGGAAGGCCCCTACAGAGGAATTCCAGCTGGGTCGTTTCCTTCACTTCCTACAATCGGGAGTGACTATGGGCCTAAAATCGGGGTCCATAAAGGTCCAGATTTCGGCCCTATCCATTTTCTTTCAAAAGGAACTGGCTTCTCTTCCTGATGTTCAGACTTTTGTAAAGGGAGTGCTGCATATTCAGCCCCCGTTTGTGCCTCCAGTGGCACCTTGGGATCTTAACGTGGTGTTGAGTTTCCTGAAATCGCAGTTTGAGCCACTTAAAACCGTGGAGTTAAAATATCTCACGTGGAAGGTGGTCATGCTATTGGCCTTAGCTTCGGCTAGGCGTGTATCAGAATTGGCGGCTTTGTCACATAAAAGCCCCTATCTGGTTTTCCATATGGACAGGGCAGAATTACGGACTCGTCCGCAATTTCTGCCAAAAGTGGTGTCATCTTTTCATTTGAACCAACCTATTGTGGTGCCTGCGGCTACTAGTGACTTGGAGGATTCTAAGTTACTAGATGTAGTCAGGGCTTTGAAGGTTTATGTAGCCAGAACGGCTGGAGTCAGGAAAACTGACTCGCTGTTTATCCTCTATGCATCCAACAAGCTGGGTGCTCCTGCTTCAAAGCAAACTTTTGCTCGCTGGATCTGTAACACGATTCAGCAGGCTCATTCTGCGGCTGGATTGCCGCATCCAAAATCAGTAAAGGCCCATTCCACAAGGAAAGTGGGCTCTTCTTGGGCGGCTGCCCGAGGGGTCTCGGCATTACAGCTTTGCCGACCAGCTACTTGGTCGGGTTCAAACACCTTTGCAAGATTCTACAAGTTTGATACCCTGGCTGAGGAGGACCTTGTGTTTGCCCATTCGGTGCTGCAGAGTCATCCGCACTCTCCCGCCCGTTTGGGAGCTTTGGTATAATCCCCATGGTCCTTACGGAGTCCCCAGCATCCACTAGGACGTTAGAGAAAATAAGATTTTACTCACCGGTAAATCTATTTCTCGTAGTCCGTGGTGGATGCTGGGCGCCCATCCCAAGTGCTGACTTTCTGCAATACGTGTATATAGTTATTGCTTAATAAAGGGTTATGTTGGCATCCGTTGTTTGATGCTCTGTCGTTGTTCATACTGTTAACTGGGTATGTTATCACAAGTTATACGGTGTGATTGGTGTGGCTGGTATGAGTCTTACCCTGGATTCCAAAATCCTTTCCTTGTAATGTCAGCTCTTCCGGGCACAGTTTCCTTAACTGAGGTCTGGAGGAGGGGCATAGAGTGAGGAGCCAGTGCACACCAGTAGTACTAAATCTTTCTTAGAGTGCCCAGACTCCTGTGGAGCCCGTCTATTCCCCATGGTCCTTACGGAGTCCCCAGCATCCACTACGGACTACGATAAATAGATTTACCGGTGAGTAAAATCTTATTTTACTAAGCACCATGGGGTATATTTACTAAGATTCGTGTTTCTGCCGAATTGGTGGGAGTTTAAATTCGAATTTTATCTGACGTATTTTTCCGCATTTAGACAACCAGCACCGGGCTCTTGGGCCGGTCTTGGTTCCAAAAATACGGGGGATAAAAGATGTAGGGGTCCCCCGTATTTTTAAAACCAGCACCAGGCTCCACTAGCCAGAGAGATAATGCCACAGCCGGGGGACACTTTTGTACTGGTCCATGCGGCCGTAGCATTACCCCCCCAACTAGTCATCCCTGGCCGGGGTACCCTGGAGGAGTGAGGAACCCTTAAACCAAGGGGTCCCCCCCTCCAGGCACCCAAGGGCTTGGGGTGAAGCCCGAGGCTGTCTCCCCCATCCCTGGGCGGTGGATGGGGGGGGGGGCTGATAGCCTTTTTGCGTGTAATTTTTTTTTGTCTTTTGTTGTAGAACTACAAGTCCCAGCAAGCCTCTTGAAAGGTGGGACTCTCTAGTTTTGTATCCCATTGAAAGCTAATAAATCTTTTTCCAGAGACTGGAGATATCTTCAGTCAAGCATGCTGCTATTTCACTGGAAAATGATGAAAATTAAGTCCACTCCACTTTCCACCCCTCCCCTGCATATTAAACACCCCCTACCACCCTTGAAGTCATGTACCAGGGTCCCTTCATTCAGCCCAATGACCCCTTCTATAGTTTAGTGTTCTCCCTCCCGCCCTATCTCCATCTGTGCTGTAAAGGAGTAACTAGCAGAAATTACTGCTCCAGGTCCTACATGCTGAGTGCAAGATACTGCCGATATGACATCAAAGCTGCCACTGATACAACCCCCACCTCTACCGCTGGAGGATGGGTAGGGGCCCAAGTGCACTGCTTTGCCCAGGGGCTTACACTGCTGTTAGGACGGCCCAGCCCCTGATTTTCATTATATCCATGTTGCGCTACAGGTACCAGCAATACCTGTGTACCCAGAGAGGCTGCCAGGGCATACTGGCACTTGAAGAACTGCACATGTAGTGCACCAGGGAAATATGTAAACAAAACTTAGACATTAGTTTAAAGTAAAATCATACTTTTAATGATTAAGTCAACCCCCATACACTCCTCGTAATTGGCCTTGTTTTATTCCATGTCCTCTTCCATAGAGCAATACTGAAGAACAGCTAAATATAATTCCTATTCTTTTCATTGGGCTTTATAGCTAAAGTGGCTATAAGACTTTGGAGGTGTGGGATTAGGGGCCTACGTTGGGGATAGGTGTCTATGCAAAGGTCAAGGGTCCTCTGGTTGGGCTCACTGCAGGCTCTGGACATCTTCTTGCTGTGGGGTGTTGTGTTGCTGGGGTTGCTGGCCTCCTCCTTTCCCTCAGTCAGTCTGGGTAAAAGTATGTCCTTGGGGCTGTGGGTGAGGATGCTCTGTTTCTTCTCTGCTGCTAGACTCTGCATGTCTCCTCTTGTCCTTGTGCTCTCTCACACAATGTCCCATCAAAACTTCCCAGTGGGGGCCTCCTGATGACATGGTGTTTCAGGACTGGAGCGTCCGCCAAAATGACAGTGTGGCCGAACAGCCCCAGTACATGTCCCCAGCTCTTAAATAACATGTTCAACTCTCCATCAGCCCCAGTATGAATTGAACACCCACACTGGCAACAAAGCCACCTGCTGAACAGCCAGTCACAGTTTCTGTACAACAAGGAGCACAGTAATGTTCCTGTCACAGCCACAGTCTCCTCATGTTATATTTCTATGATATTGGTGCAGCACAAAGCTGTGGCTGTCTGGGACTTCAGGAGAAATTTGGGGCATTATGCAGCTGCATTGACATTTTACATTTGTATGCTAATTCAGCAAAATCTCAGCAGTATAAGGACCCCACACTCTATGGGGTAAATTTACTAAGATGGGAGATGTAGTTAAGATGGGATGTTGCCCATAGCAACCAATCAGATTTCAGATATTATCATCTATAAGGTGCAGAATAAATGAGAAGTAGAATCTGATTGGTTGCTATGGACAACATCCCAACTTAACTACATCTCCCATCTTAGTAAATATACCCCTATTACATGTGACTCTCAGTGAGAATAAATGAAGGAGCTGCTCATCCATATATGGTTTGGAACTCATGCTTCCTGTATCTTCAGCATGTATATATTATACTTGTATGTGTCCAGTAATATAAATGGAGCTTTAGTCAATTAGTATTGCACTACAAAGGGAGGAAATGAAAACATTGCGCACTCTGGGGGTAATTCAGACCTGATCGCTAGGGTGCGTTTTTTTGCATCCCTGCAATCAGGTAGTCGCCGCCTACGGGGGGGATATTAGCTGTGTGCAGGTGTGCAATCACATTTGTAGGAGAACTGCACAAACATCAGTTTGCGATGGTTTCCTGGTGATCAGAGCCGGAGCTGACGTCGGAAACCCTCCCTCCAAACGCCTGGTCCCTCCTGCGTTTTCCCAGACACCCCTACAAAACGGTCAGTTGCCACCCACAAACGGCCTCTTCCTGTCAATCACCTTGCGATCTACTGTGCAATTGCTTTTTTCGCACCATCCCGTCGCTATGCACCGATGCCCGGTGCAGTTGTCCGACGCGCCGGCGCATTGTAGTGCATATGCATGCACAGTTCGGATCTGAGCGCAGGCTGGGAAAAAATGCAGCCTAGCGATCAGGTCTGAATTACCCCCTCTATTCAAGCTATTTCATTCCAAAAACCATGCAGGAGATATCTCCTGCATTCAGTACTAAGGGGGAGATGTACTAAGCAGGGATAAAAGTGGAGTAGGGAGCCAGTGGAGAAGTTGACCATTGCAACCAATCAGCATTGATGTAATATTTATAATTTGCATACTATAAAAGTATACAGAGCAGCTGATTGGTTGCCATGGGCAACTTCTCCACTGGCTCACTTCTCCACTTTTATCACTGCTTAGTACATCTCCCCCTAAATATCTATAGCCATCCCCATACTGTAGTTCTCTGTGAGGTCAGCAATATGGGTTTATTTAACAGGCTTTGAAATGTGTAGCTGCTTAGAGAATGTCTCTGTTAGCTAATGCCATTTTCACGCATCGATCCATGGAATGTACCTACCTGGTCCGGGGGACTGTTTTTTTCTAGATAAGACTGCTGGCTCCTAGGTAGCAGATGTTTGGGCTGTCATTTTTCCTACAGCCACATGCAGCTTTTAGGTCTACAATTTGTAAACTCAGGTCAGCTGATCTGCCCAGCCAATGATATCATCTCAGTCATGCAGTTGGTCTATTTAAACATTTTCATCTGAAAGTGCGGTGTCAGATCTTTGTCTCATCTTCCTCTCTGACTGCGTTGGATACTTCACATTTCTGTGTGTCGTACTCCAGTGTTCTAATCGCCACTGTGTGCTGTGCTGCAGAGTTCATCTCACGCTGCTGTGCGCCATGATCAAGTGTTTAAACCTCATCTTGTGCTGTACTACAGTGTTCATCATATATCCTGTGTGTCAAGTCCAGAGATGAGATTTCTCAGCATGTACTGTACGTCAGTGTTCATCTCACTGTGGCCATACCTCAGTGAATTTAGACACTCCTCCAGTGCCAGGGCCCGTCTCAGCTCTCAACAGCCATGCCCCTGAGGCCTAATCAAACACCTTCGTACTAGGGGCCTAATTCAGACCTGTTCGCAGCAGCAAATTTGATAGCAAATGGTCAAAACAATGTGCTCTGCAGCAGTGGCGTAAGTTTGTACCAGTTACCCAGAGGCAAAATAAATATTGGTGCCCCCCATATATAAAAATAAAAATAGAGTGTAAGCTTGCGAGCAGAGCCTTCCTACGTGTCTGTTTGTTATTATCCAGTTTTGTCTTATCATTGTGTCCAGTTGTAAAGCGCAACGGAATTTGCTGCGCTATATAAGAAACTGTTATTAATAATAATAATAATAATAATAATAATATAGATATCAAATCCTATGGATCCGGCACTCAAGCAATCTCTCCACTATAAATACCTTGCTCCGGTGCCCTCCTTGCTGAGGCAAGCACCCCCGACATACACATTGCAGACAGAAGGCGGCACGCAGAGGCTTTCAAGTTGGTTTAATACAGTGACCCTTTAATTGATGTTTCAGGGTCAAATCCCCATCATCAGGATAACCAAAGGTCCAAAGATTAAAGGTCACTTTATTTGACCAACTTGAAAGATTCCATATATCAAATTTCAAAAAGCCATATACAGTGCATCTGATGAATATTATAAGGCCCATTCTAATCATTAATGTCAATTCCCAGTTATCTTTCTCTAGTGGTCAGTATACTGTATAATATAAATTCTATTCTGAGAGATTTGAAGATTGCTGTACGGCGGCGTGGATCCCAATATTTTATCTAATGCAGACCCATGTCTCTGGTGACAATACAATAAATAGACCACAGGTTAGTGGGTGCTATACGATACAGCCCCCTCCAATAGTACATTTAATACTGTACACATAAGCCCCTAATAGTACATACAAGACATATGCCTCTTATATCATATCCAAAAGATATACCCCCCAATAGTACTCTCAATACATATGCCCCTTATAGCGGTATACATATGATATCCCAACAGGTTCTATACTAATTCGGTGGGTGACGTGGACCCACCCACTGAGTGGGAATACCGGTTGGGTGTTGGAATTCCGTATGTTGGTAAAATTGCTAGCTGTCAGGATTCTGGTGTCAGTCTCCTGAACGCCGGGATCCTGACAGCCGGTATATTGACTGCATCGCCTTATAGCATATTTACTACATATGTATTAGGAGTACTATAAGGGTCAGTTGTAGTGAGTGTGATAGAATGGTCATGATATGTATTGGAAGTAATATAAGTGGCATATATATTGGGTGGTACACTCATATATTATTATAGTACTCCCAATAAATAAATATAACTCTTCTAGTACACCCCCTAAATATGAGCAAGTTTACCTGAGGGACTGATTATAGGGATAAATTAATTTTACAGCAGGCTACATTATCACAGAGCTTTATAATGAGGGCACAAAGTTTGTAGAGTGTGGAGTCACTGAAGCTGATGTTACTTACTGTGTGTGTGTAGTGACGGGGACTTGAGGGACAAGGCAGACACGCAGGCAGCAGTAAGGAAATGTCTATGGCTGTGCGCTCACCATCCGCATGTTCCACTGCCATATATCAACAGCAGGGCAGCGCAGCGGGTTACAGTTAAAGCTGTCACGCATTGGGTCCTGCAATGCCTCGGGCTGCCTCCGCTCCTGTGTATAGAGGAAGCGGAAGTGTGTATGCTGATAACGCTCCGCTTAGCCCCTATTTCACAGCAGAAAAACAAAGGTCAGTGTAAAACCCCACTGGTACTAGCCTACTAGGTATGCAAAATCTGCAGTCACTGTGTATAGTGCATCACACTTACTCTGCCCCGGCTGGTCATGGGTTCAGGCACAGATACCAGAGGGTCCCCTGAATAATCAGGTGTTTAATTACAGTTGCATTGTGGGAGTGGACTACAGGTGTCGGTGCAGCGCATAAAGAATTGGGCGCCAGGCCATCTCATAAACAGAATAAAGTTTATTTTAACATCGAAGCAGGGATATAGCAGGAATAACGTCTTCACACTCCTCCAGCAAAAAGCATAACGGTTACATTAGATCACATATCAGGCACCTCCTCCAGCACATCACTTAATCGCAGCGGCATGAACATGGCGAACAGTATTATATACCAGAGCATTCTGTGACCAGTAGTGCTACACATACCAGGTTGCCGTCTCTCTCTCTCTGTCATAGCGAGGACTCTTGTCCATGGGGGGCTTCTAATCATGCCGCGTGGCTTCCGACCACTCCCCAGATACCTCTTCTCATGAGACTCACACCTGTGGCACATTCTTCTCATTGCATCACCCTCTCACTGGATTCTGAGTACTGCTGCTCTCACACTGCGATCACTCCCTCTGTCAGGTGCCTTGCTGTGCCTAGCTGGGTCTGGCATATCTCCCCACCTAAACATGTGGGGAGCCCTCACTGGGGCTACATCTTTCCAGCTCACACACCACGCTTCTCTCTAGGCTTCTGGCTGCAAAGACACCAGGCTGCAAAGACCATGCTGCTGCTGCATGACAGCCTTTTATAACCTTTTACTCCCAGGGAGAAATTCTATCCTGGATTTCCCGCCATGAGTTGCAACTTGGTGAGTCTTGCATTTGCTTTTTGCAGACTGATCTGTCTTACTGTGAGTTGGGCTATTAACCCAGTGGCGTAACTAGAAATTTTTCTCCCCCAAGCCAAAAAATCCTTTGGCGCCCCCCCTTCCCCATACCCCCCATAATTGGCACTAGTAAAGGGACAAACATGCGCGCGCCTACGGCGCGCGCTGCCAAAAAGGGGTGTGGCTTTGTTGAAATGGGCGTGGCTTCGCGTAAAGGGGCGTGGCATTGCAGGAAAAGACTATCTTATACCCCAGTTTTGCAACCTGCACACCCGTTAGCCACCACAGGAAAGAAAAATAATCCTGATTCATGCCCCTTACATTATTTGTCATTTTTCCTCCTTATAGTAATGCCCAGTATACATTATTCCACATACTGCAATGGCCTTAGCCATTATGCCACACACAATAATGCACATGACACAATATGCACACACTGTAATGCCCCCGACACATTATGCCACACACCGTAATGCCTGTGACACATTATGACAGGAATCGCAATGCCCGTTATACATTATGCTACACACTGCAATGCCCCTGATACATTATAGCACATACAATGTCTGTGACACAGTATGACACACACCACAATGATCCTGAGACATTATACCACATACCACAATGCCCGTGATATAGTATACAACACACCGTAATGCCTGACACATTATGACACACACCGCAATGTCCGTGATACATTATGCCACACACCGTAATGCCCATTACACATTAAGTTCTACAGTAAGGCTTCTAATTACTTTTAAATTACCTGCTCGTTGCCAGGGGTTTCATGCTCTTGGTTCCATGCACGGTGCCAGGGGTTTTCATGCTCAGGGTGTCATGCTCGTTGCCAGGGGTTTCATGCACTGGGTGTCATGCTCGTTGCCAGCGGTTTCATACTCTTGGTTCCATGCACGGTGCCAGGGGTTTTCATGCTCAGGGTGTCATGCTCGTTGCCAGGGGTTTCATGCACTGGGTGTCATGCTCGTTGCCAGGGGTTTCATGCACTGGGTGTCATGCTTGTTGCCAGGGGTTTCATGCACTAGGTGTCATGCTCGTTGCTAGGGGGTAGTGCTTGTTGCTAGGGCCATGCTCCCAGTGCCACATATGCCCCCAGTGCCAGATATTCCCCCACAGTGCCATGTATATGCCCCCAATGCCAGATATTCCCCCACAGTGCCAGGTACATGCCCCCAGTGCCACATATACCCCCCCCAGTGCCACATATGCCCCCTCAGTGCCTGCTCCCCCCAGTGCCAAATATTCCCCCACAGTGCCACATATGCCCACTCAGTGCCTGCTCCCCCCAGTGCCAGATATTCCCCCACAGTGCCAGGTATATGCCCCCAGTGCCACATATGCCCCCTCAGTGCCTGCTCCCCCCAGTGCCAAATATTCCCCCACAGTGCCAGGTATATGCCCCCAGTGCCAGATCTTCCCCCACAGTGCCAGGTATATGCCCCTAGTGCCAGATCTTCCCCCACAGTGCCAGGTATATGCCCCCAGTGCCAGATATTCCCCCACAGTGCCACATATGCCCCCTCAGTGCCTGCTCCCCCCAGTGCCAAATATTCCCCCACAGTGCCAGGTATATGCCCCCAGTGCCAGGTATATGCCCCCAGTGCCAGATCTTCACCCACAGTGCCAGGTATATGCCCCCAGTGCCAGATCTTCCCCCACAGTGCCAGGTATTTTCCCCCAGTGCCAGGTATATGCCCCCAGTGCCAGGTATATGTCCCCAGTGCCAGATCTTCCCCCACAGTGCCAGGTATATGCCCCCAGTGCCAGATCTTCCCCCACAGTGCCAGGAATATGCCCCCAGTGTCAGATCTTCCCCCACCGTGCCAGGTATATGCCCCCAGTGCCAGATCTTCCCCCACAGTGCCAGGTATATGCCCCCAGTGCCAGATCTTCCCCCACAGTGCCAGGTATATGCCCCCAGTGCCAGATCTTCCCCCACCGTGCCAGGTATATGCCCCCAGTGCCAGATCTTCCCCCACAGTGCCAGGTATATGCCCCCAGTGCCAGATGTTCCCCCACAGTGCCAGGTATATGCCCCCAGTGCCAGATCTTCCCCCACCGTGCCAGGTATATACCCCCAGTGCCAGATCTTCCCCCACAGTGCCAGGTATATGCCCCCAGTGCCAGATCTTCACCCACAGTGCCAGGTATATGCCCCCAGTGCCAGATCTTCCCCCACCGTGCCAGGTATATGCCCCCAGTGCCAGATCTTCCCCCACAGTGCCTGCTCCCCACCCCCCGCTCCTTTGTGTTGGAGGGACACGGAGCGCATAGCGCGCCTCTCCTGTGTCCCTCCTGGCTCTCCTGCCGGTCTAATAAAGGAAGTGCCGGTTCGTGAGCCAATCAGAGCTCACGAACGGCACTTTCTTTATTAGACAGGCCGGGGGAGAGCCAGGGAGGGACACAGGAGAGGCGCGCGATGTGCGCTCCGTGTCCCTCCTTACAGCAGTGCAGGGAAGGAGACCGCAGATTGACATGCGGACACTCGTCCGCATGTCAATCTGTGCAAAGTCAGTGGCGCCCCCGCAGCCCCTCGCCCCCAAGCCACCGCGAGGACTGCGGGGGCAGTAGTTACGCCACCCCTT
The DNA here is from genome assembly GCF_028390025.1 of Pseudophryne corroboree. Lineage (NCBI taxonomy): Eukaryota > Metazoa > Chordata > Amphibia > Anura > Myobatrachidae > Pseudophryne > Pseudophryne corroboree. The sequence goes on from NC_086445.1 coordinate 494,259,528, forward strand.
CTGTGCTGCAAGTTGTAGGTTGCTGGCTCAGTGCTATGCAACTCCAGCAAACATTTTACTTTTATTAAAGTCATGATGGCACCTGTAGTGCCACAGTTGATTTGTGCTTGCAGGCCCTTGCAGTTCCAGGGTATTACATCAGCACTCAGCACACGGAACAGGAGACAATGGAGGTGAAATGCCCCCTTCAGGACAGGGCGGGGCAGATATAAGTTGTGCAGAGAGTTAGATTTGGGTGGGTTTTATTTCTGTGCAGGGTAAATACTGCCTGCTATATTTTTACACTACAATTTAGATTTATGTTTGAACACACCCCACCTAAATCTAACTCTCTCTCTGCACATGTTATATCTGCCCCCTGCAGTGCACTGTGCAACATGGTTTTGCCCATTTGCTAACAAATTTGCTGCTGTGATCAGGTCTGAATTAGGCCCTATACTCCAGTATCCAAACTCAACTACACTCCACAATTCCAAAAGCATCTTTCTTTGCTGTGCTCCTGAGACCTATTAAACACAGTGTGCAGTGCTTCAATACTCTTGGTTTTCTGAACAGTAGTGCCCAGTCTTTCATTAGTGGCTCATATCTCTCTGGTGCCTCTCTTCTATTTTTCCTAAAGTTACATCTTGGCAGTGCTTAAAGTGGGGGGGAATGAGGTGGAACTGAGTTCCACCACCTGTAAAAAAAAACCTGCCTCATCACCTGATGCAGGCGGCGCTAGTGTTACTGATGAGCTGCAGATACCCCCCAATCCGCCTTCCTCGTACCCTGGTGGCTCCATGGTCCTCCTCTATTAACAAAAAAAGACCAAAACCTAGCGCTGTGATTTATACAAATGTTTAAACAGCTGCTCTCTAAGGGGCTATTGGTATACACGCCCCTAGTATAAAGCACAATAAAAGAAAACCAAGAGAGCGCTAATTCACATTTGATGTGGATTTTTTATTTATATTAAATGAAAAAAATAGCAATGTCTAAAACACTTATACTTATTGCCGGCCGGCAAAGACACTCTCATCACATAAAAAACAATAATTCTAAAACAGGATAACTCCTTTTAAAAAAGAATTTGCATGAATCTATAATTATAACTATCTATGTTCTAATAAGTAAATGCTTCACAATTTATCCATAGACTGTAGATGTATTAAATTAAATATGGATACAATATTGGCTACATAGTTTAAGCAAAATCTCTCCAGAGAAATAAAGCCTGTGTTGAGTAGCTATTTAGGTTCTTGTTATATTGTGACAGTCCACGTGACAGAATGTAAAAAGATAATGACGTTATTCCTGGATATATTCATAAGAACAATGTATCACTTATGAGTTGGCATTCATATGAGCTATGATAATTGATATCAATAGTTTTGACTGGTAATCATTTGCTCTTTCGTGAGTGCGTTTGTTATGCCAATTCTCTTCAACAGATATTAGAATCAGTGATCCGTGGCATCCACTGAATAATATGGAATAAGCGTTTGTATATCATGCAAATGTCTCTGAAACAATCACAGTGCGTGTGATGGTGCTCCCGGCTGATTAACTCACCGATCACCTGTTAGATGTGGAACTTGGATTTCTCACGGAAAAGATAGTTCGTCCTCCCGGCCTTTAGTGGTACTGGCTTGTACCTGCAGCCTTATCCGGAGTCCGTGAATTTGAGCCGGTTGTATGGTTCCCTTCTCAGGTGTCGGTTCACACCGATCGGCTGGTGTGGATTTTTCCGCTGTAGTGTGCGGGCAATGAAAGACAGACGCGTTTCTCCGCCTACTCCTCAGTATCGGCGGCTTCCTCAGTGTCACTGAGGAAGCCGCCGATACTGAGGAGTAGGCGGAGAAACGCGTCTGTCTTTCATTGCCCGCACACTACAGCGGAAAAATCCACACCAGCCGATCGGTGTGAACCGACACCTGAGAAGGGAACCATACAACCGGCTCAAATTCACGGACTCCGGATAAGGCTGCAGGTACAAGCCAGTACCACTAAAGGCCGGGAGGACGAACTATCTTTTCCGTGAGAAATCCAAGTTCCACATCTAACAGGTGATCGGTGAGTTAATCAGCCGGGAGCACCATCACACGCACTGTGATTGTTTCAGAGACATTTGCATGATATACAAACGCTTATTCCATATTATTCAGTGGATGCCACGGATCACTGATTCTAATATCTGTTGAAGAGAATTGGCATAACAAACGCACTCACGAAAGAGCAAATGATTACCAGTCAAAACTATTGATATCAATTATCATAGCTCATATGAATGCCAACTCATAAGTGATACATTGTTCTTATGAATATATCCAGGAATAACGTCATTATCTTTTTACATTCTGTCACGTGGACTGTCACAATATAACAAGAACCTAAATAGCTACTCAACACAGGCTTTATTTCTCTGGAGAGATTTTGCTTAAACTATGTAGCCAATATTGTATCCATATTTAATTTAATACATCTACAGTCTATGGATAAATTGTGAAGCATTTACTTATTAGAACATAGATAGTTATAATTATAGATTCATGCAAATTCTTTTTTAAAAGGAGTTATCCTGTTTTAGAATTATTGTTTTTTATGTGATGAGAGTGTCTTTGCCGGCCGGCAATAAGTATAAGTGTTTTAGACATTGCTATTTTTTTCATTTAATATAAATAAAAAATCCACATCAAATGTGAATTAGCGCTCTCTTGGTTTTCTTTTATTGTCCTCTATTAACAGCCCACCCCTCCTGGTATTCACACAAGCTGTGTCTGTTGGACAGCATTTATCCCTTCTTCAGGTCACATCGGCTTTATTTTCTGGCACAGCATATGTGATGTCATGCTGGCACTGCTGCTGAAGTGAAGAGGAGGCATGAAGAGGAGCAGGCTCTGTGCATCTTGATGACAAGATAAGAGGGGAATGAAGGGAAAAGAGAGGTGGGGAAGCTGCTGGAGGAATACAGGGCATGGAGCTGCTGGAGGGACACAGTCTGTGAGCTGCTGAAGGGATAGAGGCAGAGATGTGTACAAGGGGCACTACTGTTGGCATTTTGTGTATAAGCGCACTTCTGTGGGCATTATGTGTATAAGTGGCACTACTATGTGGCCACTGGCTTATCTATAATGGGTGCAGCTGCACCCATCTTTTTTTAATACCCCTCTGGAGCAGTGGCGTAACTACTGCCCCCGCAGTCCTCGCGGTGGCTTGGGGGCGAGGGGCTGCGGGGGCGCCACTGACTTTGCACAGATTGACATGCGGACGAGCGTTCGCATGTCAATCTGCGGTCTCCTTCCCTCCGCTGCTGTAAGGAGGGACACGGAGCGCACATCGCGCGCCTCTCCTGTGTCCCTCCCTGGCTCTCCCCCGGCCTGTCTAATAAAGGAAGTGCCGTTCGTGAGCTCTGATTGGCTCACAAACCAGCACTTCCTTTATTAGACCGGCAGGAGAGCCAGGAGGGACACAGGAGAGGCGCGCTATGCGCTCCGTGTCCCTCCAACACAAAGGAGCGGAGGGCGGGGGGCGGGGGGGGAAGCAGGCACTGTGGGGGAATATCTGGCACTGGGGGCTTATACCTGGCACTGTGGGGGAATATCTGGCACTGGGGGCATATGTGGCACTGGGAGCATGGCTCTAGCAACAAGCACTACCACCTAGCAACGAGCAGGACACCCAGTGCATGAAACCCCTGGCAACAAGCATGACACCCAGTGCATGAAACCCCTGGCAACGAGCATGACACCCAGTGCACGAAACCCCTGGCAACGAGCATGACACCCTGAGCATAAAAACCCCTGGCACCGTGCATGGAACCAAGAGCATGAAACCGCTGGCAACGAGCATGACACCCAGTGCATGAAACCCCTGGCAACGAGCATGACACCCTGAGCATGAAAACCCCTGGCACCGTGCATGGAACCAAGAGCATGAAACCCCTGGCAACGAGCAGGTAATTTAAAAGTAATTAGAAGCCTTACTGTAGAACTTAATGTGTAATGGGCATTACGGTGTGTGGCATAATGTATCACGGACATTGCGGTGTGTGTCATAATGTGTCAGGCATTACGGTGTGCTGTATACTATATCACGGGCATTGTGGTATGTGGTATAATGTCTCAGGATCATTGTGGTGTGTGTCATACTGTGTCACAGACATTGTATGTGCTATAATGTATCAGGGGCATTGCAGTGTGTAGCATAATGTATAACGGGCATTGCGATTCCTGTCATAATGTGTCGCAGGCATTACGGTTTTTGGCATAATGTGTCGGGGGCATTACAGTGTGTGCATATTGTGTCATGTGCATACCTCCCAACTGTCCCGATTTTCGCGGGACAGTCCCGTTTTTTGGGGTCTGTCCCGCTTTCCCACCCGCGGGCCGCAGTGTCCCGCGGTGGGGGGGACAGTTGGGAGGCTCAGTCTCTCGCTGCCCTGCTTAGCAGAGCAGCGGTGAATAGACGCTGTGCGCATGCGCACAGCGTCTATTCATTGTAGACAGAGGGAGAGGGGGCATGCCAGCGGCTCACGGAGCGCTGGGCATGCCCCTTCAGTGATGAAATCGGGGGCGTGTCTCGCGATCGCGGGTCTTCCCGCGAAGCCACGCCCCTTTTTTATAGGCCACGCCCCCTGTTCGGGAGCGCGCGCGGCTTTGCCGCGCGTGTGTCCCTCTTTCAAGGCAGCCAAAGTTGGGAGGTATGCATGTGCATTATTTTGTGTGTGGCATAATGGCTAAGGCCATTGCAGTATGTGGAATAATGTATATTGGGCATTACTATAAGGAGGAAAAATGACAAACAATGTAAGGGGCATGAATCAGGATTATTTTCTTTCCTGTGGTGGCTAACGTCTGGGCGTGCAGGTTGCAAAACTTGGGTATATAAGGTAGTCTTTTCCTGCAATGCCACGCCCCTTTACGCGAAGCCACACCCATTTCAACGAAGCCACACACCCTTTTTGGCGGCGCACGCATATTTGTCCCTTTACTAGTGCCAATTATGGGGGGTATGGGGGGGGGGGGGGCGAAGGATTTTTTGGCTTGGGGGAGAAAAATTTCTAGTTACGCCACTGCTCTGGAGTCCCACGCCGACATCAGCAGTGCTGTTAAATCACTGTGAAAATGGCACAGTTGACATTTTGAGTTCTGCACATGTGCAGTAGAGAAATCACTGGGAAAATGACCGCCGTGCCATTTTCCTTGAGATATGGGCACAGCAGAGTCTGAACCCTCTAGTTGCTCAGACTCTCAGCGCTGCCTGGCTCCACTTAATGTGGAAAAGTCAGAATTTATTGCAGCAGCAAATTTGTTAGCAGTTGGGCAAAACCATGTGCACTGCAGGGGGGGCAGATATAACATTTGCAGAGAGAGTTAGATTTGGGTGCGTTATTTTGTTTCTGTGCAGGGTAAATACTGGCTGCTTTATATTTACACTGCAATTCAGATTTCAGTTTGAACACACCCCACCCAAATCTAACTCTCTCTGCACATGTTATATCTGACCCCCTCCACCATTTCCTTCAGGGCACATGGTTTTGCCCAACTGCTAACAAGTCTGCTGCTGCGATCAACTCTGAATTAGGCCCAATGTAAGGATTAGGCGGGGGGGGGGGGGGGGGGGTGTAAGCCAAGCTAAAGATGGGTCTTCTAAACCCTTTCTGATAAACTGGACACTCCTCCCTGTTGTCCCTATGTTTCCAATTTTATCGACAGCCAAGACTAATTTGAATAGGCATCATTACTACCATCTCACCCTCAACTTCTGCATGCACAGTGGTTATACATTTTCATGTTCGATTGAGCAATCTACTTTTCTAGGCAATCTCATTAACACTAAAGATGGGAAATGCACTGTAGCATAAGTCAATCTTTAATAGAACCACAACGCTCAAGCTGACCTGGACCACATAATAGTCATAGTAGAAGCACAGAATCTATGGTAACAAAACATATCACATACCCTCCAACATTTTAAACATAAAAATCGGTACAAATTAAGAAAGGGGTGTGGCCTTGGGTAAAGGGGGCGTGGCCACGTCCCTTTTCCTATACTTTCAATGGAAGTTGGAGAGCCAAAAATCGGTACAGACCATAAAAAAAAGGTACTGTACCTGCCAAAAATATATATTTGGAGGGTATGATATCAGCTGATAACTTCTCAATAGATAAACTATCAAATTATGACTTAAAGATAACTGTATCATCAGCAAAACTGACGCATCAGGTACTATCACAATCGTGAAGATACATGTCAGGCTTTTACTGACACTGAAACAACTGACATTGAGGCTAATTCAGACCTGATCACTGCTGTGCATTTTCGCACAGCGGGCGATCAGGTCTGAACTGCGCATGCCAGAGATGCGATTGGCAATCTCAGCCCAACGATCATCTCTGCCTGATTGACAGGCAGAGACGTTTGCTGGGCGGGAGGGGGCGGGCCGGCGGCATTGGGCCACCATTTTGGGTGCGCGGTCCGGGAAACGCAGGCGTGCCTGGACCATACGGGGGGCGGACCGCGGCGGCTGCATGACATCACACAGCCGCTGCGACCCGGAGAGAGACGGGTAGCTCCCTGCCCAGCACGCAGGAGCTGCACTGGTAGGGAGCTACTCTTCAGGTAAAAACCATCAGCGCCGTGCGATGCTTTTGGACCTGTGCAGGGAGGGGTAGAGCCAGACATGCGTGGCGGACTAGCCCTGTGCTGGGCATCCCCCCGCATGTCTGTGAAAGGGATCGTAGATGTGCTAAATTTAGCACATCTACGATCAAGTCTGAATTACCCCCATTTAAACTACCTTTCCTTCAGATACTTAATTTAAATTTTGTGTTTTCGTTATAGAGCAATAACATTTTTAGAATGTGTACACACGGCGCAATGCGGCTTTCCGGCCACGCCGATATAGTCATTGTTGGGCTGCCTGCACAGTCTATTTTTGCTTGCGATGCCGATCCCACGGGACCGCGCATCGGCATTGCAAGCTGTATTAGAGATGAGCGGGTTTGGTTCCTCGGAAACCGAACCCGCCCGAACTTCAGTTTTTTTTACACGGGGCCGAGCGACTCGGATCTTCCCGCCTTGCTCGGTTAACCCGAGCGCGCCCGAACGTCATCATCCCGCTGTCGGATTCTCGCGAGGCTCGGATTCTATCGCGAGACTCGGATTCTATATAAGGAGCCGCGCGTCGCCGCCATTTTCACACGTGCATTGAGATTCATAGGGAGAGGACGTGGCTGGCGTCCTCTCCGTTTATAGAGAAGAGAGTGAGACAGTAGAGAGAGACACAGTAGTAATTTTGGGGAGCATTAGGAGGAGTACTAGTAGTTACTTGCTGAAGTGATAGATAGTGTGACTGTATTATCTGACTTGTGGGGGAGACACTGACAGTGGGGAGCAGTTAGAGTCTGAGAGCAGGACTCAGGAGTACATATAACGTACAGTGCACACTTTTGCTGCCAGAGTGCCACACTGCCATTGTGACCACACTGACCACCAGTATAATATATATTGTGATTGTCTGCTTAGGAGTACTACTTGCAAGTTGCTGATAGTGTGACCAGTGACCTGACCACCAGTTTAATAATCACCACCAGTGAGTTTAATATATATATAATAATGTATATAATAATAAGAATTTACTTACCGATAATTCTATTTCTCATAGTCCGTAGTGGATGCTGGGGACTCCGAAAGGACCATGGGGAATAGCGGCTCCGCAGGAGACTGGGCACAAAGTAAAAGCTTTAGGACTAGCTGGTGTGCACTGGCTCCTCCCCCTATGACCCTCCTCCAAGCCTCAGTTAGGATACTGTGCCCGGACGAGCGTACACAATAAGGAAGGATTTTGAATCCCGGGTAAGACTCATACCAGCCACACCAATCACACCGTACAACTTGTGATCTGAACCCAGTTAACAGCATGATAACAGAAGGAGCCTCTGAAAAGATGGCTCACAACAACAATAACCCGATTTTTGTAACAATAACTATGTACAAGTAATGCAGACAATCCGCACTTGGGATGGGCGCCCAGCATCCACTACGGACTATGAGAAATAGAATTATCGGTAAGTAAATTCTTATTTTCTCTAACGTCCTAGTGGATGCTGGGGACTCCGAAAGGACCATGGGGATTATACCAAAGCTCCCAAACGGGCGGGAGAGTGCGGATGACTCTGCAGCACCGAATGAGAGAACTCCAGGTCCTCCTCAGCCAGGGTATCAAATTTGTAGAATTTAGCAAACGTGTTTGCCCCTGACCAAGTAGCTGCTCGGCAAAGTTGTAAAGCCGAGACCCCTCGGGCAGCCGCCCAAGATGAGCCCACTTTCCGTGTGGAATGGGCTTTTACAGATTTTGGCTGTGGCAGGCCTGCCACAGAATGTGCAAGCTGAACTGTACTACAAATCCAACGAGCAATCGTCTGCTTAGAAGCAGGAGCACCCAGCTTGTTGGGTGCATACAGGATAAACAGCGAGTCAGATTTTCTGACTCCAGCCGTCCTGGAAACATATATTTTCAGGGCCCTGACTACGTCCAGCAACTTGGAATCCTCCAAGTCCCTAGTAGCCGCAGGCACCACAATAGGTTGGTTTAAGTGAAATGCTGAAACCACCTTAGGGAGAAATTGAGGACGAGTCCTCAATTCTGCCCTGTCCGTATGAAAAATTAGGTAAGGGCTTTTATATGAGATATTTCAAGTCCACAGTGGTGAGTGGTTCAAACCAATGTGATTTTAGGAATCCCAACACTACATTGAGATCCCAAGGTGCCACTGGAGGCACAAAAGGAGGCTGTATATGCAGTACTCCCTTGACAAACGTCTGAACCTCAGGAACAGAAGCTAGTTCTTTTTGGAAGAATATCGACAGGGCCGAAATTTGAACCTTAGTGGACCCTAATTTGAGGCCCATAGACAGTCCTGTTTGCAGGAAATGCAGGAATCGACCCAGTTGAAATTCCTCCGTAGGGGACTTCCTGGCCTCGCACCACGCAACATATTTACGCCAAATACGGTGATAATGTTGTACGGTTACATCCTTCCTGGCTTTGATCAGGGTAGGGATGACTTCATCCGGAATGCCTTTTTCCTTCAGGATCCGGCGTTCAACCGCCATGCCGTCAAACGCAGCCGCGGTAAGTCTTGGAACAGACATGGTCCCTGCTGGAGCAGGTCCTGTCTTAGAGGTAGAGGCCACGGGTCTTCCGTGAGCATCTCTTGAATTTCCGGGTACCAAGTCCTTCTTGGCCAATCCGGAGCCACGAGTATAGTCTTTACTCCTCTCCTTCTTATGATTCTCAGTACTTTTGGTATGAGAGGAAGAGGAGGGAACACATACACTGACCGGTACACCCACTGTGTTACCAGAGCGTCCACAGCTATTGCCTGAGGGTCCCTTGACCTGGAGCAATATCTGTCCAGTTTTTTGTTGAGGCGAGACGCCATCATGTCCACCTTTGGTTTTTCCCAACGGTTTACAATCATGTGGAAGACTTCTGGGTGAAGTCCCCACTCCCCCGGGTGAATATCGTGTCTGCTGAGGAAGTCTGCTTCCCAGTTGTCCACTCCCGGAATGAACACTGCTGACAGTGCTATCACATGATTTTCCGCCCAGCGAAGAATCCTTGCCACTTCCGTCATTGCCCTCCTGCTTCTTGTGCCGCCCTGTCTGTTTACGTGGGCGACTGCCGTGATGTTGTCCGACTGGATCAATACTGGCTGACCCTGAAGCAGAGGCCTTGCCTGACTTAGGGCATTGTAAATGGCCCTTAGTTCCAGGATATTTATGTGAAGTGACGTTTCCATGCTTGACCACAAGCCCTGGAATTTTTTTCCCTGTGTGACTGCTCCCCAGCCTCTCAGGCTGGCATCCGTGGTCACCAGGACCCAATCCTGAATGCCGAATCTGCGGCCCTCTAGGAGATGAGCACTCTGTAACCACCACAGGAGAGACACCCTTGTCCTTGGAGACAGGGTTATCCGCTGATGCATTTGAAGATGCGATCCGGACCATTTGTCTAGCAGATCCAACTGAAAAGTTCTTGCGTGGAATCTGCCGAATGGAATCGCTTCGTAAGAAGCCACCATCTTTCCCAGGACCCTTGTGCACTGATGCACTGACACCTGGCCTGGTCTTAGGAGTTTCCTGACTAGGTCGGATAACTCCCTGGCTTTCTCTTCCGGGAGAAACACCTTTTTCTGTACTGTGTCCAGAATCATCCCTAGGAACAGCAGACGTGTCGTCGGAATCAGCTGAGATTTTGGAATATTTAGAATCCATCCGTGCTGTCGTAGTACTATTTGAGATAGTGCTACTCCGACCTCTAACTGTTCTCTGGACCGTGCCCTTATCAGGAGATCGTCCAAGTAAGGGATAATTAAGACGCCTTTTCTTCGAAGAAGAATCATCATTTCGGCCATTACCTTGGTAAAGACCCGGGGTGCCGTGGACAATCCAAACGGCAGCGTCTGAAACTGATAGTGACAGTTCTGTACCACAAACCTGAGGTACCCTTGGTGAGAAGGGCAAATTGGGACATGGAGGTAAGCATCCTTGATGTCCAGAGACACCATGTAGTCCCCTTCTTCCAGGTTCGCTATCACTGCTCTGAGTGACTCCATCTTGAACTTGAACCTTTTTATGTAAGTGTTCAAGGCTTTCAGATTTAAAATGGGTCTCACCGAGCCGTCCGGCTTCGGTACCACAAACAGCGTGGAGTAATACCCCTTTCCCTGTTGTAGGAGGGGTACCTTGATTATCACCTGCTGGGAATACAGCTTGTGAATGGCTTCCAATACCGCCTCCCTGTCGGGGGTAGACGTTGGTAAAGCAGACTTCAGGAACCGGCGAGGGGGAGACGTCTCGAATTCCAATTTGTACCCCTGAGATACTACCTGCAGGATCCAGGGGTCCACTTGCGAGTGAGCCCACTGCGCGCTGAAAATCTTGAGACAAGCCCCCACCGTGCCTGAGTTCGCTTGTAAGGCCCCAGCGTCATGCTGAGGACTTGGCAGAAGCGGGGGAGGGCTTCTGTTCGTGGGAAGAAGCTGTCTGTTGCAGTCTTTTTCCCCTTCCTCTGCCCCGGGGCAGATATGAGTGGCCTTTTGCCCGCTTGCCCTTATGGGGACGAAAGGACTGAGCCTGAAAAGACGGTATCTTTTTCTGCTGCGAGGTGACTTGGGGTAAAAAGGTGGATTTCCCAGCCGTTGCCGTGGCCACCAGGTCCGATAGACCGCCCCCAAATAACTCCTCCCCTTTATACGGCAATACTTCCATATGCCGTTTGGAATCCGCATCCCCTGACCACTGTCGCGTCCATAATCCTCTTCTGGCAGAAATGGACATCGTACTTACTCTTGATGCCAGAGTGCAAATGTCTCTCTGTGCATCTCGCATATATAGGAATGCATCCTTTAAATGCTCTATAGTCAATAATATATTGTCCCTGTCCAGGGTATCAATATTTTCAGTCAGGGAATCCGACCAAGCCACCCCAGCACTGCACATCCAGGCTGAGGCGATTGCTGGTCGCAGTATAACACCAGTATGTGTGTATATACTTTTAAGGATATTTTCCAGCCTCCTATCTGCTGGCTTCTTAAGGGCGGCCGTTTCTGGAGACGGTAACGCCACTTGTTTTGATAAGCGTGTGAGCGCCTTATCTACCCTAGGGGGTGTTTCCCAACGAGCCCTAACCTCTGGTGGGAAGGGATATAGTGCCAATAATTTTTTAGAAATTAGCAGTTTTTTGTCGGGGGTAACCCACGCTTCATCACACACTTCATTCAATTCATCTGATTCTGGAAAAACTACGGGTAGTTTTTTCACACCCCACATAATACCCCTTTTCGTGGTACTTGCAGTATCAGAGATGTGCAAAACCTCCTTCATTGCCGTGATCATGTAACGTGTGGCCCTACTGGAAAATACGTTTGTTTCTTCACCGTCGACACTGGAGTCAGTGTCTGTGTCTGGGTCCGTGTCGACCCACTGAGGTAACGGGCGTTTTATAGCCCCTGACGGTGTTTGAGACGCCTGGACAGGCACTAACTGAGCTGCCGGCTGTCTCATGTCGTCAACAGTTTTCTGTAACGTGCCGACACTGTCACGTAATTCCTTAATTACGGCCATCCATTCAGGTGTCGACTCCCTAGGGGGTGACATCACCATTATAGGCAATTGCTCCGCCTCCACATCATTTTCCTCCTCATACATGTCGACACACACGTACCGACACCCAGCACACACACAGGGAATGCTCTGATAGAGGACAGGACCCCACTTAGCCCCTTGGGGAGACAGAGGGAGAGTTTGCCAGCACACACCAGAGCGCTATATATGTATAGGGACAACCTTACAATAAGTGTCTATCCCTTATAGCTGCTTATATCTGTTATTTTGCCAAATAAGTGCCCCCCTCTCTTTTTTACCCTGTTTCTGTAGTGCAGGATGCAGGGGAGATTCTGGGAGCCTTCCTACCAGCGGAGCTGTGTGGGAAAAATGGCGCTGTGTGCTGAGGAGATAGGCCCCGCCCCCTTCACGGCGGGCTCTTCTCCCGCTTTTTTCTGGAAAACTGGCAGGGGTTAAATACATCCATATAGCCCAGGAGCTATATGTGATGTATTTTTTGCCAAATAAGGTAAATTCATTGCTTCCCAGGGCGCCCCCCCCAGCGCCCTGTACCCTCAGTGACCGAAGTGTGAAGTGTGCTGAGAGCAATGGCGCACAGCTGCAGTGCTGTGCGCTACCTTATGAAGACAGGAAAGTCTTCTGCCGCCGATTTATGGACCTCTTCTTGCTTCAGCATCTGTAAGGGGGCCGGCGGCGCGGCTCCGGGACCCATCCATGGCTGGGCCTGTGATCGTCCCTCTGGAGCTAATGTCCAGTAGCCAAGAAGCCCAATCCACTCTGCACGCAGGTGAGTTCGCTTCTTCTCCCCTTAGTCCCACGCTGCAGTGAGCCTGTTGCCAGCAGGACTCACTGAAAAAAAAACAAAAAAAAACCTAAGTATACTTTTACTTCTAAGCAGCTCAGGAGAGCCACCTAGATTGCACCCTTCTCGGCCGGGCACAAAGATCTAACTGAGGCTTGGAGGAGGGTCATAGGGGGAGGAGCCAGTGCACACCAGCTAGTCCTAAAGCTTTTACTTTGTGCCCAGTCTCCTGCGGAGCCGCTATTCCCCATGGTCCTTTCGGAGTCCCCAGCATCCACTAGGACGTTAGAGAAATATATATAATATTGTATACCACCTACCCGTGTTTTTTTTTTTTCTTTCTTCTTTATACATACTACTATAGTAGCTTAGTGTAGCAGTCTGCGGTGCTGCTGAGCTGACAGTGTCCAGCAGGTCCGTCATCAGTCATTACATAATAAATATATATACCTGTCCGGCTGCAGTACTAGTGATATTATATATATATATATATATATATATTGATTTCATCTCATTATCATCCAGTCTATATTAGCAGCAGACACAGTACGGTAGTCCACGGCTGTAGCTACCTCTGTGTCGGCAGTCGCTCGTCCATCCATAATTGTATACCACCTACCCGTGGTTTTTTTTTTTCTTTCTTCTTTATACATACTACTATAGTAGCTTACTGTAGCAGTCTGCGGTGCTGCTGAGCTGACAGTGTCCAGCAGGTCCGTCATCAGTCATTACATAATAAATATATCTACCTGTCCGGCTGCAGTACTAGTGTGATATAATATATATTGATTTCATCTCATTATCATCCAGTCTATATTAGCAGCAGACACAGTACGGTAGTCCACGGCTGTAGCTACCTCTGTGTCTTTTAGTTGTGCCTATTAAAATATGGAGAACAAAAATGTTGAGGTTCCAAAATTAGGGAAAGATCAAGATCCACTTCCACCTCGTGCTGAAGCTGCTGCCACTAGTCATGGCCGAGACGATGAAATGCCAGCAACGTCGTCTGCCAAGGCCGATGCCCAATGTCATAGTACAGAGCATGTAAAATCCAAAACACCAAATATCAGTAAAAAAAGGACTCCAAAATCTAAAATAAAATTGTCGGAGGAGAAGCGTAAACTTGCCAATATGCCATTTACCACACGGAGTGGCAAGGAACGGCTGAGGCCCTGGCCTATGTTCATGGCTAGTGGTTCAGCTTCACATGAGGATGGAAGCACTCAGCCTCTCGCTAGAAAACTGAAAAGACTCAAGCTGGCAAAAGCACCGCAAAGAACTGTGCGTTCTTCGAAATCCCAAATCCACAAGGAGAGTCCAATTGTGTCGGTTGCGATGCCTGACCTTCCCAACACTGGACGTGAAGAGCATGCGCCTTCCACCATTTGCACGCCCCCTGCAAGTGCTGGAAGGAGCACCCGCAGTCCAGTTCCTGATAGCCAGATTGAAGATGTCAGTGTTGAAGTACACCAGGATGAGGAGGATATGGGTGTTGCTGGCGCTGGGGAGGAAATTGACAAGGAGGATTCTGATGGTGAGGTGGTTTGTTTAAGTCAGGCACCCGGGGAGACACCTGTTGTCCGTGGGAGGAATAGGGCCGTTGACATGCCTGGTGAAAATACCAAAAAAATCAGCTCTTCGGTGTGGAAGTATTTCACCAGAAATGCGGACAACATTTGTCAAGCCGTGTGTTGCCTTTGTCAAGCTGTAATAAGTAGGGGTAAGGACGTTAACCACCTCGGAACATCCTCCCTTATACGTCACCTGCAGCGCATTCATAATAAGTCAGTGACAAGTTCAAAAACTTTGGGCGACAGCGGAAGCAGTCCACTGATTAGTAAATCCCTTCCTCTTGTAACCAAGCTCACGCAAACCACCCCACCAACTCCCTCAGTGTCAATTTCCTCCTGGCCAAGTGGAGCTATACAGCCATTCATCCACGGACCCCCGCAGTGAGGTCGAGTCAGTGCCGGCTAAGTTGTAGCCACACAGCCATTCACCGAATTATCTATCATACGGGTGACGTCCTCCGCTGTGAATTTTCTGGAGTCAGCTACATTCCGTTGAGGACTGACGGCCCTGAATTTAGCTACATTATATCACAAGCGGGTCAGTTTCACATTGATCATCAGAGACACTAATTGCAGCACCTTGTCTCACCCTGTGTAATTTCACACAGGACCCTGCAGCATCACTCAGGAACCAGCACGGTGGTAACTATCATGGCATATATACCTAAAGTAACTTTAACCTATTGCAGAGTCATACCATCTATAATCACACTGGGACGCCAGTGTTTTTAGAAAGTTGATACTATAAAGAGCTTTTCCCTGTTTAAATCAACAGTGAGTTTACAGTCTGTTGTTAGAACCAGCACATTTTTAGGCTAGACACATTATTATTCTTTAATGTGCACATTATAAAGTTAGGATATACGTGTCTTTTTAATATGTTTTCTATGTAAACCGATTCTTTGTATTTGTTGAGTTTAATAATTTGATATAAACATTTGTGATATAAAATAGTTGCATTGAGTCAATTATTCACCCTGCTAGACTGCACTTAATTAATTAATTTATTATTTAATTAATTACTAATAAATCTGGAGCGCAGAGCATATTTCTCTTTGCGAGGAAGATGAAATATCACAGCAGTCATCCTGTTGCAAAGCGGATAACTGAGGCCTTGACAACTATGTTGGTGTTAGACGTGCGTCCGGTATCCGCCGTTAGTTCACAGGGAACTAGACAATTTCTTGAGGTAGTGTGCCCCCGTTACCAAATACCATCTAGGTTCCACTTCTCTAGGCAGGCGATACCGAGAATGTACACGGACGTCAGAAAAAGACTCACCAGTGTCCTAAAAAATGCAGTTGTACCCAATGTCCACTTAACCACGGACATGTGGACAAGTGGAGCAGGGCAGGGTCAGGACTATATGACTGTGACAGCCCACTGGGTAGATGTATGGACTCCCGCCGCAAGAACAGCAGCGGCGGCACCAGTAGCAGCATCTCGCAAACGCCAACTCTTTCCTAGGCAGGCTACGCTTTGTATCACCGGTTTCCAGAATACGCACACAGCTGAAAACCTCTTACGGCAACTGAGGAAGATCATCGCGGAATGGCTTACCCCAATTGGACTCTCCTGTGGATTTGTGGCATCGGACAACGCCAGCAATATTGTGTGTGCATTAAATATGGGCAAATTCCAGCACGTCCCATGTTTTGCACATACCTTGAATTTGGTGGTGCAGAATTTTTTTTAAAAACGACAGGGGCGTGCAAGAGATGCTGTCGGTGGCCAGAAGAATTGCGGGACACTTTCGGCGTACAGGCACCACGTACAGAAGACTGGAGCACCACCAAAAACGCCTGAACCTGCCCTGCCATCATCTGAAGCAAGAAGTGGTAACGAGGTGGAATTCAACCCTCTATATGCTTCAGAGGTTGGAGGAGCAGCAAAAGGCCATTCAAGCCTATACAATTGAGCACGATATAGGAGGTGGAATGTACCTGTCTCAAGCGCAGTGGAGAATGATTTCAACATTGTGCAAGGTTCTGCAACCTTTTGAACTTGCCACACGTGAACTCAGTTCAGACACTGCCAGCCTGAGTCAGGTCATTCCCCTCATCAGGCTTTTGCAGAAGAAGCTGGAGGCTTTGAAGGAGGAGCTAAAAGGGAGCGATTCCGCTAGGCATGTGGGACTTGTGGATGGAGCCCTTAATTCGCTTAACAAGGATTCACGGGTGGTCAATCTGTTGAAATCAGAGCACTACATTTTGGCCACCGTGCTCGATCCTAGATTTAAAACCTACCTTGGATCTCTCTTTCCGGCAGACACAAGTCTGCTGGGGTTCAAAGACCTGCTGGTGACAAAATTGTCAAGTCAAGCGGAACGCGACCTGTCAACATCTCCTCCTTCACATTCTCCCGCAACTGGGGGTGCGAGGAAAAGGCTCAGAATTCCGAGCCCACCTGCTGGCGGTGATGCAGGGCAGTCTGGAGCGACTGCTGATGCTGACATCTGGTCCGGACTGAAGGACCTGACAACGATTACGGACATGTCGTCTACTGTCACTGCATATGATTCTCTCACCATTGAAAGAATGGTGGAGGATTATATGAGTGACCGCATCCAAGTAGGCACGTCAGACAGTCCGTACTTATACTGGCAGGAAAAAGAGGCAATTTGGAGGCCCTTGCACAAACTGGCTTTATTCTACCTAAGTTGCCCTCCCACAAGTGTGTACTCCGAAAGAGTGTTTAGTGCCGCCGCTCACCTTGTCAGCAATCGGCGTACGAGGTTACATCCAGAAAATGTGGAGAAGATGATGTTCATTAAAATGAATTATAATCAATTCCTCCGTGGAGACATTGACCAGCAGCAATTGCCTCCACAAAGTACACAGGGAGCTGAGATGGTGGATTCCAGTGGGGACGAATTGATAATCTGTGAGGAGCGGGATGTACACGGTGATATATCGGAGGATGATGATGAGGTGGACATCTTGCCTCTGTAGAGCCAGTTTGTGCAAGGAGAGATTAATTGCTTCTTTTTCGGTGGGGGTCCAAACCAACCCGTCATTTCAGTCTCAGTCGTGTGGCAGACCCTGTCACTGAAATGATGGGTTGGTTAAAGTGTGCATGTCCTGTTTATACAACATAAGGGTGGGTGGGAGGGCCCAAGGACAATTCCATCTTGCACCTCTTTTTTCTTTCATTTTTCTTTGCGTCATGTGCTGTTTGGGGAGTGTTTTTTGGAAGGGCCATCCTGCGTGACACTGCAGTGCCACTCCTAGATGGGCCAGGTGTTTGTGTCGGCCACTAGGGTCGCTTATCTTACTCACACAGCTACCTCATTGCGCCTCTTTTTTTCTTCTTTGCGTCATGTGCTGTTTGGGGAGTGTTTTTTGGAAGGGCCATCCTGCGTGACACTGCAGTGCCACTCCTAGATGGGCCAGGTGTTTGTGTCGGCCACTAGGGTCGCTTAGCTTACTCACACAGCTACCTCATTGCGCCTCTTTTTTTCTTCTTTGCGTCATGTGCTGTTTGGGGAGTGTTTTTTGGAAGGGCCATCCTGCGTGACACTGCAGTGCCACTCCTAGATGGGCCAGGTGTTTGTGTCGGCCACTAGGGTCGCTTAGCTTACTCACACAGCTACCTCATTGCGCCTTTTTTTTTCTTCTTTGCGTCATGTGCTGTTTGGGGAGTGTTTTTTGGAAGGGCCATCCTGCGTGACACTGCAGTGCCACTCCTAGATGGGCCAGGTGTTTGTGTCGGCCACTAGGGTCGCTTAGCTTACTCACACAGCTACCTCATTGCGCCTCTTTTTTTCTTCTTTGCGTCATGTGCTGTTTGGGGAGTGTTTTTTGGAAGGGCCATCCTGCGTGACACTGCAGTGCCACTCCTAGATGGGCCAGGTGTTTGTGTCGGCCACTAGGGTCGCTTATCTTACTCACACAGCTACCTCATTGCGCCTCTTTTTTTCTTCTTTGCGTCATGTGCTGTTTGGGGAGTGTTTTTTGGAAGGGCCATCCTGCGTGACACTGCAGTGACACTCCTAGATGGGCCAGGTGTTTGTGTCGGCCACTAGGGTCGCTTATCTTACTCACACAGCTACCTCATTGCGCCTCTTTTTTTCTTCTTTGCGTCATGTGCTGTTTGGGGAGTGTTTTTTGGAAGGGCCATCCTGCGTGACACTGCAGTGCCACTCCTAGATGGGCCAGGTGTTTGTGTCGGCCACTAGGGTCGCTTAGCTTACTCACACAGCTACCTCATTGCGCCTCTTTTTTTCTTCTTTGCGTCATGTGCTGTTTGGGGAGTGTTTTTTGGAAGGGCCATCCTGCGTGACACTGCAGTGCCACTCCTAGATGAGCCAGGTGTTTGTGTCGGCCACTAGGGTCGCTTAGCTTAGTCATCCAGCGACCTCGGTGCAAATTTTAGGACTAAAAATAATATTGTGAGGTGTGAGGTATTCAGAATAGACTGAAAATGAGTGGAAATTATGGTTTTTGAGGTTAATATACTTTGGGATCAAAATGACCCCCAAATTCTATGATTTAAGCTGTTTTTTAGGGTTTTTTGAAAAAAACACCCGAATCCAAAACACACCCGAATCCGACAAAAAAAATTCGGTGAGGTTTTGCCAAAACGCGGTCGAACCCAAAACACGGCCGCGGAACCGAACCCAAAACCAAAACACAAAACCCGAAAAATTTCAAGTGCACATCCCTAAGCTGTATACACACGGTGCAATATGCACTAACTTTCCTTACGATTTCGACTATATAGTCAAAATCGTAAGGAAAGTTAAGTGCATATCGCACCGTGTGTAAACACCTTTAGAGTACATGACCACTTTATTATAGACAGTTGAAATCACAGCATGATCTCATAGAGCACATGGAAGCTGATATTTCAGTCAATTAGGCTTGTAGCATAATCAATCATCCCCTGTACATTGCATTTCTGCTGAGCAAGCCAACAGCCCTGGCATTCCAAATAGTTTGTGACATGCACCCAGGGGCTTATGGGAAAGGACCTCTCCACGAAGGGAAACTAGACGCTACCCTGGCATTTTGCTGGTCCAATACAAAAGCACCTCCCACCTAACATTGTAGGCTAGTGCATGGAAAACATATCTAATTCACTTTAAAATCCAAATAAGTCTTGTATATTATCAAGCCCAGGAATTCACAGCTTTTATATTACTATCAAAAGGTGACTGTACTTGCCTTTTTTAAAGAATTTTATAATTAACTCTTGCAACAAAAACAGAAAAACTATCTAATACTGTAGCCTAGAATTTTTTGGGTAATGATAAATTCCCAAAAACTCAAGGAAATGTATTTTGGGGACTAATATTAAGATCATACAGTCTGCTAAAATATTCTGTCAGTCCCATAGATAAAACTACGCTTTGAAAACTTACATTTCTCTTTTCTTATGTCCCCCAAGTATTCAAAACATAAGAATATACTTTTTTTGAAGGTTATCTTAAAAATAAGACAACAAAGGTTACTTATAAAATGGCAAAATCGTATGCCTGCTGCACTCATTAAGGGCAGGGCCGGTGCAAGGGTGTTCGGTGCCTCCCTGCAAACTATAAATTTGCGCCCTCTCTCCCATACTTAATAAAGGGACAGTGCGCACCGGAGTCACATGCCGCAAGAAGCGGGTGGGGTGTGGCCACACAATAGTACCAATTCAAATTACTCCATAAAGTAGCACAATCTTGTTCACATTACACCGCACACTGGGGGTCATTCCGACCTGTTCGCACGCATCGGTTCTTCGCTGCAGTGCAAACGGGTCAGAACTGCGCATGCGCAGCGTTGCCTGGCGACGGCCATCGCCGGGAAGCGATGTCGCCAGCGAGAAATGTGATTGCATCGGCGATCGCAAGAAGACGGACAGGCAGGAGGCATTCTGGGGCGGATACTCACCGTTTTCCAGGCGTGGTGAGTCCAACGCAGGCGGATCCAGGCGTTTGGGGGGCGGATGTCTGACGTCACAGCCGGGAACATCATCGCTAGATCCGTCGCACTGGGGAGTAGCTGCAGGGCTGGTCTTGTTTTGCTTTAAACTTTTTTTTAGCATAGCAGGGCTGCACAAGCGATCGCAGCCCTGCTATGCTAAAATGGTTGGTTCTAAATTGGAGTGGGAGAAGGGACCTTCAGATGTCACTAGGGGAGGAGACAGGTCACCAGGGGGAGGAGCTACGGCCGAACAGGGTACCCGAAAAGTACGCTCGCTCCGCTTCGCTCACCACCTGATTACTATAGGTAATAGTTGGTGGCGTGGATAGTAGAGGACCTATCCCGCTGGCCTAGCTCCTCCCCCTTGTGTCGTGCCTCCTCCCCTGTCGTAAAAGGTCCCTTAGGCCACTTGAATCTAGCATACACTCCCCCATAGATATGAGATAGAAAGATAGATAGATCGACAGAAACATAGATAAATAGATAGATAATAGGCAGACACATAGATAGATAATAGACAGACACATAGATAGATAAATAGATAGATAGATAGATAGATAGATAGATAGATAGATAGATAGACAATCACACATAAAAAGAAAACTCACTTTAGTTCCTCTGTACTGGTCCCGGGCAGTCTCTTTTGTTTCTGAGTCCTGTGATGAGATGGCTCCGTCCATACAGATGGGAGCATCTAGTGGCTCCTGGCAGAACTGCAGTCAGCAGTGACTGCAGCTCTCTGCTCCCGAAGCTGTCCTTTGCTGGTCCCGCCCCCACACCTCCCCTTACTAGCGTCACAGCGGCGGGGCAGGAGTGGGGGGGACAGAAGATCCGCGATCCAGGCTGCGGCTGCCGCTGCTTGTACAGTGGTAGGAGCAGCGGCAGCCGGCAACAACAGTGCAGTGAAGGGATGCAGAGCAGTTAGAGCGCCTCTCCTGCCTGGCGCCTACCTGCACTGCATCCCTTCACTGAGCGGGTTCCGCTGGCACTGATTAAGGGCCTAATTCAGACCTGATTGCACCTCTGTGAGTTTGCAGAGGTTTGCACTTGGATGTTCGCCACCCAGACAGAGTGAAAAACCGCCACCGTGCAAGTCAGCGTACGCTGTGCAAAAAGCTTTGCATACGCCGGTCAGCTGCAAATCCGTTCACAACTCACCATCGAATGATTTTTCCAGTCTGTGCAGTCTGTGTGTACCCCAGTACTTACTCCTACAGTGCAAAAGAATCAGGATGATCGGGCCGGAGCTGACTTCACACACCCTCCCTGTAAACGCTTGGGAATGCCTGCGTTTTTCCAGACACTCCCAGGAAACGGCCAGTTACCACCCAAAACGCAACTTCCTGTCAATCAACCTGTATTAGCTAAGCGATCAAAAAAGACGCTGGATTTTTTTCTCAGTTTGACCTCGCGCCTGCACATTATGATCCGTACGCATGCGCAGTCATTTGATAATCGTCCGCTGTGCCATTTCGCACAAAAGCGATCAGGTCTGAATTAGTTTTGAGACTTCTGGGTGATTTTGAGATGAGACAAAGCAAAAAAAATCAAGAACCTGTGTAACTGGATGAAGTAGGGGTGCAAATACATTTTTTTTTACATGCAGGGTAAAAACTGGCTGTTTTTGCATGTTGCACACAAACGCTGGACAGCTTTATTTTTACACAGCAATTTCATTCTAAATCTCTTAAATCTAAATCTCTCTGTACATTTTACTTTTGCACACCTGCAGTGCAACATGGTTTTACAAAGTTACTAGTTTTTTTTTTTTTTTTCTCCCAATTTATGTGCTCCATACACCTACTGGATGATTCCCTATTCTGCCGACTCTGATCCGATCTGCCAATCAAAAACGCAGAGCTGCGGACATCGATGATTGGTGATCCATCGGGGAATCAGAGAAATACAGCATGTTAAAAGTCTCCGTTTATCCTGATCATTATTTGGATGGAATTTCTGAATTATGGTGAATTATGGATTTCCAACATGTTGGATTTTCCCAACCCCCGAACCAGGCATTAGGAGAACGGGGAATTTCCCAGACAGCTGCCTGATGTATGGGACCCATTAGAATCAGCCCCATTATCAGGAGCGGTTCTAGGCGCGGGCAAGCTGGGCCTGTGCCCGGGGTGCTGCAGCCTGCCCCAGTCATCCGAAGGTGCCCGCCACCCACCCGCACCCGGTATCCCGCACCCCGGCTGCAGTAGGCACCATGGGCTGTGTGGGCGCTCGCTGCAGCTGGCGTCATTGTCAAACGCCAGAGGTCCTAATTGACCTCTAGTGTCTGTGGGGCGCTATGGCAGAGACGTCATGACGTCTCTCCCATAGATCAGAGGAGTGGGCGACCAGAGATGGAGGGCAGCAGCGGTCGGGAAGCAGGAGAGGGGCTGGTGAGTATTGTGTGTGTGTGGGTTTTTTTGTGTGTAAGCGGCGCTACTAGAGGGCATAACTACAGGGGCACATCTACTGGGGCAAATCTACAGGGGGCACATCTATTGGGGGCAAAGCTACAGGGGGTACATCTATTGGGGCAAATCTACAGGGGGCACATTTATTGGGGCAAATCTACTGGGGGCACATCTATTGGGGCAAATCTACAGAGGGCACATCTATTGGGGGCAAATCTATTGGGGACAAATCTACAGGGGGCACATCTACTGAGGGCAAATCTAATGGGGTCACATCTATTGGAGGAAAATCTACAGGGGGCACATCTACTGGAAGCACATCTGTTGGGGGCAGATCTACAGGGGGCACATCTATTGAGGCAAATCTACTGGCGGCACACCTACAGGTGGAATAACTACTGGGGGCACACCTGGTGGTGTAATGTGACTGACGGACACTGCTGTGCGGTGTAATGTGAATCGGTACTATTCTGTGGCCACGCTCCTTCCCTATGTTTTGCCATGCGCCGGAGGTGCACACTAACCCTATTTTGCCAGTCAAGGGGGAAGGGGGGGGGGGGGGGACACGCCAAAGGAAACTTTTGCCCCGGGCGCCACAAGGTCTAGAACTAGCCCTGCCCATAATGCAGCTACTGTATGTTCGTGTCGATAAACCACGTGTCGATAAACCAGCATGTGGACTTGCATCAAGGTCAAGAGATTCAGTTGTTGTTCAGACCAAATACCAGAATGATTTAAATTAGAGTTTCTCACTGATGATTTAAATGAGAGTTTCTTACTGCAAAACAATTTCTTTTTATCACATCAGTGGTGAAAACCAGACCAGATGCCTTTTGCACTTTCCACCTACACTTTTTGTGCAAAGTGCTTTTCAGGATGCACTTCAACCAATGTAATAAATCATTTTGTTCCTGTAACTGTAAAAATGGGCATATTTCTATTCTATATAATTAAAGTGAGCTGCTCATCACTTCTATTATGTGTGCTGGCGGCCACTAGAGGGCAACCGACGGACCAATTGTGTGCGGCAAGCTGTCACCGGTAAAAGAGATATTGCAGGTAGATGTTACAGCCTCCTAACCTGCCGCTGCTAATATTAATGTAATACTCGGGTCCGAAGGTGTGCTTGATTCCTTGTCGTAGCCGACTGTCTTCAAGTACACTATTGCTACCAGCACACCGTGACAGAGAGGCAAGTGCTTTGTTTCCTCTTTGTAACGCAGACACAGAACCACTAATAATAATGCATCTGTATCACCTCGATTAGTGATGTGCACCGGAAATTTTTCTGGTTTTGGTTTTGGATTCGGTTCCGCAGCCGTGTTTTGGATTCGGACGCGTTTTGGCAAAACCTCCCTGAAAATTTTTTGTCGGATTCGGGTGTGTTTTGGATTCGGGTGTTTTTTTACTAAAAAAACTCAAAAACTGCTTAAATCAAAGAATTTGGGGGTCATTTTGATCCCATAGTATTATTAACCTCAATAACCATAATTTCCACTCATTTTCAGTCTATTCTGAACACCTCACACCTCACAATATTATTTTTAGTCCTAAAATTTGCACCAAGGTTGCTGGATGTCTAAGCTAAGCGACCCAAGTGGCCGACACAAACACCTGGCCCATCTAGGAGTGGCACTGCAGTGTCAGACAGGATGGCACTTCAAAAAAATAGTCCCCAAACAGCACATGATGCAAAGAAAAAAAGAGGCGCAATGAGGTAGCTGTGTGACTAAGCTAAGCGACACAAGTGGCCGACACAAACACCTGGCCCATCTAGGAGTGGCACTGCAGTGTCAGACAGGATGGCACTTCAAAAAAATAGTCCCCAAACAGCACATGATGCAAAGAAAAAAAGAGGCGCACCAAGGTCGCTGTGTGACTAAGCTAAGCGACACAAGTGGCCGACACAAACACCTGGCCCATCTAGGATTGGCACTGCAGTGTCAGACAGGATGGCACTTCAAAAAAATTGTTCCCAAACAGCACATGACGCAAAGAAAAAAAGAGGTGCACCAAGGTCGCTGGATGGCTAAACTAAGCGACACAAGTGGCCGACACAAACACCTGGCCCATCTAGGAGTGGCACTGCAGTCTCAGACAGGATGGCAAAGCACATGATGCAAAGAAAACTGAAAGAAAAAAGAGGTGCAAGATGGAATTGTCCTTGGGCCCTCCCACCCACCAAACAGCACATGATGCAAAGAAACATCCCCAAACAGCACATGATGCAAAGAAAACTGAAACATCCCCAAACAGCACATGATGCAAAGAAAACTGAAACATCCCCAAACAGCACATGATGAAAACTGAAACATCCCCAAACAGCACATGATGCAAAGAAAACTGAAACATCCCCAAACAGCACATGATGCAAAGAAAACTGAAAGAAAAAAGAGGTGCAAGATGGAATTGTCCTTGGGCCCTCCCACCCACCCTTATGTTGTATAAACAGGACATGCACACTTTAACAAACCCATCATTTCAGCGACAGGGTCTGCCACACGACTGTTACTGAAATGACTGGTTGGTTTGGGCCCCCACCAAAATAAAAAGCAATCAATCTCTCCTTGCACAAACTGGCTCTACAGAGGCAAGATGTCCACCTCCTCCTCTTCCTCCGATTCCTCACCCCTTTCACTGTGTACATCCCTCTCCTCACAGATTATTAATTCGTCCCCACTGGAATCCACCATCTCAGGTCCCTGTGTACTTTCAGGAGACAATTGCTGGTGAATGTCTCCACGGAGGAATTGATTATAATTCATTTTGATGAACATCATCTTCTCCACATTTTCTGGAAGTAACCTCGTACGCTGATTGCTGACAAGGTGAGCGGCGGCACTAAACACTCTTTCGGAGTACACACTGGAGGGAGGGCAACTTAGGTAGAATAAAGCCAGTTTGTGCAAGGGCCTCCAAATTGCCTCTTTTTCCTGCCAGTATACGTACGGACTGTCTGACGTGCCTACTTGGATGCGGTCACTCATATAATCCTCCACCATTCTTTCAATGGTGACAGAATCATATGCAGTGACAGTAGACGACATGTCAGTAATCGTTGGCAGGTCCTTCAGTCCGGACCAGATGTCAGCACTCGCTCCAGACTGCCCTGCATCACCGCCAGCGGGTGGGTTTGGAATTCGTAGCCTTTTCCTCGCACCCCCAGTTGCGGGAGAATGTGAAGGAGGAGCTGTTGACGGGTCACGTTCCGCTTGACTTGACAATTTTCTCACCAGCAGGTCTTTGAACCTCTGCAGACTTGTGTCTGCCGGAAAGAGAGATACAACGTAGGTTTTAAATCTAGGATCGAGCACGGTGGCCAAAATGTACTGCTCTGATTTCAACAGATTGACCACCCGTGAATCCTGGTTAAGCGAATTAAGGGCTCCATCCACAAGTCCCACATGCCTAGCGGAATCGCTCTGTTTTAGCTCGTCCTTCAATGTCTCCAGCTTCTTCTACAAAAGCCTGATGAGGGGAATGACCTGACTCAGGCTGGCAGTGTCTGAACTGACTTCACGTGTGGCAAGTTCAAAGGGTTGCAGAACCTTGCACAACGTTGAAATAATTCTCCACTGCGCTTGAGTCAGGTGCATTCCCCCTCCTTTGCCTATATCGTAGGCAGATGTATAGGCTTGAATGGCCTTTTGCTGCTCCTCCATCCTCTGAAGCATATAGAGGGTTGAATTCTACCTCGTTACCACCTATTGCTTCAGATGATGGCAGGGCAGGTTCAGGACTGTTTGCTGGTGCTCCAGTCTTCGGCACGTGGTGGCTGAATGCCGAAAGTTGCCCGCAATTCTTCGGGCCACCGACAGCATCTCTTGCACGCCCCTGTCATTTTTTAAATAATTCTGCACCACCAAATTCAATGTATGTGCAAAACATGGGACGTGCTGGAATTTGCCCAGATGTAATGCACGCACAATATTGGTGGCGTTGTCCGATGTTACAAATCCCCAGGAGAGTCCAATTGGGGTAAGCCATTCTGCGATGATGTTCCTCAGTTTTCGTAAGAGGTTGTCAGCTGTGTGCCTCTTATAGAAAGCAGTGATACAAAGCGTAGCCTGCCTAGGAACAAGTTGGCGTTTGCGAGATGCTGCTACTGGTGCCGCCGCTGCTGTTCTTGCTGCGGGAGGCAATACATCTACCCAGTGGGCTGTCACAGTCATATAGTCCTGAGTCTGCCCTGCTCCACTTGTCCACATGTCCGTGGTTAAGTGGACATTGGGTACAACTGCATTTTTTAGGACACTGGTGACTCTTTTTCTGACGTCTGTGTACATTTTCGGTATCGCCTGCCTAGAGAAATGGAACCTAGATGGTATTTGGTACCGGGGACACAGTACCTCAATCAAGTCTCTATTCACAGTTCCCTGTGAATTAACGGTGGATACCGGAAACACGTGTCTCACCACCCAGGCTGCCAAGGCCTGAGTTATCCGCTTTGCAGCAGGATGACTGCTGTGATATTTCATCATCCTTGCAAATGACTGTTGGACAGTCAATTGCTTACTGGAAGTAGTACAAGTGGTCTTCCGACTTCCCCTCTGGGATGACGATCGACTCCCAGCAGCAACAACAGCAGCGCCATCAGCAGTAGGCGTTACACTCAGGGATGCATCGGAGGAATCCCAGGCAGGAGAAGACTCGTCAGACTTGACAGTGACATGGCCTGCAGGACTATTGGCCTTCCTGTCTCTAAGGAAATTGACACTGAGGGAGTTGGTGGTGTGGTTTGCAGGAGCTTGGTTACAAGAGGAAGGGATTTAGTGGTCAGTGGACTGCTTCCGCTGTCATCCAAAGTTTTTGAACTTGTCACTGACTTCTGATGAATGCGGTCCAGGTGACGTATAAGGGAGGATGTTCCTAGGTGGTTAACGTCCTTACCCCTACTTATTACAGCTTGACAAAGGCAACACACGGCTTGACACCAGTTGTCCGCATTTCTGTTGAAATAATTCCACATCGAAGAGGTGATTTTTTTGGTATTCTGACCAGGCATGTCAATGGCCATATTCGTCCCACGGACAACAGGTGTCTCCCCGGGTGCCTGACTTAAACAAACCACCTCAC
The DNA here is from genome assembly GCF_028390025.1 of Pseudophryne corroboree. NCBI lineage: Eukaryota > Metazoa > Chordata > Amphibia > Anura > Myobatrachidae > Pseudophryne > Pseudophryne corroboree. The sequence goes on from NC_086445.1 coordinate 494,287,405, forward strand.
CATCAGAATCCTCCTTGTCAATTTCCTCCCCAGCGGCAGCAACACCCATATCCTCATCCTGGTGTACTTCAACAGGGACATCTTCAAGTTGACTATCAGGAACTGGACTGCGGGTGCTCCTTCCAGCACTTGCAGGGGGCATGCAAATGGTGGAAGTCGCAACCTCTTCCCAGCGTTGGGAAGGTCAGGCATCGCAACCGACACAATTGGACTCTCCTTGGGGATTTGTGATTTAGAAGAACGCACAGTTCTTTGCTGTGCTTTTGCCATCTTAACTCTTTTAAGTTTTCTAGCAGGAGGATGAGTGCTTCCATCCTCATGTGAAGCTGAACCACTAGCCATGAACATAGGCCAGGCCCTCAGCCGTTCCTTGCCACTCCGTGTCGTAAATGGCACATTGGCAAGTTTACGCTTCTCCTCAGACGATTTTGATTTAGATTTTTGGGTCATTTTACTGAGCTTTATTTTTTTGGATTTTACATGCTCTCTACTATGACATTGGGCATCGGCCTTGGCAGACGACGTTGATGGCATTTCATCGTCTCGGACATGACTAGTGGCAGCAGCTTCAGCACGAGGTGGAAGTGGATCTTGATCTTTCCCTATTTTTCCCTCCACATTTTTGTTCTCCATTTTTTAATGTGTGGAATTATATGCCAGTAATATATCAATAGCAATGGCCTACTACTATATATACTGCGCACAACTGAAATGCACCACAGGTATGGATGGATAGTATACTTGACAACACAGAGGTAGGTAGAGCAGTGGCCTACTGTACCGTACTGCTATATATTATATACTGGTGGTCAGCAAACTGTGCAAAACTGAAATGCACCACAGGTATGGATGGATAGTATACTTGACGACACAGAGGTAGGTAGAGCAGTGGCCTTCTGTACCGTACTGCTATATATTATATACTGGTGGTCAGCAAACTGTGCAAAACTGAAATGCACCACAGGTATGGATGGATAGTATACTTGATGACACAGAGGTAGGTAGAGCAGTGGCCTACTGTACCGTACTGCTATATATTATATACTGGTGGTCAGCAAACTGTGCAAAACTGAAATGCACCACAGGTGTGGATGGATAGTATACTTGACGACACAGAGGTAGGTAGAGCAGTGGCCTACTGTACCGTACTGCTATATATTATATACTGGTGGTCAGCAAACTGTGCAAAACTGAAATGCACCACAGGTATGGATGGATAGTATGCAAGAATAAATTACCAAGGTAATAAACCCGGCGCCTCAAAATGTGTTGTTTGACCCAAAGCAGCTGTTTACAGGGATAGTCAATCCCTGAAAAATGCTAATAGGAAGAGAATGTACAGCGCTAAACACTAGACATATATAATATGACGTTTTATTAAACAGAATAAATTTTTGGTTGCAACCACATATATAAAATATAATAAAATAGGTATAATGATTAAAATAGGGCAAACACAGCACAGCACTTGGTCTCATACTCGTCTGTTGGACATCACAAGTTCCCCTTCAGCATAAGGACTTCTAGGCGTATTCCAAAGTGAGGATGTTTGGCTGTATAGTGGAGGTCTCTGGTTTGCAGAGGCCTCCACTACAGCCAAACATCCTCACTTTGGAATACGCCTAGAAGTCCTTATGCTGAAGGGGAACTTGTGATGTCCAACAGACGAGTATGAGACCATGCTTTCACTAGGACTCTAACTGTCCACAATCAAGCTTCAAGGTCCTCCATTTACTTCGTATGGACTATACTTCTCTACAAGTGTTTTATATACCCCTTGGACTGTGGCACACCTTTTTCCAAAAGGATCTACACAGGAGACTGTGATTGGCCTCTAATAGTGGTAATATATACAACCAAGTGCTGTGCTGTGTTTGCCCTATTTTAATAATTATACCTATTTTATTATATTTTATATATGTGGTTGCAACCAAAAATTTATTCTGTTTAATAAAACGTCATATTATATGTCTAGTGTTTAGCGCTGTACATTCTCTTCCTATATGGATGGATAGTATACTTGACGACACAGAGGTAGGTAGAGCAGTGGCCTACTGTACCGTACTGCTATATATTATATACTGGTGGTCAGCAAACTGTGCAAAACTGAAATGAACCACAGGTATGGATGGATAGTATACTTGATGGCACAGAGGTAGGTAGAGCAGTGGCCTTCTGTACCGTACTGCTATATATTATATACTGGTGGTCAGCAAACTGTGCAAAACTGAAATGCACCACAGGTATGGATGGATAGTATACTTGACGACACAGAGGTAGGTAGAGCAGTGGACTACTGTACCGTACTGCTATATATATAGTTATACTGGTGGTCAGCAAAATTCTGCACTGTCCTACTATATACTACAATGCAGCACAGATATGGAGCATTTTTCAGGCAGAGAACGTATAATACTGGTGGTCACTGGTCAGCAAAACTCTGCACTGTCCTACTACTATATAATACTGCTGGTCCCCAGTCCCCACAATAAAGCAATTAGCACACTGAGCACAGATATTTGCAGCACACTGAGCACAGATATGGAGCGTTTTTCAGGCAGAGAACGTATAATACTGGTGGTCACTGGTCAGCAAAACTCTGCACTGTCCTCCTACTATATAATACTGCTGGTCCCCAGTCCCCACAATAAAGCAATTAGCACACTGAGCACAGATATTTGCAGCACACTGAGCAAAGATATGGAGCGTTTTTCAGGCAGAGAACGTAGATATTTGCACTTGCAGCACACTGAGCACAGATATATGCAGCACACTGAGCACAGATATTTGCAGCACACTGAGCACAGATATTTGCAGCCCACTGAACATAGAAACTGAGAGGACGCCAGCCACGTCCTCTCACGATCATCTCCAATGCACGAGTGAAAAATGGCGGTGACGCGCGGCTCCTTATATAGAATACGAATCTCGCAAGAATCCGACCGCGGGATGATGACGTTCGGGCGCGCTCGGGTTAACTGAGCAAGGCGGGAGGATCCGAGTTGCTCGGACCCGTGAAAAAAAAGGTGAAGTCCGGGCGGGTTCGGATCCCGAGGATCCGAACCCGCTCATCACTAATCTCGATTAGACTACTGTAATGCCCTCTACCTTGGTCTCCAGGCAAAAGAATTGCAACGCTTACAACTGGTGCAAAACACAGCTGCCAGGCTGTTAACCAACCAGCTCCGTTCTAGCCACATAACACCCATCCTCTACTCCCTTCACTGGCTGCCTGTAAGATGGCGTATCATCTTCAAGATTGGTTTACTGAGTTTCAAAGCATTACATGACCAGGGCCCAAGGTACCTGAAGCAGCTTCTGATCCCATAATGCCCCACTCGATTAATGCGATCTGTAGATGAAGGACTTTTAGCAGTACCAAAAATCTCCCGTAATTCATCTGGGGCTCGAGCTTTTAGTCATGCGGCTCCGACTCTATGGAACTCACTTCCCCGCACAGTGCGAGAGGCCTCAACTATAGAATCCTTCAAAAGTAGACTCAAGACTTTCCTGTTTACTCAAGCATTCCCATAATGTTCCTTTTAGTATTTTCATGCTTCTGTATTTTATGAAAATGTGCTTCATTATTTTGTGTACTATATTATGCTATGTATCTGTTAAGCGCCTTGAGTCCTATTGGAGAAAGAGCGCTATATAAATAAAATTATTATTATTATTATTATTATTATTATTATTAATAATAATAAATGGTACAACTCAATTCTATTGTACAGAAAATTATATTTAAACGCATGTTGGAAGGCTTACCAATACATAAGCATTCAATAATAACAAAGATCCAGTATAAATGAATGTAGTCTAGGTTAAGGCTTTTGGTTACAGTACACCAGCAATAACTACCAAGCATGATCTCTGCTTGCAGCAGGTGAAGGCAGCAGGCGACCTTTAGATTCTGCAAATGCCTTTGCTACTCATTGTGGCAGTAAGGTAGTTCATAGGTGAAGCCGCGGATGGCAATAATACACTGGTTAATTTCTTGATCCTGTCGCAGTCACAGTCCCTCCTAGCCAGTGGTAGAGACCCGTGAGGTCTCAAGTAGGTGTCGCTAATAGCTGACTTTAGCACCAGGTTGGTATCATCCAGCGGTACCGTGTGGTCGACCGATGAGATGTCCAGAACAAGTCCACAGTTGGCTGGGAGGCCTGGGTACTCGGATTGTCCGAATTAGTAGTAGCAGAATAGCAGACAGGTGAATAAACTTTAAGCATGTACACAGCTGAGTGGAGCTTGCATACACATTCAATGATGTACCAGTAGTAGGCAAATACCATACAGGTGTGTTAACTTTACGCAGATACACGGCTGGGAGGAGCTTGCATACACAGTCAATGAGGTACCAGCAGTAGCAGAATAGCGGACAGGTTAAATAACTTTAAGCAGGTATACGGCTAGGCGGAGCTTGCATACACAGTCAGTGAGGTACCAGCAGTGCAGAATAGCAGACAGGTGAATCACGCAGGCTAACAACCTTACAATACGCTTTGCCCGCAGCATTCACAAAAGATATAAACCCCATCAACACCAATAGAAGCACGCTTAGGGACACAACCACATAAGTGAACTGTCAGCACTAACTTCTTAGTATAACGGCATGAACACAACATTGCATCCATTTACAGCAACACATTAAGCATTGTACACAACACATTTACATTGCACAGTTAATAATGCATCAATCTCAGGGGGAAAGGATCTTTACTCAAATTCCCTTTTTCTCCCTAAAAGGGGGGTTGAACCAGATGAGGGAAGCTTACCTCTGTAGCAGTATTCCCGGGGCACAAGTACTTAAGGGGCTCCTACCCCTATACAATTATTCAGAGCAGGGCACACTAGATACAGGGGAGCCTTCCCCCCTTTTTAACTAACATGAGGAGAGAAGGGGCACCGACTAATAAAGGGGAGCCTACCCCCTTAATTTACTATTTCCCCCAATGCAGAGTTCTGACAGCAGAAGGGTTAAGTAAGGGGCGCTATGGAAATTAAGGGGAGCCTACCCCCTTTTTAACTTGTCCTGCTGGAGTACAGTGGGTGTTTAGGGGAGACTACCCCCTTTTCATATTAACCCCCAGTGGCAGAATCTTGCAGCGGAAGGGCAATTACAGGGGCAAAGTAATGCAGCCGAAGGTGTTCGCAAGTTCTCACCCCTAGCTGCGGCGCTTCTGCCACCTCCGACCTGGCTTCCATCTTCGGCGCCACCCGGGATGCAATGCACCGCACCGGGGATGCACCCTTGTCCTGATTTCGGCTGTGCTCCCGGGGTCTTCTCTCTTGCTGCAGGCTCCGATGTGTGCAGTCCTCCCGCCGCCGGTCCGCACCGTCTTCTTCACGAGTGCCAGAGTCCTCCTTCTAGCTGGCGCTGCCCTCCGACCTCTGGCCCTCACTTCAGATTAGGGGATGTCCCGTGCGGTGTCTGCGATCCCGTCCTCGGCCGGTCTTCTCTTCCGCCGCTGGACTCCTACTGGCAGGTCTGGCTCTATGTTCCTCTGTAGTCGGCATCTTCTGTCCACTTCCCCAAATCTGGCAGTGATGCAGGCAGCTTTCCTCTCTCACGTAATCCTCCCGATGCCAATGTCTTCCTCACCGCAGGACCCTCTTTTCCTTAGTAGTTCTGGTCCCGGCAACTCCACGGCTCCCGTTCTCTGTCCTGGTGAGTCCGCTCCATAGGAGTCTCCTCTCCTTATATACATTTCAGGGACTCCAAACACCTCCTCTCTCTCTCTCGCCTGACAAACACTGACCTGTTCCCGGGGCCCCAGCAGCAACCCTCCCCTGGGCCACTCTGCCCTACGACCAGGGGACCCAATGATGTCCTGGGGATTTTCCCGGGCTACAGCTGTTGCTGGCCGGGGGGGGGGGGGGGGGGGGGAAGGGGGGGGAGAAACTCCTAAGTAAGTGGCGCCAATGTTCCTTGTGCAGGCTGACAGGGTCACCAGGAGTTCAGCCTATATTTATTCTATGGGCCCTTGTATTTCTGCCTACTTGAAGGGTCAATTAAACAAAAGAGGGACCCCTGTATTTTGAATTTTAAAAAAAGTATGTGTGTGTGTGTGTGTGGGGGGGTATTACATTAATAATACTGTTCTGACTGTTTTACACTTGCTGCATATGGAGAGAGGGGGCTGGGGAGAGAGAGTTTGCGGCGGTAGGGGCAGATACGGACTGGGGTAGTGGGGGCAGATAGGGACTGGGGTATAAGGAGAGATGGGATAGTTGGGGCAGATAGGGACTGGGGAGAGAGGGAGTAGGGGCAGATAGAGACTGGTGAAGAGGAGGTAGGGTTGGGGAGAGAGTGGGGAATTAGGGGCAGATAGGGACAGGCGAGAGAGAGATGCAGAATTTTTCAATATAGTATTACATATCTACATATATAAGGCTAACACTGCTCCTCACCCTTGTGGTGCCGCCGCCGGCCACTGGTGGGTGCCTGACAAAGCTCTGTTCGGGGACAGACACACACACACACACACACACACACACACACACCCCTATATGCATCCTCTTACATATTTTGCACCCCTCACCATATACTGCCCCTATATACACACTGCACACTCATGCTCTTCCATATAGAGCCCCCTATATACAGGGCACCCCCCTCCTCCATATACTGCTCTGGCCATATACTGCATACCCTGTATTCACTCCTCCATATACTATGCTGCAACCCCAGGTTACTTGCCATCCTGGGACTCAGCAACAAGTAGCAGCAGTAATCAGGAAATGGATGCAGAAACCAATAGAAGGTCCCGCAGCACTCAGAGTGGAGGCAATGGGGACACATGTGGCACCTTACCAGCGGGGAGAGAAAGCGAATCAGTCTAGCAGGAAGAGGTAAGTGCAGTGACCGGGAGGAGAAGGTGTAATTGCTCGGGCTGCAGATGATGTAGGTGAGGAGGAGTCAGATAAACCGGGTCATAAGACCGGTTCATATTGTGTCATCTCAAGAAGTTCCGTTCTAACGTAGTGTTATTACAAGAGACTTACTGGAAGTCAACCGACCCTAATACTTTACGTGATACGTGGATAAAGGGCCACAAAAGCGCCTCTTTTTCCTCTAAAACCCGTGGGGTGCTTGTATTGTTTAGTAAATTTCTTGATTACTCCATTCAGGATGAATGGCTTGACCTAGAAGTTAATTGATGCTTTTCAGTTGGTAGATCCGTGGCGATATTTACATCTAGTTGCAAGGGAATATTCTTTTTTTCCCCACTCTTCATAACACTTTTTCTCATTTGGATTATTGGTTAGTTTCAAATACCCTACTTCATCGTGTTGAGAATGCAGTCATAGCTGATATTTTGATCTCAGACCACGCTCCAGTGTGGTTTACCCTTATCCTAGCCACACCTAGACTATCCTCCTTTAATTGGCGATTCCTGGATTATTTAGTCAATTCTGAGGATTTTAAATGTCATTTGGCTCAATCTTTTCAGAATTATATTAATGATAACGCAGTTCATGACTCTGATATCAATCTTTACTTGCAGGCCTCTAAACCTGTGTTACTGGGCCACATATTGGGGGTCATTCCGAGTTGATCGCTCGCTAGCAGTTTTTAGAAGCTGTGCAAACGCATTGTCGCCGCCCACTGGGGAGTGTATTTTCGCTTTGCAGAAGTGTGAACGCCTGTGCAACAGAGCGCATGCAAAAACATTTTGTTCAAAACAAGACCAGCCCTGCAGTTACTCTTCGTGTGCGTTGATTCTAACGTTGGAGGGTTGGCTTTTGACGTCACACACCCGCCCTGCCACGCCTGCATTTTCCCCGGCACGCCTGCGATTTTTCCAAACACTCCCTGAAAACGGTCAGTTGACACCCGGAAACGCCCCCTTCCTGTCAATATTCTTGCGTTGTGCCGTGTGACTTAAAGCTTCGCTAGAACCTGTGCAAAACCACAAAGGTCTTTGTACCCGTACATCGCGCGTGCGCATTGCGGTGCATACGCATGCACAGAAATTCTGATTTTTAGCCTGATCGCTGCGCTGCGAACAACGGCAGCTAGCGACCAACTCGGAATGACCCCCATCTTCATATGTGGCCACTAAGAAAAAGAAAACTCAACAGAGCTTTTCTTTGGCAGCTGGTTCTGTTAGTTCAGCCTATTCTACTCTACTAGCCGACCCCTCTGAAGCCAATAGGTCACTATATAAAGATGCCAAGACTATTCATGACAATACGTACACTGAACAAGCCCAAATGAACTTATCTTTCAAAAAAAATAGATATTTTAGATGGGGCAATCGCCCCGGAAAGTTACTAGCAAGCTTGGTGAAATCAGCTATGGCTGCAAAAAATATCATGGTTATTCGTAATTCCCGGGGCACACTTAGTTCACATCCAGATGACATTGGGGAAGAATTTTTTAAATTTTTTGAGAAACTGTATCAGGCACCTTTAGACTCCCCCACCGAGGGTATGGAATTTCTGCATCAAGCGGATCTCCCTCAACTCAGCGTTGATGACAGGGAATATCTTGTGTCCCCCGTAACAGAATTAGAGGTGGAATCGGTTATTAAATCCCTGCCCACTAGTAAAACACCTGGCCCTGATGGTGTTTCGGCAGCAGACTATAAGCTGTTATCTTCCCATGTTATTACTCTTCTTACCAACTTATTTAACTCAATTTTCACTGACCACCTGGCCCTATCGGCTTTAATGAAGCTAGGGTTATAATGCTTCCGAAACCTAATAAAGACCATACATTGGTCACGTCCTACAGACCAATATCTTTACTAAACCAAGATTTAAATTGTTCACAAAGCTGCTAGCAACACATCTTCAACACATATTGGCCAAACTCCTTCATCCTTCCCAAACTGGTTTTCTTAAAAATCGTCATTCCGTGCACAATGTCCGTACTCTTTTGGCTACCATGATCCACTCACATCAGCACCAGGAAAAAGAAAACATAGTACTTAGTTGTGACGCTGACAAGGCGTTTGATAGAGTATCGTGGGCTCATTTGCAAAGGATGTTCCACCATCAGGGGTTCAGGTGGGAATTCATTCACATTTTTAATACCATTTATTATCAGCCAACTGCATTTTTAACCATAAACACTTTAAATACCCACTCTTTTTGCTTATTTCGAAGTACACGGCAGGGTTGTCCTCTTTCCCCACTCTTATTTCATTTGGCACTGGACCTCCTTCTTAGAAAAATTATTAAGAAGTCTGGGTAGAAGGGTAATAAGATTTCCCATTCTGAGATTAAATTCTCTGCATTTGCAGATGACCTCCTGCTTTGCTTTGCAAACCCAAAAACTGCACATTGACGTCCTCAATAACATCTATGAAAGAGTAGCGGGATTTAAAATCAATTAGATTTTTTTCCTAAGGCTAAACTGGGCTGGGGGACGTCTTTCCCTTTTCAATGGGCCCCTCACGATTGTATTCATAAGGGGCCCATTGTGAGGGGCGTCAGGATTCCCTCTCATCCATCCCAATTGTATGACCTGAATTATACCCCATTATTTTCCAGAACTTTTACCAATATGTCAATATGGGCTCATCTCCCTCTAATTTATACGGGCAGATGTAATTTATACAAGATTGCGGATGCCTCCTATAATTCCCCCCAAATGGGCAATTTCTATGTTGAACAAAGCTTTGACCAAATTTATATGGGGTGGTAAAATCTCTTTATTTAAATTGCAACAACAAAAAAAAGAACTAGGGGGCATTAATTTGCCTTGTATGAGGTCCTATGCGCTAGCCGCTAATTACAGAATTGCTGTAGATTGGATCATGGGATCCAATACATATACTTTGAAACATAAAGAACAATCTTTCGCTCCTGATTGGAACTTAATTTCTTTACTTCATACCCCTCCACAATCACTGCCGGCTAAGGTCATTGATAATATGTTACTCCACTCCACATGCTTGGCATGGAGGGCTGTCCGTAATAATTTAAAGGTTTCTAAGTATGTCTCCGTCTTTTTGCCTCTATGGGGTAATCCAGACTTTATACCACACAGAACATCTTCTATCTTTAAGACTTGGCACAAAGGGGGCCTTAGTTATGTCTATCAATTCCTACAGAAACTTGGGCTCCACTAACGTGGTCTCAGCTACAAGAGAAATTTCCCCTTCTAAGTATCCCACTATTCCCGTTTTTGCAGGCATCTAGTTATATTCACTCTGTTTTACAACAATTGACGGTTAAAGATAAGGGGTGCGGTATGGATAAAACACTGTGCTGTTCTTTTGTTGATCACTTTCCCACTTCTCTTATTTACTCTTATTCACGCTCTTTGTTGAATATAGAAAGTGGCTCGACAGGTTTATAAAAATGGAAGAATGAGTTTCCCTCTTTGTCAATGGAATTCATTCTTGCTGCTTGTTTAGTCTTGAATAAACAATTGGTCTCCATCTCATATACTGAAATGCACCAGAAAATATTGCACAGATCTTACTTTACCCTGAAACTGAAATTTCTTATTGGTGAAGCAGCAATCTCTAATTGTTACAAATGTGGAGAACCAGAGGCGGACATAGTGCACTGTCTTTGGCATTGTCCGCTAGTACAGACGTTGTGGTCTGACCTACAGGATTACATTCTAAACCAATTGAAAATTCAGTTTCATATTGAGAAAACCTTGGCTTTCTGGTGGATATATCCTAAAGTAAACACAAACACACTGTCCAAGGGTAATCGTTTATTACTGACAAAATTAGCAGCAGCCACAAAAAAAACCATACTGTCACAATGGATCTCTCCGTATCCCATTTCTATGACTTTATTGCAATTTCATTTTTATTTCTAATGGACTGGACCGAAACATCTTTAAAAAAAGAGAAAATCACGATTAAATTTTTTTAAACTTGGCTTCCGTATGTTCAAACCTTATCTATACTTTTCAAAGATACTTTGAGAAGGAGCTTTCACACTACATCTTGGTATCATCTGGAAGTGTTGCGTTCCGGTGCCCCTTCTTGAAATCTGTCTGTGTTTTCTCTTTGATCCTATTGTATTCTCACTTGATTTATTGCTACGTTTTTTTCTGGATATATTCGGAAAGTTGTTATTGTAATTTATATGCCTTGCTTTTTACTGATTGCATTTACTGCGCCCTACATATTCCAAATGTACTGTTTTCTATTGATATTATTGTACTCTTTATCTTTCATAAACCCAAATGTGTATTTTTCTGTTATTGATGTATACCTGTCAATAAATGTTATTAAAAAAAAATGTAGCTGTGATTGCCTCCTATTATTTGTTAGCTCACTAAGAAATAGAGATCAAGTTGTGTAAAATATTTGTACACCTTTGTCTGCCTTCCCAAACTCCTACATGTACTGAATCTAATATCTAGGTGATTTTCCATTATGTTGTAAAATCATATTTCACTCAGTAGTTAAAAGAATTCTATCAATTTCCTATGAATGCCAAACTCTACCTGTCATTTGATATAGTCTAGAGAAGATAATGCACACATTATCTTAATATAATGTACAAAGCTTTCTAAACAAACTGGCAGCAGCGTGAGTATGACATAAAACACAACGGCAGGTCTTACAACAGATGGTTGCCATTCTTCTCTGGTAAGCAGATGTTTGCTTTCCTTCAAATGGTTAAATTGCATAGCATTAGCTGCAATCATTCAGCCATATTTCAGAATTTCACAAATAAGCAGGAGGGTAGATTTCCTTCTGGAAATAAAAGACAACATTATTCCACATGAATCCTAGTACAAATGAAATACATGAAGTATTGAATCACACAGAATTAAGCAGTAGATTGCTTTCCATCACATATTAAATTCAATATTTTGTCACGTTTTATGCCTCTTAGTCTCAAAATTACTTTTTGTTGAATTATTTAATACAAGTGAACAGGAAAACAAAGTACAGCATAGTGCATTACTTACATTTGTGAGTCTAATCAGTGAATGGTTAATTTTCATGAATCTTATTCTGAAAACACAATTCCATTGCCTGGCTGGCCTTAATATTTCAACTAACAAATACTAATTATTGTATTGATAATAATTATATTTATTGTCGAATATTACATACTGCATATCTGCAGAGCCAGCTCTGTGGTGGCAAATGGCGGTCGAGCACCCCCAATATGTGAGAGGCCCGCATTAATATGTATTCAGAACAGTCTTTTGAGTCATGTGGTGGATATACACTGATGTGAGCATCCCCAATGGATTTAGAAAGTTGGCTCCTTTGCTTAATAGTTTGGTGAGACTACTGTATAAATAAAAAGTGTAACTGCTTTAGTCTTCAATTTTTGAAGTAATCTAACCTATGTCTCACATGGAAAATAATGTAATAATACCTTTTCATCTGTGCATTTAAAGGTTTGTTGCAAGCAAACTTGAGTGTTTAAAGATATGCTGAAATACCAGTTACAGACAGCAGGTGGCAGTACACCATCAACACTCACAAGTGCACAACCTTTTTAACATAATGCAATCAGCATTTTGCTAAAGGTCAAGTTAATTAAGACCAGCAGCGGCTCTACCTAATTGTAGTAGAGGGGTCTGCCGCTACCCCTGTGTCCAGAGAGGATACAGGGAGCATTGGGTCCAGGCACCTGCACACTGGATATGGCAGGTGCCACCAGTCATGGCAAAGTCATAATACTCCCAGACTTGATCCTGAAAGTGGCCATCTTCTTGGTGTTGCTCGACAGGATCCAGGCTACAGCAGAATAATTCAGCAAGTTAGCCAAGGCTCCTGAAGGAAAGAGTTTTATGCCTCCTGGCTGTCAGGTCCTGCAATGGGGACTTTCAGTAACAAGTGGCAGTGCATGCCAACATCAGGAAAATAATTGATTTGGCCCTATGGGACATTTGTTGAAGAACTGTAAGGAAGGATGTTGTCTCCTTCATTCAATCCTGCATTACTTTCACTACCAGCCCTCTACCTCTACAATGTGAGGCAAAATAAAAAATCTTTAAATTCTTTTGAAGTCGATCACCACCAGTTTCTGAAGACACCAAAGCACCACTGACCCTGTAATCTGGGATCCTGATTCCCTTGGATATTATACAGAGACCATTGAACAACATGTACATGGATCTAAATCACCAACTACCCCAGCTACCAAGGTGGTACCACAATCCTATTTCTAGTGAATTGCTTCTCCAAGCAAATTGAAGGCGCTGATTAAGAGGTGGAACCTAGATCGTTTTTAGAGAAAATGTCTGATGTTTATTTTACTGGCCATTGCATATATATTCAGAGATGGTGCTGCAGCTCCATTCGCAGTTCGCTGGATGCCGCATCCTGATGTTTGGGGCCCAGTGGAGTGTTTGACAAAACAGGGGCATGTTTGTGTCTTCTGATGCAGATTTACTGACCTCTACAGTGGAGTTCTGGCGGCCATTCTGAGTAACCTTAGGGTTACACAGATGGACGATACCTGCCCAATGGTGATCCAGTGCTGCACCTTTAGAAGCAGCAGCGGATCATAGAAGCCAGCAGTGGGTATTATTTTACATAAGACACCTCCTGCAGCTTTTGCATGATATCGCACAGCTGCTGCATACAAAGATGCAGCAGCTGTGTGATTACCATCCACAAAATGTAAAAATGGTAATCACCAGCGCTATGTTGTGTAAATTAATTATACTGCAGTTAAAACAAATAATGGACCGTCCATTATTTGTTTTAACTGCAGTATAATTAATTTACACAACATAGCGCTGGTGATTACCATTTTTACATTTTGTCTATATCACTTTGGGGAGTTACCACCCCCTACACCAGCAGCTTTTTTTGACAGCGCACTGTTTCTATTTTCTTTTACATATTTGATTACCATCCACCTCTGAATGAGGCCTCAAGTCACAGCCTTACAGAAACTGCTGGTGGAACTCTCCAATATCTGTACCAAAGACTTCCTTTGGAAAACATCTCCTAGGTGTCTAGTTCATGTCTCAGTTTTGGACAGACATCTTAAAGTGTCTGGGAATTTTACTTCATCTCTCATTAAGGACACAACGCAGATACAGACCTGTTAGGGGTTCTGCAAGGACCCATCCCAGATACAGACCTGTTAGGGATTCTGAAAGGACCCATCCCAGATACAGACCTGTTAGGAGTTCTGTAAGGACACAGCCCAGATACAGACCTGTTAGGGGTTCTGTAAGGACACAACCCAGATACAGACTTGTTAGGGGTTCTGAAAGGACACAGCCCAGATACCAACCTGTTATGGGTTCTGTAAGGACACATCTCAGATACAGACCTGTTAGGGGTTCTGTAAGGACACAGCCCAGATACAGGCCTGTTAGCGGTTCTGTAAGGACACAGCCCAGATACAGACCTGTTAGGGGTTCTGTAAGGACACAGCCCAGATACAGACCTGTTAGGGGTTCTGTAAGGACACAGCCCAGATACAGACCTGTTAGGGGTTTTGTAAGGACATAGCCCAGATACAGACCTGTTAGGGGTTCTGTAAGGACACATCTCAGATACTGACCTGTTAGAGGTTCTGTAAGGACACAGGGATCCTGTAAAGACACAGCCCAGATACAGACCTGTTAAGGATTCTGTGAGAACACAGCCCAGATACTGGCCTTTTAGGGGTTCTGTGAAGACACATCCCAGATACAGACCTGTTAGGAGTTTCGAAAGGACACAGCCCAGATACAGATCAGGCTTGTTTGGGATTCTGCTTGGACACAGCACAGATACTGGCCTTTTAGGGGTTCTGTGAGGACACAGCCCAGATACAGACCTGTAATGGGTTCTGTAAGGACGCACCCTCAAGTGTTTTGGCTTGGTTAAAAATCAGTATAAAAAATTAATAATCATTAATAAAAAAAATCTATAAAAAGAGCTAAAATCTTATCACTTTTGCAATCCAAAACCTGAAATTCGGTTTTAAAATTCTAATTCTAAACCGCGGGAAGATCCAAACTGGGTCTTGGTTCAGATCTGCTTAGGAGATCCCGATTGGGTTTTGGCTTGGTTCAGATCCACAAAATTCAGATTTCTGGAGAACTGCAAATCTCTAGTGCATTATTGTTAGGGTCTCCTGCTCTGTGCTACCACGTCGTCATGGCAACCGGGAGACAAGTGCTAGCGGAGTAACCTGAGCGTAGCTGATACTCCGGTTCGGGTCTTTTGCTGTGCAGTGGTTACAGGCTCTGTGCACGACAGGGGATCCGGTGCTGGTTTTTGTGCTCACAGTCTGTGAGGTCTGAGTGGGGCATGGACAGCACCTGCTATTTAAACCCTCTTCTCAGGTTAGGCAGATGCTGCTGAATCTTTGTTGGTTAGTCAGTTCCTGAAAGCTAGTACTGTGTAAACTTTGTATTTGTTTGTTGCTTACTGCAAATAGGCCTTGGGATTTGGTATTACACTCTGCCAATCCAGACCTAGCAGTAAGACTGGAGTCAGTCGTTTAACCTGCTGGGGTTCTTTTGCTACTCTGTGAACCTAGCAAGTTTGCGGCTGTATTCTCAGACTTGCCTGCCAAAATCCTTTCTCACTGTGCAAGGTGTTCAGGTGTCAGTTTAGTGGCAGTAAGCTGAACCAGTGCACTGCAAGTGAAGACTAGGATTGTGGAGACTCTCCTTGTGTCTATTATTCCATCTCTGACCAAGGAGTTTACTGCCACATCCGTTGGTAACCCTTTAGGGTTTTGCTGTTGCCCTTAGCAACAGCATTTCGGGTTCTCTACGTATTAAATCACAACATCTCACTTCTTTCCATCTGAGCATTCCTAATACTAGGGAGACACCCAGTTTCTTAGCCTTTGGGCTTCTCTGTTCACTTTGTGTTTATTTTGTTACCCTATCACCTTCTGTGTATGTAATGTCATATTCCCCAGTCTGTCTGTGAGTTCATTTGTTTTGCATCCCTCTCCGTTCAGACACCAGTACATTCCTGCTGGCACTGGTGTGCATAACATATTCAGCAGCCAAATACTCCTGTTGAAATTTTGTGGGAATATGGAGCATACCCCTCAAAATACTTTGCAACAGGTGGTCGATCAGGTGCAGGTCCTGACTCGACAATTTAATGATTTGTCCATTAAAATGCACACCTCGCAGGCCGCTGGCGGAGCTCCCGCAGCAGCAGTACCTTCAGGGGTTAAGGAGCCGAAAGTAAATCTCCCGGATCGTTTTTCTGGAGATCGCTCGCAGTTCTTTTGTTTCAAGGAGAGCTGCAAGCTATATTTCCAGCTTAGGCCTCAGTCTTCTGGGTCAGAGATTCAGCGGGTGGGCATAGTGATTTCCTTGCTACAAGGAGACCCACAGGTCTGGGCATATGGGTTGCAGCCTGACTGTCTGTCGCTTAAAAGTGTTGATGCTTTTTTTACGGCACTGGGCATGTTGTATGATGACCCTGACAAGACGGCCTCAGCCGAGGCTCAGATTTCGATCCTTAAGCAAGGGCGAAGGCCAGTTGAGGTTTATTGTACGGAGTTTCGGAGGTTGGCCCATGATACCCAGTGGAATGACCCAGCCCTGAGACACCAGTACCGAAGAAGTCTTTCTAACCAGTTAAAAGACCAACTGGTACAATATCCCTTGCCTGATAGCTTGGATCAGCTCATGCAGTTATCCATTCGGGTGGATAGACGGCTGAGAGAGCGCAGGCTTGAAAGGGAGACCGAGGTTTCCTTCTTTCCCAAGGGAACCTCAGACTCTGAGGAATTTTCCGAGGAGCCTATGCAGATTGGGGCTACCCGCCTCTCCTCGCGTGAGAAGACGCGGAGGAGACAGCAGGGGTTATGTTTGTACTGTGGGAATAAAGGTCATGTGGTAGTATCATGCCCAGAAAAGCCGGAAAACTTCAGGGCCTGAGGGTGATGGGAAATATCCTGTCAGGCCAGAAGTCAGAATTTCCCAAGAAAACTTTTATCATTCCGGTGACCTTGAAGATCCTCGGTCAAACTGTCAAGACTGAGGCCTTTTTGGACAGTGGGGCCGACGGGGTTTTTATGGACCGCCAATTCGCCCTGAAACACTCTGTTCCCTTAGTACCCTTGGGATCGGAAATTGAGATTTGTGGGTTAAACGGGGAACCATTATCCCAGGGTAAAATTACCTCTTGCACTAGCCAGATTTCTTTGTTTATTGGAGCCACACACTCTGAAAAATTGTCCTTTTATGTGACTGTCTGTACTTTTGCCCCATTGGTGTTGGGGTTACCCTGGTTAAGGGCCCACAATCCTCAATTTGACTGGGTCTCTGGGGAGATTCTTAGTTGGGGTACTGATTGTTTCAGGAGTTGCTTGAGCCTTCCAGTCAGGCTTTCGCAGCTAAATTTGCCAGGTTTGCCAGGATGTTATGCAGATTTTGCGGACGTGTTCTCCAAAAGAGTTGCAGAGGTACTACCTCCCCATCGCCCCTATGACTGTGCCATTAATTTGTTGCCGAATGCTAAGCTTCCCAAGAGCAGGTTGTACTCCCTGTCACGTCCTGAGACTCAGGCTATGGCAGAGTACATTCAGGAGAACTTGGCTAAGGGATTTATCAGACCTTCACAGTCTCCAGTTGGGTCGGGGTTCTTCTTCGTGGGTAAAAAGGACGGTTCGTTGCGACCCTGCATCGACTTCAGGGAATTGAACCGTATCACGATTAAAAACTCATACCCACTGCCTCTCATTTCGGTCTTGTTTGACCAGCTTCGTACTGCCACCATTTTTTCTAAGATTGACCTACGCGGTGCGTACAATCTAATCCGAATAAGAGAGGGGGATGAATGGAAGACTGCCTTTAATACCCACTCAGGGCATTATGAATATTTGGTGATGCCTTTTGGGCTCTGTAATGCCCCGGCAGTCTTCCAGGACTTCATGAACGATGTGCTCAGGGAATATTTGGATAGATTCTTAGTTGTATACTTAGATGACATCCTAATCTTCTCCCATTCCCTGGAGGAACATCGGAAGCATGTACGCTTAGTCCTCCAGAAACTCAGAGACCACCGGCTTGGGGCGAAGCTGGAGAAGTGCGAATTTGAAGTTCAGCAAATCGCATTTCTAGGATATATTATCTCTCCAGAAGGTTTCCAAATGGAGGGTTCCAAGGTACAGGCAGTCCTGGATTGGGTGCAGCCCACTAGTTTGAAGGCGCTTCAGCGTTTTCTGGGCTTTGCAAATTTTTATAGACGATTTATCGCTGGATTTTCGTCTATAGTGGCGCCCTTGGTGGCACTCACTAAGAAAGGGGCGGATGTTGCTCACTGGTCTTGTGAGGCCAAAGCGGCTTTTGCCCGTCTCAAAAGGGCATTTGTCTCGGCCAAGGTGCTGCGACACCCAGATCCAGAGCGTCCTTTTGTGGTGGAGGTAGATGCCTCTGAGATGGGTATTGGGGCAGTGCTCTCTCAGATGGGGGTGTCTGATAATCGCCTTCATCCCTGTGCTTACTTTTCCCGTAAATTTTCGCCTGCCGAGATGAATTATGACGTGGGTAACCGGGAATTGTTGGCTATTAAGGATGCACTCGTGGAGTGGAGACACTGGCTTGAGGGGGCTAAGTTTGTGGTCTCAATTCTCACCGACCATAAGAATTTGGCATATTTAGAGTCAGCAAAGCGCCTCAATGCCAGGCAGGCACGATGGGCTTTGTTTTTTGCTCGCTTTAATTTTTTGATAACATATCGCCCTGGGTCAAAAAACATCAAGGCTTATGCGCTCTCGCAGAGTTTTGCTCCAATCCAGGAGACCACCGAGGAGCCATTGCCCATTGTGTCCCCATCATGTATTAAAGTGGGCATTACCCAGGACCTCTTGTCATTAGTCCTTAGAGCACAGGAGCAGGCTCCTCCAGACCTTTCCGGTAGGTCTTTTGTTTGTGCCTCCTAGGTTAAGACAGCGAGTGTTCCTGGAATTCCATGCCAAGAAGTCGGCAGGTCACCCGGGTATTGCCAGAACTCGGGAGTTGCTATCTAGGGCGGTGTGGTGGCCCTCGGTGGCTAGGGATGTGGATCAGTGGGTTCGGGCATGTGTCATCTGTGCCCGAAATAAGACTCCTAGAGGGGTTCCTGTTGGCCCATTACATCCACTCTCTATTCCATCTAAGCCATGGACCCACATTTCAATGGATTTTGTGGTGGACTTGCCCAAATCCTCGGGGATGACAGCCATCTGGGTTGTCGTTGACAGGTTTTCGAAGATGGCGCACTTCGTTCCATTGGTTGGGCTGCCATCGGCCAGACGCCTGTCTGAATTATTTATGCTGCATGTTGTGCGCCTCCACGGGTTGCCACTTGATGTGGTCTCTGACCGCGGATCCCAGTTTGTGGCCAAATTCTGGAGGGCATTTTGTTCCGATCTCCAGATTTCTGTCAGCTTGTCGTCAGGCTACCATCCGCAGTCTAATGGGCAGACTGAAAGGGTGAACCAGTCCTTGGAGCAGTTCCTCAGGTGTTATGTCTCCAAGTGTCAGACTGACTGGGTTGCTCATCTGTCCATGGCGGAGTTTGCCTATAACAACGCGGCTCACTCTGCTACAGGGATCTCTCCCTTCCTTTGTGTGTATGGGCATCATCCTAAGGCCAATTCTTTTGACCCCCTGGACTCCACGCCTGGTGGTTCCTCTGTGGTTTCGGTCCTTAGAGGTATTTGGAGGAAAGTGAAGAAAGCCCTTGTGTCTGTGTCATTAGTGACCAAAAGGGTTTTTGATAAGCGGAAGAGACCCTGCAGCTTCAAATTAGGAGACTTCGTCTGGTTGTCTACCAAGAATTTGAAGTTGAGACAGCCATCTCATAAGTTAGGCCCCCGGTTCATCGGTCCTTATAAGATCACTAGGGTTATCAATCCGGTGGCATTTCAGTTAGATCTACCCCGTTCTTTGGGTATCAATAAAACATTTCATTGTTCCCTTTTAAAACGGGCGATTAGTAATCCTTCTTCCAGTGGATGACCTTCCCCTCTTCTGATACGTGGCCAGAGGGAGTTTGTTGTTGAAAGGATTCTTGACTCCAAGATGGTTCGGGGTCGGCTGTCATTTTTGGTGCACTGGAAGGGGTATGGCCCGGAGGAGCAGTCGTGGGTGCGCAGTTGTGATCTTCATGCCCCCAGACTGTTACGCTCTTTCTTCTCGCAGTTCCCCGATAAACCCGGTGGTAGGGGTTCTTTGACCCCTCGTCAGAGGGGGGGGTACTGTTAGGGTCTCCTGCTCTGTGCTGCCACGTCGTCATGGCAACCGGGAGACAAGTGCTAGCGGAGTAACCTGAGCGTAGCTGATACTCCGGTTCGGGTCTTTTGCTGTGCAGTGGTTACAGGCTCTGTGCACGGCAGGGAATCCGGTGCTGGTTTTTGTGCTCACAGTCTGTGAGGTCTGAGTGGGGCATGGACAGCACCTGCTATTTAAACCCTCTTCTCAGGTTAGGCAGATGCTGCTGAATCTTTGTTGGTTAGTCAGTTCCTGAAAGCTAGCTAGTACTGTGTAAACTTTGTATTTGTTTGTTGCTTACTGCAAATAGGCATTGGGATTTGGTATTACACTCTGCCAATCCAGACCTAGCAGTAAGACTGGAGTCAGTTGTTTAACCTGCTGGGGTTCTTTTGCTACTCTGTGAACCTAGCAAGTTTGCGGCTGTATTCTCAGACTTGCCTGCCAAAATCCTTTCTCACTGTGCAAGGTGTTCAGGTGTCAGTTTAGTGGCAGTAAGCTGAACCAGTGCACTGCAAGTGAAGACTAGGATTGTGGAGACTCTCCTTGTGTCTATTATTCCATCTCTGACCAAGGAGTTTACTGCCACATCCGTTGGTAACCCTTTAGGGTTTTGCTGTTGCCCTTAGCAACAGCATTTCGGGTTCTCTACGTATTAAATCACAACATCTCGCTTCTTTCCATCTGAGCATTCCTAATACTAGGGAGACACCCAGTTTCTTAGCCTTTGGGCTTCTCTGTTCACTTTGTGTTTATTTTGTTACCCTATCACCTTCTGTGTATGTAATGTCATATTCCCCAGTCTGTCTGTGAGTTCATTTGTTTTGCATCCCTCTCCGTTCAGACACCAGTACATTCCTGCTGGCACTGGTGTGCATAACAATTATGACATGCTACGTTATCCTGCTGGATGTAGCCATTAGAAGATGAGTAGATTTCAGACATAGAGGGATGCACATGTTCCCAAACAGTACTCAAGTAGGCTATGGTATTTAAAAATTGCACATTTGGTATTAAAGGGCCTAATGTGTGCCAATAAAAGCATTCTGCACATTTTTAATTGTTGACATAGGGCAAAATGGATCCATGGTTTCGTTTTGGTTCTGTCTTAGGGTTTGATGTACTAAGCAGTGAAAGGAGTTGAGAAGTGGACCAGGGGAGAAGTTGCAATAGCAACCAATCAGATTCTATGCATCATTTTATAGAATGTACTTGACAAATTTTACATCAGAGCTGATTGGTTGGTATGGGCAACTTCACTGCTCCACTTTTTTCACTGCTTGATACATCAACCCTTTAGTTTTTTGTGTTGTGTATTGTGTATTGTACAGTTGGAGGGTATGGTACATGTCAACACAAGCTTGTGATCTTGGGACATTACAGCATTTACCAGTGGGCTACTGCAGGCAGACCACACCAGACCTGTGAGTGCAATCCTACAGTGACACCTGCCAGCAGCTATATGTACATAGAAAAACATACCAGGGGAGGGGCAGTAACAAAGTGCAGTAGACACAAGGGGCCAAATGTAATAGAGTGAGAGTTTCAAAAAGTGAGAGATTTGGTAAGGTTTTGCAGTTTTCTTTAAAGTGGTAATCATTTACACAGCAAGATCAACCTGGTTTTGCTGTGTAAATAATTGCCACTTTAAAAAAAACTGAAAAACCTTACCAAATCTCTCACTTTCTGAAACTCTCACTCTATTACATTTGGGCCTAGGTGTGAGTTTTCTGTGATAAGTACATAAATGGCTGCATTCTCTAGAGATGAGCGGGTTCGGTTTCTCTGAATCCGAACCCGCCAGAACTTCATGTTTTTTTTCACGGGTCCGAGCGACTCGGATCTTCCCGCCTTGCTCGGTTAACCCGAGCGCGCCCGAACGTCATCATGACGCTGTCGGATTCTCGCGAGGCTCGGATTCTATCGCGAGACTCGGATTCTATATAAGGAGCTGCGCGTCGCCGCCATTTTCACACGTGCATTGAGATTGATAGGGAGAGGACGTGGCTGGCGTCCTCTCCATTTAGATTATAAGAGACTGAGAGAGATTTACTGGAGCTGACTAGGAGGAGTACTGTTACTGTAGAAGTGTAGAGACTGAGTGGAGAGAGTTTACTAGTGAGGACAGTGCAGTTTACTTTATAATCCGTTCTCTGCCTGAAAAAAGCGATACACAGCACACAGTGACTCAGTCACATACCATATCTGTGTGCACTGCTCAGGCTCAGGCCAGTGTGCTGCATCATCTATTATCTATATATAATATTATATATATCTGTCTGACTGCTCAGCTCACACAGCTTATAATTGTGGGGGAGACTGGGGAGCACTACTGCAGTGCCAGTTATAGGTTATAGCAGGAGCCAGGAGTACATAATATATTATATAGTGAGTGACCACCAGACACACAGTGCAGTTTATTTAATATATCCGTTCTCTGCCTGAAAAAAGCGATACACACAGTGACTCAGTCAGTCACATACCATATCTGTGTGCACTGCTCAGGCTCAGGCCAGTGTGCTGCATCATCTATTATCTATATATAATATTATATATATCTGTCTGACTGCTCAGCTCACACAGCTTATAATTGTGGGGGAGACTGGGGAGCACTACTGCAGTGCCAGTTATAGGTTATAGCAGGAGCCAGGAGTACATAATATATTATATAGTGAGTGACCACCAGACACACAGTGCAGTTTATTTAATATATCCGTTCTCTGCCTGAAAAAAGCGATACACACAGTGACTCAGTCAGTCACATACCATATCTGTGTGCACTGCTCAGGCTCAGGCCAGTGTGCTGCATCATCTATTATCTATATATAATATTATATATATCTGTCTGACTGCTCAGCTCACACAGCTTATAATTGTGGGGGAGACTGGGGAGCACTACTGCAGTGCCAGTTATAGGTTATAGCAGGAGCCAGGAGTACATAATATATTATATAGTGAGTGACCACCAGACACACAGTGCAGTTTATTTAATATATCCGTTCTCTGCCTGAAAAAAGCGATACACACAGTGACTCAGTCAGTCACATACCATATCTGTGTGCACTGCTCAGGCTCAGGCCAGTGTGCTGCATCATCTATATATATTATATATCTGTCTGACTGCTCAGCTCACACAGCTTATAATTGTGGGGGAGACTGGGGAGCACTACTGCAGTGCCAGTTATAGGTTATAGCAGGAGCCAGGAGTACATATTATATTAAAATTAAACAGTGCACACTTTTGCTGCAGGAGTGCCACTGCCAGTGTGACTGACCAGTGACCTGACCACACTGACCACCAGTATAGTTAGTAGTATATTTATATTGTGATTGCCTGAAAAAGTTAAACACTCGTCGTGTGACTTCACTTGTGTGTTTTTTTTTTTTTTATTCTATAAAAATAAAACTCATTCTGCTGACAGACAGTGTCCAGCAGGTCCGTCATTATATAATATATAATATATACCTGTCCGGCTGCAGTAGTGATATATATATATTTTTTATATCATTTATCATCCAGTCGCAGCAGACACAGTACGGTAGTTCACGGCTGTGGCTACCTCTGTGTCTCTGCACTCGGCAGGCAGTCCGTCCATAATTGTAATACCACCTAACCGTGGATTTTTTTCATTCTTCTTTATACATACATAGTTACATAGACATCTTCTCTTTATCAACCAGTCTATATTAGCTGCAGACACAGTACAGTACGGTAGTTCACGGCTGTGGCTACCTCTGTGTCTGCACTCGGCAGGCAGTCCGTCCATAATTGTATACCACCTAACCGTGGTTTTTTTTTCATTCTTCTTTATACATACATAGTTACATAGACATCTTCTCTTTATCAACCAGTCTATATTAGCTGCAGACACAGTACAGTACGGTAGTTCACGGCTGTGGCTACCTCTGTGTCTGCACTCGGCAGGCAGTCCGTCCATAATTGTATACCACCTAACCGTGGATTTTTTTCAGTCTTCTTTATACATACATAGTTACATAGACATCTTCTCTTTATCAACCAGTCTATATTAGCTGCAGACACAGTACAGTACGGTAGTTCACGGCTGTGGCTACCTCTGTGTCTGCAGTCGGCAGGCAGTCCATAATTGTATACTAGTATCCATCTCCATTGTTTACCTGAGGTGCCTTTTAGTTGTGCCTATTAAAATATGGAGAACAAAAATGTTGAGGTTCCAAAATTAGGGAAAGATCAAGATCCACTTCCACCTCGTGCTGAAGCTGCTGCCACTAGTCATGGCCGAGACGATGAAATGCCAGCAACGTCGTCTGCCAAGGCCGATGCCCAATGTCATAGTACAGAGCATGTCAAATCCAAAACACCAAATATCAGAAAAAAAAGGACTCCAAAACCTAAAATAAAATTGTCGGAGGAGAAGCGTAAACTTGCCAATATGCCATTTACCACACGGAGTGGCAAGGAACGGCTGAGGCCCTGGCCTATGTTCATGGCTAGTGGTTCAGCTTCACATGAGGATGGAAGCACTCAGCCTCTCGCTAGAAAAATGAAAAGACTCAAGCTGGCAAAAGCAGCACAGCAAAGAACTGTGCATTCTTCGAAATCCCAAATCCACAAGGAGAGTCCAATTGTGTCGGTTGCGATGCCTGACCTTCCCAACACTGGACGTGAAGAGCATGCGCCTTCCACCATTTGCACGCCCCCTGCAAGTGCTGGAAGGAGCACCCGCAGTCCAGTTCCTGATAGTCAGATTGAAGATGTCAGTGTTGAAGTACACCAGGATGAGGAGGATATGGGTGTTGCTGGCGCTGGGGAGGAAATTGACCAGGAGGATTCTGATGGTGAGGTGGTTTGTTTAAGTCAGGCACCCGGGGAGACACCTGTTGTCCGTGGGAGGAATATGGCCGTTGACATGCCAGGTGAAAATACCAAAAAAATCAGCTCTTCGGTGTGGAGGTATTTCACCAGAAATGCGGACAACAGGTGTCAAGCCGTGTGTTCCCTTTGTCAAGCTGTAATAAGTAGGGGTAAGGACGTTAACCACCTCGGAACATCCTCCCTTATACGTCACCTGCAGCGCATTCATAATAAGTCAGTGACAAGTTCAAAAACTTTGGGTGACAGCGGAAGCAGTCCACTGACCAGTAAATCCCTTCCTCTTGTAACCAAGCTCACGCAAACCACCCCACCAACTCCCTCAGTGTCAATTTCCTCCTTCCCCAGGAATGCCAATAGTCCTGCAGGCCATGTCACTGGCAATTCTGACGAGTCCTCTCCTGCCTGGGATTCCTCCGATGCATCCTTGCGTGTAACGCCTACTGCTGCTGGCGCTGCTGTTGTTGCCGCTGGGAGTCGATGGTCATCCCAGAGGGGAAGTCGTAAGCCCACTTGTACTACTTCCAGTAAGCAATTGACTGTTCAACAGTCCTTTGCGAGGAAGATGAAATATCACAGCAGTCATCCTGCTGCAAAGCGGATAACTGAGGCCTTGACAACTATGTTGGTGTTAGACGTGCGTCCGGTATCCGCCGTTAGTTCACAGGGAACTAGACAATTTATTGAGGCAGTGTGCCCCCGTTACCAAATACCATCTAGGTTCCACTTCTCTAGGCAGGCGATACCGAGAATGTACACGGACGTCAGAAAAAGACTCACCAGTGTCCTAAAAAATGCAGTTGTACCCAATGTCCACTTAACCACGGACATGTGGACAAGTGGAGCAGGGCAGGGTCAGGACTATATGACTGTGACAGCCCACTGGGTAGATGTATGGACTCCCGCCGCAAGAACAGCAGCGGCGGCACCAGTAGCAGCATCTCGCAAACGCCAACTCTTTCCTAGGCAGGCTACGCTTTGTATCACCGCTTTCCAGAATACGCACACAGCTGAAAACCTCTTACGGCAACTGAGGAAGATCATCGCGGAATGGCTTACCCCAATTGGACTCTCCTGTGGATTTGTGGCATCGGACAACGCCAGCAATATTGTGTGTGCATTAAATATGGGCAAATTCCAGCACGTCCCATGTTTTGCACATACCTTGAATTTGGTGGTGCAGAATTTTTTTTAAAAACGACAGGGGCGTGCAAGAGATGCTGTCGGTGGCCAGAAGAATTGCGGGACACTTTCGGCGTACAGGCACCACGTACAGAAGACTGGAGCACCACCAAAAACTACTGAACCTGCCCTGCCATCATCTGAAGCAAGAAGTGGTAACGAGGTGGAATTCAACCCTCTATATGCTTCAGAGGTTGGAGGAGCAGCAAAAGGCCATTCAAGCCTATAGAATTGAGCACGATATAGGAGGTGGAATGCACCTGTCTCAAGTGCAGTGGAGAATGATTTCAACGTTGTGCAAGGTTCTGATGCCCTTTGAACTTGCCACACGTGAAGTCAGTTCAGACACTGCCAGCCTGAGTCAGGTCATTCCCCTCATCAGGCTTTTGCAGAAGAAGCTGGAGGCATTGAAGAAGGAGCTAAAAGGGAGCGATTCCGCTAGGCATGTGGGACTTGTGGATGCAGCCCTTAATTCGCTTAACAAGGATTCACGGGTGGTCAATCTGTTGAAATCAGAGCACTACATTTTGGCCACCGTGCTCGATCCTAGATTTAAAGCCTACCTTGGATCTCTCTTTCCGGCAGACACAAGTCTGCTGGGGTTGAAAGACCTGCTGGTGACAAAATTGTCAAGTCAAGCGGAACGCGACCTGTCAACATCTCCTCCTTCACATTCTCCCGCAACTGGGGGTGCGAGGAAAAGGCTCAGAATTCCGAGCCCACCCGCTGGCGGTGATGCAGGGCAGTCTGGAGCGACTGCTGATGCTGACATCTGGTCTGGACTGAAGGACCTGACAACGATTACGGACATGTCGTCTACTGTCACTGCATATGATTCTCTCAACATTGATAGAATGGTGGAGGATTATATGAGTGACCGCATCCAAGTAGGCACGTCACACAGTCCGTACTTATACTGGCAGGAAAAAGAGGCAATTTGGAGGCCCTTGCACAAACTGGCTTTATTCTACCTAAGTTGCCCTCCCACAAGTGTGTACTCCGAAAGAGTGTTTAGTGCCGCCGCTCACCTTGTCAGCAATCGGCGTACGAGGTTACATCCAGAAAATGTGGAGAAGATGATGTTCATTAAAATGAATTATAATCAATTCCTCCGCGGAGACATTGACCAGCAGCAATTGCCTCCACAAAGTACACAGGGAGCTGAGATGGTGGATTCCAGTGGGGACGAATTGATAATCTGTGAGGAGGGGGATGTACACGGTGATATATCGGAGGGTGAAGATGAGGTGGACATCTTGCCTCTGTAGAGCCAGTTTGTGCAAGGAGAGATTAATTGCTTCTTTTTTGGGGGGGGGTCCAAACCAACCCGTCATATCAGTCACAGTCGTGTGGCAGACCCTGTCACTGAAATGATGGGTTGGTTAAAGTGTGCATGTCCTGTTTTGTTTATACAACATAAGGGTGGGTGGGAGGGCCCAAGGACAATTCCATCTTGCACCTCTTTTTTCTTTTCTTTTTCTTTGCATCATGTGCTGATTGGGGAGGGTTTTTTGGAAGGGACATCCTGCGTGACACTGCAGTGCCACTCCTAGATGGGCCCGGTGTTTGTGTCGGCCACTAGGGTCGCTAATCTTACTCACACAGTCAGCTACCTCATTGCGCCTCTTTTTTTCTTTGCGTCATGTGCTGTTTGGGGAGGGTTTTTTGGAAGGGACATCCTGCGTGACACTGCAGTGCCACTCCTAGATGGGCCCGGTGTTTGTGTCGGCCACTAGGGTCGCTAATCTTACTCACACAGCTACCTCATTGCGCCTCTTTTTTTCTTTGCGTCATGTGCTGTTTGGGGAGGGTTTTTTGGAAGGGCCATCCTGCGTGACACTGCAGTGCCACTCCTAGATGGGCCCGGTGTTTGTGTCGGCCACTAGGGTCGCTAATCTTACTCACACAGCTACCTCATTGCGCCTCTTTTTTTCTTTGCGTCATGTGCTGTTTGGGGAGGGTTTTTTGGAAGGGACATCCTGCGTGACACTGCAGTGCCACTCCTAGATGGGCCCGGTGTTTGTGTCGGCCACTAGGGTCGCTTATCTTACTCACACAGCGACCTCGGTGCAAATTTTAGGACTAAAAATAATATTGTGAGGTGTGAGGTATTCAGAATAGACTGAAAATGAGTGTAAATTATGGTTTTTGAGGTTAATAATACTTTGGGATCAAAATGACCCCCAAATTCTATGATTTAAGCTGTTTTTTAGTGTTTTTTGAAAAAAACACCCGAATCCAAAACACACCCGAATCCGACAAAAAAAATTCGGTGAGGTTTTGCCAAAACGCGTTCGAACCCAAAACACGGCCGCGGAACCGAACCCAAAACCAAAACACAAAACCCGAAAAATTTCAGGCGCTCATCTCTAGCATTCTCCTTGGACTGTACTGTACTGTGCTGTGCAGCAAGCAAGAGGAAGCTGGGTCAAGAGAGCTACTAGTGGAGACGACTGAGTCTTACCCCTTTCACATCGCAATGCCGGGTCACACCCTGGAAGTGGATACGGGTTCTTCCCGGGTGCAATCCAGCATTGGACCCTTACACACTGGCATATTGCCGGGTCAGATTGCCATCGGGGGTGAGGAACTGCACCGGGGGCGGGTGCGGAGGTGGTGCTGGGAGATGAGATCATCTCCACGCCGCCTCTGCCTATACTGTGAATGGGTCCTGGGTCGCATTGAACCGGCAACCCGTTCACACTGCACCTGACCCGGTAATAACCTGGGAATAACCCTTCTTTATTCCCGGGTTGAAAAACCGGGCCAGACGTCCCGGGAATTCGGGAGTGACCCCTTTCACACCGCACAGCACCCTGCGTCGACCCGGCAATATATCGGGTCGATACCGGGTTATTTGTGCAGTGTGAAAGGGGTATTTGTGAGCACAGACACATAGGGCAGGTTGGAGTGCTCACCACTGCTGTCTCTTAAGCTGGGTACAGACTGAGCGATGTGTCAGTTTGGATCCTGGGTACAGATTAGAACGATGTATGAAGGACAGCGCGACATATTGCTCCTTCCTTCACTTACATAGGGGGTCATTCTAAGTTGATCGCACGTAGCAACTTTTTGCTGCCCGTGGGATCAACTAGACGCTGCCTATGGGGGAGTGTATTTCTGCTTAGCAGGGCTGCAAACGCTTGTGCAGCCCTGCTATGCAAAAAAAGTTTCCTGTAAAAAAAGACCAGGGTAAGAGTTACTTGCCCTGTGCGATCGATCCAGCGATGCAGGTCCCGGAACTGATGTCAGACATCCGCCCTCAAAATGCTGGACACGCCTGAGTTGGACTCACCACTCCCCGAAAACTGTGAGTTGCCGCCCGGTTCCGCCTTCCTCCTGTCAATCTTCTTTCGGTCGCCGCTGCTACCGCTTTCCTCGCTAGCGACGTCGCTGCTGGGCAACGATGCAATGCGGCCACCGCGCATGCGCAGTTCCGACCCGATCGCACGGCTGCGAGGAAGCGCAGCGTGAGATCGGGTCGGAATGACCCCCAAGGTTGCTTGCT
Organism: Pseudophryne corroboree; assembly: GCF_028390025.1. Lineage (NCBI taxonomy): Eukaryota > Metazoa > Chordata > Amphibia > Anura > Myobatrachidae > Pseudophryne > Pseudophryne corroboree. The sequence goes on from NC_086445.1 coordinate 494,317,066, forward strand.
GTATCGTCCAGTTTAAAGTGCTGCAGGGTTGACCGGGCGACATCGCTGGCACCCGCATATTGGCCATATACACGATTTGGCAGGAAATGACATATTGGGCCAATATCGCTCCAGTGTGTACCCAGCTTTTAAGGCTGCAGCGTGCACACTTGGATTTTTTTAAACCTGCAGACAGGTAAGGAATTATGAGTTTCAAAATGTATTTAAATAGCCTACTGGTTCAGAGTACAAATGCTGCCTGGAACAATCTATGGGGGGTATTCAATTGTTTGAAAAGACAGTTGGGTGTATGTTTTTTCCTATCTAATAGACAGGAAAAAACAGATGCCCAACCGACTTTCCAAACAATTGAAAATCCCCCCTATGTGTCATGTGTAATACAGGCAAATCTGCTGACTTTTTAAGAGGTTGAATAGTTCTGTGAGATTCCATTTTTCTCTAACATTTATGCTATTATTCCAAATTGCATCTCTGAATTGTATAGTTTTGGTAGTACATTGTTGATTTTGCACAATATTTTCCCACCTATAGGGCGATATCCAATTATGAGCAGTTTGATTCTTGATTCATTACTTTAGGATCCTTTCTGGATAAACCCACATTTCCCCACACCATTATAGATGTGCCTGCTGTGGACGAAACACAGAACCAATGCCTTTGGAAGAGCAGAAGACATTTTGAAGTAAGTTTACTTCGAAAACTAACCCATGAAATAAATGAAAAATTTAATACAGGCACAAAATAAAATGATTGCCTTAATATTTGCTGGAAATTAATAGACATACTGTAGGCCTCATTCAGTATCAGTTGTTAAACTGATAAAATCGCAAATGGACGCTTTTTGTGAGCTTTCACTTTGCGATCACATCCCAGAAGGATTTGAGTGACAGGCCGCAGCGATAGGGGGGGTGGGGGGGTGGTCAAGGAAATGCAGACATGTCATTGCCGTTTTCAGGGTGGCCTGATAACGCTGCCTGCGTTTCCTGCGACAGGAAACATGGCAACAGTGCACCAGCATAAGCAGCCAAGCTGCGTGTGCGGGGGCTGCCACTAATTGCCATTTTACGGCGATGTGATCGCAATTTGATTGTGATCACAGCGCTGGGCGGCGATTAACATTGGAGGGAACCCGCACCCCCGGCCAACTCGGACTTCATTACATCCGGCCCACGGTGTAAAATGCAAGAGAAAAAAGAAGTTGTTATTGCAGAGCAGCAGGGCTTAATGAAAACTTATGTTAAAGTATAATCTTTATTATTATTAAGTCTTTATTATTATTATTATTATTATTATTATTATTAAGCCAAAAAAAGTTTGCATTATTTTTTATTTTGCAATCAGACTAAACTGTAGGTTGTAGCTAGATATTTGTTCTAGTATGTGAACTTTCTTTTTCTTCGACATTCATATTGTCGTCACTGATGTAAGGTCCTTATTGCTGAATTGTGCATTCAGCAATGTGAACAGACACAATTCTGGGTCTGATCGAGATGTGGTTGGATTGTGCATTACTGCGACTCACTTGGAAGCAACAGTGCTGCCCTGAAATGGTAATACAGCAGGAGTATCTTATATAAGTAGACGCCTCCTGCATGCACCACTTGATCACCTGCAACACCATTGGCAAGGTGCGGGACCCATGGGGTCACACAAGCCAGCCGCTCCTACAAACATATTAGGAAATCTCAGTCTTCTGATGCTCCTGTCCTCAGCACTGTAAATAGCTGCTGTTGCCCCCAACCTACCAATCTACTGATGCATGTAGCCGTAGTGCGTCCAATAACGCAGGACCTGAACTGCATATGCGCAATACAGGTCCAGCGCATGTGCATTGTATACAACATAGCAATTTTGAGTCATGTGCCACAGACCCCTCGGGATCTGAATCAGACTTGATGTGCTTTTGGTCTAATTCTGTCTGTAACCCTAACAGTTATCCTAACCCTAATGAAAATGTAAACAATTCCAATGTCAACATTCTGTCAATGTTGACATTTTGCATATTTTCACATAAATTTACTAAAAACTTCTTGGTCTTTTATCAGAGCGAATTTGTTCGAAAATAATTTATCTCATGCAAATTAAAAATGTCAAAGAGCTGGAAGCAGTGTGATAGTGCAGCACTATCACACTGCTTCCAACATTCACAGTGCATGCACGGTCGTTGGCCAGCTTATGTGTCACTGGTGGCTGACAGAGAGGGATCCTTCCGTGACACATCTGGGGGATCCTTAATATTTGCGGATACCTTCCTACAAATATTGAATGATAAATATGGCTCTATATCAATAGAAACCAAAATTGCATTACAATGGTGGTACTCCCCAGAGACAGATTTAGACCTCATGGGGCTCTAGACAAAATGCCGGTAACCCCATCCCCTTTAAAAAAAAAAAACACTATAGGATTTACAGTATTTTTTGTGGTAGGTGGGAAATGACCATTACTGTCTTATATTACAGACAACAATAATAAACATTGGCCTCAATAGGAAAAAAGATAAAACACACTGGCCCTCGACAAGAAAAAAAACCACGACAATGGCCCCCAACAGGAAAAAAAAAACACTGTCCCTCAATAGAAAAAAAACAAACACACTGTATATTATACTGGCTGCTGTGATAACCTACATATAATACCAGTAAAGGTGACCATCGCACAGGGTCGGACTGGCCCACAGGGGTACCAGGGAAACCACCGGTAGGCCCCCCTGCCAGAGGGCCCACTCCTTCCTCTAGGGATCAGATTCCAGACTGTGCACTTGTATTATACATGGTAGATATGTTGCATTACACTGCACTAGAATATTGTGTATTTCAAGCCTATGTGGAGACTTGCCACACCCCCTTTGTAGGCTGGCTACCCCCCTAAGTATGGGGCCCTATCACTGCATTCCCCCCGTTGGCCCTTCACGCCCCAGTCCGACACTGCGATCGCATCACACTGCCAGGAGAGCATATAATTTTATATTGGCTGTGTGTCCCTTCAAATGACACAAGTAGTGGTGCCGCATGCAATATAGCAGCAAAGATATTTATCATGTTATATCATATAGATTTGGATCACATTATACCAACAGAGATAACCAACACATTACAGTATATTTCTAGAGATCCCAATGACATGACTAATTAATTTTGACAGCTTCTGGGCTAATGTGGGAAAGCAGAGACAAAGCGAGAAGGTTGCAAAAGCACTTCATGGTCATTGTGGGGGAGCCAGAGAGTTAAATCGCAGTCAAAGTGGACAAGAGGTCAGCGACTATATATAAGGTACAGCCATCCTGGACACTTTCCAAATGGCAGTTGTGAGAACAGTTTATTTACCTGACGAAGTCCAGCTACATTATCTCACTGTGGGGTGTGCAGAGCTCGTTGGCCGTCCCATCAGAAAATGTCCCTTGTTCCCTATGGTCCAATCTACCCATGGTGCTACCAGTGGCAGCTGCTGCGGAGCTGGGGCTGGTGGCGGGCCCTCCAATGCACTGCAGACAGTGGGACTCTGGGAGTTCAGGGCAGGTCAGCATGACCTCATGACATAATACTGGTCTGAACCCCTTTACTGAGCCTCTGTAACATATTTAATAAAAGCCAGCCTTTGCCTTGTGGAAAATCCGAGCCTGGTACTCCCCAGAGAACATTTAGACCAGACACTCTAACATTTCCAAGATTCCTGGACAAATGCGGCATGGAACCCTAGCTGTACAAGCCAAGACCATCCTCCAAATCACTTCTTACATCGGTTTACCAGAATCATGCACCATCCCAAAAAGCAAGGTCTCAAAATTGGAACTAGCCTATAACACACTGTTGGGTGGGTTGTATGGAATTTTATTTAATTTTTTATTTTTTTCATAAAATGTCCCACAATGAAATACCAAATGCTCTAGTTTCCTAGTGTTCGCATCATATACTCTTGTTTAAGCCCTTACATGAAAAACAAATAATATGATTAATGTTTGGATTTTTTTTTCTTCAGGTGTGGGGACTTCTCCCAGAATTTGGGAGATGAATGATTACTGGTATTATAATATGACAGCAGAGATGAAAGGAAGTCCCTACTCCTTGTTTGAGCATCGAATATTGAGACCAGTTCTTTGGATGCTGACTGCTTACCTTGTCCCTACTACATTTATTCTTCTTGTAGTCTGCCCAGCAGGTGAGTTTTTTAAGTTATTATACACTGTTCTATAAAACCGGGTGCTTAATACACATTCTGGACTGGGAGATACTGTTTAATGCTGAATGCCAAAAACTTTGATTGGACGTGTATACACACAATTACTTACAAGCATTTCTCGTTCTTTCATCATCATCATCATCATCAAAGTTATTTAGAAAGCACTGCAAGTTTACAATGCAGGAAACAATTATATTAAACACAATAAAACAAAACATAAAACACATGAAGGAACAAGTCATGTGAAAACAGTTGTGCGTAAACACAGGAAGTGAGTAAACAATATATACAGTATGTATGTTGTTGCACGTATATGTTAACATTTATTCACAGAAAGCCTGGGACTGAAACTGTAGTGGCAGTGGGAGGATGTAATGAGTGCAGGTGAGAGGCACAGACTTTGGCAGAGTGGTGGTGTTGAGTTGGGAGATATTTTCAATGGAAGTGGTGTACGTTAGCAGAAGTATAGTTATCAGATAAGCTCCTCCTGCTGGCTAATGAGAATATTATTAAGTAAATTAATACAGGTCAACAGAGATGATGAGGTATACGGACACAATATATAGATTTGGGTATCAGTGCATAGGGATAATTCTGAAATTCAGATAAACATATTCATTTCCCAATGGTGGTGGTATAGGTAGAGATTAGCAGAAGGCCTAGTACCAAGTCTTGTGGTACACCAGCTCATAGAAAAATCAGAGAGGAGGTGGAATCAGAAAACTGAGGACTAAAGGAGTGGTTTAATAAGTAGGATGAGAACTAGTATAGTACAGTGTTTGGAAAGGCTTAGGCAATGTAGTGTTTATGTGAGGAGTCAACAGTGCCAAATGCAAGAGGTCCTGATGTATCCATAATGGCCTTTAACAGTGATAAAATCATTGACCATAGTAAGTTCAGTACATCTGGAGTGTTTGGAACGAAAGCCTAACTGAAGAGGGTCCAATAAGTTGTGTTATGAAAGAAACTGTGTGAAGTAAGTTTAAGCAAAAAGTTTGGAGGGCATGGGAATTGAGATATTGGGGCGACAAACTGTGGGACAGTTTGGGTCAGAATTTGGTTGGCTGGCACTTTATCTCCAGCCACTTTGTCTCCAAGGCTTAGTACATATCCTCCTCGGTCCCCTGCGACAGGTCAGGAGAAGTTGGTTAGAGAAAGCAGTTTAAAGGCACAAGAACAATGCGGTTAATCATTAGGGATGTTGAAATCACACATAATGATGGAGGGGATGTCAGAATATAAGAATTGGGAGATCCAGGCAGAAAATATGTTAAAGGCCTTGTTGTTATGATCCAGACAGTGGCGGAACTAGCGAGCGGTGGGCCCAGGTGCGACAAAATGCTTTGCCCCCCCCCCCCTCTCATCCCATCCAAGTCCACCCCCTCACCCCTGGAGAGGATCTGGTGAGGGGGACCTGCTCAGGGCCAGAGAAATGGATACCTAGCAACAGTGCCGTAACTAGACATTTTAGCACCGTGTGCAATAAACAGCATCGGAGCCCCACCCCTGCATGCAAAACAGGGGCAGTGCGCGCCGTAGGAGCGTGCAAAAATACATAGGGGCGTGGCTTCATGGGGAAGGGGTGTGGCCACAAAATAATACCAATTCATAAAACGGTGCACAATAGTCTCCATTATTCAAATTACGCCGCACAGTAGCATCACTACACCAGGTAGAGACCCTTTTACACCTTACGGCGGACAGATTCCCCTTTTTACACATTACGGCAGACAGCATCCCCCTTTTTACACATTACGGCAGATAGCATCCCCCTTTTTACACATTACGGCAGACAGCATCCCCCTTTTTACACATAACGGCAGACAGCGTCCCCTTTTTACACATAACGGCAGACAGCGTGCCCTTGTTACACATAACGGCAGACAGCATGCCTTTTTACACATTACGGCAGACAGTGTCCCCCTTTTTACACATAACGGCAGACAGCATCCCCCTTTTTACACATTACGGCAGACAGCGTCCCCCTTTTACACATAACAGCAGACAGCGTGCCCTTGTTACACATAACGGCAGACAGCGTGCCTTTTTACACATTACGTCAGACAGCGTGCCCTTGTTACCCATAACGGCAGACAGCGTGCCCTTGTTACACATAACGGCAGACAGCGTGCCTTTTTACACATTACGGCAGACAGCCCCCCCAGCCACAACATGCGCCCCCTGCAAATAATCGATCGTATATTGAGGTGTCATGAAATAACCAACGTTTCAGGGCCCATGTGACAAGCTCTAGGACAAATAGGCAGATTTGAGCATAATGAACATCTGTGCACATGTGCATTCTGGGTGTATAACTGAACTATACCATAATGCACAGACCTATTTTACCCCTCCCCCCCCCACAAACACACACACACACACACACACACACACACACACACACACACACACACACACACACACACACACACACACACACAAAAGTTAGCAACCACAATGTACTCTGCTGCTTTGATGGATTAATTCACCTGCTTTTATGGCTCTTATTGGCAGGGCTAGGAAGCCCGTTGAATCTTCTCTCCAGCACTAGGGATCCTGCCTGGAATGATGACATCCCCTCCCCACAGGCACGCGAATCGCGGGTAAAATGCCTCGAGTGGGCGGAGCCTAATGCCGCAAGCTACGACCGTGACCCGTGATCCAAAAAAAATCTTTTAAGTTAATCAGGTTTTTTTTTTGAGTACGCGTGCGCCAGTGAGAGGGAGAGCAGCAGCAGCGCCTCAACCTATAACACAGCGCTGCTGCGGCTCCCTCCTCCTCCTTCCAACCCGTGTCCGCTGCCTGCGCTGCTCTCCTCTCCTGTCCGGGCGGCTGTGTGCTGCGGGCAGCGGTTGCCCGCAGCACACAGCGGCATGTAATGAGTCAGTTTGACTCATTAGATGCTTTGGGCCCCTGGACAGTGGCGGGCCCCAGTGCAACGCACTGGTTGCACTGGCGGTAGTTCCGCCTCTGGATCCAGGTGAATGAGAGATCACAGCAACTCGAAGAGAGAAAATGCAGATAGCAGGGGCGGATCCAGAAAAAAATTACAGTGAGGGCACCATAAGTGGTTTGGCTATGAAGGAGGGGTGGAGTTAGAAATGGAGTTGATGTGACCAGGTTTCAGTGGGTGTTACCAATTGTGTGAGGGGGTGTGGTCAAGTGCTCAATGTGAGTATCGAGTGTGTCTATGGTCGAAATGAACTGCTGGAGGGGGTACAGGTCCACGGTTATTTCTTATACCTTATGGGGGTCATTCCGACCCGTTCACACGCTGCTGGTTTTTGCAGCTGTGCGAACGGGTCGGAACTGCACATGCACGGCGAACGCAATGCGCAGGCGCATCATTACCCAGCGACGGCCGTCGCTGGGCAACGACAAGAACATCAAAGAAAGTGATTGCAGCGGCGATCGCATGAAGATTGACAGCACAAAGGCGTTCCGGGGCGGCAACTCAATTCAAGGCCTCCTCTGTCCTCATTGTAGAAGTGAATTCCGATCCCCAGCAGCCGCTGTCACCCACTCCCCCACACCATTCAACCTCTCCCCAGCAGCAGTCAGTCTCCCCTTCTGAGCAGCAGTTTAGCTTCCAGCTACTGGCCCTTCTGCCTTCTTCCTCCAATACACAGTCACAGTACTGCACAGCTCCTTGCTTCTCCCTCCCCAGCAGCACCAGGCCTCTGCTCTGTCCATTCCAGCACTCCTCCTCACCACTTGCGACCCCCCACCTCAGCAGCAGGCTCCTAATTTCCTGGACCTTCTACCCTCACAATAGTCACCCAGCAAAAGACAGCTCACCAGCAGAAAGCAGGGACAGGCTGGGTGCGCTGTCCCTCGCTGGCGGCGCCGGTGGCTGCTGTCCCAGACCCTTGCGCTGTGTACAGGTGGGCTGCTGGTCGCACTGGTGCACTGTTCCTCAGCGCTGCGGGCCCGCGGCTGCTGGTCACCCCGGTGCGCTGTGTGACTGGCTGGGTGAGCTGTTGCCGGGGTGCTATCCCTCAGCGGCAGTGCGCTGTCCCTCAGTGGCGGCGGTCTGAATCTGGGAAGTTCCTCTTCCTGCTCGGCTCCTCTGCACTGAATGCATGTCACATTTCTCCAGGGAGCCAATCAGGAGGAGGAACACACTGGCCTGGCAATGCAGGAAGGCGTGGAGCTGGAGCAGAGCAGCAGCATCTGACAGGGGAGGGACATCACCTCATGCCGGGTGGGTGCGTCGAGTGCGCAGTAAAAAAACAATTTAAAAAATCAATTAAAAATGACGGGGGGCCACTGGCAGATAGCATGTACTTTACTTCAAAAGATGGGAACGTAAGTGGTTGAACAGTTGATAAGGCAGTGTCTGATTGTGTAAGCCATGTTTTTGTTCTTGCCAGAGGCTAAGTTTGTGTGAGAGGAAGAGATCATGGATAGATGTTCATTTGTTACAGGCTGAGCATGCATTCAGTCGGGCACGTGTAAAGGATTTAGAAAGTGATAGGAGACAGGTGATGTGTTTTAAGTGGGGTACTCACGGGAGAGATGTGTGCTGAGCGATCTTAACACAGACCGCTCAGCACACATCTCACCCCGCTCAGCACAGCGTGATGTGCTGAGCGAGGGGGAAAGCCGACGGGGGGCCGCTCACTTCACACAACGGTGAAGTGAGCGACCCGCTAGATTGAGCCTGCATGCAGGCTCAATCTAGCATCGGCGATAGCGATGTGCGGGGCCGCGCATCGCTATCGCTGGGGGGCATACACACGGCAGATCCATGCTTAAAATCTAAGCAATCTAGCAAGATTGCTTAGATTTTAAGCACGGATCTCTCCGTGTGTACCCCCCTTTAGCTTTTACTGGATTTCTGTAGTGTCCCGAATCTAAATAATATGCATGGGAGATTTGAGGATTTGTCAAAACGAAAGATTATAAAAAAGATCATTGTAAAATTTATGAGCTTTTATTTTTTTGGTAACAGTTTGAAGATATTACAGTTAAGGAATTAAGGGGGACATGTACTAAGCAATGATAAAAGTGGAAAAGTGAGCCAGTAGAGAAGTTGCCCATGGCAACCAATCAGCTGCTCTGTATACTTTTATAGTATGAAAATTATTAATGTTACGTCAATGCTGATTGGTTAGCATGGGCAACTTCTCCACTGGCTCACTTCTCCACTTTTATCTCTCCGTAATACATATTCCCCTAAGAGCCTAATTCAGACCTGATCGCAGCAGCAGTTAGATTTGGGTGGGTTATATTGTTTCTGTGCAGGGTAAATACTGGCTGCTTTATTGTTACACTGCAATTTAGATTTCAGTTTGAACACACCCCACCCAAATCTAACTCTCTCTGCACATGTTATATCTGGCCCCCCCCCCCCCCCCTTGCACATGGTTTTGGCCATTAGAGAAAAAGTTTGCTGCTGCCATCAGATCTGAATTAGGCCCTAAGATAGGAAAAGAGTTTCTGAGTGTTTGTTAGCATGGATTGTAATAGTGAGGAGACAATATGGATAAAGGGGTGTAAAGCAGGCGGCTTAAGTGATATTGCCATTTGAACAATAATCCCATAGAATAATAGCATGAAAAATAGATCAGTATGCATTGTGAGCTTTCATTGAGGTTAGCACTTTGTTTCCCGAATCTGGTCCTCATTCATCCCCAACAGCTCATGTTTTCAGGATTTCTTTATTTATGTACAAGTGATGTACTGAGTCAGTAATTATCCTGTTTCCACAGATAGAAATCCTGAAAACATGAGCTGTTGGGGGTGCGTGAGGACTGGATTTGGGAAACTCTGGGTTAGAGAATATGTGGCAAGGGAATAAGGCAAACAAGCAAAGTAAGTAATAAGTAGAGCAATTGGTCCTTTGTAGGCTGCATTGTGCAGCCAGAGACATGCAGAATCTGGATATAACAGCTGGAGATTCTTATATGTAATGCTCACTGCTCATAATTCTACCCGCATTGTGTGGCTGGAACTAAGGGACTGATTCAGAGGCGGATCCAATGTCAATGTTGTACGCAGTGGAGCAGGTCGTCCTGCCCATTTACAACAATGGTCTTACTATGACAGCAGGATTTATGCTATGAGAGGGGATTTATTCGCAAGTAGCTTCATAGTCAGGGACCATTTGTGGCAGGGTGGCTACAAAAATGCAGACATGATGCGTCCACTTGGGGATCATGTAACTACTGCCTGCAACAGCGATCCTGCATGCAGTCAAACTGGCGTCTCAGTTCTGTCGGCCAGTCTGCATGGCCATATGGCATACCTCCCATCATTGTCTTAAGAAACGGGACTCCGGGCATGCCGAAGGCGCCCCTGTCCATATAAGGGGCAAAGCCTTATCGGGAAGGGGCGTAAACTCATGGCAAACCACCGCTGACATCACTGTAGGTGTATGCCCAGTACTCCCCAGGATGCTGGGCTACTCCCAGGCTCTCGCCCTACACTATGAATAATGTGCACATCGCATGGCTATTCACACACTTATCTGCATAGAGCAGCGGTGACAGTGCCCCCCTCCCCCTACAAGTGGGACAGTTGGGAGGTATGATATCGATACTCAGAAGGTCAGTTATCGACTGATGTGCTACTGATGTTGTGTCTTCAAGCGGCAGATCTGAGACGTTGGGACCTCAGTACAGATCACGGTGGCTGAGACATTTGCAGATTTTCACACAGCCACTGCGTACAAATTCTCAGCTGCAAAGGCTTATGCGTACAACTGTAAATCAGGCCCTACAGACGGAATCACGTTAATCGTGGCTCCATCTGTGCCTGGACGCGCGCGCCTACCGCTGCATCTGGGGTGCGCGCTTGTCCTTGACACGCACGCGCACAATTCACTAGAATGAGAGCGTCTCTGTGTGCTCCCAGTGTGACTAGTCATGCCGGAAGCGCTCACATGCAATGGAGCCACACTAGATGAGTGCGGCTCCATCTGTATATGTGAATATTCGCCCATATGCCAAGTTGTCTGCATCTATGAAACTGCACCTACTATCCATACACTTGGCTTCATAGCTATCATCATTATAAGTGTGCGCCTGCACAGCTTTATCTCTGCGTATGCACAACCCAGCATACTTTAGCTCGCATTTCAGTCTTCACGCCCCGATGTTGCCACCTATGAAAATCTGCATTGGCCCCTTAGTGATAATATCACAATTGCTTCTTCCCCTAGAATACTATATAATGAGGCTTATTACTGAAAACAGGCTACATTATGGGTTGAATGCCTGTACAAGTGCTGGGATTACTGGGAGCTCTTATAGTACACCATCAGGCGAGTGGTATAATAATGCTTTATACATAACTTTTAATTATGCTGTTTCAAATTCAAGACAAGCAATATAATAATCATACATAAACAAATGGACAAACCAACATACAATGCACGGAATTGTGAAGCGGCTATGATATTTAGAAAGTATTCAGAGGAAATATCCTCTGCCAGCTGATAAATGTTAGTGCAAAGAGAGAAATCTAAGAGAAGTGTGGTGATATGGTAGGGGATGAAGTGTCCCGATCTTGTAGGCAAAATTTGTGTAGCACAATAGACAAAGATGTGTGACTGAGCTGACTAGTAATCAAGCCACAGGTGAAATGCTCATCTGTCTACCCTACCTCTGCACAACGGGATCCCGACCTTTTCATGATCCCCTTATCCTGACTGTGTTGTATTATGTGTATAAAGGCATTACTAATGTATAGCTTTATGTGTATACGGTGCTCTACAGTGTGGCATAACGTATAAAAAGGGCACTACTATGTAGTCTAATGTGAATAAAGAGCAATATGGTGTGGTGTAATGTGAATAAGGAGCAATTCAGTGTGATGTAATGGGAATAAGGGGCACTACTGTGAGGAGTAACGTTAATAAGGTAAAGTGGTACTGCTGTGTGAAATAATGTGAATAAGGGACACTATCGCATGATAAAATGTGAATAAAGTTGCAGTACTGTGTGATGTAATTTAAATTGGGGGTACTATTGTGTGGCAATGTCCCTTCCCAGCAAGAATACACACCTTTTTGAGCTGTGTGCTGAATGTGCGCACTGTTCCTATTTAAAATATAGGGGGTAGGAGCACCAAAATGAGGACTGTTGTGGGTGAGGGGTGATGGTGCTGGGAAAGGGTTGCAGGGTCAGAGGCGGAACTAGCGGCGGTGCTAGGGGGCACCAGCCAAAATCTTGCCTAAGTGTTCTGATATCGCTGACATTGTTGCTTCATTTTTAGAACAGTCAGTATTGTACATATGTGTATACACAAATGTTTTTTTTCTAATTCAGAAATTATTATCAAGAATAGGCATTATATAGTAGCCTTATTAAAATATAATGCCTAAGTTTGATAATAATTCCCAAAGGGAAGGCTGGAGTTGCTATCACTGCTGTTTACATAGAAGCAGCAGCATTAGCACTAATATGGTAATGCAGAAGGAGACGTTACGCCCAGTGGCGCTGAGGGGGCGGGAGCGGGTACAAATTACCCAGGCACGGACTGCTGGAGGGGCTGGGAGGGCCCGGGTCTACTAACTCCCCCCCCACCCTGACTATACCTGTGCTGTTGCTCTCTAGTGGCCAGCGTCATCTTCCCAAATAACAATGGGAAGATGGCCCTGTTCGGGGAGGATGGACCCGCTTCTAGATCAAGTAGAGTAGAAATCAGGTGTCCTCCCCTGAGCCCCTCTTGCCCCCCATGTTAAAAAAGCGCCCCCCTTGCTGAGCGCGCAGGGCCGCTTCATGGGCCCGCAATTATTTTATTATTAAAATATTTTTATATCAAGGGAATAGTCACGCCCTTACTCCCTGTTCATCCTTACTCAGCAAGAGCACCACCATACAAACAAATACTCACCTGATTTCTTAGGTATGTATGGTGGGATATTGGGGGGGGTCATTCCTAGTTGATCGCACGCTAGCTATTTTTTGCAGCGCTGCGATCAGGTCAAAACTCGGCAAAACTGCACATGCGTATGCACCGCAATGCGCAGGCTCGTCATACGGGTACAAAGCGGATCGGTGCTGGGCGATGGATTTAATGAAGAATCCATTTGCACAGCCGATCGCAAGGAGATTGACAGGAAGAAGGCGTTTATGGGTGTCTACTGACCATTTTCTGGGAGTATTTGGAAAAACGCAGGCGTGTCCAAGCGTTTGCAGGGCGGGTGTCTGACGTCAATTCCGGGTCCAAAAAGACTGAAGTGATCGCAAGGGCTGAGTAAGTCCAGAGCTACTCAGAAACTGCACAAAATGTTTTCGTCCCGCTCGGTTGCACATGCGTTCGCACACTTGCAAAGCGAAAATACACTCCCCCGTGGGCGGTGACTATCTGATTGCTGCTCTGCAAAAAATAGCTAGCGAGCGATCAACTCGGAATGAGGGCCATTGTTTGATATTTGACTTCTTTGACTTTGAACTTATTGCTTTGGCCTTGTGCAGATATTATACCCTTTTTGTATACAAATGCTTGGATTAAGCAGATAAAATCACTAACCACATGGAGAAATAAAAGACTTAGACATGGAGAAATATAATTTCTGAGGAATTGTGAATACAGAGATGCAAAGAAGTTGCAGATTAGAATATGTCATACTTGCTACACCCCATAATGTTCCAATCTCCGGAATGGTCACCCAGACTAAAGCTGGGTACACACTGGAGCTATGTCGCTCCAAAAGTCGCTAGTGTCCTGTGTTATGTTAATGAAGGACGGATCATGGTTGCTCCGTCCTTCATTAAAGTCACCCCAATGTGTAGGGGCAATTTGGGCTGATGGGTATTTATTCCTATGTCAGAACGAATCCACGTTGCGCCAGTGTGTACCCAGCCTAACAAAATACTTTCCACCCAATAGGCAACAAAAGGTCTTGATGGCATGATGTACAGCAAGTCTTTATGCCCAGTACCCCCCACCCGCATGGTGCACAAGGGCGCATTGAAATAACAGATTTTGGCCCAGATTTTTCAAGCCTTGGAGAGTGATAAATTGCACGGTGATAAAGTACCAACCAATCAGCTCCTATAACATGGCAGTTAGGAACTGGTTGGTTGGTACTTTAGCACTGTGCAATTTATCACTCTCCAATAAATCTGGGCCTTTGATTGAGCTCAGATGTGTTTCAAGCAGAGAAATTGTAGATCAGACTGAGCTTCATAAGTCTGATCTCCAAACAAAGGGCCTAATTCAGACCTGATCGCTCCTCTGTGAATTTGCAGAGGTGTGCGATCGGATAGTCGCCGCCCGGCCAGAGTGAAATTCCACCCCATGCGAAAAGCTTTGCAAACGCCAGGCAGCTGCAACTCACTCATTATCTAATGATTTTTCCAGTCTGTGCGTAGCCCAGGACTTACTCCTACAGTGCGATACAAACAGGCTGATCGGGCCGGAGCTGACGTCACACACCATCCCTGAAAATGCTTGGGAACGCCTGCATTTTTTCTGACACTCCCAGAAAATGGGCAGTTACCACCCCCAAACGCCCGCTTCCTGTCAATCTGCATACGCCTAGCGATAAAAAAAGACGCAGTATTTTCCCTGAATTTGGCATCGTGTCTGCGCATTACAATCCGTACGCATGTGCAGCATGCGATCAGGTCTGAATTAGGCCCAAAGTTGAATTAACATTTTTGCATTATGCTGGTTTTAATTAACTGCAACAAAACCCTGTGATGGCAAGGTAGGGACCTATGGGGATATATAGTAAATACTCACTGACAGAATATTGAAACATTGCCTTGAACTTTTTTATTTATAATGAATTATTAGAAACTCAAGGTATGACAAGAAAATGGAGTGGCAGAACTATAAAATACAGATGTGTCATTATATACTGTGGCTTCACTCGTGCCAAACAGCCCCTCTCCGCACACCAGGTTCCCGTGCAACTTGGCCTTGACCGTCTTTCTCGTTACAAATGTGCATCTTAATTACAACTGTAAAAACAACTGGGAGCGGCAAAGTTATTGTTAGACACTGATCAATCTGATGTGCGATTGAGTCTGAATATGTGTAAAAAGAGCTCTGACGCGAGGGCCATGACTTTTCTCCTTCAAAGTTGTGTTGTGCTTCATCTGCGACTTTGTACTTGGGTAAAACCAATTCCTGCCTGGTTAATGTAACAGCCCAGCGTCTCTAGTACACTGCGTGTGGCTTTTCACTGCATCTGCAATGCATATAAGATGCAGAATTTAGACTAGTGTTTGTAGAGTGTCTCAGTCTTGCGCAGTATGGCGTAAAGACACTAGGTTTATGAGGACACAGCTGTTAGAAGAACTGGTTGATGCAGTGTACAAGGAGGGGAAATGTGGAGAGGAAAGGACAGAGGGGTGATGTGAAGGGGACAAGAGACAGGATCCAAGGGTTGGGCAGGTTCGTACTGCAGATCATAGGTGACTGGTTGACCTTGATAATATTATATAAAAAAAAACCTCAGACAGTAGAATGTGGGCAGGATGCCCCCAAAGTGTGGTACCCTTGAAGAGCGACACCTCATGCCACACTTGCTGTGTTGCACACTGACCTTGAAAGCATACATGCCGACATCCTGGCTGATCTCTCCAGCTCAGCAGGGGAGCGGGGCAGGGCTATGATGTGCATAGGAGGCGTGACAGAGGCGGAGAATTAGCAGAATGGGGGTGGGGTTATCACGGGACATAGTTTAAGCCACGCCCCATGCTCTGTAATGCTGCGATTACCAGCATTATACAGCAGGGGACGTGGCTATGACAAGAATCGCGTCATCGACTGCCCAGACCACCCACTTTGCTCACTAAGTGGGCGGCTGGGTGGGGGGACCTGAAAAATCGGGAGACTTGCCTGCTCTTCCGGGGGGCCGGGAGGGTCACCTGATTTTCGGGAGCCTCCCACCCATTCCAAGAGAGTAGGCAAGTATGCTTGACAGTCCGTTGCACAACTCTCTTAAGGGGGGTACACACTAAGAGATCCGTGCTTAATTTCTAAGCAACCTGACTAGACTTAGAAATTAGGCACGGATCTCTCCGTGTGTATGGCCCATAGCGATAGCGATGCACGGCCCCGCGCGTCGCTATCGCCAGTGCTAGATTGGCCTGCATGCAGACACAATCTAGTCAGATTGCTCACTTCACTGCTGAGTGAAGTGCCGCCCCCCCCCCCCCCCCCCCCTTGCTCATCACACATCGCGCTGAGCGTGGGGAGAGTACACATCTCCATGTGTGTACCCCCCTTTACTCTTCCTTATCTCCCTAATTAGTTTAGTGTCTGGTGGCCCAGGCTAACAACAAGAGGAGAACAGTTTGGTGTCAGCCCACATCAGGGACACACTAAGTAACGTTGAGCTTTGCTACAAATATAAATGTATGGGTAAAAACAAGTTTAATTATGTCTCTTGTTTATCTATTGTTTATCTACTCGGTGCATTTTTCAGACTTGTCCCTGTAAAACCAGTCTGCAGCTATGATCTGGCGGAAAGTATACATACTGTAATTAAAACATCACTTTAACGTCCTGCCTACTAGCACTGTAGTTGCAAGTTTTGATTTTTCTCCTTTCTCATCATATTCACCTCCATAAATCTGCTTGCACAAATAAATTAATCTAGTTATCTTGTTCCGGAAGAGGGAATTAATGTATCTCTATTTAGCTAATAGCACTTGATCCACACAGCTTCCTATCTGAAAATGCAAAATGTTGCATCCCTCACAATTGCCACCTTCTTGATGCACAGATCCACAATATACAAGTGCCATATATCAATTTCCTTATGCGTCATAGTGTTGCAATTAATACCCCTTTCAGACATTGTCCAAAATCCTGGGATTGTGCACATGAAGGCACATCAACCCAGGATTTTGGCATGTCTGAAAGGCCCCGACCAGGGAACACGTTGAGCAGGGTTTTTTCCGGGACTTGTGTCTCAAATAAACAACCCAGCTTAGGGCTGAATGGTGCGACCCGGGAATTTACTCCCAGGTCGCACCTACATTCCTCTGATTGGCATGTGTACTGCTGGAAGGGTAGGGGCTGCCTGGAGGGGGCGTGTGTGTCGGGTGCTGTGGTCTGTGTTGCAGTGAGATATAGAAGCAGCCGGCGCAGCCTAAAAACAGAGAGGCGGCCTGTTGTGGTGAGGTCTTGGCTGGTGTGTGTGTGTGTTTGGCGTGTGTGTATGAATTTGGCATGTCTGTGTATATTACATGTATGTGTGTGTTTGAGTGTGATGTGTATGTGTAAGGTGTGTGTGTGTGTGTGTGTGTGTGTGTGTGTGTGAAGACATGTATGAGTGTGACGTGTGTGTGTGTGTGTGTGTGTATATGACATGGGACATGAGAGTAGACTGGTCTGCCCTGGCTGCCAGGACAGACCAGGCTTATGTCTGAAAGGGGTCGACCTGAGAATTTCCCAGGTCTCAGGATAAGTGTGAAAGGGGATCTCCAGCAAAAACCCGGGACTTTTCAGAAATGAAAAACCCGAGACCGAGCAGGGAAATTCCTTGGGTCATAGTCTGAAAGGGGTATAAGATGCATTTTCAGCAAAAAAGACACCCAACATAAGGGATCTGACTGCTCACTCACACCAGGCATCTTGTGTTGGCGTGACGTGACCCCTTTCAGCGCATGCGGCCAACACCTATATTTCTAAAGGATTGGGGCTGACACCCCCCCTCCGATTACCTGGGCCTGGCACAGCTATCGGCACCCCTGACATCTGTATGTTACCTTTATAACACTTCTTCATTTGCGCAACAATGGGGGTAATTCCAAGTTGATCGCAGCAGGAAATTTTTTAGCAGTTGGGCAAAACCATGTGCACTGCAGGGGGGGCAGATATAACACGTGCAGAAAGAGTTAGATTTGGGTGTGGTGAGTTCAATCTGCAATCTAAATGTGTAAAGATAAAGCAGCCAGTATTTATCCTGCACAGAAACAAAATAACCCACCCAAATCTAACTTTCTCTGCACATGTTATATCTGCCCCCCCCCTGCAGTGCATATGGTTTTGCCCAACTGCTAAAAAATTTCCTGCTGCGATCAACTTGGAATTACCCCCAATAAGTGCAGCACATATAAAGTGGCTTTTGTAAATTTTCCTTTCTGTCCCTTGTCCTAATAACTCATCCAGCCCATGGAGCATAATATAAAAAAGATGTGCACAAAGCCTGTAATTGATTTGATTAATGCCGTTGCTACTAGTAAAATCATCAGCACAGTGCTTTCCTGGCCCTATATTACACTTGTCAGTGTTAACCGGGAGAAATCAGAGATCACCCTGAATTCTGAATGTTTTTTTTTTGACAAACAGTCTAGAATCAATTAGTCAGTGATTCTTCTAAATAACGTAGATTTATAGATTGATAGATCTTGAAGCTCGCAGAATTTTTTTGCTCCATTTTATTTATTGGCTAAATACCGTATTTTCCGGACCATAGGACGCGCCTGACCATAAGACGCACCTAGTTTTTAGAGTAGGAAAACTGGGAAAAAAAGAGCCAGCACACACACACACACACACACACACACACACACACACACACACACACACACACACACACACACACACACACACACACACACACACACACACACACACACACATCAGAGCCAGCATACACATAGACACACACACACACACACACTCATATTGTAGACAGTACCAGTGGTTCCCCGCGTCCAGGCTCTCAGCTAACGCTGCCCGCGGTGCACTCCTGAGGAGGGAGGAGGTGTGGGGGAGCGGGGGGAGTCACATGATGCCGGCTCTGAGATGCGGCGCGCTCTGCTGATGACGGCGCAGCAGCAGCATCCAGGTCCCGCCGATTCCCCGCGTCCAGGCTCTCGGCTAACGCTGCCTGCAGGGAAACTCCTGAGGAGAGAGGAGGTGTGGGGGAGCGGGGGGAGTCACATGATGCCGGCTCTGCTGTTGGGCTCTGAGATGCGGCGCGCTCTGATGACGTTGCAGCAGCAGCATCCAGGACCCGCCGCTACCCGCAAACTTCATCTGCATTGGCTCTTATTCGCTCCATAAGACGCACATACTTTTCCCCCCACATTTTTGTGGAGAAAAAATGCGTCTTATGGTCCGAAAAATACGGTAATTGCTTACAAATATATTTGTTAAATCCAAAAATGAAATTCATAGTCAAGAACATTCATATTTTATTTCATCCAAGAACAAAAATCTTTTATTTTATCCTATATTTGTGATGGGCTTTTCAAAAAATACTATCAAAACGAAGTTGCTAGTAGCAGAGTAAAGAGAAATATTATTTCAGAGGAGATTCTGAACACGCTGCCAGGACCGGAAACCAGAGACAGCAGATCAGAAGATAAAGAAACAAGCCGAAGTCATACAATAACAGGTTCAGGAAACACACAGGAACACAGGTTGCACAATAGTGTACAGCTAAAAGAAACTGGCAAAGAACTGAGACTAGACTAGTTTTGGAATGCCTGCACCTGGCTGAAATTCAAAGATATCTAGCACCATACATTCATACAGCAAGGCTAGAAGTAGTCACCTGGGGTCTAAGGGGGTTATTCAGAGTTGTTAGCAAACCAAAATAGTTAGCAATTGGGCAAAACCATGTTGCACTGCAGGTGGGGCAGATGTAACATGTGCAGAGAGAGTTAGATTTGAGTGGGTTATATTGTTTATGTGCATGGTAAATCATACCTCCCAACTGTCCCAATTTTGGCGGGACAGTCCCAGTTTTCACGGTCTGTCCCGCTGTCCCACCCGCGGGTCGCAGTGTCCCACGGGTGGGGGGGCAGTTGGGAGATCCCCCCCTGTCACTCGCTGCTCTGAGGTGAGCAGCGGTGAATAGATGCTGTGAGCATGCGCACCGCGTCTATTCTTGGCAGAGAGGGACAGGGGGCATGGCCAGCAGCTCACTGAGTGCTGTCCATGCCCCCATAATGACAAAAATGGGGGCATGGCTTGCGATCGCGGCAGTTGCTGTGAGGCCATGCCTCTTTTCGTTAGGTCACCCCCAAAAAAAATTGGGCGCGAGACTACCTCATGGAGCTGATTGAGAGAATGCCAAGAGTGTGCTAAGCTGTCATCAAAGCAAAAGGGGGCTACTTTGAGGAATCTAAAATATAAAACATATTTTGATCTGTGTAACTCTTTTTTGTACACAACATAATTCCATATGTGTGCTTTCATAGTTTTGATGTCTACAGTATTAATCTACAATGTAGAAAATAATTAAAATAAATAAAAACCATTGAATGAGAAGGTGTGTCCAAGAGAAGTCTCATCAGACGAAACGCGTTGAGAACCTTCACCTACCTCATTTAAGATAAGGAAAAAAAACCTTAATACTTGCTTTTATTGTAGTTTTATATGATTCATGTAAGTGCTTTTAGATCAGTTGTGGTTTTATTGTTGTCCCATTTTTTTAAATGTCTCTTTTATGCTTAATTGTACATTAATAAATACCTTTTATTGTATAGAATTGGCAATTTTATACTTATTGCACTGACACCGTGGTCGCTATATATCCCTCATCCCCCCCTTTTTTTCATAAATTTTATTCAGGGAATCACCATCCCTGTACGTATTTGAGGGATCCAGCTGACGCCCCAGTAGCAGCATAGGGGAGTGTCATTTTAGCTTACCAATATTCTTTATACAACATATCTGTTTTTATCACAAGTGGCGCAATATCAATCTCTGTTCCATATATATATATTTCCCCCCCCCCCCCCCACATAAAATACATTGAAATAGCCAGATCCGCATGAAATTGTCACGATCCGGGTTACAGGACACCATTATTTAACTTTCAGGTGTCTCCTGAGGCTGGCTCAGCGTTCCGGGGCCGGGTCTCAGTCATGCTGCTGATATCCTCACTTCATGTCTCCTCTCTGCCAGTCTGCAGATGCTGTCATAAGGAACTTTTATTGTGTTGATGGTGTTTCTAGCCTCCGCGGCCTCCGCCGCCATTGCTGTGCTTCTAGTGCTCAGATGGCTGTGCATGGCATCTCCTGTCAGTTGCGGCCTCTGCTGCCATCATTGTAATTCAAGTGCACAGGCGGGTCTGCGTGACGCTTCTCACCCGCTGTGGTCTCTGCCGCCGACTCCGTGTGTCTGATGTGCGGGTTGGCGTCCATTGGCTCCTGCGGCCGCCATTACTGTAAACCCCCATGTGGTGCTACAAACTAGATTTCCCTCCAAGTGCCGGTATGGGCGCAGCCATGTTGGTCCTAATCACATGTCGTTATTTCCACCAATCCACAGCATTGCTGAACTCTGCCTGATTGCTCATCCAATCCCTGCACTGCTGAGGGAATAAAGGGACTGATCCTGAACCAGGAAGTTGTCAGTGCTTTGGTTGTCATTACCAGTGTAACCTGTCTCTGCTCCTTGTGGTTGATCATTAAGTTCCAGGTATTCCAGCTCCTGAGTCTTCATTCCATCAGAGACCTGCACCAATCACCACCTTGCGGTGCAGCCTGACTTCACAGTGTCCTCACTGCTCTCTGCTACTGGCAGTGCTCTAAAACACCGGCTTCCAGCTTCTGGCTCCCAGCGGTGTGCAGCTTCACAGTACTATTGATGTTCCGCCATCGGTTTCCTTGATACTGTCACGAACCGGTCTCTCACCTTTGCGGGTTCTGGGGTTCATCCGTTGCCAGTGCGGTTGCTCGCGGTGCTGTGCGCCCGTGTGGGGACACGGCGTGATCAATGGCACAGGTAATGCAGAGTCTGGGAACTGTGAGTGCGGGGACCAAATGGCCTAAGGCACTGCGGTGTGTCTGCTGTATAGGAGGTGGCCATGTTGGAGACCAAATAGCTAATACTGAGCACTTGTGAAAACACCTGTGGGCAGGTGTAAGCCAATCCCGTGCTTGTGCTGCCTTTAAGTAGGCTGGGATTATGTCACTCTGGGCCAGTGCTTTGTTGTATCAAAGCTGTGCTCTAGCTCTGAACTCTCTCCGTGCATTCCTGTGTGATTCCCGTGGTCCAGATATCGCCTCCGTTCCCAGAGGTCCGTTTTGCAGCCTTCACTGCCAAAGATCTACCGGCTCTCCATTGTGCTATCAGTCAATTGCACACCTATTGGAAACACTTGGATTCCCAGTGTCCTGCATGAGGTTACCTTGTCTGTCTGCCTATCATACAAAGTCTGGAGGATTCCAATTCCCTCAGCTGTTCGTTTGTTCAACTCTGCATTTAACCCATTCATCACCTCGCCATCTACTACAGTTTCACAGTGATCTCCGGAACCCGCAAGTAACCCAATTCAGTACTTTTTCTATGTTGTCATTACAAGGATAATTCTTCACAGTCTCTCAGTTAACTCTTAAAACTCCATTGCAAATTCTTACAGTTAATTCTCCATGTCTGCATTAACCAGTTAAACACAATCTGCAGTTCAGCATCAAAGCCTGTTTATATTTGGACAATTCAACATTTATTCTTCAGCTTGTTTTTGCATATGTTTCCATGAACATTTCTTTTATTTATTTCTGAGTTTTCTCTTGCATATTATTTCTGTCATTCCTGCAATACTTCAGTATAATGATGATTAACAACTAGTCATTTAACTCCTTACTGAATTGTTACTTTAATAAATATATGAAACGGAACTTCCTTCGTCCTCCCTGTTTTCTTCATACCCCAGCACCTACCCCTGTGGTTGGTTCCAGGTTAACGGATTCACAAAAACACCCGGACCTGACAGTAAGCACTGGCCACATGGATCCGTCAAGTGACCAATTCGCAGGAGGCGGTGCTACGTCAAATATCCTTTCCCGTCTGGAAAACCAGGAGTCTATACAGACACAAATAGTGCAGTTTATGCAAACTATGGCAGACCGTTTAGAGACTCTTCATACAGCAATTAAAACGTCTCAAGTCCAGATTCCAACTCCGGTTGTCCCAGTTACCACTACAGCTTCTCCTGTGATGCTGCCTACGTCCCGCTTGCAGTTACCCTCTCCGAGTAAGTTTGACGGAACTCCAAAACTTTGCAGGGGATTCCTGAATCAATGCGAGATCCAGTTCGAACTGATGTCCGCCAGTTTCCCATCAGCTCGTTCTAAGGTCGCATATATTATTGCCCTCCTCTCCGGTCAGGCTCTGGAGTGGGCATCACCATTATGGGAGAGAGGTGATCCTATCCTCTCTAATTACAAAGAGTTTGTATCTTCTTTCCGGAGAATCTTTGACGAACCCGGCAGGACCACCTCAGCATCTTTGGAGATTCTCCGTCTACGTCAAGGTTTACGTCCTGTCAATCAATATATTGTTCAGTTTCGCACGTTGTCTTCAGAGTTAAACTGGAATGAGGAGGCCCTGATCGCCGCGTTTTGGAATGGACTTTCTGAGAGAATCAAGGACGATTTAACTATCCGGGATGTGCCAACTAAACTGGATGAATTGATTTCTCTCTGTAACAAACTTGACCTACGCTACAGGGAGCGATGTTTAGAGAAATCCAGGGCAGAGCGATCCAGTCCACGTTATCATCCTAGGCCTCGACAAGATTCTTCATCACAGTCTCCGGTAACGACAGACGAACCTATGCAGATTGGGCGCTCTCGCCTCACAGAAGAGGAACGACTTCGTCGTCGACAGGGTAACCTCTGCATGTACTGTGGGTCCTCTGAACACTTAGTTAAATTCTGCAAACTCCGACCGGGAAACTCTCGCTCCTAGCTTATTCAAGAGAGGTTAAGCTAGGAGTTACTCTAGAATCACGTTCTGGGAAAGAGCCGACCTTGTCTATTCAATTAGAAGTGCCAAGTTCTACAGTGAAAGTTTCAGCTCTCCTAGATTCTGGGGCAGCCGAGAACTTCATCTCCTCAGCCTTTGTCATGCGGTCTAAAGTTCAAACCATGCCTCTGGAAGCAGCAGTTGCCGTTACAGCAGTGGATGGAAGTCGAATTCCAGATGGTATAATTACTCATCGAACCGTATGTCTCAAGATGAAAGTTGGTGTGCTCCATTCCGAATACCTCTCCTTCTACGTGATTCCCAAAGCCTCTCAAGATGTGATACTTGGTTTACCTTGGCTGCAGAAACATAACCCTCAACTTAATTGGCAAACCATGGAAGTCCTTTCATGGGGGAAATCTTGTACCAAGAACTGTTTAGCCTCAATTGTACCTCTCCGGTCAATCAGCCTTCCCGACCTACCTCCGGTGTATCAATCCTTTGCGGATGTTTTCAGTAAACAAGCAGCAGACTCTCTACCTCCTTATCGCGAATGGGACTGCCCAATTGTCCTGGTTCCGGGTAAAACACCTCCTAGGGGACGAATTTATCCGCTATCCATCCCAGAGACGCAAGCTATGTCTGATTATATACAAGAAAATCTAACCAAAGGATTTATCAGACCATCTTCTTCACCTGCAGGAGCCGGATTCTTTTTTGTTAAGAAGAAGGACGGTGGGTTACGACCATGCATAGATTACCGTGGACTCAATGAGATCACTGTGAAAAACAAGTATCCATTACCCTTAATTCCAGAATTATTTGACCGGGTAAAAGGAGCTACTGTGTTTACAAAACTGGATCTCCGAGTGGCCTACAATTTAATCCGCATCCGAGAAGGGGACGAGTGGAAGACTGCTTTTAATACCCGGGATGGGCATTACGAATACCTTGTAATGCCTTTCGGTCTTTGTAATGCACCTGCAGTTTTTCAAAGCTATGTGAATGAACTTTTTCGTGATCTTCTCTACAAGTGTCTAGTAGTGTACCTGGATGATATCCTAATATTCTCTAGGGATATAAAGTCTCACCGTCACCAAGTTAAAGAGGTACTGACACGTCTGAGGAAAAATCAACTTTATTGTAAGTTAGAGAAGTGCACTTTTGAAGTATCTTCCATACCGTTCCTTGGTTACATCATTTCTGGATCAGAGCTATGTATGGATCCCGGTAAGGTACAAGCTATCCGAGATTGGTCCACTCCTACAACTCTCAAGGGGATTCAGCGATTTCTCGGCTTTGCTAATTTCTATAGGAGATTCATTAAGAATTATTCTACGTTAGCTGCTCCCATCACAGCCCTAACTCGTAAGGGAGCAAATCCTACGAACTGGTCTTCAGAAGCAATCAAAGCCTTCTCTGATTTAAAGCAAGCCTTTGTGTCAGCCCCCATTCTTCGACAGCCTGATCTGAATCGTCCCTTTCTACTAGAGGTAGATGCATCTACAGAAGCAGTAGGAGCTGTGTTGTCACAAGTCTTTGAAGATAAAAAGGTCCATCCCTGCGGATATTTCTCCCGTAAGTTCCTCCCGGCAGAACGTAATTATGCAATCGGTGAGCAAGAGTTACTTGCCATCAAGTTGGCATTTGAGGAGTGGAGATACCTTCTAGAAGGAGCTCAACATCGCATTACAGTTTATACTGATCATAAGAATCTTCTGTATCTGCAGTCAGCTCAGTGTTTAAATCCACGACAAGCCCGATGGGCGCTTTTCTTCTCACGATTTGATTTCAAACTCACCTATCGTCCAGGGTCTCAGAACAAAAAGGCAGATGCCCTTTCCCGGTCCTTTGCTTCTTCTGAATTAAATGATGCTACCACGAATCAAGCCATTGTGAATCCTAGGTCCTTTTTAATGACTCGAACCTCTCCAGTTCCTCCGCCTGGCAAGACCTTTGTCGCCACAAGTCTTCTAAAACGGCTGCTTACCTGGGCTCACTCCTCTTCCTTCATGGGTCATCCTGGGGTTCTAAAGACTCTCAAGTTTATTCAACAGTCTTATTGGTGGCCACGTCTCAAAGCCGATGTCCAAGAGTTTATAGCAGCATGTCCTAAATGTGCCCAACATAAGAGTCCAAGAAGTTCTCCACCAGGTTTGTTACATCCACTATCCATACCCAAACAACCATGGACTCATATCTCAATGGATTTCGTGACCGATCTACCTCCATCAAAAGGGCGAAATACCATTTGGGTGATAGTGGATCGATTTTCGAAAATGGCACATTTCATTCCATTAACTGGGTTACCATCAGCCCCTTTACTAGCCAGATTGTTCATCTCTGAAATCTTCAAGTTGCATGGCCTTCCTCGAGAAATTGTTTCTGATCGGGGAACACAGTTTGTGGCCAAGTTTTGGAGGTCGCTTTGTTCATCTTTAAATGTCAAGTTGAACTTTTCTTCTGCATATCATCCTCAGACAGATGGACAAACTGAGAGAGTCAACCAAGACCTTGAAACATTTCTCCGGCTATATATATCGTCCTCACAGGATGACTGGGTTGACTACCTTCCATTGGCAGAATTTGCTCATAATAATCTCTTCCATTCATCTTCAGAATCTACGCCCTTTTATATTAACTTCGGCTTTCATCCTCGTGTGCCAAAGTTTCATCCATTGCCAGCCCTAGAGGTCTCAGCGGCAGATCAAGAGCTTCAACGTCTATCTAGCATCTGGAGTTGTGTACGTAAGTCCTTGGTCAAAACTTCCGCTCGTTATAAATCTTTTGCAGATAAAAAACGTAAAGCTGTACCGAATTACAAAGTGGGAGACCAAGTTTGGATTTCTACGCGCAATCTCAAGTTCAAAGTTCCTTCTAAGAAATTTGCTCCCAGGTTTATTGGTCCATTTCCCATTGTAAAGGTACTCAACCCTGTGTCATACAAAGTCAAGCTGCCACCGTCTTTGAGAATTCCTAACGCCTTTCATACATCTTTACTGAAGCCTTTGATTCTCAATAAGTTCCGTACTACCCAGTCCAAATCTCCTAAAGTTCACTCTTTGCAGAATGAGGAATTTGAAGTTAAAGAGATTGTGGACTCACGTTCCCGATATGGACGTTTACAGTTTCTGGTCGACTGGAAGGGTTACGGCTCGGAGGAGAGATCCTGGGTTTTCTCTGAAGATGTTCATGCTCCAAGACTGGTACAGAAATACTTCTCCAAAAATCCTGACAAGGTTCAAAGGTGTTCGGAGACCACCCGTAGAAGAGGGGGTACTGTCACGAACCGGTCTCTCACCTTTGCGGGTTCTGGGGTTCATCCGTTGCCAGTGCGGTTGCTCGCGGTGCTGTGCGCCCGTGTGGGGACACGGCGTGATCAATGGCACAGGTAATGCAGAGTCTGGGAACTGTGAGTGCGGGGACCAAATGGCCTAAGGCACTGCGGTGTGTCTGCTGTATAGGAGGTGGCCATGTTGGAGACCAAATAGCTAATACTGAGCACTTGTGAAAACACCTGTGGGCAGGTGTAAGCCAATCCCGTGCTTGTGCTGCCTTTAAGTAGGCTGGGATTATGTCACTCTGGGCCAGTGCTTTGTTGTATCAAAGCTGTGCTCTAGCTCTGAACTCTCTCCGTGCATTCCTGTGTGATTCCCGTGGTCCAGATATCGCCTCCGTTCCCAGAGGTCCGTTTTGCAGCCTTCACTGCCAAAGATCTACCGGCTCTCCATTGTGCTATCAGTCAATTGCACACCTATTGGAAACACTTGGATTCCCAGTGTCCTGCATGAGGTTACCTTGTCTGTCTGCCTATCATACAAAGTCTGGAGGATTCCAATTCCCTCAGCTGTTCGTTTGTTCAACTCTGCATTTAACCCATTCATCACCTCGCCATCTACTACAGTTTCACAGTGATCTCCGGAACCCGCAAGTAACCCAATTCAGTACTTTTTCTATGTTGTCATTACAAGGATAATTCTTCACAGTCTCTCAGTTAACTCTTAAAACTCCATTGCAAATTCTTACAGTTAATTCTCCATGTCTGCATTAACCAGTTAAACACAATCTGCAGTTCAGCATCAAAGCCTGTTTATATTTGGACAATTCAACATTTATTCTTCAGCTTGTTTTTGCATATGTTTCCATGAACATTTCTTTTATTTATTTCTGAGTTTTCTCTTGCATATTATTTCTGTCATTCCTGCAATACTTCAGTATAATGATGATTAACAACTAGTCATTTAACTCCTTACTGAATTGTTACTTTAATAAATATATGAAACGGAACTTCCTTCGTCCTCCCTGTTTTCTTCATACCCCAGCACCTACCCCTGTGGTTGGTTCCAGGTTAACGGATTCACAAAAACACCCGGACCTGACAGATACCATCGGTGTTCAGTCATCTATTCTTCAATATCACCGATCCCTAGCGTCACCAGTGTCATTCAACGCTCCTCCTGTTAACACTGGTTCATCTGCACTTCTTCAGCAGTTCTCCATCACCGGTTCCAACCGGCAAACCCGGCAGTCTACGTGTACGATCTACTCTACAGTACATTCAGCCTCTGTACAACATCTGCTGACCAGTTCATATCTCCATCTTATTATTTCAGCATACAGGTGTTGGTGAAAGGACATTTCATCTATTGCTGCATCCAGTGGAACTGTGTACTGTTTTTAATAATTTCTCATATTCTACTACTGCTACTGTCGTGTACAATCTGAACTGTGCTGAATAAATATACATTAATTTTATCCTTGTTGTCGTGGTCACGCCTTCAGGCATTGGTGGAACAAATCTATCTGCATGTCTAGAAGCCTCATACTGCCGCCCAAGTTTACATACACACCAGCCCCTACAACTGAGGCCACTCCTGGTCAGCACCAGCCCTCAGTTGTTACAGAAATACATTAAAATAGGAAGTTCCACATTAAAAAAAATATATATTTATATAGCCAGAACTACATAAAATACAGTACACTGAAAAAGCCAGATTAACATAAAAAAAAAAAAAAAAACAAAAAAAAACCCAGATCTTAGCGGAGGTAGGAAACAGAGAAGAATGCAAACACATCTTACGCATTAGGATGTTTTGTGTCAGTCTTTGCAGTGAATAAAATACTTGCAAGCTTAAGAGTAACATTTGCAGCATGTCACTAAGCAGCTTTACAGTAAAATATTTTATTGTTAACCAAATAATTGATGCGCACCATCATTTCCCATCTGCGTCTCTCAGCCACACCATCATCTCCTTCGCGAGTCTCTCAGTTACACCATCATCTCCCCCCGAGTCTCTCTGCCACAATAATAATCTTCCCACCCGCGTCTCTCGGCCACACCATCATCCCCCCTTTGCGTCTCTTAGCCACAACATCAACCTCACTTTGTGTCTCTCAGCTCCCCCTTCACTCTGTGCCTCTCAGCATCCCACCTTTCACTCTGTGCCTCTCACTCTTCATTCTGTCAGTCTCCCACCCTTCACTCTGTGCCTCTCAGCCTCCCACCCTTCAGTCTGTGCCTCTAAGCCTCCCCCTTTTCACTCTGTGCCTCTCAGTCTCCCACCCTTCACTCTGTGTCGCTCAGCCTCCCACCATTCACTCTGTTCCTCTCAGCCTCCCACCCTTCTCTTTGTGCCTCTCAGCCTCCCACCCTTCATTCTGTTCCTCTCAGCCTCCCACCCTTCACTTTGTGCCTCTCATCCTCCCACCCTTCACTTTATGCCTTAGCCTGCTCCCCTTCTCTCTGTGCTTCTCAGCCTCCCACCCTTCACATTGTGCCTCTCAGCCTGCTCCCTTTCACTCTGTGCCTCTCAGTCAGCAACCCCTTCATTCTGTGTCTCTCAGCCTCCCACCCTTAACTCTGTGTCTCTCAGCCTCCCACCCTTCATTCTGTTCCTCTCAGCCTCCCACCCTTCACTTTTTTCCTCTCATCCTCCCACCCTTCACTTTATGCCTCAGCCTGCTCCCCTTCACTTTGTGCCTCTCAGCCAGTTGCCCCTTCACTCTGTGCCTCTCAGCCTCCCACCCTTAACTCTGTATCTCTCAGCCTTCGACCCTTCATTCTGTTCCTCTCAGCCTCCCACCCTTCACTTTGTGCCTCTCATCCTCCCACCCTTCACTTTATGCCTCAGCCTGCTCCCCTTCACTCTGTGCCTCTCAGCCAGTTGCCCCTTCACTCTGTGCCTCTCACCCAGCTACCCTTTCACTCTGTACCTCACACCCTGCTCCCACCTCCACTCTGTGCCTCTCAGCCTGATCCCCCTTCACTCTGTGCCTCACAGCCTCCCCTCTTCACTCTGTGACTCTCAGCCTGCCCCCTTCACTATGTGCCTCTTAGCCAGCTACCCTTTCACTCTGTGCCTCTCAGCCTGATCCCCTTCACTCTGTGCCTCTTAGCTTGCTACACCTTCACACTGTGCCTCTCAGCCTTATTCCCCTTCACTCTGTGTCTCTTTGCCAGTTGTCCCTTCACTCTGTGCCTCACAGCCTCCCCTCTTCACTCTGTGCCTCTCAGCCAGCTACCCTTTCACTCTGTGCCTCTCAGCCTGATCCACTTCACTCTGTGCCTCTCAGCCTGATCCCCTTCACTCTGTGCCTCTCAGCCGGCTACACCTTCACACTGTGCCTCTCAACCTGATCCCTTTTCACTCTGTGCCTCTCAGCCAGCTACCCTTTCACTTTGTGCCTCTCAGCCTGCTCCCCCTTTATTCTGTGCCTCTCAGCCAGTTGCCCCTTCATTCTGTGCCTCTCACCCTGCTCCCACCTTCACTCTGTGCCTCTCAGGCTGATCCCTGTTCACTTTGTGCCTCACACCCTCCCCTCTTCACTCTGTGCCTCTCAGCCTGCCCCCCTTCACTCTGTGCCTCTCAGCCAGCTACCCTTTCACTCTGTGCCTCTCAGCCTGCTCCCCCTTTACTCTGTGCCCCTCAGGCTGCCCCCCTTCAGTCTGTGCCTCTCAGCCAGTTGCCCTTCATTCCGTGCCTCTCACCCTGCTCCCACTTTCACTCTGTGCTTCTCAGGCTGATACCTGTTCACTCTGTGCCTCACACCCTCCCCTCCTCATTCTGTGCCTCTCAGCCGGCTACCCCTTCACTCTGTGCCTCTCAGCCTGATCCCCTTCACTCTGTGCCTCTCAGCTTGCCCCCTTGTACACTGTGCCTCTCAGCCTGCCCCCCCCCCCTTCACTATGCCTATCATCCTCCCCATTCATCCTTTCAGTCTGCATCTCACTCTGTGTCTTTCAGCATCATTCCCTCTCCCCCCTCCGTTGACTGGTAGCCTCTTTCACCTGCATGTGAGCCGGCAGACAGTGAGGCCAGGAGTGGTGGCAGTCAGGTCAGGGAGCCGAGATGTTCCAGCATTACAGCGCTGCGCATAACTTTGTGTTACTGTGTAAACTTTTGATGTTTTATTGCATCCAAATAAATTCCTGTCACGCACATACTGTACCTATTGTGTATATATCTATAGAACACTGACCATAACGCAAATCACACATAGATACAAGTCCGAGTACTGCATAACCAATCATACTTGTTCTCAATCCAGTGCGGCCTGGTATCCTCATATATGCTAGCAGCATGGTAAACAATGTATCTCGGCCCCATCTAAATTTGCATCTTAGTAGCTATAGCTGGGCGGCAACTGGGTGTGTGCACGTAGGCTAGGTGTACTGGGGCTGTGTAATGGAGGGGTAGACAAAACTGCTGGCTATTCAGAGAAGAGTCTGACTTCAGATGGATTTCTTGCACCAAGGAAAGGCTGGTGCCAGGGGAGCAGAGAGGTGTGGAGCAGGTAATAATTACCCAGGCCATGTTTGTTTAAGGGGCCGTTTTTTTAAGGGGCCTAGCAGCGGGAAGAATGCACCACTCATCAGCATGCATACATTTTTTTGTCTGGGTTGCCAGGATATGGCCACACCTCCTCCATCACTCAGACCAATCATTGATGTCTACGTCCCTAGCTGGTGCAAATGCATGCAGACTTAACACAGAAAAAAAGAAATATAGAATTTGACAGCAGAAAAGAACCAATTAGGCCATCTAGCCTGTCCCTAGATGGTTACTGGTTGATGGTTACTTTTATAAGCTTATGTATAGATGTGTTGTGAGTGGTTGGGAACAGGTGACCTGCGGTCGGGATCCCGGCTGTCAGCATACCGACGCTGTGATCCCGCCTGCCAGAATGCCGACAGGGGGGCAAGCGCAACGAAGCCCCTTGCAGGCTCGCTGTGCTCGCCAGGCTGTGAGCTCAGTGGCCTGCTGCACTCACCACAGGTTCTATTCCCACTCTATGGGTGTCGTGGACACCCACGCGTGGGAATAGTCCTGGGCTCCCTGCCTGCATTATGGCGGCAATCCCGGCGTCTGTATGTGGACCGCCAGGATCCAGACCGGCAGGATCATAACTACATCGCGGTATGAGAACACATGAAGTACTGAATTTCTGGTGTTTTTTTTGTGGAGTGGAAGGGGCATCTGCAGTCATCCCCAAAGTGTAGAAAAATGTAATTTCTCTATCGTCCTAGTGGATGCTGGGGTTCCTGAAAGGACCATGGGGAATAGCGGCTCCGCAGGAGACAGGGCACAAAAAGCAAAGCTTTAGGATCAGGTGGTGTGCACTGGCTCCTCCCCCTATGACCCTCCTCCAAGCCTCAGTTAGATTTTTGTGCCCGGCCGAGAAGGGTGCAATCTAGGTGGCTCTCCTAAAGAGCTGCTTAGAAAAGTTTAGCTTAGGTTTTTTATTTTACAGTGAGTCCTGCTGGCAACAGGATCACTGCAACGAGGGACTTAGGGGAGAAGAAGTGAACTCACCTGCGTGCAGGATGGATTGGCTTCTTGGCTACTGGACATTAGCTCCAGAGGGACGATCACAGGTACAGCCTGGATGGTCACCGGAGCCTCGCCGCCGGCCCCCTTGCAAATGCTGAAACGAGAAGAGGTCCAGAATCGGCGGCAGAAGACTCCTCAGTCTTCTTAAGGTAGCGCACAGCACTGCAGCTGTGCGCCATTTTCCTCTCAGCACACTTCACACGGCAGTCACTGAGGGTGCAGGGCGCTGGGAGGGGGGCGCCCTGGGAGGCAAATGAAAACCTTTTTTGGCTAAAAATACCTCACATATAGCCTCCGGGGGCTATATGGAGATATTTAACCCCTGCCAGAATCCGTTAAGAGCGGGAGACGAGGCCGCCGAAAAAGGGGCGGGGCCTATCTCCTCAGCACACAGCGCCATTTTCCCTCACAGAAAGGCTGGAGGGAAGGCTCCCAGGCTCTCCCCTGCACTGCACTACAGAAACAGGGTTAAAACAGAGAGGGGGGGCACTAATTTGGCGTTAGAAATATATAAAAAAGATGCTATAAGGGAAAACACTTATATAAGGTTGTCCCTATATAATTATAGCGTTTTTGGTGTGTGCTGGCAAACTCTCCCTCTGTCTCTCCAAAGGGCTAGTGGGTCCTGTCCTCTATCAGAGCATTCCCTGTGTGTGTGCTGTGTGTCGGTACGTGTGTGTCGACATGTATGAGGACGATGTTGGTGAGGAGGCGGAGCAATTGCCTGTAATGGTGATGTCACTCTCTAGGGAGTCGACACCGGAATGGATGGCTTATTTAGGGAATTACGTGATAATGTCAACACGCGCCAAGGTCGGTTGACGACATGAGACGGCCGACAAACAATTAGTACCGGTCCAGACGTCTCAAAAACACCGTCAGGGGTTTTAAAACGCCCGTTTACTTTAGTCGGTCGACACAGACACAGACAGGGACACTGAATCCAGTGTCGACGGTGAATAAACAAACGTATTCCTTATTAGGGCCACACGTTAAGGGCAATGAAGGAGGGTTACATATTTCTGATACTACAAGTACCACAAAAGAGGGTATTATGTGGGATGTGAAAAAACTACCGTAGTTTTTCCTGAATCAGATAAATTAAATGAAGTGTGTGATGATGCGTGGGTTCCCCCCGAT
Source organism: Pseudophryne corroboree (assembly GCF_028390025.1). Classification (NCBI taxonomy): domain Eukaryota; kingdom Metazoa; phylum Chordata; class Amphibia; order Anura; family Myobatrachidae; genus Pseudophryne; species Pseudophryne corroboree. The sequence continues at coordinate 494,350,836 of NC_086445.1, forward strand.
AGAAAATATGGGCGGTATACCCTTTCCCGCCAGAAGTTAGGGCGCTTGGGGAAACACCCCTTAGGGTGGATAAGGCGCTCACACGCTTATCAGAACAAGTGGCGGTACCGTCTATAGATAGGGCCGTCCTCAAGGAGCCAGCTGACAGGAGGCTGGAAAAATATCATAAAAAGTATATACACACATACTGGTGTTATACTGCGACCAGCGATCGCCTCAGCCTGGATGGGCAGAGCTGGGGTGGCTTGGTCGGATTCCCTGACTAAAAATATAGAGCATTTAAAGGATGTATTTCTATATATGCGAGATGCACAGAGGGATATTTGCACTCTGGCATCAAGAGTAAGTGCGATGTCCATATCTGCCAGAAGATGTTTATGGACACGACAGTGGTCAGGTGATGCAGATTCCAAACGGCACAAAGGTGTATTGCCGTATAAAGGAAGAGGAGTTATTTGGGGTCGGTCCATCGGACCTGGTGGCCACGGCAACTGCTGGAAAATCCACCGTTTTTACCCTAAGTCACATCTCTGCAGAAAATGACACCGTCTTTTCAGCTTCAGTCCTTTCGTCCCTATAAGAGTCATATCTGCCCAGGGATAGAGGAAAGGGAAGAAGACTGCAGCAGGCAGCCCATTCCCAGGAACAGAAGCGTTCCACCGCTTCTGACAAGCTCTCAGCATGACGCTGAGACCGTACAGGACCCCTGGATCCTACAAGTAGTATCCCAGGGGTACAGTTTGGAATGTCGAGACGTTTCCCCTGCGCAGGCTCCTGAAGTCTGCTTTACCAAGGTCTCCCTCCGACAAGGAGGCAGTATGGGAAAAAATTCACGAGCTGTATTCCCAGCAGGTGATAATTAAATTACCCCTCCTACAACAAGAAAAGGGGTATTATTCCACACTATATTGTGGTACTGAAGCCAGAAGGCTAGGTGAGACCTATTCTAAATCTAAAAAAATTTGAACACTTACAAAGGTTCAAATCAAGATGGAGTCACTCAGAGCAGTGATAACGAACCGGGAAGTAGGGGACTATCTGGTGTCCCGAGACATCAGGGATGCTTACCTCCATGTCCCAAATTTGCCCTTATCACTAAGGGTACCTCAGGTTCGTGGTACAGAACTGTCACTATCAGTTTCAGACGCTGCCGTTTGGATTGTCTACGGCACCCCGGGTCTTTACCAAGGTAATGGCCGAAATGATGGTTCTTCTTCGAAGAAAAGGCGTCTTAATTATCCCTTACTTGGACGATCTCCTGATAAGGGCAAAGTCCAGGGAACAGTTGGAGGTCGGAGTAGCACTATCTCGGATACTGTTACAACAGCAGGGGTGGATTCTAAATATTCCAAAATCGCAGCTGATCCCGACAACAAGTCTCCTGTGCTTAGGGATGATTCTGGACACAGTCCAGAAAAAGGTGTTTCTCCCGGAAGAGAAAGCCAGGGAGTTATCCGAGCTAGTCAGGAACCTCCTAAAATCAGTGCATCATTGCACAAGGGCCATGGTAAAAAAAATGGTGACTTCCTTCGAAGCAATTCCAGTCGGCAGATTTCATGCAAGAACTTTTCAGTGGGATCTGCTGGACAAATGGTCCGGATCGCATCTTCAGATGCATCAGCGGATAACCCTATATCCAAGGACAAGGGTGTCTCTCCTGTGGTGGTTACAGAGTGCTCATCTTCTAGAGGGCCGCAGATTCGGCATTCAGTTTTGGATGTTGGTGACCACGGAGGCCAGCCCGAGAGGCTGGGGAGCAGTCACACAAGGAAAAAATTTCCAGGGAGTGTGATCAAGTCTGGAGATTTTTCTCCACATAAATATAGCTAAGGGTAAATTTATAATGCTCTAAGCTTAGCAAGACCTCTGCTTCAAGGTCAGCCGGTATTGATCCAGTGGGATAAAACATCACGGCAGTCGCCCACGTAAATAGACAGGGCGGCACAAGAAGCAGGAGGGCAGTGGCAAAAACTGCAAGGACTTTTCGCTGGGCGGAAAATCATGTGATAGCACTGTCAGCAGTGTTTCATTCCGGGAATGGAAACTGGGAAGCAGACTTCCTCAGTAGGCACGACCTCCACCCGGCAGAGTGGGAACTTCATGGGGAAGTTTTCCACATAATTGTAAACCGTTGGGAATTACCAAAGGTGGACATGATGGCGTCCCGTCTGAACAAAAAAACGGGACAGGTATTGCGCCAGGTTAAGAGACCCTCAGGCAATAGCTGTGGACGTTCTGGTAACACCGTGGGTGTACCAGTCGGTGTATGTGTTCCATCCTCTGCTTTTCATACCTAAGGTACTGAGAATTATAAGACGTAGAGGAGTAAGAACTATACTCATGGCTCCGGATTGGCCAAGAAGGACTTGGTACCCGGAACTTCAAGAGATGCTCACAGAGGACTTATGGCCTCTGCCGCTAAGAAGGGACTTGTTTCAGCAAGTACCATGTCTGTTTCAAGACTTACCGCAGCTGCGTTTGACGGCATGGCGGTGGAACGCCGGATCCTAAGGGAAAAGGCATTCAGGAAGAGGTCATTCCTACCCTGGTCAAAGCCAGAAAGGAGGTGACCGCACAACATTATCACCACATGTGGCGAAAATATGTTGCGTGGTGTGAGGCCAGGAAGGCCCCACGAAGAAATTTCAACTCGGTCGATTCCTGCATTTCTTGCAAACAGGAGTGTCTATGGGCCTCAAATTGGGGTCCATTAAGGTTCAAATTTCGGCCCTGTCGATTTTTCTTCCAGAAAGAATTGGCTTCAGTTCCTGAAGTCCAGAAGTTTGTCAAGGGAGTATTGCATATACAACCCCCTTTTGTGCCTCCAGTGGCACTGTGGGATCTCAACGTAGTTCTGGGATTCCTCAAAACACATTGGTTTAAAACCAGTCAAATCTGTGGATTTGAAGCATCTCACATGGAAGGTGAACATGCTCTTGGACCTGGCCTGGACCAGGCGAGTGTCAAATTGGTGGTTTTTTTCTCAAAAAAGCCCATATCTGTTTGTCCATTCGGACAGGTCAGAGCTGCGGACTCGTCCCCAGTTCTCTCCCTAAGGTGGTGTCAGTGTTTCACCTGAACCAGCTTATTGTGGTGTCTTGCGCCTACTAGGGACTTGGAGGACTCCAAGTTCCTAGATGTGGTCAGGGCCCTGAAAATATAGGTTCCAGGACGGCTGGAGTCAGGAAAACTGACTTGCTGTTATCCTGTATGCACCCAACAAACTGGGTGCTCTTGCTTTTAAGCAGACTTTTGCTAGTTGGATGTGTAATACAATTCAGCTTGCACATTCTGTGGCAGGCCTGCCACAGCCAAAATATGTAAATGCCCATTCCACAAGGAAGGTGGGCTCATCTTGGGCGGCTGCCCGAGGGGTCTCGGCTTTACAACTTTGCCGAGCGGCTATTTAGTCAGGGGCAAACACGTTTGTAAAATCCTACAAATTTGATACCCTGGCTAAGGAGGACCTGGAGTTCTCTCATTCGGTGCTGCAGAGTCATCCGCACTCTCCCGCCCGTTTGGGAGCTTTGGTATAATCCCCATGGTCCTTTCAGGAACCCCAGCATCCACTAGGACGATAGAGAAAATAAGAATTTACTTACCGATAATTCTATTTCTCGGAGTCCGTAGTGGATGCTGGGCGCCCATCCCAAGTGCGGATTATCTGCATTACTTGTACATAGTTACAAAAATCGGGTTATTATTGTTGTGAGCCATCCTTTCAGAGGCTCCGCTGTTATCATACTGTTAACTGGGTTCAGATCACAGGTTGTACAGTGTGATTGGTGTGGCTGGTATGAGTCTTACCCGGGATTCATAAATCCTTCCTTATTGTGTACGCTCGTCCGGGCACAGTACCTAACTGAGGCTTGGAGGAGGGTCATAGGGGGAGGAGCCAGTGCACACCACCTGATCCTAAAGCTTTGCTTTTTGTGCCCTGTCTCCTGCGGAGCCGCTATTCCCCATGGTCCTTTCAGGAACCCCAGCATCCACTACGGACTCCGAGAAATAGAATTATCGGTAAGTAAATTCTTATTTTTTCCACAGCAGCTAATCCACATACAAAATCTGTTTGCACGCTTGCACAGCGAAAATACACTCCCCCTGTAGGCCCCAACTATCTGAACACAGCGCTGCAAAGATCGCTGCCTAGCGATCAGATCTGAATTTCCCCCACAGTCACACTGCGCGCACACAGTGATTGATTAGCAACAGCGGTTGCAGTGAGGATTTATTCGCAAAGTGATTGACGGTCAGTGTGGGTTTATGGGAGATAATGTGGCTGTGTTGTGAGCATTTTCTGGGCTTATCACAGCCAGCGACTGCGATTTCATTTGCAGTCTTAGTTCCGATGGTTGTTCAGAAGTTTGATGTTGTGACCGATGTTCCCAATGGTGCGTCTTTTTTTACGTAAGCGGATTGTAGGGAAGAGCATCTCTGTACAAATCCCCGTGGCTGATGCATAAGCATATTTTCCCAGATCCGCTGTATACAAGATCGCAGTCATGACACGATTTGCGTCTAACTGAATCAGGCCCAGTGTTTCAGGCAGGGGCGTAACTAGAACTTTGAGGGCCCCGTAGCAAAAATCTTCAAAGGTCCCTCCTACCACCATTGTCACTACAATGAACCTTATGGTAGCAGGAGAGAGAGAGAGAGAGTGAGAGATACACACGGGGTGTTGGGGGGGGGGGAGAGAGAGAGGAGCAAGAAAGAGAGGGAAATTAGGGAGAGAGAGAGTTTCATGGAAAAAGAGGGGATGAGAAAAAGATACGAGCAAGAGAGAAGGTGTCAGGGAGAATGAGAGAAACGGATGGGAGAGAGAGGGCATCAGGGAGAGAGAGATGGTGTCAGAGAGAGAAATGGGGAGGAGGAAGAGAGAGGGAGGGTAGCGAGCCAGAGTGTCCGGGAAGGAGAGAGAAGGGGAGCAAAAGAAAGTGAGTGTGTCAGGGAGAGAAACATGTGGAGAGAAAATGAGAGATAGAGTGTATCAGGGAGGGAGGGAGAGAGAGAGAGAGTGTTAGGGAGAGAGATAGACAGTGTCAGAGATAGAGAGAGACAGTGTCAGGGAGAGAGTCAGTGTTAGAGAAGAAGAGACACAGTTGCTGACTTTCTGGCTGCCCCCTGCGGGAGGAGGCAGCCAGGTCGGCACAGCAACGTGAGATGCGGGGGCATGGCCTTGTAAAGTGGCCGGGGAGGGGGCGTGATGTGAATGAACAACCAGCTGATGGGGTGGGGCTTAACAATTGCGTCATCACAACCCAAATCTAACTGTCTCTGCACATGATATATCTGCCCCCCCCCTGCAGTGCACATAGGGAGTAATTCAGATTTGATCACTGCTGTGCATTTTCACACAGCCGGCAATCAGATCTAAACTGCGCATGCGTGTGCACCGCACTGTGCCCGCACATTGCATAGCTACAATGGGCTGCGCCGGTCAGCGACGGGATGGTGCGAAGGATCCATTCGCACAGGCGTTTGTAAGGAGATTGACAGGAAGAGGCCGTTTGTGGGTGGCAACTCACCGTTTTAAGGGAGTGTCCGGAAAAACACAGGAGGGCTCAAGCGTTTTCAGGGAGGGTATCTGACGTGTCGGCCTCGATCAGCAGGAATCAATCACATGGTAAGAGTAAGTTCTAGGCTGCGCAGAAACTGCACAAAATTAGTTTGTGCAGCTCTGCGACACATGCAATCGCACACTTGCACAGCGAATTAACCCTCCCCCTGTAGGCGGCAACTGTCTGATCGCACAGCAGCAAAAAATGCAGCCCAGCGATCAGATCTGAATTAGGCCCATGGTTTTGTCCATTAGCTAACAAATTTGCTGCTGCGATCAGATCTGAATTAGGCCCAATGTTTTATTATAGAAGAAGAAGGGTAACACAATGTCAGCATCAATCTCTGTAGTGTAGAAGTTCCTTTCCGTAGCTTTCTTCTGACAGCATAGCAGGTGTTTTCTCCATTCTCCGGAAAATGAAACTCCTGGTACTGTGTTTTGCTTTTCACTGGTAATTTTAGCAGTGATGGAGGCATACCTCCCAACTGTCCCAATTTTCGCGGGACAGTCCCGTTTTTTGGGGACTGTCCCGCTGTCCCACCTGCGGGCCGCAGTGTCCCGCGGTGGGGGGGGGGGGGGGCAGTTGGGAGGCTCCGTCTCTCGCTGCCCTGCTTAGCGTCTATTCAGTGCAGACAGAGGGAGAGGAGGCATGCCAGATGCCAGCGGCTCACAGAGCGCTGGGCATGCCCCCTCAGTGCCGAAAACGGGGGCGTGGCTCACGATCGCGGGTCTTCCCGCTAAGCCACGCCCCTTTCACATAGGTCACGCCCCTTTTCGGGTGTGTCCCTCTTCAGGTAGGGTAAAAGTTGGGAGGTATGTGGAGGTATTTTGTGATATTGCTTTCTATATAGTTATACTATTTCCCTCTTCACTATGTTATAGTTTTATGAGGGGGACAGGGGGTATATATCAAAGGATGGGGGGGGGAGGGTGGATGTAATAGAGTGTGAGAATCAGAAAGTGAGAGATTTTCTGAGAGTATTGCTGTAGCAATACTTTACTTTGCGAAATCAACCTGGGATTGCCATATAAATGATTGCCACTTTAAAAAAGCTGTAAAACTCTCACAAAATCTCTCACTTTCTGATTCTCACACTCTTGGTGAAATATATAATTGTGAGAGATAAAGTACCAACTAATCAGCTCCTACCATTTTTCAAACACAGCCTGTAAAATGTAAGGCAGAAGCTGATTGACTGATACTTTATCTTTTATTATTTTATCTCTCTCCAAACTGTAATAAATATCCCTCTACAGGGGCATAGCAAGAACTTTGTGGGCCCCATAGCAACATTTCGAAGGATCCCGTCTTAATGCTTCTATAGAGACATCTCTCCACAACAGTTATTCATTTTATGAACCAAAATAGGGCCCTGCCTCATTTTCTGAACCATGGAGGTCATTCCGAGTTGTTCGCTCGCAAGGCGATTTTAGCAGAGTTGCTCACGCTAAGCCGCCGCCTACTGGGAGTGAATCTTAGCATCTTAAAATTGCGAACGAAGTAATCGCAATATTGCGATTACACACCTCGTAGCAGTTTCTGAGTAGCTTCAGACTTACTCGGCATCTGCGATCAGTTCAGTGCTTGTCGTTCCTGGTTTGACGTCACAAACACACCCAGCGTTCGCCCAGACACTCCTCCGTTTCTCCGGCCACTCCTGCGTTTTTTCCGGAAACGGTAGCGTTTTTTCCCACACGCCCATAAAACGGCCTGTTTCCGCCCAGTAACACCCATTTCCTGTCAATCACATTACGATCGCCAGACCGATGAAAAAGCCGTGAGTAAAATTACTAAGTGCCTAGCAAATTTACTTGGCGCAGTCGCAGTGCGGACATTGCGCATGCGCATTAAGCGGAAAATCGCTGCGATGCGAAGATTTCTACCGAGCGAACAACTCGGAATGAGGGCCCATAGTAGTTAATGTTAAGCCCCATAGTAGAGCCATAGTTTATTTTACAAACCATAGTAGTGCCCTAGATCACATTATGTCCCATTGTAGGGCTGCCAGTACAGTACACATTATGAAACACATGAACCACAATTCACATTATTACATACAGTGGGGGTGATCCAGACCTGATCGCTGCTGTGCATTTTCTCACAGCGGGAGATCAGGAGGTAACTGCACATGCATAGGCACCGCAATGCGCACGTGCGTCTGACAACAACAAATGGCATCGCCGGTCAGCAACAGGATAGTGCGAAAAGTCAGATCTCATGGGCATTCACAAGGTGATTGACAGGAGGAAGCCATTTGTGGGTGGCAACTGACCATCTATTGAGAGTGTCCGGAAAAACGCAGGCTTGTCCAAGCATATTCAGGGAGGGTGTCTGATGTCAGCTCTGGCCCCGATCAGCCTGTTCTGATCGCACTGTAGGAGTAAGTTCTGAGCTGCGCAGTAAATACATATGGGTGTGTATCATTGTATCGACACCTGAAATAGGTCAACATAGTCATTAGGTCGACATGGAAAAAGATCGACATGAGTTTTTTCCATTTTGTTGGTATCGTTTTCTTCGTAAAGTGATTGGGAACCCCAATTAGGGTCGTCTCGCTTCACTCGCCATGTTTCGGGCAAGGTACTTGCGCTCAGCACAGGTTACTATTCCCAATCGCAGTCCACGTGGATCGTAAAGTATGAAAAAGTAAAAAAAAATTTGAAAACCCATGTCGATCTTTTTCCATGTCGACCTACTGACCATGTCAACCTAATGTACGTCGACCAACAGTGGTCAACCTAATGATTGTTGACCTACAGACCGGATCCCATACATATGTATGTATAGTTAAAGTTGTAGATAATTAATAACCGATTCTTCCTACAGTATACATGTATTCCACTTGATTGAATAGAATTAGAGATGAGCGGGTTCGGTTTTACTCGGATTTACTTAGTTCTCAAAACAGCATCTTATTGGCTCATGGATGTCTCTTGTTTTGGATAGCCAATAATATGCCGTTATGAGAACCAAGTGAAACTCGAACCCGCTCATCTCTAAATAGAATTGCTAATAATTTCAGAAGTGTACCTGAATCGCATTTGTATGAACTGAAATAATTTAATTACTTTATTTATTTTTGTTTATAGAAATTGTATCTGTCATGAGAAGAGAGGAGGCAGGTAAGATTATTTTGCTATCCAATATGTCTACCCTAGGAATAAGCACAGTAAAATTGGATAATTCTAGTTGTTTTGTTTAATAGCCACTCAATTGGGAATACTGAGCTTCGGCAAAATTGTATTAAAATGTCATGTGACTTGCGTTTCCCAATTACACCACACAGGAAAATACTACTCTCGCCTGGAAGTTTGTTGTCAGTCCCGAACCGCTTCCTAGATATCATCTACATTTTCTTACATTTAGTCTGCTTATGGCCAGCCTACTGTATGTGACGTGCATATGTACACTTTGATGCTCTATTTGTGCCACTGGGTCCTGCACAGAATAATATTCTACTACTGCTTGTTCAGGTCCTGGGTGCAGCTGAGCACCGTGAGTATAATGAGCTATAAGGGAAATGGCTGCTACAACTGAAACCTGTGGTTAGCTGGCTCTAGTCATTTTATCCAGTGTTTGGGCCGCCTAAATGAGTAATTATGACTTTCCAGCATTATTTTGGGATAAGTTCTTCCATCTACTGTATACTGTATATAGTGTCATTTTACATACTGCAGTCGGGATGACAGATGTCTACTGGTGCAATTCAAACCCCAAATGCTAGAAGAATGGGCACCATAGTGTTGTGAATCATATATCTCATACCCTCCAACATGACCCGCCCCACTAGGTACAAAATGCTCTGTTTCTGGACTTCTCTCTTAATTTATTATTGCCATCACCTGTGAAGAAACAGCTTTCTTATCATTTAACTAGTTCAACACAGGTGATTGAAATCATAAATTAAGAGGGAAGTCCAGGAACAGAGCATTTTGTACCTAGTGGGGCGGGTCATGTTGGAGGGTCTGATATCTCTGCATTCTCTGCAATATATATTGACCATTTTATATTTAAAACTATTGGTCAAACTATGCTTCTAGACTCTTCAAAGCACTCCCTGAAACTCGGACCCCTTCTCTTCAATCTCAGGCTTGCTTATCTCTTGGATAAAATTTACCACTGGTACAATCACAATGTAGGCCAAGTCTCTCAATCCACTTAGCTGTTGTCAAAATCAGGATATTTAGTAGAATGGAGTACTCCACCCAATGAGAATTACTTCCACGAGGATCATAGATATTCTTTTGCAAAGTAAGATTCTCCCACTAGCTAAACTAATGGGCCCTACACATATAACGATCCGCCGCCGAGCTGCCCGATGGTGGATACGGCCGACCCGGCGGCGGGGGGCAGTGACGGGGGAGTGAGGTTTCTTCACCCCCCCGTCACACGGCTCCATAGGCAAATATGGACGAGATCGTCCATATTGGCCTGCATGCACAGCCGACGGGGCACCAGAGATGAACGAGCGTGGGGCCATGCATCGTTCATCGATTGGGCCTCCACACTGAAAGATATGAACGATATCTCGTTCATTTATGAACAAGATCGTTCATATCTTTGAGAATAATCGCCCCATGTGTAGGGCCTATAAGAATTGTGTGATGAATTAATCACTCAGTGGGCCTAATTCACACCTGATTGCAGCAGCAAAATTGTTCTCTAATGGGCATAACCATGTGCACTGCAGGTGGGGCAGATATAACATTTGCAGAGAGAGTTAGATTTGGGTGGGTTATATTTTTTCTGTGCAGGGTAAATACTGGCTGCTTTATTTTTACACTGCAATTTAGATTTCAGTTTGAACACACCTCACCCAAATCTAACTCTCCCTCAATTGTGACAACTACTGTGTCCTCAAGTAATAGTCACTCTGATAGCAGTGGGCAATAGTGCTTCTTACTGAGGCAATGTGCTGCTGTCCACATTTGTGTAACTTAGCGGTCTCTTTACTATACTGAGCTCTGAGAAAGATAAAGTGAACTGAAATAAAGTACCAGCCAATCAGCTCCTAACTGCCATGTTACAGGCTGGTGTAATGGTTAGCATTACAGCCAGGGCCGGTTCAAGGGCGCTCTGCGGCCCGGGCAGGAAAAGGGGCGTGTCCTAATACAGGGGGCGTGGTCAGTTACGCCCCCTGTACATTGCTAGCACCGCTTGAATGCTGAGCGGTGCGCGATGACGTCATCGCGCACCGCACAGCAAAAGGTCCTCTCCACGAAGGGAAACTAGACGCTATGCGTCTAGTTCCCTTCGTGGAGAGGACCTTTGCTGTGCGGTGCGCGATGACGTCATCGCGCACCGCTCAGCAAAGTTACTCTCCACGAAGGGAAACTAGACGCATAGCGTCTAGTTCCCTTCACAGGAGGCGGACGGGGACGGCAGCGGGCAGCGGAGGCGGACGGGGGACACAGCGGGCAGCAGTGGCGGATCTTGCCACGGTGCGGCGCCCTCCGGATGGCGCCAGCGCCCTCCGGAAGGCGGCGCCCCGGGCAAAAGTCCTGCTTGCCCGTGGCAAGATCCGCTACTGATTACAGCCCCACAGCAATGAGGTCATGGGTTCAGTTTCCACCATGACCCTAACTGTGTGGAGTTTGTATATTTAGATTTCAGTTTGAACACACCCCACCCAAATCTAACTCTCTCTGCACCTATTATATCTGCCCCACCTGCACTGCGCATGGTTTTTTCCATCAGAGAACAATTTTGCTGCTGCGGTCAGGTCTGAATTAGGCCCAATATCCTCAATATCTAACAGTTTCACACCACTGTGCAAGTGCTTCATTCATTAAAGATTTCCTTGCAAAGAAACTGAATGATTGTAGTTCAAGCAGCCTGAATTTAGCATGAGCCTATGTTTGTTGGTTGGGTTCTGCACTGTAAACCAAGTGACAGTGGGGCATCTTGAGAGATCACAGTGCATGTGCCCCCACCAAGTGAGTAGTACATTGTTGACAGTGGCGTGCGGTGAGGTCATTGGCTGGGGAGGCACTGAGATATATATATATATATATATATATACATATATATATTGCACCTCCCTGTCCTTGCAGCCCAAGTGTTCTGGGGGTGAGCTGCTCAGTCACTTCCCACCCAGTCCAACTGCCCCCACCCCACCTTTCTGACCTGGGTGGTCCTGGGCCCCAGGTCAAGGGAGAGTGTAGGTGCCGGTGAATCACCGGCAGTGATGCTGCTGCATAGGAGGGCAGATGAGGAGGAGGGAGAGGTCGCCACTGCACGCTCTCCATCTCCGGGTTTCCCATTGGCTCCGGGGCTGCCACTGCTGTAGTGACATCTCCACTTCAGTAACTCCGGGTCCCGCTGGCTCCGGGGCTGTCACTACAGCTGCCGCTGCTGTAGTGACAGGTCCACATCAGTAACGCCAGGTCCCGCTGGCTCCTGGGCTGCCGCTGCTGTAGTGACAGGTCCACATCAGTAACGCCGGGTCCCCCTGGCTCCTGGGCTGCCGCTGCTGTAGTGACAGGTCCACATCAGTAACGCCGGGTCCCGCTGGCTCTGGGGCTGCCGCTGCTGTAGTGACAGGTCCACATCAGTAACACCGGGTCCCGCTGGCTCTGGGGCTGCCGCTGCTGTAGTGACAGGTCCACATCAGTAACGCCGGGTCCCGCTGGCTCTGGGGCTGCCGCTGCTGTAGTGACAGGTCCACATCAGTAACGCCGGGTCCCGCTGGCTCTGGGGCTGCCGCTGCTGTAGTGACAGGTCCACATCAGTAACGCCGGGTCCCGCTGGCTCTGGGGCTGCCGCTGCTGTAGTGACAGGTCCACATCAGTAACGCCGGGTCCCGCTGGCTCTGGGGCTGCCGCTGCTGTAGTGACAGCTCCACATCAGTAATGCCGGTTCCCGCTGGCTCTGGGGCTGCCGCTGCTGTAGTGACATCTCCACAGCAGGGCCGAAACTAGTATATTACCATCACCCTGGGCAAGGCAGTAATTTGGTGCCTGCCCAGTTCGCGTTACACCACACATAAGTACCCCTTATTCACGTTACACCATACAGAAGTAGCTCTTATAGTGTCCCTAGTGTGTGATCTGTACAAGCAATGCCCCCTGGGATCAAACTGGACTGTGGGAAAGTGTGGTAAATGACAGTGGCACTCATTATCAGCACTGCTATCTACAAGATAGCACGCCAATATGCAGGGCAACGTATAAATGGTCAGTGGCACTGACCGTTCCGATACCTGCAGCAATCGAATTTGACAGCTGCAGGTGTTGTTGTCCCATCACCACAGCAGGGACAGCTCTGTCCCTGGCTGTGGTGGTTGCCAGCTCTGGGCTGCATGTGAGATCTCGTGATAATAGCGAGATCTCGTGCATGTCCAGTGAGCCGGCTGGGGTGAGACACAGCGCATCAGCCTAGTGCTGGGGGGTCTGGGGTCTGCGGTGATAAAGTCAATTATTACCTTTAAACGTAAGCTATATACTTATTATGGACTAAGTACGCTATTGGCGCACTGAGTACCGTAAGGATACGCACTTAGCGTAGCAGACGCTAGGCCGTGGGCGCGACGCACGAGCGAAATGTACGCTCACGGACTCACGCTTGGTATCGAGCACGCTATAGGCGTCCCGAGTACCGTAATGCTACGCTATTGGCGCAGCAGACGCTGCACCGTGAGAGTGAGACACAAGCGGCGCAGACGCTCACAGAATGTTACACAGAAAACCTTATTAACAACACACAGTAAGGGTATGCTTATACTCTAAACCTTGGCACTGTAATGCTACCATGATGTAACGCTTATTAGCCTGGATAATATGTGAACTGTTTGAGCGATTGAGACGCTAGGAAAACCCTTTGCAGTAACTAGTGAAAACACAAGACCTGGTTTGGATTTAAAAACCACTCCGCTCTAACACCTTCGTGGATGATTCTTTAGAGTAAAAAGGGGAAAACAATACAGCTTATACACTACAAAACTAACATCAAAATCTAAACAGAATAACAAGGAATAATATGAACAATAGCGAACGATCGCAAACACAAGCAAACAGAATGAGTACACAATGAGAACAAATGGCAAACACAGAGGATAACAAAATGGCTACAGAGAAACTTACACACGTGGGAATGATTCGCAAGCGCGTCCTGGATCCAGCCCTCAGCCTTCAATGTGAAAACCTTGCAGAGAGAGTGAGTGACTGGCCCAGCAATGGTGGTCCTTATATACACAGCATACAGTAACAATACAATGGTCCCTATAATCTCATTGTTCATTGGACACAGGAATGTGTCTCTGCATTATAACAAAAGGTCATAGGTGGGTTCGAACAGGTGGGCTGTGGCTCTCTCCAACTGCTCAGGTGGGAGGTATCCTCAGGATTCCCGCCGCATGGATAATGAACAGCAAATACAGTAAATGTCTATGAACTACTTTTGTACATAACTATACGCAGGAGCGAGCAATCTCTTCCTAACCAACACTGAAATGTTACTATTAAAATACTCTACAGCTGGATACTAGACACCACCGTTCAACCTTTATCTGACCCTTCCTATCATGCAAAGAGGAATTTCTCTGTCCACGAACCATTTAAACTAAACATACTTGCTGACATTGTTTAAGGGAATATTATCTACAAAACACACTATATGGGTTAAATATGTTGCGATCGAGTCGCTCGCTAGACGCTCACAAACTCTACCGTAAATGCGCTTAACACGCGCCAAAGCGCACGGCCGTAGAAGCTCTTTTACGCAAAGTGCGAATATGCGCACGCACGGCAGAGCGTGTGCACGCGCAGCGGGCATGTGCATGGGTTTAGTACAAGGCATGTGAATCATGATATTTTTCGACTTTGACAGTCCACCCTTTGGCAGTCAACAATAACTGCCACTATCTAAACAATTAAGCAGAAAAATATATATTACCATGAAATACCTATTTATGATTGGGAGTAGGGAGGAGGGGAGAAGGTGGGAAAATGTATGACCTAGTGAGATAGTAAAAGCATGTATGTATGAAATCCATGCCTGAGGGGTCATGTATCATCGTGCCGTACATGTTCTAAAATAAGCTTCGAGGTATTGCGAAGTATACATTGAATCCTTCTTATCCCGTATTAAGGGTCTGTAAGTGGGCTAACAAACTCTACCGAGCTCTTTTCGGCTTTTAGTTCCAACAAATGGGGTGCACATTAGTTGATGATACATGAAGGGGGAGAATATGTGAGTGCTAATATATGTGCCTATATTACCTGTCGACTATGTGTGTCACTACCTGAAGATAGTAGAGATGAAGATAAGAAACATGCGTTATAAATGCATTCGTATGATTATGTATGTGGTCGTCTTTGGGCGTCTTGTTGAAGTCTTGTCGATGTCTTGTCCGGATTCGCAGTATCTTTGCTGTAAGTGGCAAGCAAAGCTCTTCAAGTGTCCATAAAAATTAAAGTCTCTAAGGGTTCATCAATTGTTGGTGAAACAGTTCATCAATGGTCTGTATAATGGGTCATCAAAATCTTCTTCCAAGTGGATGTCTTTTTACCTTGGAGAAAAACAAAGGAGAAACGGGTGAAAGAAACGGACCGTGGAATCACGTCTTATCACAACATTGTCTCGATTGATGGGTCATAAATTAAACTAGTTGTTGTTACAATGCCCTCGCTCCTCAAACTCATCAATTTGGTACTGCGCTTGCAATTCATTAAAATCCGAACACATCTGAATATCAGACCAATCATTATGACAACTCCTAGGATACATAAGAGGAATTTCCCTACAGTAACGATAACATTTTGAGCCCATTTTCCTAAACCTGAGAACCAATTACGTGGGTTCAACCATGAAACCCAGCCGGTCAGTTCATTACCCACAGCAGTAAGGGTAAGGTTGTGCCTCCTTTGGAACTCCCACTTCAATTGCAAGATATCGTCCATCTTTTGATCTATGACCTCGGTTGGGTCCTCAGTGCTGTTTGTGATATACGTACAACACTTCACACCATACTGAGTTGCTAGGGTGACACAATACCCTCCTGTCACCGCTGTGATGTAATTGAGAACCATCCTGTGCTGGATCAGTTCCGTTTTGTAAGCTTGCAATTCTCTCCCAGTATACCTGAAGGTGTCATCATACATCTCGGTGATATTGTCTATCAGGTTGTTCGCTAGCGCGGTAATATACCTAAAATGTATAACTCCTCTGGCGGTACGGGTGATATCTAACGCGAGTAGGAGTTGAATCCCGGTGGATTCGTGGATCAAATCAGAGGCTGCATGCTCTGTCCTATCTATAAGGTGTCTCTTTACAATGTGTTCGTAATGGGTGTGAGTGTAAGGAGCTTGAGCATTGCGGTGAACGTCTTTCATTTTATCATGGGTAATGGTCATTACTTCCGGCAACACTCTTCCAATGTAACACAATCCCTCTGAGTTTGGGGCAAGCCACTCATACGTCTTCCTCCCACATATGAAATATGCATCATCGGGGAGGACATATGGGACAGAAAATGACATCACCATATTACAAACCTTCCAGGTGAAAAATCCTATCCCTAACTCTCTCATCTGTCTAGTACACGTATCAGGTTGTATGATATGTGCACAGTATCCTGGTGATACTTCTCCAACTCGCATGGGCCTACTTCCTGGAGTGTACCCAGTGGCGGATCCAGGGGGGGGGGCACTCGGCCCCGTGCACCCCCTGTCATTTGTGGCCTCCATCCGCGGTGTCCCCCCCGGCGTCGGCGCCGCACCGGGAGATGACGGGCGCCCGCTGAGATTGAGTTACCAGCGGGCGCCCGTCTCCCTGCACAGCAGCAGCCGGAGGCAGGAGCTCAGTACTGAGCTCCGGCTTCCGGCGCTGTCACTGTGCGGCGTGCGCTATGGGAGAGACGTCAGTCATGACGTCTCTCTCATAGTGCTGAGGAGAGGACGCCAGGAGGAGGACTGCAGCGGTCTGGAAGCGGGAACGGGGCTTGGTAAGTATGTTCTCTTTTCTCTTCCTTAATGCAGCGGGGGCATCTACTGGGGGCAAACTACGGGGGACATTACTACTGGGGGCATCAACAAGGGGCATTACTACTGGGGGGGCATAACTAAATGGGGGCATTATTACTGGGGGGCATCTACTGTGGGCATTACTACTGGGGGGTCATCTATTGGGGGCATTACTACTGGGGGCAGCTACTGGGGGCCATCTACTGGGGGGCATTATTACAGGGGGCCATCTACTGGGGGCATTATTACTGGGGGGTATCTACTGGGGGCATTACTACTGGGGGGGTCATCTATTGGGGGCATTACTACTGGGGGCAAACTACTGGAGGACATTATTACTGGGGGGCATCTACTGGGGGCAAACTACTGGGGGACATCATTACTGGGGGTCAACTACAAAGGGGCTAACTACTGGGGGCATACTACAGGAGGGCATTACTACTGGTGGCGTAACTACAGGGGCATTACTACTGGCGGCTTAACTACAGGGGGGGCCAGACTACTGGGGGCATAACTACAGGGGCCAAACTACTGGGGGATAACTACAGGGGCCAAACTACTGGGGGCATTACTACTGGGGGCTAAACGACAAGGGGGGCATAACTACAGGGGCTAAACTACAATGGGGCAAACTACAGGGGTGCATTACTACTGGTGGCTAAACTACAAGCAGGCAAACTACTGGGGGCATTACCACTGGGAGGCTAAACTAAAGGGGGCAGGGGTAAACTACTGGGATCATAACTGGAGGGGCATTACCACTGGGGGCATAACTACTAGGGTGCTAAATGATTGGGGGCATTACTACAGGCAACATTACTAATGGGGGCAATACGAGCATTGCATAAAGGGCACCACTACTATGGGGTTTATATAAGGGGCACTACCAGTACAGAGAACATTGCATAATGAGCGCTACAACTGTGGGCATTGTATAAGAAGCGCCACCTCACATGCACCGAAGCCGCACGCAAATGTACTTGCCCCTTTCATGGTGCCCCCCCTATCATTTTCTTCTGGATCCGCCCCTGAGTGTACCTATACTGAAAATATCTTCCACTGTTGGCTATTTGGCGTATAAGCTCTGAGTCTAAGGGCATTCTATCGGCTCTGTGTGGGAATGTCATGGTTTGGTTGTTCCATGTCACCTCCCAATTTCCTGGCTTTCGGGGATTGGAAATGTTAAAACATATTAAGGACCTATCCACATGATATTGGTGGAGCTTCAAACTAGGAGGCCTAGAAATATTAAATTTCTTGTCCACCGGTCTCCCACCCCTTAATTCAAGTACCTCATCTATCATTAAAGAGTATGGCACTAGTCCTGACTTTCTCTGACCTTGAGGTACTTGTGAGCACACCCAGCATTCCGTTTGGTTTAAAACCTTACCCACTAATGAGTGATAGTCACTCAATGGATGACGGTCCATATTGATATTAATGCTGGACTGACATCTCTGGATGCACCCATCCTCAACTATGTTTTCACAATTCCTACAGATACAATTCTCTTCAGCTAACAATCCTTCACAATGTCTCTTAGTGTCATGGCTACCAGATCGTTTTCTGATACTCGCCTTTACTCGGTGATTGTGTTGCTCTTGGAATTCTACGAATCCATCCTGGTCATCAGAACCCATTCCAGATCCTTTCTCGACCTCTCTGATACTCTCACCGAAACAGACTGCTCTGGTCAACAACAGGGTCAACAGGAAAACACGGAATGCAGTCTCTTGGGGCAAGTCCATCTTACAGGAGGAGAAAGAAAGAGTTGTAATGGGGGTACCGAAAATAATTGAAGGGAAAGAAAATTGTTACGATAATTGTCCTATAGTCTTGTTGTTCTTCTTGCTCAGATGTCGTCTCAACAGTGCTGTCTCTCAGTCTTCCTAAAACGAACACTCCGGTGATACAATATTCTTTCCGAATCAGCGATCTTTCTGTAAGGAGCATAAATCTTGCATTACCATTTGTCTAACTGTTGTATGACATACCATCCGTAAAACATGAAAGAACAAAGAGAGAGAACAATAGAAAAGAAACATTGTCAGATTTCCGTTCACCATCAGGCTGTCACACCAACATGTCCATCGGTATCTCTGCACAGTCTCCCCCACCAGTATTTCCACTCTCCACCCTTTGTGTTTGGCCAGACACAACGATGCTGGTAAGATATACTGGGGTTGGGTAGACCTCTGAAAAGACCAAGTAGACATGTGATGTTTGAGCTGTAGTTCTGCTGGTGAACATCAGAGATGAAAAGGAAACATTTAAAGATAATCACAGAGTTTACCTGGCCGCCCTTGTGTCTACAAGGAATGACGTACCAATTACATCGACTGTAACCTCAGGCTTACTATCAAGGCTAATAATCAACTTCACTGGCTGCAAATTACAGGTTCGGCCCAAAATTTTTCCTATATGATCCCTGATTACAATTACGTGTGTCATAACTTTGCTCGTGTTCTTGTCTAGGAGGTCTGACTTTATGTGTGCTGTTACAGTTGCTGGCATAATGCCCTTCCCTTTTACACAGATAACAAACCCTTGGCTTCCTCCATGTGCCAGGGGCCTGGGGTTTTGGTCGATTTGATGCCTCTTCTAGTGCTTGGATGCTCATCACCATCAACTGCTCTCCCTGTGCTTCCCTGGTTCTTTGGATATTACGGTCATGCTCGATAGCGGACTCCCTTAATGCAGCCACCGAGATACCTCTCCAATTAGGTTGAGTGGTCTGTACCCTTGTTCTCAACACTTCTTTTAAACCTTCCATTAATACGGACACCGCTACTTCTCTATGATGTACACTTTCCTCAATGTCCGCGATCCCAGTGTATCTAGCCATTTCCTCTAATGCTCGATGGAAATAATCAGAAGCAGTTTCACCTTCTTTTTGTCTAATGGAGAAAATTTTGTTCCACTTGACAACAGTTGGGAAATATACTCCTAATTGCAGGTTGATCTGTTTAACATTCTCCTGATTGTATTCCTCAGTGAGAGGTACTTCTGCGTCTAACTTACAATCAGTGATGAATTTCGCAGGGTCAATATTGGAGGGTAGACATACCCTCAGCAATGTCCGCCAATCTTTATTATGGGGTTCGGCGGTGTTTCCTAGTTCTTTAATAAACCTTTGGCATGCGGCTAGATCTTTACTGGGATCAGGAAATTCAGACATAATTGTCCTTAATTCTGTCCGGGACCAGGGGCAATGCATTGCAATGTTCCTGACGGGAGTGACTCCCAGAGCGTCAGTCTGTCCATTTGGGACTGCAATCACCCTGACACGATTAAGTTCAACTACATCATCTTGTGTTGACTCTAACATACAATTTGTACATTTATCAGTTTTACTCCTATCGTTATCAACACATCCATTACGTTTACTATTATCACCATTAATAAATTTATTAAGTGCACTATTATCATCATATCCCAGTATGCCATTCTCTGTAGCCATTGTTTCTCCAGTTGCCATCAGTCTTCTGATCAGGTTGGAACCAGCTGCTTGAGCTAATCCTCTTTGTATCTCACCTTCCTGTTGCCATAACTGTAAATAATCATAATGTCTAATCCGTTGCTTCCCGGATTTTATCAGACATATCCTTCTTCTTAGATTATGCAATACCTCTGAGTCAAAACTACCTATCCCAGGAAATGGTGCTTTATCCCCCACAGTCATTCGTGTCCATTCATCACAAAAGGTCTCAGTGTGGGGCCATACTTCCCCCACATTACTAACCGAGCAGACCCCCGGGGTCTGCAAGCCTCTTCAGTCTGAACCCTGACTGCTAAACATCCCTGTGTTGTGCACTTGGCTTCCATTGTGGACCTTTTTAACACAGAAAAACTTCCTAAAATGCACCAAACACAGAAGTCTACGGTGGAAGTTCTGCAAGCTCTTCCACCAGCTTCTTCTGCTCCGAGTATCACGGATCCGCCTCTTTTAGCAGACACGCATAGTCGTTGCAGGCCCTACCAGCGAAAATTCCCTACCTTTATTTTTTACACAAATCACGCTTGCATGTGCTCCCTACAACACGTATGTGGGCAATTTACGCATGAATATGCGACCTCATATCGCGTTGCGTCATGGGTTTACACCTACAACTGTGCGGTCCAATCGTACCACTTCTAGACACTTGTTGTCCATAAATGGTAGGATCATTGGAGTCTTCCTACTGCGCTCCACAACAGCCGGAGCGTAATACCACGAAAACTTTTACCACACTTCGTCGCACGTGTTCACCAAAACCGTGCTCGCACGTTTTTACCTAGACCGTGCTTCACCAAGCTTCATCAAGATCACCAAGCTTCATCAAGATCACCAAGCTTCACCAAGACCACCAAGACCATCAAGACCAGCAAGCGGAATTCAATACAATCATACCTTTTTTTCTTTTAGCCCACACTATCATTCTATAGTTTTCTGATCAGAAAAAAAATCATTTCCCGTAAACTGATAGCTCTCCCCAGAGGTACTACAGTAAAGTAAGGTATTTAAACTAAATATTGGAAACTGAACAATTTGTGCTATTATCGCGTGGCTACCGTATCGCCTAAACTAAAACAATGCTATCGTATGATTTGTATTTAGCGGGCGTATCCGTACGCACGTTGCGTAATATACGCCACGTGTGTAGGCCTTTGCGTTGCGTACACTGTCTCGCACTCGGTCAGAGACACGTGTACACAGGCCGGATACGTCCGCAATAACACAAAACAACACGCTTCTATAAATGCAAACGATATTCAACTATAATCGTTTACCAAGCACCACACAGTATCTCCTGTACAACCTTTATAACTGGGCCAGGCTGCGTGCGTGTTTTTTACAATTACTCCCTTAAGTATTACTCTTTACTTTTAACTAAAATAGCAACAAATTTTCTCAGCACGTGATCAATGCTAATGGCGAACAGAAAGGTAGATATGTTAAAGTACACAAATGAAAATACCGGTGTGTGCGTGTGTTGCGTGCGCAATTTGCACCAATACAGAAATTAAAACAGGTTTAAAGACAATAGCTTAACGTTCTTACCTTTCGGATCCGGATCCCACCAGCATCCCTACAAACCAAGCGGAGCAGACGCTTATCTAATCAGCACTACCGTATCCCCGACCACCGAACGGCTAACAAGGGGATACTACCTTCCCGCCCTTTGCTGATGGATAAAGTCTGCCTGGTTCCGCTAGGCTGTGGATATGAGGAGGCCCGGACGATGCCCCCAATTGATAAAGTCAATTATTACCTTTAAACGTAAGCTATATACTTATTATGGACTAAGTACGCTATTGGCGCACTGAGTACTGTAAGGATACACACTTAGCGTAGCAGACGCTAGGCCGTGGGCGCAACGCACGAGCGACACGTACGCTCACGGACTCACGCTTGGTATCGAGCACGCTATAGGCGTCCCGAGTACCGTAATGCTACGCTATTGGCGCAGGCGGACGCTGCGCCGTGAGAGTGAGACACGAGCGGCGCAGACGCTCACAGA
Source organism: Pseudophryne corroboree (assembly GCF_028390025.1). Taxonomy (NCBI): domain Eukaryota; kingdom Metazoa; phylum Chordata; class Amphibia; order Anura; family Myobatrachidae; genus Pseudophryne; species Pseudophryne corroboree. The sequence continues at coordinate 494,372,859 of NC_086445.1, forward strand.
ATGTTACACAGAAAACCTTATTAACAACACACAGTAAGGGTATGCTTATACTCTAAACCTTGGCACTGTAATGCTACCATGATGTAACGCTTATTAACCTTGATAATATGTAAGCTGTTTGAGCGATTGAGACGCTAGGAAAACCCTTTGCAGTAACTAGTGAAAACACAAGACCTGGTTTGGATTTAAAAACCACTCCGGCTCTAACACCTTCGTGGATGATTCTTTAGAGTAAAAATGGGAAAACAATACAGCTTATACACTACAAAACTAACATCAAAATCTAAACAGAATAACAAGGAATAATATGAACAATAGCGAACGATCGCAAACACAAGCAAACAGAATGAGTACACAATGAGAACAAATGGCAAACACAGAGGATAACAAAATGGCTACAGAGAAACTTACACACGTGGGAATGATTCGCAAGCGCGTCCTGGATCCAGCCCTCAGCCTTCAATGTGAAAACCTTGCAGAGAGAGTGAGTGACTGGCCCAGCAATGGTGGTCCTTATATACACAGCATACAGTAACAATACAATGGTCCCTATAATCTCATTGTTCATTGGACACAGGAATGTGTCTCTGCATTATAACAAAAGGTCATAGGTGGGTTCGAACAGGTGGGCTGTGTCTCTCTCCAACTGCTCAGGTGGGAGGTATGCTCAGGATTCCCGCCGCATGGATAATGAACAGCAAATACAGTAAATGTCTATGAACTACTTTTGTACATAACTATACGCAGGAGCGAGCAATCTCTTCCTAACCAACACTGAAATGTTACTATTAAAATACTCTACAGCTGGATACTAGACACCACCATTCAACCTTTATCTGACCCTTCCTATCATGCAAAGAGGAATTTCTCTGTCCACGAACCATTTAAACTAAACATACTTGCTGACATTGTTTAAGGGAATATTATCTACAAAACACACTATATGGGTTAAATATGTTGCGATCGAGTCGCTCGCTAGACGCTCACAAACTCTACCGCAAATGCGCATACCACGCGCCAAAGCGCACAGCCGTAGAAGCTTTTTTACGCAAAGTGCGAATATGCGCACGCACGGCAGTGTGAGTGTGGGGGAACTTCCGTAATCATTACAAGCGGGTGGCCAGCGCAGCTGTTACGATACACACCACGGTATGTGCAGTGCAGAAAGAGGCGCCTACTGTATCATATAGTAGAAGAGTGTCTCTTTTTTTCTGACAGACAGAGCAGCTCCCCGCAGCATATGGGTGATTGGACTAGCGGATCCAGCACTGGATCCGCTGTCCAATCACATTTGCCTCGCTGCCAGGGGCGGGTTTCCCCTGTCAACGAGGCACTTGCAGAAGTGCCGCTTTCCCCTCTGGTTTTAATGGGCTTTTACAGCCCTGTGCTTTGCCCCGCCCCCCGCTTTAGCCTGTTCCTATTGTAAATGGGAGGCACTGCTATCAGTGCCTCCCAAAGCACTTTTAAGCTCTGAAATGTATAGCTTAATATAAAGAAATTACTTATGACACAGACAAATATGTGTCATAAGTATTTTCTTTATATTATATTAATCATTGAAGACAGGGGAGGCACTGCCTCCCCTGACTGCACGTCCCTGATTGTTGAGATGTATTGTAGAGACTAATCCATCAATGAAAGCCTCTGATTTTACCAAATAGCATGAACTTCTTTGGGAATATGCCAGAGAGCACATACTTTGTTTTCCCAAGATTGCCTAATATAACTACAGATTTACAGTGCACCCACACAAACTTACAGCTGTAGGACCACCCACACAGGCTTGTGTTAAATATCTGCTGGATGCACCTTAATTGTGCTGTTTCTATGTGAGGAAGTATCTTTATTGGATTCAGCACATCTACAGTGTATGAAAAAGAAGTTTTGTAGTGGAAGCACACACTGACTCTGGACTGCGGTTTTATTTAGTCAGGATGACCGCAGACCAGTAACCATTACACAGTAAATGTTCATGGCCCTGTCACTAGCTAACAGAGATCTACTCCATAGTCACCAGCCAGCCAGTCGGTCATAAGATAAATGGTCCAGACAGCCTTTTATACCTTAGAGTCCTCCCAGACTGACAGGCGAGCAACAATACCACCCTGACTTCATAAGGAAGTACCTTAAACCTGCTCTGCTTTGATGAGTCACATGACTTCAGCTGTGCCAGACTGCAGAGGAAACACACTGAAATCTACAAGCAGGTAAGATACACACTTTTTAATCCTCCAAATGCATGATATTTTCACAAGTGGTGAGATACTGTTAGTCACTGAGGGATCAACACATCCCTAGCAATTTCCACCAACTTCCAAGTAAGACCTTTTCTCCATCCACACGGTCACTGCAAGATGCTGTTCAGAGTGGCATAACTTCCTATACAAAGGATGAATAAACACACAAGTGAGCTATCGGACATATTCCCATTGTTTGGAAGCTTTATGTATCTCTTTCACAGAATATTACATCACAGACTTTGACATTAATGGCATCTGAAGAAAGACACAATTCACATACATTGTGGCAAATTTACTAATGTGGGAGTTTTTTTTTAGAACTGGTGATGTTGCTCTTAGCAACCAATCAGATTCTCCTTAATATTTATCTATCTGCTTCTAGAAGATAATAGATATAATCTGATTGGTTGCTATGGGCAACATCACCAGTTCTTGAAAACTCCCACTTTAGTAAATTTACCCCATTGACTATTATACTAGATTTACACTAACCGTTCCTGTATCCGCTTTATATGTTTAATGACTTACCATATTTGTGTTATACACTGAGTGGCCAAATTATTATGACACAGGGTTCATTCTTTGTTGGGCTACCCTTAATACTGCTTCGATACTTCTAGGCGTGTGTTCTACTAACTGTCGTTATGTTTAGTGGGGAATATTAACCCAAATACAGGTTCTGAAGGTTTGATGGTAGCAGCTCCAGAAGGATCCATGCCTTTGTGCTGGTGTCTCCATATCCTCACTATACCATTTGCATGGTGTAATTGAATCATAAGGCCACATGACCCATTTCCAATCATTTACTGCCCAATGCCTGGGTTCTTAAGCAAACTGGAGGTGTTTCACCCTGTTAGCTGCAGATATTAATGACATACGGACAGGCCTACTGCTTCTGTAGTAAATACAATGTAATGTGTGGCATACTGTTCATTGTCAGACCAATTTAATTGATCTCTGATTCAGATTATCCATAATTGTGTTGCCCATCTGTGGGACTGAACAAGTCTGCCCATGTTCCATCCCACTCGATCATACAACCTCAGGCCCTGCACTTCCATAGGCCTTGAATTCAGACCCAGTTTTTTGTTGGTCCACTTTAACAGCAGCCACCTTTGAACAAAGCACCGGTGCATCTGTTAATGCTTGCACCACTGCTGTGAGCACCAACAATCATTCCACATGTAAAGTCCTTTCAGTTGTGTTAACCATTAGTCCATGAGTGATACCCTTCAATAGTCTCTGCATACATTCGCCTTTCGGTTCTTCTAAGATTCAGACATCCTAAAGCAGGGATGCAGTTAAATTGCCAACTGTCAGGATCCCGGTGTTCAGGATACAGACACCGAAATCCCGACAGCCGACACCGAAAGAGTGTCATTGGGTCCAAATCGCCTACAAATCTTTCCATTTCTTGCTTCACACATCCATCTACTTTCATACTGACAGGCTGGGAGTGTGGCAGTGCTCTGTAATGTCACAGTACAGTGCCATCTGTCACTGACATAGAGAAGCAGCAGCCTCTCCCTGCTGCCCCCTATCTCTACGTGCACTACAGAAGATAAGAAGTGTTTACTGAATGGCGGTAAAGGGTTGGTTATTTTCATTTGACTAGATGGGTCAGTACTTACTCTGCCATTTATGTGGGGCTGTTTGAGGAATCTGCTTGTAATTGGCTGACAGGTAGGGGTGACAGAAAGAGCTCAAGTACTGTATAACATGGGGCTGGATAACTTTATTGGGAAGTGGGGCTAGTCACTTAGCCTATAGCAAGCAGCCTTTCCCATAGAGCTAGTCACATTCACACGTTACTGGATGCTCCCATATCTTCCAGCCCAGAATAGTATCTACCTAGCTAGTGCTAGAATGTGAAGCTTAAAGCAGGAGTAAACAACAAACTTGCAGAGGCATTGGCATAGATAGCATAGTAATAAAAAGTGTATTTACCAGGCAAGCGATTGGTCAGGGCTGGCAGCAGACAAGGAATGTCAAGACAACAGACACAGTGCTTAAAAAATATTTATAATTAAACAATAGTCAAGTTCTGTAAACAGCAAGGTTAATTGAGTTACTCATACACATACATATATGCAACTGAAACAACTTCTAACATCCATAGCCCTTAATACGTTCATTGGCCATGCCCTCTTCTTTTCTTTTGAACAGTATCCTCTCTGGGGTAAGGCATATCTCTTACCCGACTGCTAGAATAAACAATCATGAACAGGAATGATATTACTCAGATATGCATCTCTCATTCAATTATTGGATGTGGAACTTGTTCATTTGTCTAGTGAGGTACTTCTAGAGCACAGATAGCCGCCACTGACGCGTTTCATGACTCTGTAGTCTTTATCAAGGTATCACCTTGTACAATTAAGGGGTACATTTACTAAGCAGTGATAAAGCGGAGAAGTGAGCCAGTGGAGAAGTTGCCCATGGCAACCAATCAGCACTGAAGTAACATCTATCATTTAATTTGCATACTATAAAATTATACAGAGCTGGTGATTGGTTGATATGGAAATGTCTCCACTGGCTCACTTCTCCGTTCTTTTCACTGCTTAGTAAATGTACCCCTAAATCTCTAAAGCATATCGACATTCCCCCCACAAGTGACTATGTCACCACCAAGTACAGACTTCCATATATGGCCCATCCTCTAGTCTAGTTAATTTATAGCATTACATTTTTCTTGCATATAGTATACAGACTTTCATTTTTGTTTATTATAACTCGCAATGTTAGGGAATATTGGTGATGCTTTTATTTCAGTTTTCTGTTTTTAAAGTCATTATATACAGTATACCCGTACATACTGTATATGTATATGATTTACAGCTTATTTCACATTGTTTAAAGAGTACATATACACTCTATGGACAAAAGTATTCGGACACCTGAACATTACACCAACAGGGACTGTAATGACGTTGTATTCAAATACATATACTTTAATATGGAGTTGGTCCACCTTTTGCAGCTATACCAGGTTCCACTCTTCTTGGAAGCCTTTCCACAAGATTTTGTAGTGTTTCTGTGGGAATGTGTGCCCATTCATTCTGTAAAGCATTTATGAGGTCAGGCACTGACATTTGACGAGAAGGCCTGGCTCGCAATCTTCGTTCCAGTTCATCCCAAAGGTGCTCGATGGGGTTGAGGTCAGGGCTCTGTGCTGACCAGTCAAGTTCTTCCACACCGAACTCATCAAACCATGTCTTTATAGTTTTTGCTTTGTGCACTGGGTCACATTCATGATGGAATAGAAAAGGGCCTTCCCCAAACTGTTGCCACAAAGTTGGAAGCGTAGCATTGTCCAAAATGTCTTGGTATACTGAAGTATTGAGATTGCCATTCACTGGAAATAAGGGGCCTAGGCCAAACCCTGAAAAACAGTCCCATGCCATTATCCCTTCTCCACCAAACTTCACAGTTAGCATAATGCAGTCAGGCAGGTAACTTTCTCCCGGCATCCGCCACGCCCAGACTCGCCCATCTGACTGCCAAACAGAGAAGCGTGATTCATCACTCCACAAAACACATTTCCACTACTCCACAGTCCAGTATCGGTTTGTGCTTTACACCACTCCATCCGACGCTTGGCAGTGGACTTGGTGATGTGAGGCTTGCAGTCAGCTGCTCAGCCATGGAAAACCTTTCCACTAGGCTCCCGCTTCACAGTTTTTGTGCTTACATTAATGCCAGTGGATGTTTGGAACTCTTCAGCTATGGAATCAGCAGATCATTGTCAACTTTTAAGCACCATGCGCATTAGCAGCCGATGACCCCATTCTGTGATTTTATGTGGTCTTCTGCTTCGTGGCTGAGTTGCTGTTGTTCCAAAATGCTTTCACTTTCTAATAATATCACAGTTGACCGTGGATTATCCAGCAGGGTTGAAATTTCATGAGCTGTCTTATTGCAAAGGTGGCATCCTATCACAGATCCATGCTTGAAGTCACTGACCTCTTCAGAATGACCCATTTTCTGTTACAAATGTTTGGAAATGGAGACTGCATGGCTAGGTGCTTCATTTTATACACCTGTGGCAACGGATCTGATTGAAACACCTGAATTTAATAATTAACAGCTGTGGCCAAATTAGCTGTGGCCAAATACACACAGCAGTTGCAGGATGTTTTCACTTTCACATCCTGTAGTTAGCAGCTGCTTTGGTCATCAGAGTATTCTGATCAGCTCAGTTTATGTTGGAACACTGAAATGATGACCCTCTTTCAGATGTGGTTGGAGTTGCTATAGTTGCTGCTTACATGAAGCAGCAGCAAAAGCTCTGATATGTAGCAGGAGGTGTCACGCCTCTTGCTGCATTACTGATCCGAGCTGTGTCCAATGATATAGTAATGGATCATCTCCAACATTATCGGACTGCTGCGTGATCCATGGGGTCGCACAAACTGACAGCCACATGTGCTACACAGAGTCCAGGAAATCTCCATCCTCTGACGGAGATCCTGGCCTCTTCCCTCCTCCCTCCTCCCTCCTCTGTAACACTGCAACATGCCTCACTTTTAAGAAACAGAGGCTTTCCCCACCTCCAAATGGCATCAGACTGTCAGTCACTGAATGTCTGCTGCTGTAGTGCGTCCGCCAATGCAGACCCATGCTGCACATGCGCAGTACGGGTCCAGCATATGTGCAAAGTACAGAACATCAGTACTTTGCTGCATGAGCCGCAACTCCGATCTGAGTGAGGGCCATTATGTGGCCACTTCTGTGTGTTTTGTTAGTGAGAGAAATAAATTAACATAAAGGAATAATTCTAGTAATATTTCCACATCAAAGCTACATATCCTATCTAACATGGGGCCTGATTGTTTTAAGTACTGATGTTTTAAGTACTGCGCATGCATCCGAGTCTACCTGCATATCAGTGACGTGCGGTGAGTAGAATTGCTGGGGAGGCACTGGCTGATCAACAGCCACCCCCCCCCTCCCCCATATATATCAATAAAAAAATAAGCATTGGGCTCCCCCTATTTGATGATAACCAGCACCAGGTACAATCAGTCAGGGGTATAATGCCACTCAGTGTGGGGTCCCCCTTACCATCACATTAACAACCCCCAAACTGGTCAGCTCAGGGCTGGAATTCCTCGGCAAGTGGAGACACCCAAACATTTAAATTCGGCTCCCCCCTCCAAAGCAACAACCAGCACTGGGCTGATAATCCAGTGCTGTGCCCCGCACCCCTGGTGGCGGTTGGTGCATGGTTCATGGTAGGCAATATTGTTCTTTACAGGCGGCTTAAAGGTCCCAGCAAGCCTGCTCAAGCATGCTGGCACTTGGAGAACCACAAATGCTAGCATGCCCGGACATTAAGGGCATGCTGGCACCTGTAGTCCACCTGTAAAGAAAATATTAAAATAAAAACACCACATCTTTTGTTTTAATAATTTATTGCACTGCATCTTCACCTGGGGGCGGCGGCGTTTCAGATATTTTTCATGGCTGCCGCCGCTTCCCCAGTGCTTCCGGCGTCTTCTATCTTCGGGAGCTCTTCCTTGCTCCCTCTCCGCCGACGGACTGATTGGCTCATGGCAGCCATCTTGTAATTAAAAAATTACGCTGTGGCGCCATTTTTGAAACTGGTATTCGCTGACGAACTCTGCAGAATGGCTAGCAGGCACTGGATCCTCTCGGACCCAGGCCTGCCGCCATCCACGCTATCTCTGACGGGTCCCTCCTCCAGCAACCGCCGTCGCATATGTCCGCTACCCAGTGGATCCAGAACTGGATCTGCTGGGCCAATCAGATCTCCCGGACTGACAGGGGCGTGCTTTCATGTGAGTGAATGCATGACCCTGTCATTGAGGCACCTGTACTGGTGCCGCTACTGTATACTATTTCAATGGGCTTTTACAGCCCGTAGCTTAGCCCCGCCCCCTGCCCGCCCCCGCTTCCTGAAGTTTACAGTTGGCAGCAGGAGGCACCTCTCCCGCTACCTCCCACCCTGCTATGCAAGCATCATCATGGGGGAAATGAGTACAATAAAACAAAGAAGATATCTATGACACAGAATCTGTGTTATAAATATCTTCTTTGTATTATTTTAAACATTATGACAGGGGAGTCACTGCTTTCCCTGCCTCCCCTGACTGCACGTCCCTGCTGCATATGTGCCCTGATTGTTCCCACAGGGAGACGCAAAGAGTGTGGGCGTTCCTGGAAAATAATGCGGCGAGGAGGGGGGGGGGGGGGGAGAGGGCTAAAGAAGCACAGCGCTCACACAGACATACTCAGAGGGAGAAACGTTATCTGCCATCGGGCTGGTGGAAGTTTCTATGGTGCGACCAATGTTAGGACAGCCTAGTATGGGTATAATTTAATTCTATCCATGCACCATCTCAGAGGTGGCAGATATCTGCACTCTTGAAATAAGTTGAAGCAAGCTGTGACTCATACAGAAATATGTACAGGTACAGTAATGACTTTAAAAACAGAAAATTCAATAAAAGCAGAACCAATGCTCCCTATATTCCGGTACATGGCTAGATATGTGATAAAGACGTTAGCATTTACTAAATCACTTAGTGGAATATAACTGAGTGGCAAATAATATACATTTTCTTTAACACTGCCATGCTCTTCCATGCAGATATTCGCTTAGTGAATGGGGAGAGCCGCTGCCAAGGCCGAGTCGAAGTTCTGTACAATGGCACTTGGGGGACAGTATGCGATGATGATTGGGACATTGTAGATGCCAACGTGGTTTGCCGACAGCTGGGTTGTGGCAACGCCGTTACTGTACCTCACCGGCTCTCATTTGGCCATGGAACTGGACCAATTCTATTAGATAATGTGGACTGCAAAGGAAGAGAAACAGCACTGAGCCAGTGCAGGAGCCTCGGATGGGGAATTCATAACTGCTACCACTATGAGGATGTTGCTGTCACCTGTAATGGTAAAAAGGTTTGCTTCCGGTCTGTCATTGGATAGAATGATAAGGTTACGTTGTACGTCTTTTACTAAAAAGCTCAACTGCATCCACTACACAAATGTGCGCCAGTGACTTCATTACCTAATATGTGGTGATAGATATTAATATACAATGTAAAATGATACAATACTTTTATGGGAATGTTTGTAACTTGCTCTATCTACATTAGCAAAACTCAGAATGTTTAATAACTAATATTCTGTTACTGCATGTTATTTATTTATTTATCCAGAAATATTACCTACACCAAGTAACAAGGGTATGTCCACAAAAACATCCTCAACATCCTTGCAAAATGGTCTACGTAAGTTAAACCACCCAAACGTTTGCAGAGTGTAATTGTATTGTGTGTTTGTGCATTTTGTGTTTCAGACTGTTCACAGACCATTTAACAACATTTCAGGGCTTTGGGCAAAGATCATCTGAGTGGTCTCTGCCATATTCATGCCACTTCCCCCTACCTGTCAAACCTCGTTTCTGTTCACACTGCTTCCCACACACTCTTTTCCTCTACTAGACAGTGGACACTCTCTCACTGCAACTCTGGTCACCTCTTCTTACACACATCCAATATTTCTCCTGTGCTGCCCCAGGCTTTGGAACTTTTCCTTTCTTTTATCAGAGTTTCTTATAGTATCCACACCTTCAACTGGGCAACTGATGCTGGGTACACACTAGACAATATGCTCCATGAGCAATATCGTTGAACGTTTTCCCTTGAACTTCCCGGAGTACCGGACAAACGATATTGAGCGTACACACTGAGTAATTTTTACAAACGACCAGCAATATACAGTTATCCGATTCTAGGGTTTTTCATCTACGGGGTAGGAATTTCATGGGGGTCGTTAATCTTTTGTAGCATACCCACTGGACGATATGTACCTTATCGGTAACGTCATAGCCAAAATTGACGTGCATGTACAGACGACAGAACACCTCACTAGCGACCAGCGGGACCGTGCATCATTAAAAAATAGTGCGCACACACTGGACAATATTACAAACGATATCGATCAGAAGGGTCAAAATGAGCGATATTGTTTAAAATATCACCTAGTGTGGACCCAGCTTAAGACTTACCTCTTCACAAAATCCTATCAGCCCTCCTCATTACTCTTCTTCTCTGAGCTCCCACCTACTTTTTTTCCAGGCCACCCTCTTGATTATGTCCCTTCCCGTAATCTTTAAGCCGTCATGGGCAGAGCCCTCTTGCTTCTATTCTCTACTACTAGCATTATCCCTGTCACCAATGTGCCTCTGTTCCCTGTCTCCTTTCAGCCACTAGCCACTGTTTTTCTGTGTGTGTAAACCCACTTGAATGCTCATTTATTGCCTATTTATTTGTACTCCCCCCAAGCAAATTTTCACTACTTGCTTTCGCCAGTCATAATGAGTTGACCTACCCTCCCCTTTATTCCCCTATCTGGCATTTAGTAGTAACGTTTTGTTTTAGCTATCCTATGTTTTAATGTTCCATTGTATTTTTAACCCCTGTACAAAGCTGCGTATACCTTGCAGCCATATAAATAAAAAATAATAATAATGCCCCTCCCCTCTAGATGTAGTTATGTGACCGGTGGTCAGGAGACTGCTGGTCACAATACTTTCCCTTCATCCTGCCCCCTCACAATCCCGACGATCGGCATGCCAACCAACGAGGACTATTCCCACTCGTGGGTGTCCATGACACCCATAGAGTGGAAAAAGAACCTGTGGCAAGCGCAGATCACCACCGAGCCCCCAGCGTGGCGAGAGCAGTAAACCCGCAAGGGGCTTGTTGCGCTCACCCCCGCTGGCATTCCACCGCCAGGATCCCGTCTTTGGTCACGCTCACCCAACACCTCCCCTCTCCCCAGCACAGATTTTCAAATCTGAAATAAAACTCATGAAGAATAACAAAAATGCAGTAATGTTTATGACCAGCAGGAGGCAGATGCACTCCACAAACCTTGTAAATTAATTGTAATTTGTAAACTATAATTATATACCCTTGTAATATGCATTTGGTTTTTACATTCTTTTTTATGGTGTCATTTTATTTGCATGCTGTAGACATGTCTATGCTCTACATATGCAGGGCAGTCGAAAGCCAGGATGGGCCCAGGTACTTTTCAAGGGGTGTAACCTAATCACAAGAGGTGTGGTCATGTACTCAGAAAAAAATACTGAAAAAAATTGTATTTTAAGCACCTCCATGGCCACACTGCAGCCCAGTACACAGCAGTGTGTGCTGAGCTGAGGAGAAGAGCTGCAGCTGCTGCTGCTAGGTAAGGGGGAGGGGGCCTGGGCCACTACTGGCCCCTCACTGGGCTCCTCCATCAGACCTGGGCCCGGGTAATTTGTACCCTTTCCCCCCATCTCTCGGCACCACTGTACATATGTCAGGTGTGTAATGATTAGTGATGAGCGGGTTCGGATCCTCGGAATCCGAACCCCCCCGAACTTCACCCTTTTTACACGGGTCCGAGGCAGATTCGAACCTTCCCGCCTTGCTCGGTTTACCCGAGCGCGCCTGAACGTCATCATCCCGCGGTCGGATTCTTGCGAGATTCGTATTCTATATAAGGAGCCGCGCGTCGCCGCCATTTTTCACTCGTGCATTGGAAATGATAGTGAGAGGACGTGGCTGGCGTCCTCTCAGTTTTATTCAGGTGGCTGCAAATATCTGTGCTCACTGCTTTATTGTGGGGACTGGGGACCAGCAGTATTATATAGGAGGAGTACAGTGCAGAGTTTTGCTGACCAGTGACCACCAGTATTATACGTTCTCTGCCTGAAAAACGCTCCATATCTGTGCTCAGTGTGCTGCATATATCTGTGCTCACACTGCTTTATTGTGGGGACTGGGGACCACCAGTATTATATAGGAGGAGTACAGTGCATAGTTTTGCTGACCAGTGACCACCAGTATTATACGTACTCTGCCTGAAAAATGCCCCATATCTGTGCTCAGTGTGCTGCATATATCTGTGCTCACACTGCTTTATTGTGGGGACTGGGGACCACCAGTATTATATAGGAGGAGTACAGTGCAGAGTTTTGCTGACCAGTGACCACCAGTATTATACGTTCTCTGCCTGAAAAACGCTCCATATCTGTGCTCAGTGTGCTGCATATATCTGTGCTCACACTGCTTTACTGTGGGGACTGGGAACCAGCAGTATTATATAGGAGGAGTACAGTGCAGAGTTTTGCTGACCAGTGACCACCAGTATTATACGTTGTCTGCCTGAAAAACACTACATATCTGTGCTAAGTGTGCTGCATATATCTGTGCTCACACTGCTTTACTGTGGGGACTGGGGACCACCAGTATTATATAGGAGGAGTACAGTGCAGAGTTTTGCTGACCAGTGACCACCAGTATTATACGTTCTCTGCCTGAAAAACACTCCATATCTGTGCTCAGTGTGCTACATATATCTGTGCTTACACTGCTTTACTGTGGGGACTGGGGACCACCAGTATTACATAGGAGGAGTACAGTGCAGAGTTTTGCTGGCCAGTGACCACCAGTATTATACGTTCTCTGCCTGAAAAACGCCCCATATCTGTGCTCAGTGTGCTGCATATATCTGTGCTCACACTGCTTTATTGTGGTGACTGGGGACCACCAGTATTATATAGGAGTACAGTGCAGAGTTTTGCTGACCAGTGACCACCAGTATTATACGTTCTCTGCCTGAAAAACGCTCCATATCTGTGCTCAGTGTGCTGCATATATCTGTGCTCACACTGCTTTATTGTGGGGACTGGGGACCACCAGTATTATATAGGAGGAGTACAGTGCAGAGTTTTGCTGACCAGTGACCACCAGTATTATACGTTCTCTGCCTGAAAAACGCTCCATATCTGTGCTCAGTGTGCTGCATATATCTGTGCTCACACTGCTTTATTGTGGGGACTGGGGACCACCAGTATTATATAGGAGGAGTACAGTGCAGAGTTTTGCTGACCAGTGACCACCAGTATTATACGTTCTCTGCCTGAAAAACGCTCCATATCTGTGCTCAGTGTGCTGCATATATCTGTGCTCACACTGCTTTATTGTGGGGACTGGGGACCACCAGTATTATATAGGAGTAGAGATGAGCGGGTTCGGTTTCTCTGAATCCGAACCCGCCAGAACTTCATGTTTTTTTTCACGGGTCCGAGCGACTCGGATCTTCCCGCCTTGCTCGGTTAACCCGAGCGCGCCCGAACGTCATCATGACGCTGTCGGATTCTCGCGAGGCTCGGATTCTATCGCGAGACTCGGATTCTATATAAGGAGCCGCGCGTCGCCGCCATTTTCACACGTGCATTGAGATTGATAGGGAGAGGACGTGGCTGGCGTCCTCTCCGTTTAGAATTAGAATAGATTAGAGAGACACTTGATTTACTAATTTTGGGGAGCATTAGGAGTACTCAGTAGTGTACAGTGCAGAGTTTTGCTGATAGTGACCAGTGACCACCACTTTTATTTATAATCCGTTCTCTGCCTGAAAAAAGCGATACACAGCACACAGTGACTCAGTCACATACCATATCTGTGTGCACTGCTCAGGCTCAGGCCAGTGTGCTGCATCATCTATTATCTATATATAATATTATATATATCTGTCTGACTGCTCAGCTCACACAGCTTATAATTGTGGGGGAGACTGGGGAGCACTACTGCAGTGCCAGTTATAGGTTATAGCAGGAGCCAGGAGTACATAATATAATCCGTTCTCTGCCTGAAAAAAGCGATACACAGCACACAGTGACTCAGTCACATACCATATCTGTGTGCACTGCTCAGGCTCAGGCCAGTGTGCTGCATCATCTATTATCTATATATAATATTATATATATCTGTCTGACTGCTCAGCTCACACAGCTTATAATTGTGGGGGAGACTGGGGAGCACTACTGCAGTGCCAGTTATAGGTTATAGCAGGAGCCAGGAGTACATAATATATTATATAGTGAGTGACCACCAGACACACAGTGCAGTTTATTTAATATATCCGTTCTCTGCCTGAAAAAAGCGATACACACAGTGACTCAGTCAGTCACATACCATATCTGTGTGCACTGCTCAGGCTCAGGCCAGTGTGCTGCATCATCTATATATATTATATATCTGTCTGACTGCTCAGCTCACACAGCTTATAATTGTGGGGGAGACTGGGGAGCACTACTGCAGTGCCAGTTATAGGTTATAGCAGGAGCCAGGAGTACATAATATTATATTAAAATTAAACAGTGCACACTTTTGCTGCAGGAGTGCCACTGCCAGTGTGACTAGTGACCAGTGACCTGACCACCAGTATATAATATTAGTAGTATACTATCTCTTTATCAACCAGTCTATATTAGCAGCAGACACAGTACAGTGCGGTAGTTCACGGCTGTGGCTACCTCTGTGTCGGCACTCGGCAGCCCGTCCATAATTGTATATACCACCTAACCGTGGTTTTTTTTTCTTTCTTTATACATACATACTAGTTACGAGTATACTATCTCTTTATCAACCAGTCTATATATTAGCAGCAGACACAGTACAGTGCGGTAGTTCACGGCTGTGGCTACCTCTGTGTCGGCACTCGGCAGCCCGTCCATAATTGTATATACCACCTAACCGTGGTTTTTTTTTCTTTCTTTATACATACATACTAGTTACGAGTATACTATCTCTTTATCAACCAGTCTATATATTAGCAGCAGACACAGTACAGTGCGGTAGTTCACGGCTGTGGCTACCTCTGTGTCGGCACTCGGCAGCCCGTCCATAATTGTATATACCACCTAACCGTGGTTTTTTTTTCTTTCTTTATACATACATACTAGTTACGAGTATACTATCTCTTTATCAACCAGTCTATATTAGCAGCAGACACAGTACAGTGCGGTAGTTCACGGCTGTGGCTACCTCTGTGTCGGCACTCGGCAGCCCGTCCATAATTGTATATACCACCTAACCGTGTTTTTTTTTTCTTTCTTTATACATACATACTAGTTACGAGTATACTATCTCTTTATCAACCAGTCTATATATTAGCAGCAGACACAGTACAGTGCGGTAGTTCACGGCTGTGGCTACCTCTGTGTCGGCACTCGGCAGCCCGTCCATAATTGTATATACCACCTAACCGTGGTTTTTTTTTCTTTCTTTATACATACATACTAGTTACGAGTATACTATCTCTTTATCAACCAGTCTATATATTAGCAGCAGACACAGTACAGTGCGGTAGTTCACGGCTGTGGCTACCTCTGTGTCGGCACTCGGCAGCCCGTCCATAATTGTATATACCACCTAACCGTGGTTTTTTTTTCTTTCTTTATACATACATACTAGTTACGAGTATACTATCTCTTTATCAACCAGTCTATATTAGCAGCAGACACAGTACAGTGCGGTAGTTCACGGCTGTGGCTACCTCTGTGTCGGCACTCGGCAGCCCGTCCATAATTGTATATACCACCTAACCGTGGTTTTTTTACTTTCTTTATACATACATACTAGTTACGAGTATACTATCTCTTTATCAACCAGTCTATATATTAGCAGCAGACACAGTACAGTGCGGTAGTTCACGGCTGTGGCTACCTCTGTGTCGGCACTCGGCAGCCCGTCCATAATTGTATACTAGTATCCAATCCATCCATCTCCATTGTTTACCTGAGGTGCCTTTTAGTTGTGCCTATTAAAATATGGAGAACAAAAATGTTGAGGTTCCAAAATTAGGGAAAGATCAAGATCCACTTCCACCTCGTGCTGAAGCTGCTGCCACTAGTCATGGCCGAGACGATGAAATGCCAGCAACGTCGTCTGCCAAGGCCGATGCCCAATGTCATAGTACAGAGCATGTCAAATCCAAAACACCAAATATCAGTAAAAAAAGGACTCCAAAACCTAAAATAAAATTGTCGGAGGAGAAGCGTAAACTTGCCAATATGCCATTTACCACACGGAGTGGCAAGGAACGGCTGAGGCCCTGGCCTATGTTCATGGCTAGTGGTTCAGCTTCACATGAGGATGGAAGCACTCAGCCTCTCGCTAGAAAAATGAAAAGACTCAAGCTGGCAAAAGCAGCACAGCAAAGAACTGTGCATTCTTCGAAATCCCAAATCCACAAGGAGAGTCCAATTGTGTCGGTTGCGATGCCTGACCTTCCCAACACTGGACGTGAAGAGCATGCGCCTTCCACCATTTGCACGCCCCCTGCAAGTGCTGGAAGGAGCACCCGCAGTCCAGTTCCTGATAGTCAGATTGAAGATGTCAGTGTTGAAGTACACCAGGATGAGGAGGATATGGGTGTTGCTGGCGCTGGGGAGGAAATTGACCAGGAGGATTCTGATGGTGAGGTGGTTTGTTTAAGTCAGGCACCCGGGGAGACACCTGTTGTCCGTGGGAGGAATATGGCCGTTGACATGCCAGGTGAAAATACCAAAAAAATCAGCTCTTCGGTGTGGAGGTATTTCACCAGAAATGCGGACAACAGGTGTCAAGCCGTGTGTTCCCTTTGTCAAGCTGTAATAAGTAGGGGTAAGGACGTTAACCACCTCGGAACATCCTCCCTTATACGTCACCTGCAGCGCATTCATAATAAGTCAGTGACAAGTTCAAAAACTTTGGGTGACAGCGGAAGCAGTCCACTGACCAGTAAATCCCTTCCTCTTGTAACCAAGCTCACGCAAACCACCCCACCAACTCCCTCAGTGTCAATTTCCTCCTTCCCCAGGAATGCCAATAGTCCTGCAGGCCATGTCACTGGCAATTCTGACGAGTCCTCTCCTGCCTGGGATTCCTCCGATGCATCCTTGCGTGTAACGCCTACTGCTGCTGGCGCTGCTGTTGTTGCCGCTGGGAGTCGATGGTCATCCCAGAGGGGAAGTCGTAAGCCCACTTGTACTACTTCCAGTAAGCAATTGACTGTTCAACAGTCCTTTGCGAGGAAGATGAAATATCACAGCAGTCATCCTACTGCAAAGCGGATAACTGAGGCCTTGGCATCCTTGGTGGTGAGAAACGTGGTTCCGGTATCCATCATTACTGCAGAGCCAACTAGAGACTTGTTGGAGGTACTGTGTCCCCGGTACCAAATACCATCTAGGTTCCATTTCTCTAGGCAGGCGATACCGAAAATGTACACAGACCTCAGAAAAAGAGTCACCAGTGTCCTAAAAAATGCAGCTGTACCCAATGTCCACTTAACCACGGACATGTGGACAAGTGGAGCAGGGCAGGGTCAGGACTATATGACTGTGACAGCCCACTGGGTAGATGTATGGACTCCCGCCGCAAGAACAGCAGCGGCGGCACCAGTAGCAGCATCTCGCAAACGCCAACTCTTTCCTAGGCAGGCTACGCTTTGTATCACCGCTTTCCAGAATACGCACACAGCTGAAAACCTCTTACGGCAACTGAGGAAGATCATCGCGGAATGGCTTACCCCAATTGGACTCTCGTGTGGATTTGTGGCATCGGACAACGCCAGCAATATTGTGTGTGCATTAAATCTGGGCCAATTCCAGCACGTCCCATGTTTTGCACATACCTTGAATTTGGTGGTGCAGAATTTTTTAAAAAACGACAGGGGCGTGCAAGAGATGCTGTCGGTGGCCAGAAGAATTGCGGGACACTTTCGGCGTACAGGCACCACGTACAGAAAACTGGAGCACCACCAAAAACTACTGAACCTGCCCTGCCATCATCTGAAGCAAGAAGTGGTAACGAGGTGGAATTCAACCCTCTATATGCTTCAGAGGTTGGAGGAGCAGCAAAAGGCCATTCAAGCCTATACAATTGAGCACGATATAGTAGGTGGAATGCACCTGTCTCAAGTGCAGTGGAGAATGATTTCAACGTTGTGCAAGGTTCTGATGCCCTTTGAACTTGCCACACGTGAAGTCAGTTCAGACACTGCCAGCCTGAGTCAGGTCATTCCCCTCATCAGGCTTTTGCAGAAGAAGCTGGAGGCATTGAAGGAGGAGCTAACACGGAGCGATTCCGCTAGGCATGTGGGACTTGTGGATGCAGCCCTTAATTCGCTTAACAAGGATTCACGGGTGGTCAATCTGTTGAAATCAGAGCACTACATTTTGGCCACCGTGCTCGATCCTAGATTTAAAGCCTACCTTGGATCTCTCTTTCCGGCAGACACAGGTCTGCTGGGGTTGAAAGACCTGCTGGTGACAAAATTGTCAAGTCAAGCGGAACGCGACCTGTCAACATCTCCTCCTTCACATTCTCCCGCAACTGGGGGTGCGAGGAAAAGGCTCAGAATTCCGAGCCCACCCGCTGGCGGTGATGCAGGGCAGTCTGGAGCGACTGCTGATGCTGACATCTGGTCCGGACTGAAGGACCTGACAACGATTACGGACATGTCGTCTACTGTCACTGCATATGATTCTCTCAACATTGATAGAATGGTGGAGGATTATATGAGTGACCGCATCCAAGTAGGCACGT
The DNA here is from genome assembly GCF_028390025.1 of Pseudophryne corroboree. Classification (NCBI taxonomy): domain Eukaryota; kingdom Metazoa; phylum Chordata; class Amphibia; order Anura; family Myobatrachidae; genus Pseudophryne; species Pseudophryne corroboree. The sequence goes on from NC_086445.1 coordinate 494,391,502, forward strand.
CACACAGTCCGTACTTATACTGGCAGGAAAAAGAGGCAATTTGGAGGCCCTTGCACAAACTGGCTTTATTCTACCTAAGTTGCCCTCCCACAAGTGTGTACTCCGAAAGAGTGTTTAGTGCCGCCGCTCACCTTGTCAGCAATCGGCGTACGAGGTTACATCCAGAAAATGTGGAGAAGATGATGTTCATTAAAATGAATTATAATCAATTCCTCCGCGGAGACATTGACCAGCAGCAATTGCCTCCACAAAGTACACAGGGAGCTGAGATGGTGGATTCCAGTGGGGACGAATTGATAATCTGTGAGGAGGGGGATGTACACGGTGATATATCGGAGGGTGAAGATGAGGTGGACATCTTGCCTCTGTAGAGCCAGTTTGTGCAAGGAGAGATTAATTGCTTCTTTTTTGGGGGGGGTCCAAACCAACCCGTCATATCAGTCACAGTCGTGTGGCAGACCCTGTCACTGAAATGATGGGTTGGTTAAAGTGTGCATGTCCTGTTTTGTTTATACAACATAAGGGTGGGTGGGAGGGCCCAAGGACAATTCCATCTTGCACCTCTTTTTTCTTTTCTTTTTCTTTGCATCATGTGCTGATTGGGGAGGGTTTTTTGGAAGGGACATCCTGCGTGACACTGCAGTGCCACTCCTAGATGGGCCCGGTGTTTGTGTCGGCCACTAGGGTCGCTAATCTTACTCACACAGTCAGCTACCTCATTGCGCCTCTTTTTTTCTTTGCGTCATGTGCTGTTTGGGGAGGGTTTTTTGGAAGGGACATCCTGCGTGACACTGCAGTGCCACTCCTAGATGGGCCCGGTGTTTGTGTCGGCCACTAGGGTCGCTAATCTTACTCACACAGTCAGCTACCTCATTGCGCCTCTTTTTTTCTTTGCGTCATGTGCTGTTTGGGGAGGGTTTTTTGGAAGGGACATCCTGCGTGACACTGCAGTGCCACTCCTAGATGGGCCCGGTGTTTGTGTCGGCCACTAGGGTCGCTAATCTTACTCACACAGCTACCTCATTGCGCCTCTTTTTTTCTTTGCGTCATGTGCTGTTTGGGGAGGGTTTTTTGGAAGGGACATCCTGCGTGACACTGCAGTGCCACTCCTAGATGGGCCCGGTGTTTGTGTCGGCCACTAGGGTCGCTTATCTTACTCACACAGCGACCTCGGTGCAAATTTTAGGACTAAAAATAATATTGTGAGGTGTGAGGTATTCAGAATAGACTGAAAATGAGTGTAAATTATGGTTTTTGAGGTTAATAATACTTTGGGATCAAAATGACCCCCAAATTCTATGATTTAAGCTGTTTTTTAGTGTTTTTTGAAAAAAACACCCGAATCCAAAACACACCCGAATCCGACAAAAAAAAGTCGGTGAGGTTTTGCCAAAACTAGAGATGAGCGCCTGAAATTTTTCGGGTTTTGTGTTTTGGTTTTGGGTTCGGTTCCGCGGCCGTGTTTTGGGTTCGAACGCGTTTTGGCAAAACCTCACCGAATTTTTTTTGTCGGATTCGGGTGTGTTTTGGATTCGGGTGTTTTTTTCCAAAAACACTAAAAAACAGCTTAAATCATAGAATTTGGGGGTCATTTTGATCCCAAAGTATTATTAACCTCAAAAACCATAATTTACACTCATTTTCAGTCTATTCTGAATACCTCACACCTCACAATATTATTTTTAGTCCTAAAATTTGCACCGAGGTCGCTGTGTGAGTAAGATAAGCGACCCTAGTGGCCGACACAAACACCGGGCCCATCTAGGAGTGGCACTGCAGTGTCACGCAGGATGTCCCTTCCAAAAAACCCTCCCCAAACAGCACATGACGCAAAGAAAAAAAGAGGCGCAATGAGGTAGCTGTGTGAGTAAGATTAGCGACCCTAGTGGCCGACACAAACACCGGGCCCATCTAGGAGTGGCACTGCAGTGTCACGCAGGATGGCCCTTCCAAAAAACCCTCCCCAAACAGCACATGACGCAAAGAAAAAAAGAGGCGCAATGAGGTAGCTGTGTGAGTAAGATTAGCGACCCTAGTGGCCGACACAAACACCGGGCCCATCTAGGAGTGGCACTGCACTGTCACGCAGGATGGCCCTTCCAAAAAACCCTCCCCAAACAGCACATGACGCAAAGAAAAAAAGAGGCGCAATGAGGTAGCTGACTGTGTGAGTAAGATTAGCGACCCTAGTGGCCGACACAAACACCGGGCCCATCTAGGAGTGGCACTGCAGTGTCACGCAGGATGTCCCTTCCAAAAAACCCTCCCCAAACAGCACATGACGCAAAGAAAAAAAGAGGCGCAATGAGGTAGCTGTGTGAGTAAGATTAGCGACCCTAGTGGCCGACACAAACACCGGGCCCATCTAGGAGTGGCACTGCAGTGTCACGCAGGATGGCCCTTCCAAAAAACCCTCCCCAAACAGCACATGACGCAAAGAAAAAAAGAGGCGCAATGAGGTAGCTGTGTGAGTAAGATTAGCGACCCTAGTGGCCGACACAAACACCGGGCACATCTAGGAGTGGCACTGCAGTGTCACGCAGGATGTCCCTTCCAAAAAACCCTCCCCAAACAGCACATGACGCAAAGAAAAAAAGAGGCGCAATGAGGTAGCTGACTGTGTGAGTAAGATTAGCGACCCTAGTGGCCGACACAAACACCGGGCCCATCTAGGAGTGGCACTGCAGTGTCACGCAGGATGTCCCTTCCAAAAAACCCTCCCCAAACAGCACATGACGCAAAGAAAAAAAGAGGCGCAATGAGGTAGCTGACTGTGTGAGTAAGATTAGCGACCCTAGTGGCCGACACAAACACCGGGCCCATCTAGGAGTGGCACTGCAGTGTCACGCAGGATGTCCCTTCCAAAAAACCCTCCCCAAACAGCACATGACGCAAAGAAAAAAAGAGGCGCAATGAGGTAGCTGTGTGAGTAAGATTAGCGACCCTAGTGGCCGACACAAACACCGGGCACATCTAGGAGTGGCACTGCAGTGTCACGCAGGATGTCCCTTCCAAAAAACCCTCCCCAAACAGCACATGACGCAAAGAAAAAAAGAGGCGCAATGAGGTAGCTGACTGTGTGAGTAAGATTAGCGACCCTAGTGGCCGACACAAACACCGGGCCCATCTAGGAGTGGCACTGCAGTGTCACGCAGGATGTCCCTTCCAAAAAACCCTCCCCAAACAGCACATGACGCAAAGAAAAAAAGAGGCGCAATGAGGTAGCTGACTGTGTGAGTAAGATTAGCGACCCTAGTGGCCGACACAAACACCGGGCCCATCTAGGAGTGGCACTGCAGTGTCACGCAGGATGTCCCTTCCAAAAAACCCTCCCCAAACAGCACATGACGCAAAGAAAAAAAGAGGCGCAATGAGGTAGCTGACTGTGTGAGTAAGATTAGCGACCCTAGTGGCCGACACAAACACCGGGCCCATCTAGGAGTGGCACTGCAGTGTCACGCAGGATGTCCCTTCCAAAAAAACCTCCCCAATCAGCACATGATGCAAAGAAAAAGAAAAGAAAAAAGAGGTGCAAGATGGAATTGTCCTTGGGCCCTCCCACCCACCCTTATGTTGTATAAACAAAACAGGACATGCACACTTTAACCAACCCATCATTTCAGTGACAGGGTCTGCCACACGACTGTGACTGATATGACGGGTTGGTTTGGACCCCCCCCAAAAAAGAAGCAATTAATCTCTCCTTGCACAAACTGGCTCTACAGAGGCAAGATGTCCACCTCATCTTCACCCTCCGATATATCACCGTGTACATCCCCCTCCTCACAGATTATCAATTCGTCCCCACTGGAATCCACCATCTCAGCTCCCTGTGTACTTTGTGGAGGCAATTGCTGCTGGTCAATGTCTCCGCGGAGGAATTGATTATAATTCATTTTAATGAACATCATCTTCTCCACATTTTCTGGATGTAACCTCGTACGCCGATTGCTGACAAGGTGAGCGGCGGCACTAAACACTCTTTCGGAGTACACACTTGTGGGAGGGCAACTTAGGTAGAATAAAGCCAGTTTGTGCAAGGGCCTCCAAATTGCCTCTTTTTCCTGCCAGTATAAGTACGGACTGTGTGACGTGCCTACTTGGATGCGGTCACTCATATAATCCTCCACCATTCTATCAATGTTGAGAGAATCATATGCAGTGACAGTAGACGACATGTCCGTAATCGTTGTCAGGTCCTTCAGTCCGGACCAGATGTCAGCATCAGCAGTCGCTCCAGACTGCCCTGCATCACCGCCAGCGGGTGGGCTCGGAATTCTGAGCCTTTTCCTCGCACCCCCAGTTGCGGGAGAATGTGAAGGAGGAGATGTTGACAGGTCGCGTTCCGCTTGACTTGACAATTTTGTCACCAGCAGGTCTTTCAACCCCAGCAGACCTGTGTCTGCCGGAAAGAGAGATCCAAGGTAGGCTTTAAATCTAGGATCGAGCACGGTGGCCAAAATGTAGTGCTCTGATTTCAACAGATTGACCACCCGTGAATCCTTGTTAAGCGAATTAAGGGCTGCATCCACAAGTCCCACATGCCTAGCGGAATCGCTCCGTGTTAGCTCCTCCTTCAATGCCTCCAGCTTCTTCTGCAAAAGTAGACTTACTTTAATCATATAATTGATACTCATTTAGCGGTATAGATAATCAATAAACTTTTAATTGATGACATAAAAAACAAAAATAAGAAAAAAGAAAAAGAGGAAAAAATAAAATAAAGATAAAGAAAAAAATAATAAATACCAATAAATAAAACAATTAATAACACCAATATTAAAACTGATACTGAGATGGAATACCAGAGAAAAATATATACCAATGATAATTTAATCTAATTGGCTTGAAACATTTGTAAAACCTGTGCAAGCTAAATTAATATCGCACAATGTCCTCGCTTGGTAGTAAGATCCCTTGGAATAGTTCAGATGGTTAATAGTTGCTGGCCAGAAGGAAACATAGTTTCATTTTTCATGAAGATTTTAAAGATTGATATAATGTCATCCACATATACCACAATGTGACAGTACGGATCCAGCTGAATGAAATAGCCTTTGAAAAGGATTCCTTAATACACAGTCTCTTATGTTAGAGTTACCTGGGTCCCACGGCACTGGTGCTGTACCTCTGTGATCCTCCTACTGGACCTGCCAGCGTGTTACAACAATGGAGGAGGGTGATTTTTCCGGTGTGATCCGTGGTCCCGTTCTCTTCGCTGATGTCAGAACTGTGTACAGGTAATTCGGGTATTGTGCTCAGCGGCACTCCGGGGCTCCTTGGTTACGCGTTTCTCCGCCTTTAGACTCGGCGGCTTCCTCAGGTCTGAGGAAGCCGCCGAGTCTAAAGGCGGAGAAACGCGTAACCAAGGAGCCCCGGAGTGCCGCTGAGCACAATACCCGAATTACCTGTACACAGTTCTGACGTCAGCGAAGAGAACGGGACCACGGATCACACCGGAAAAATCACCCTCCTCCATTGTTGTAACACGCTGGCAGGTCCAGTAGGAGGATCACAGAGGTACAGCACCAGTGCCGTGGGACCCAGGTAACTCTAACATAAGAGACTGTGTATTAAGGAATCCTTTTCAAAGGCTATTTCATTCAGCTGGATCCGTACTGTCACATTGTGGCATATGTGGATGACATTATATCAATCTTTAAAATCTTCATGAAAAATGAAACTATGTTTCCTTCTGGCCAGCAACTATTAACCATCTGAACTATTCCAAGGGATCTTACTACCAAGCGAGGACATTGTGCGATATTAATTTAGCTTGCACAGGTTTTACAAATGTTTCAAGCCAATTAGATTAAATTATCATTGGTATATATTTTTCTCTGGTATTCCATCTCAGTATCAGTTTTAATATTGGTGTTATTAATTGTTTTATTTATTGGTATTTATTATTTTTTTCTTTATCTTTATTTTATTTTTTCCTCTTTTTCTTTTTTCTTATTTTTGTTTTTTATGTCATCAATTAAAAGTTTATTGATTATCTATACCGCTAAATGAGTATCAATTATATGATTAAAGTAAGTCTAAATTTGTAGTAATCCTAGCAGCGCTCCCACTCTGTCTGTTTTTTGTTTCTATCATAATCACGGGGGTTGCAAAACATCCCTTAATGTGGGCAGCAGCAGCAGCTTTACTACTAAAATATTTCTGAAAAGGAATTGTATTAATAGCAGTTTCTCCACCGGTGAATCAGCGCAACACCTATTTTCCAATATTTTTTCTTCTGCAAAAGCCTGATGAGGGGAATGACCTGACTCAGGCTGGCAGTGTCTGAACTGACTTCACGTGTGGCAAGTTCAAAGGGCATCAGAACCTTGCACAACGTTGAAATCATTCTCCACTGCACTTGAGACAGGTGCATTCCACCTACTATATCGTGCTCAATTGTATAGGCTTGAATGGCCTTTTGCTGCTCCTCCAACCTCTGAAGCATATAGAGGGTTGAATTCCACCTCGTTACCACTTCTTGCTTCAGATGATGGCAGGGCAGGTTCAGTAGTTTTTGGTGGTGCTCCAGTTTTCTGTACGTGGTGCCTGTACGCCGAAAGTGTCCCGCAATTCTTCTGGCCACCGACAGCATCTCTTGCACGCCCCTGTCGTTTTTTAAAAAATTCTGCACCACCAAATTCAAGGTATGTGCAAAACATGGGACGTGCTGGAATTGGCCCAGATTTAATGCACACACAATATTGCTGGCGTTGTCCGATGCCACAAATCCACAGGAGAGTCCAATTGGGGTAAGCCATTCCGCGATGATCTTCCTCAGTTGCCGTAAGAGGTTTTCAGCTGTGTGCGTATTCTGGAAAGCGGTGATACAAAGCGTAGCCTGCCTAGGAAAGAGTTGGCGTTTGCGAGATGCTGCTACTGGTGCCGCCGCTGCTGTTCTTGCGGCGGGAGTCCATACATCTACCCAGTGGGCTGTCACAGTCATATAGTCCTGACCCTGCCCTGCTCCACTTGTCCACATGTCCGTGGTTAAGTGGACATTGGGTACAGCTGCATTTTTTAGGACACTGGTGACTCTTTTTCTGAGGTCTGTGTACATTTTTGGTATCGCCTGCCTAGAGAAATGGAACCTAGATGGTATTTGGTACCGGGGACACAGTACCTCCAACAAGTCTCTAGTTGGCTCTGCAGTAATGATGGATACCGGAACCACGTTTCTCACCACCCAGGATGCCAAGGCCTCAGTTATCCGCTTTGCAGTAGGATGACTGCTGTGATATTTCATCTTCCTCGCAAAGGACTGTTGAACAGTCAATTGCTTACTGGAAGTAGTACAAGTGGGCTTACGACTTCCCCTCTGGGATGACCATCGACTCCCAGCGGCAACAACAGCAGCGCCAGCAGCAGTAGGCGTTACACGCAAGGATGCATCGGAGGAATCCCAGGCAGGAGAGGACTCGTCAGAATTGCCAGTGACATGGCCTGCAGGACTATTGGCATTCCTGGGGAAGGAGGAAATTGACACTGAGGGAGTTGGTGGGGTGGTTTGCGTGAGCTTGGTTACAAGAGGAAGGGATTTACTGGTCAGTGGACTGCTTCCGCTGTCACCCAAAGTTTTTGAACTTGTCACTGACTTATTATGAATGCGCTGCAGGTGACGTATAAGGGAGGATGTTCCGAGGTGGTTAACGTCCTTACCCCTACTTATTACAGCTTGACAAAGGGAACACACGGCTTGACACCTGTTGTCCGCATTTCTGGTGAAATACCTCCACACCGAAGAGCTGATTTTTTTGGTATTTTCACCTGGCATGTCAACGGCCATATTCCTCCCACGGACAACAGGTGTCTCCCCGGGTGCCTGACTTAAACAAACCACCTCACCATCAGAATCCTCCTGGTCAATTTCCTCCCCAGCGCCAGCAACACCCATATCCTCCTCATCCTGGTGTACTTCAACACTGACATCTTCAATCTGACTATCAGGAACTGGACTGCGGGTGCTCCTTCCAGCACTTGCAGGGGGCGTGCAAATGGTGGAAGGCGCATGCTCTTCACGTCCAGTGTTGGGAAGGTCAGGCATCGCAACCGACACAATTGGACTCTCCTTGTGGATTTGGGATTTCAAAGAACGCACAGTTCTTTGCGGTGCTTTGCCTTTTGCCAGCTTGAGTCTTTTCAGTTTTCTAGCGAGAGGCTGAGTGCTTCCATCCTCATGTGAAGCTGAACCACTAGCCATGAACATAGGCCAGGGCCTCAGCCGTTCCTTGCCACTCCGTGTGGTAAATGGCATATTGGCAAGTTTACGCTTCTCCTCCGACAATTTTATTTTAGGTTTTGGAGTCCTTTTTTTACTGATATTTGGTGTTTTGGTTTTGACATGCTCTGTACTATGCCATTGGGCATCGGCCTTGGCAGACGACGTTGCTGGCATTTCATCGTCTCGGCCATGACTAGTGGCAGCAGCTTCAGCACGAGGTGGAAGTGGATCTTGATCTTTCCCTAATTTTGGAACCTCAACATTTTTGTTCTCCATATTTTAATAGGCACAACTAAAAGGCACCTCAGGTAAACAATGGAGATGGATGGATTGGATACTAGTATACAATTATGGACGGGCTGCCGAGTGCCGACACAGAGGTAGCCACAGCCGTGAACTACCGCACTGTACTGTGTCTGCTGCTAATATAGACTGGTTGATAAAGAGATAGTATACTCGTAACTAGTATGTATGTATAAAGAAAGAAAAAAAAACCACGGTTAGGTGGTATATACAATTATGGACGGGCTGCCGAGTGCCGACACAGAGGTAGCCACAGCCGTGAACTACCGCACTGTACTGTGTCTGCTGCTAATATATAGACTGGTTGATAAAGAGATAGTATACTCGTAACTAGTATGTATGTATAAAGAAAGAAAAAAAAACCACGGTTAGGTGGTATATACAATTATGGACGGGCTGCCGAGTGCCGACACAGAGGTAGCCACAGCCGTGAACTACCGCACTGTACTGTGTCTGCTGCTAATATATAGACTGGTTGATAAAGAGATAGTATACTCGTAACTAGTATGTATGTATAAAGAAAGAAAAAAAAACCACGGTTAGGTGGTATATACAATTATGGACGGGCTGCCGAGTGCCGACACAGAGGTAGCCACAGCCGTGAACTACCGCACTGTACTGTGTCTGCTGCTAATATATAGACTGGTTGATAAAGAGATAGTATACTCGTAACTAGTATGTATGTATAAAGAAAGAAAAAAAACCACGGTTAGGTCACTGGTATATACAATTATGGACGGGCTGCCGAGTGCCGACACAGAGGTAGCCACAGCCGTGAACTACCGCACTGTACTGTGTCTGCTGCTAATATATAGACTGGTTGATAAAGAGATAGTATACTCGTAACTAGTATGTATGTATAAAGAAAGAAAAAAAAACCACGGTTAGGTGGTATATACAATTATGGACGGGCTGCCGAGTGCCGACACAGAGGTAGCCACAGCCGTGAACTACCGCACTGTACTGTGTCTGCTGCTAATATATAGACTGGTTGATAAAGAGATAGTATACTCGTAACTAGTATGTATGTATAAAGAAAGAAAAAAAAACCACGGTTAGGTGGTATATACAATTATGGACGGGCTGCCGAGTGCCGACACAGAGGTAGCCACAGCCGTGAACTACCGCACTGTACTGTGTCTGCTGCTAATATATAGACTGGTTGATAAAGAGATAGTATACTCGTAACTAGTATGTATGTATAAAGAAAGAAAAAAAAACCACGGTTAGGTGGTATATACAATTATGGACGGGCTGCCGAGTGCCGACACAGAGGTAGCCACAGCCGTGAACTACCGCACTGTACTGTGTCTGCTGCTAATATATAGACTGGTTGATAAAGAGATAGTATACTCGTAACTAGTATGTATGTATAAAGAAAGAAAAAAAACCACGGTTAGGTCACTGGTATATACAATTATGGACGGGCTGCCGAGTGCCGACACAGAGGTAGCCACAGCCGTGAACTACCGCACTGTACTGTGTCTGCTGCTAATATATAGACTGGTTGATAAAGAGATAGTATACTCGTAACTAGTATGTATGTATAAAGAAAGAAAAAAAAACCACGGTTAGGTGGTATATACAATTATGGACGGGCTGCCGAGTGCCGACACAGAGGTAGCCACAGCCGTGAACTACCGCACTGTACTGTGTCTGCTGCTAATATATAGACTGGTTGATAAAGAGATAGTATACTCGTAACTAGTATGTATGTATAAAGAAAGAAAAAAAAACCACGGTTAGGTCACTGGTATATACAATTATGGACGGGCTGCCGAGTGCCGACACAGAGGTAGCCACAGCCGTGAACTACCGCACTGTACTGTGTCTGCTGCTAATATAGACTGGTTGATAAAGAGATAGTATACTACTAATATTATATACTGGTGGTCAGGTCACTGGTCACTAGTCACACTGGCAGTGGCACTCCTGCAGCAAAAGTGTGCACTGTTTAATTTTAATATAATATTATGTACTCCTGGCTCCTGCTATAACCTATAACTGGCACTGCAGTAGTGCTCCCCAGTCTCCCCCACAATTATAAGCTGTGTGAGCTGAGCAGTCAGACAGATATATAATATATATAGATGATGCAGCACACTGGCCTGAGCCTGAGCAGTGCACACAGATATGGTATGTGACTGACTGAGTCACTGTGTGTATCGCTTTTTTCAGGCAGAGAACGGATATATTAAATAAACTGCACTGTGTGTCTGGTGGTCACTCACTATATAATATATTATGTACTCCTGGCTCCTGCTATAACCTATAACTGGCACTGCAGTAGTGCTCCCCAGTCTCCCCCACAATTATAAGCTGTGTGAGCTGAGCAGTCAGACAGATATATATAATATTATATATAGATAATAGATGATGCAGCACACTGGCCTGAGCCTGAGCAGTGCACACAGATATGGTATGTGACTGAGTCACTGTGTGCTGTGTATCGCTTTTTTCAGGCAGAGAACGGATTATATTATGTACTCCTGGCTCCTGCTATAACCTATAACTGGCACTGCAGTAGTGCTCCCCAGTCTCCCCCACAATTATAAGCTGTGTGAGCTGAGCAGTCAGACAGATATATATAATATTATATATAGATAATAGATGATGCAGCACACTGGCCTGAGCCTGAGCAGTGCACACAGATATGGTATGTGACTGAGTCACTGTGTGCTGTGTATCGCTTTTTTCAGGCAGAGAACGGATTATAAATAAAAGTGGTGGTCACTGGTCACTATCAGCAAAACTCTGCACTGTACACTACTGAGTACTCCTAATGCTCCCCAAAATTAGTAAATCAAGTGTCTCTCTAATCTATTCTAATTCTAAACGGAGAGGACGCCAGCCACGTCCTCTCCCTATCAATCTCAATGCACGTGTGAAAATGGCGGCGACGCGCGGCTCCTTATATAGAATCCGAGTCTCGCGATAGAATCCGAGCCTCGCGAGAATCCGACAGCGTCATGATGACGTTCGGGCGCGCTCGGGTTAACCGAGCAAGGCGGGAAGATCCGAGTCGCTCGGACCCGTGAAAAAAAACATGAAGTTCTGGCGGGTTCGGATTCAGAGAAACCGAACCCGCTCATCTCTAGCCAAAACGCGTTCGAACCCAAAACACGGCCGCGGAACCGAACCCAAAACCAAAACACAAAACCCGAAAAATTTCAGGCGCTCATCTCTATATAGGAGGAGTACAGTGCAGAGTTTTGCTGACCAGTGACCACTAGTATTATACGTTCTCTGCCTGAAAAACGCTCCATATCTGTGCTCAGTGTGTTGCATATATCTGTGCTCACACTGCTTTATTGTGGGGACTGGGGACCACCAGTATTATATAGGAGGAGTACAGTGCAGAGTTTTGCTGACCAGTGACCACCAGTATTATACGTTCTCTGCCTGAAAAACGCTCCATATCTGTGCTCAGTGTGCTGCATATATCTGTGCTCACACTGCTTTATTGTGGGGACTGGGGACCACCAGTATTATATAGGAGGAGTACAGTGCAGAGTTTTGCTGACCAGTGACCACCAGTATTATACGTACTTTGCCTGAAAAACGCTTCATATCTGTGCTGCATTGTAGTATATAGTAGGAGTACAGTGCATAATTTTGCTGACCACCGGTATATAATATATAGGAGTACGGTACAGAAGGCCACTGCTCTACCTACCTCTGTGTCGTCAAGTATACTATCCATCCACACCTGTGGTGCATTTCAGTTTTGCACAGTTTGCTGACCACCAGTATATAATATATAGCAGTACGGTACAGTAGGCCACTGCTCTACCTACCTCTGTGTCGTCAAGTATACTATCCATCCATACCTGTGGTGCATTTCAGTTTTGCAGTTTGCTGACCACCAGTATATAATATATAGCAGTACGGTACAGTAGGCCACTGCTCTACCTACCTCTGTGTCGTCAAGTATACTATCCATCCATACCTGTGGTGCATTTCAGTTGTGCGCAGTATATATAGTAGTAGGCCATTGCTATTGATACTGGCATATAATTCCACACATTAAAAAATGGAGAACAAAAATGTGGAGGGTAAAATAGGGAAAGATCAAGATCCACTTCCACCTCGTGCTGAAGCTGCTGCCACTAGTCATGGCCGAGACGATGAAATGCCATCAACGTCGTCTGCCAAGGTCGATGCCCAATGTCATAGTAGAGAGCATGTAAAATCCAAAAAAATAAAGCTCAGTAAAATGACCCAAAAATCTAAATCAAAATCGTCTGAGGAGAAGCATAAACTTGCCAATGTGCCATTTACGACACGGAGTGGCAAGGAACGGCTGAGGCCCTGGCCTATGTTCAAGGCTAGTGGTTCAGCTTCACCTGAGGATGGAAGCACTCATCCTCCTGCTAGAAAACTTAAAAGAGTTAAGATGGCAAAAGCACAGCAAAGAACTGTGCGTTCTTCTAAATCACAAATCCCCAAGGAGAGTCCAATTGTGTCGGTTGCGATGCCTGACCTTCCCAACACTGGACGGGAAGAGGTTGCGCCTTCCACCATTTGCACGCCCCCTGCAAGTGCTGGAAGGAGCACCCGCAGTCCAGTTCCTGATAGTCAAATTGAAGATGTCACTGTTGAAGTACACCAGGATGAGGATATGGGTGTTCCTGGCGCTGGGGAGGAAATTGACAAGGAGGATTCTGATGGTGAGGTGGTTTGTTTAAGTCAGGCACCCGGGGAGACACCTGTTGTCCGTGGGACGAATATGGCCATTGACATGCCTGGTAAAAATACAAAAAAAATCAGCTCTTCGGTGTGGAATTATTTCAACAGAAATGCAGACAACTGGTGTCAAGCCGTGTGTTGCCTTTGTCAAGCTGTAATAAGTAGGGGTAAGGACGTTAACCACCTAGGAACATCCTCCCTTATACGTCACCTGGACCACATTCATCAGAAGTCAGTGACAAGTTCAAAAACTTTGGATGACAGCGGAAGCAGTGCACTGACCACTAAATCCCTTCCTCTTGTAACCAAGCTCCTGCAAACCACACCACCAACTCCCTCAGTGTCAATTTCCTCCTTAGACAGGAAAGCCAATAGTCCTGCAGGCCATGTCACTGTCAAGCCATGTCACTGTCAAGTCTGACGAGTCCTCTCCTGCCTGGGATTCCTCCGATGCATCCTTGAGTGTAACGCCTACTGCTGCTGGCGCTGCTATTGTTGCTGCTGGGAGTCGATCGTCATCCCAGAGGGGAAGTCGGAAGACCACTTGTACTACTTCCAGTAAGCAATTGACTGTCCAACAGTCCTTTGCGAGGAAGATGAAATATCACAGCAGTCATCCTGCTGCAAAGCGGATAACTCAGGCCTTGGCAGCCTGGGTGGTGAGAAACGTGTTTCCGGTATCCACCGGTAATTCACAGGCAACTACAGACTTGATTGAGGTACTGTGTCCCCGGTACCAAATACCATCTAGGTTCCATTTCTCTAGGCAGGCGATACCGAAAATGTACACAGACGTCAGAAAAAGAGTAACCAGTGTCCTAAAAAATGCAGTTGTACCCAATGTCCACTTAACCATGGACATGTGGACAAATGGAGCAGGGCAGACTCAGGACTATATGACTGTGACAGCCCACTGGGTAGATGTATTGCCTCCCGCAGCAAGAACAGCAGCGGCGGCACCAGTAGCAGCATCTCGCAAACGCCAACTCGTTCCTAGGCAGGCTACGCTTTGTATCACCGCTTTCCATAAGAGGCACACAGCTGACAACCTCTTACGGAAACTGAGGAACATCATCGCAGAATGGCTTACCCCAATTGGACTCTCCTGGGGATTTGTGACATCGGACAACGCCACCAATATTGTGCGTGCATTACATCTGGGCAAATTCCAGCACGTCCCATGTTTTGCACATACATTGAATTTGGTGATGCAGAATTATTTAAAAAACGACAGGGGCGTGCAAGAGATGCTGTCGGTGGCCCGAAGAATTGCGGGCCACTTTCGGCATTCAGCCACCGCGTGCCGAAGACTGGAGCACCAGCAAACAGTCCTGAACCTGCCTGCCATCATCTGAAGCAAGAGGTGGTAACGAGGTGGAATTCAACCCTCTATATGCTTCAGAGGATGGAGGAGCAGCAAAAGGCCATTCAAGCCTATACATCTGCCTACGATATAGGCAAAGGAGGGGGAATGCACCTGACTCAAGCGCAGTGGAGAATGATTTCAACGTGGTGCAAGGTTCTGCAACCCTTTGAACTTGCCACACGTGAAGTCAGTTCAGACACTGCCAGCCTGAGTCAGGTCATTCCCCTCGTCAGGCTTTTGCAGAAGAAGCTGGAGACATTGAAGGAGGAGCTAAAACAGAGCGATTCCGCTAGGCATGTGGGACTTGTGGATGGAGCCCTTAATTCGCGAGGAAAAGGCTAAGAATTCCGAGCCCACCCGCTGGCGGTGATGCAGGGCAGTCTGGAGCGAGTGCTGACATCTGGTCCGGACTGAAGGACCTGCCAACGATTACTGACGTGTCGTCTACTGTCACTGCATATGATTCTGTCACCATTGAAAGAATGGTGGAGGATTATATGAGTGACCGCATCCAAGTAGGCACGACAGACAGTCCGTACGTATACTGGCAGGAAAAAGAGGCAATTTGGAGGCCCTTGCAGAAACTGGCTTTATTTTACCTAAGTTGCCCCACTTCCAGTGTGTACTCCGAAAGAGTGTTTAGTGCAGCCGCTCACCTTGTCAGCAATCGGCGTACGAGGTTACTTCCAGAAAATGTGGAGAAGATGATGTTCATCTGTTCATCAAAATGAATTATAATGAATTCCTCCATGGAGACATTCACCAGCAGCAATTGCCTCCAGAAAGTACACAGGGACCTGAGATGGTGGATTCCAGTGGGGACGAATTAATAATCTGTGAGGAGGGGGATGTACACAGTGAAAGGGGTGAGGAATCGGACTATGAGGAGGAGGAGGTGGACATCTTGCCTCTGTAGAGCCAGTTTGTGCAAGGAGAGATTGATTGCTTCTTTTTTGGTGGGGGCCCAAACCAACCAGTCATTTCAGTCACAGTCGTGTGGCAGATCCTGTCGCTGAAATGATGGGTTCGTTAAAGTGTGCATGTCCTGTATATACAACATAAGGGTGGGTGGGAGGGCCCAAGGACAATTCCATCTTGCACCTCTTTTTTCTTTCATTTTTCTTTGCATCATGTGCTGTTTGGGGACTATTATTTTGAAGTGCCATCCTGCCTGACACTGCAGTGCCACTCCTAGATGGGCCAGGTGTTTGTGTCGGCCACTTGTGATGCTTAGCTAAGCCATCCAGCGACCTTGGTGCACCACTTTTTTTCTTTGCATCATGTGCTGTTTGGGGACTATTTTTTAAATCTGCCATCCTGTCTGACACTGCAGTGCCACTCCTAGATGGGCCAGGTGTTTGTGTCGGCCACTTGGGTCACTTAGCTTAGTCACACAGCTACCTCATTGCTCCTCTATTTTTCTTTGCATCATGTGCTGTTTGGGGACTATTTTTTTGAAGTGTCATCCTGCCTGACACTGCAGTGCCACTCCTAGATGGGCCAGGTGTTTGTGTCGGCCACTTGTGTCGCTTAGCTTAGCCATCCAGCGACCTTGGTGCACCTCTTTTTTTTCTTTGCATCATGTGCTGTTTGGGGACTATTTTTTTGAAGTGCCATCCTGCCTGACACTGCAGTGTCACACCTAGATGGGCCAGGTGTTTGTCGGCCACTTGGGTCGCTAAGCTTAGCCATCCAGCGACCTCGGTGCAAATTTTAGGACTAAAAATAATATTGTGAGGTGTTCAGAATAGACTGAAAATGAGTGTAAATTCTGGTTATTGAGGTTAATAATACTATAGGATCAAAATGACCCCCAAATTCTATGATTTAAGCTGTTTTTGAGGGTTTTTTGGAAAAAAACACCCGAATCCAAAACACACCCGAATCCGACAAAAAATTTTCAGGGAGGTTTTGCCAAAACGCGTCCGAATCCAAAACACGGCCGCGGAACCGAATCCAAAACCAAAACACAAAACCCGAAAAATTTCCGGTGCACATTACTAGTAATGATGCATTTGAGAAAAAAGGATGTAACTCTACCTATTCAAATCAATGTACATACTCCGCAATGTTATACATTTGTAATCTTCTTAGCAATCCTTTGTTTGCCCTGGAGTGTATTGTAGGTTTTATAAGAGCTTGATAATAGCTGCTTTCTGCTAATTGTATTAACTTGCCTGTGCTGTGCAGTTGTTGCAAACTGAGTAATTTAGTTGGGCAATAACTGTTCATTTCATAATTTCAGGTGATGGCAGCATCAGGTTGGTCAATGGAGCTGACTCCTGCCAAGGAAGAGTCGAAATCTTCTACAAGGGAAACTGGGGTACAGTGTGCGATGATGACTGGGGAATAAAGGATGCAAGTGTTGTATGCAGGCAACTTAGCTGTGGTCAAGCCTCGGACTACAAGAGCAATGCTTATTTTGGTTATGGAACTGGCCTAATATTACTGGATAATGTAAACTGTGATGGGTCAGAGCCTCACCTGTCAGCTTGCTACAGCCTTGGTTGGGGAATTCACAACTGTGGCCACCATGAAGATGCTGGGATCATTTGTGCTGGTAAATTGCAACACTGTTTGATGGCTAATGATCATTTAAGATACGTGATTAATTGAAATTACAATAATCACCTGTTGTTAACAATAACATCTTCCTTTTGTTGCCCTACATTATATACATTTTAGTAAATGGTACTGAATGTAATAACAAAGAAAAGTAATATAGATATAGGTAGGCCCGGACTGGCCATCTGGCACTTACGGCAAAAGCCAGAAAGGCCGATGGCCTGATGGGCCAGTCCAGCCACACAAAAAGATGGGATGGCCAACCAGCTCCGCTTCCCTGTGCTCATCCGCCCAACATAGAGAGACGGGCCGTGCCTTGAGACTACTCCCCCGTGAGCCTTGGCCATGTATGCCGGGGAAACAGCCCTAGTCCATCCCCTGGATGCAGGCATGGTGCACTTCACCAGAGAGCTGGTAAGTCATTAAGGGGGAGGTTTAACAGCTTTTAGAGTACCAACCCATCAGTTTCTAACTAATTTTTGTAGCAAAGACTGTAAAATGACAGCTACTGATTGGTTGGTACTTTATCGCTTTCCACTTAATCTCTGTCAGAGATTTGATATATCTTCCCTTTGACTGTTCATTGTTCAGAAATTCTACCCTGCTAATATTTAGCAGGGTATATAAAATATGATGTTACTGTATATGTTAAATATTTATAACCCATATCTATTATTGCTTTGTGATTCTAGTAAATAACTAATATCCCTTTCACACCGCACAAATAACCCGGTATCGACGCGGCATATTGCAGTCAGCGTGCGGTGTAAAAGCGCCATAGCTGAAATCCTGGGTCACCTGACCCGGCAGTTTCACTTGGGAATAAAGCAGTGTTATTCCGCGATACCACACGGCGCTACTGTTAAATATATATGTATAAACTATAAACCATATATGCACTTGGGGTTTTTTTGGTGAAAGCTCCATTGTGATATTATTGGCAGCCACTATTCTTTGTGAGCGCGGTTGAGACCACTTTCTTTGTTACAGTGTTATTCCGGGGATGAATACCGGGTCAATGGCAGCATTAAACGGGCTCTTGGGTTGCATCCACTACAACAGGAAGAGACGGCGCAGATATGATCTCATCTCCCAGCGCCGCCTCTGCCCCCGCTGCTATGGCAACCCGCCTGGCATATCTCTAGGTCGGGAAAGCCAGCAGCAGCGTCCAATGCCGGATCCCACCCGGGAAGGACCCGTTTCCAATTCCCGGGTGGGATCCGTCATTGGCAGTGTGAAAGGAGTATTACAGTGATAATGGCTCGTATGGGTGCCAAAAGGCAATTAGATCTTCAGTAACACACTTTTCTTCCTCCTCAGTTCTATTCAACTAAGTGCTTTTGTTATTATGCATCTTTAATGAATTGTCAAAGGATATTACGTGTTGATGTACTAATGTATTATTATCCAGGGCTTGGTATCTCAACTACGACTCCAAACACCACTCCTTCAGCTCACAATTCTGCAGAGTCACTCACTGACACAGCAACAGGTATGAAATAAATTCATTTCCTCTCTATGCCAGTAGGATTGTGTACAGGCTGTAACTTGTTATTTCCCCCTCTTTATAGTTACATGGGGTGGGGGCCTGCATTCTCCTGAAACTGATTTGATCACCACTGCATTTTTTCAACTAGGAAGAAAAAGTAAGTTTTTTTTTTTGTGTTTACCAGTACATCTGTTATATTTGCATAATAATAAATATTTCAATTATATCTGAAAGAAGCGTAAAGGTGGGTACATACTAGGCTATGTGCTCAGTGAGCAACGTTGCCTAGTTTTTTCCCTCCCGGACTGGGCCGCCCGACAGCAGGCATACACACTAATGATATCGCACAGTGACATCATGCCGCAGCCAGGTGGAGCATGCAGGTTTGGACAATGAGTCCAAATTGAGCTGCATGCATGGCTGACACTGAGGGACGTTACTGACCCTCGCAGCGGCGCACCGGTCGGCAGCAGCGGCATACACACTGGGCGATATAGTAATTGACGATGCTCAGGAAGGGTCAAAATGAGCGACGCCGTTTACTTTATCGCTAAGTGTGTAACCACCTTAAGTGTACAAAACAAAAGAGATATGTAGATGTTTGGAAGAAAATCTTTGTGTACTGTAGGTGCTTTTTCAGTGACGAGCTGACATGAGAGCAGTATGATGAACACCTGACCTAATAGTTACTCTCTTAACAAATGAAAATATATACGCTGATTATACAGTGGCGATTTAGGGCCTAATTTAGAGTTGTACGCTATGCCGATGTTTTTGCAATTGAGCGATTATCGGCAGACTGCGCATGGTTATCGGCAGACTGCGCATGTGCTGCAATCACACTGCACATGCGCAAAGGTATCTTTGTGAATGTATCTGCAATGAGGATTCAGTCGCAAAGTGATTGACTGGAAGTGACCGTTTGGTGGTGGTAACATAGGGTTAGCGGGGAGTGGTTGTAAAAATGCAGGCGTGTCATGTCCGTTACGGGGTGTGTACGTGATGTCAGCTGCGAGTTCCTGCATACATGGCGTCTGCGTGACTACTGCTGCATCTAGTCTGGGTAGCCATAGACCTAGCCGAGCAGTCAGTGTTTAACGTTTTTGCATATAGGCTGCAAATGTTTATGCAAATTGTAAATTAGTTGCATTGACTCCGGTGGGCGTCTATTTAAATTTCTTGGTTCGGCAGCTTCATTTGCTAACATTAGCAGTTGTGTAGCATAGAAAATTTGCTGTTGTATTAACGTAGAACTCTGAATTAGTCCATAAATTCACTATTAGAGAATTCATATCTTCCAATTTTCGGCTCTGATAGATCTGAACTGCCGTGTGCTGGAGGCACATGTGACATGAAAAGGGTTGTGACCTCGAATGAGCGTGGGCATGGCCTCACAGCATGACCCTGTTTTCAGCATTTTGGGGGTTTGCCCAGCACTCCCCAAGCAACTGGGCAGCCCCCGGCTCCCCTCCCTGCACTGAATAGATACCTATTCAGGGATCACTCGCTGCTTTGCAGAGCGGAGTAGCGAGTGATCAAAAGCACCCACAACCTCCTCCTCCCCCACCCATGGGACACTGCCTCCTCCCCCACCCATGGGAGTCTGCCGTGACTCAAGGCTGGTAGGCTGCGGGTCGTTGGGGGAGGCGTAGGTTAAGTTTAGGCTATGGGGGGTGGGTTAACGTTAGGCTGCAGGAAAGAAGGGTTAGGGGGGTTGGGGGGTTGGGGTTACAAAAATTACCAAGTAGGTGTCTGGATCCTGAGCGTCGGGATGCCACTGTCGGTATTGACTGCTGGCATCCCAAACGCCGGGATCCGATACCATCCCAAATAGTTTCACTGTATTCTGAATACTTGAACACATTTAGGGGGAATTCAAATGTTTAAAAAGTCGATTGGGTGTCTGTGTTTTTCTGTCTATTAGATAGGAAAAAACAGACACCCAACTGACTTTTCAAACAATTGAATACCCCCCATAGTATCCAAATATAGGAGTTTGACATTTATAGACTGAGCAAACCCATAGCACACACTTCTTCCTTAACAATTAGCTTTACACTGAACTCTGTCAGGTATATATTAACTGGAGATCAGGGCAGTACTGTCCATTCCAGAAGGACTGATGGCCTGGAGGGCCAGTCCGGTCGCACGGCACACATAGACTGGGGCTGGCCGAGCAGCTCTGCCTCCCAGCACTCTGCTTGGCCGCCGAGCATACAGAGATAAAGGGGCGAATCCATATTCTGCCTCCAGAAATTTTTAATTGTACCATATTCATTATTTTCAGATTGTAATTGCGCTAACGTTTAGTACCGTGTTCTATCAAGTGTTACACATGAGAAACATGTTTCTTATAAACCTATTTAAGCATAAACTGTAAACACACCGTTTGAGAAATGCATAACTGCTTACATTATATTCTCTGCTCACCAGGTGGCAGCATTAGACTGGTAAATGGAAACAGCAGCTGCCAGGGCAGAGTGGAAGTTCTGTACCAAAACACTTGGGGAACTGTGTGCGATGACGACTGGGATTACAGCAATGCGCAGGTGGTTTGCAAGCAGATGGGCTGTGGTCCTGCCATTGTAGCTACAACACTTAGTTATTTTGGCTATGGCAGTGGCCCTATCCTCCTTGACAATGTAGATTGTGCTGGTACAGAAAAAGACCTAATCGACTGCTTCAACCTAGGCTGGGGTCAGCACAATTGTGGACATCACGAGGATGCTGGTGTTATCTGTCAAGGTGTGTTTGTAATATGTATGAAATATCACATTTTCTTACTTACCTGAGACAAGCTCTCTTTTTTATATGGCAAGTGTATAGTGTTTTATTATTTTTAATCATAATTTGCTCATGTTAAATACATTTTTACACACTTAATGAAAACAATTCACCTCCCTCTGCTATTCACTAAATAACGTAGCTAATATTCAGAGCTGAATTATTGGTGGCACAAATGGGACATTGGTGGTCATTCCGAGTTGTTCGCTAGCTGCATTCGTTCGCTGTGCAGCGATGAGGAAAAAAATGGAACTTCTGCGCATGCGTATGCGGCGCAATGCGCACGTGTGGCGTACTATTACAACGAACAATGTAGTTTTACACAGGGTCTAGCGATGCTTTTCAGTCGCACAGGCAGCCGCAGAGTGATTGACAGGAAGAGGGCGTTTCTGGGTGTCAATTGGCTGCTTTCAGGGAGTGTTCGGAAAAACGCAGGCGTGCCAGGAAAAATGCAGGCGTGGCTGGGCGAACGCAGGGCGTGTTTCTGACGTCAAATTGGGAACTGAATGGTCTGAAGTGATCGCAAGCACTGAGTAGGTTTGAAGCTACTTTGAAACTGCACAAAATTTTTTGCAGCCGCTCTGTGATCCCTTCATTCGCACTTCTGCTAAGCTAAAATACACTCCCAGTGGGCGGCGGCATAGCGTTTGCACGGCTGCTAAAAACTGCTAGCGAGCGATCAACTCGGAATGACTACCATTATCCTTGCGGCCCCCACAAACTAATTAGCCTCCTTTACACAGGTCCGGAGTGGGTCAGGAATATGATGGAAACCCATTCTACCAATTATTTCAGAGACAAGAAGTGCCATGTGTCATACCCATGCCCCCCCCCTGCTGTCAGTCATTGCTACAGTGGAGGCTAGTGTCCCTTCACAGTAAGAACGTTCTAATGTCACTGTGACATAAACATTACATGAGACATTTCCAGATATCACAGGAGAAAATGGAGCATATGGTACAAGCTGGTGAGGGGTGATGGATATGGTTAAGTTAACTAGGTTTGACTTCAGCTTCATATTAGTGCACCTTGTATATGGCTGACAAGGTCCTAACCAGATGAAGAAACCCAGGTTAGGAGTTGCAGAATCTAGTTTGCCCTTGTGTAACATATTAAAGTATTTGCAAAAAAATTTATTTCGGAATCTATTATGACTTTTTTTTATAACCATTATACTAAAATCTCGCTTTACTGAATTCATTTATTCGTCTTTTAATATTTTGTAAACTTATTGCAATTATTAGGTGTGAGAGACGCAGAATTGTTTTCCAAAGGAAGCAGCTTTGAAGTGACAACTCAATCTGCAACACCTCCAAAAGATGGTTTGTATTACAAATATCTTTTATCTTTAGTGAACTGAACCTGAGTCACATGGCTTGGTATTTATTATGGGAGATGTTGTCCAGCTACAGCTTGCAAAGCATGCTTGCTTACTCTCCCTATAAGTCTGGGAAAAGCACAAATTACTATTGCCCAAGGGTGCCTCAAGGCTACCCACGGATCTACATAAGGTAGTGGCACTGGAAAAGTAGGACCTAGTACCTTGACCACAGTGCCCTACTGAAGGGTGCTATGAAGCAGAGTTGGGCTGGGCTAAGGATCAGGGTGACATTTGCTCTCCCGAGCCAGTACACTTTAAAGTATTTTGGGCCGCCACTTGTTAGAGGCCACAACATTCCCTCTGCCAGTACCTCCCAGCTTCAGCACCAGTCATGTCTGAACTCCTGACACTTGTCACATTTGTAGGATCTAAATGCTGGTTGGTTGGTGGGAGGGTGAGTGAATGTGTTTTGGTCTCATTTGAAAAGCATCTTTCTGCAGCAGGGTACACTGTGTTCCACAGGGAATACATTGGGGATGTAGAGATGGATCTTGATCCAGAGGCAGCAACAGGCTAAAGCTTTAGACTGTCCCAGGATGCATTGCAGGGCCTCCTCTATATAACCCCACCTCCAGGCACTGGAGCTCAGTTTTTAGAGTTGGTGCCTGCATAAGCAGGTCATTTAACAGGGGGTGCTGTGCTACGAGGCCCTGAAAAAGCTATTTAGAAGGCTTCCAGGGCTGCAGCACTTCATATGTCAGTGTGACATACTGTGCTGCGGCTCATTACCACTCCAGCGGCGTCACATACTCCCGCTGGCTCTATTCCCGGGTACTTGCGGCAGAGGCGCTCCGGTTTCTAGACACACCACCGCAGATGCTTTCCTGCATCGCGTGGCTACTTCTAAGGGAGGAGGTAAGAAGGTCCCCCAGGCGGGACCCGCCATTAAACCGCATTCCGGACTCAGAAGACGGACCGCAACGCTGGCGTGGACACTGTGGCCATGCAGGGACCCCACTATATCCACCAGGGCAGGGGAGCACAGGTCGGATAATATATTATCCAGGTTTAATAAGGCGCCATACCCAGTGGTGAGGACCAGCATAGGGGATAAGGCGCTTGACCTGTAGTCCCTCCCATAGCTCCGGGCACCATCTACTGCTGGTGTTCCCACCCTAGAGCTGCCTCACACTCTCTCTCACTCCCTGACTGAGACTTTAGGCGCCATCTTATCAGTAGCTGCGACTGGTCTCCGGGACTGCAGGGCAAGGTCTCCTCTGTAAATCCGCTTGATTTAAAGACACTTAAGTATTCTACATGTCATTTTAAGATAGCGTTAGTTAATAACAAGTGTACCTCTACCAGAATATATTGTACGAGTATTCTGATATATACATCCCGTCTCTGTCTGACTAAAATAATTATCTGCATTGTTACTGCGACTGTGTGTGCCTGCATCTGCTGTGTGGTTTCACTTTCAGTGTATCACAAGCTATAGCTATCACTGTATGCGGTACCATAGGGGACTAGGTGTGTCAGGGTCTATTTTATAGTGCTGCACAATATTTACAGTTACGTGTATTGTACTGTGTATTTCAGTCACCTCATACCGCATTTTTTCTCTGCTTGTGTTTTGCATTTTCTGCCGCATAAATAGGGGATTTATTTGCAGGTATTGTATTTGTCTCTCTATATCGTACTATTACGCTCTAAGGTTACATTCACTATAATGTCTACCACAAAGGGAGGGAAATCAGTAGACACTCCTGCAGCGCATGTGCCAAGGATTTGCCTGAGGGGGATGTTGTGAAGGATGGTCTGTGTATTATGTGCCATACATCTCTCAGTCAGCCCGCTGCTCCTGTAGCCAATCAGGGGCCACCTTGGGCGGCATTCTCCAATATGTTTAATACGCTAGTGAGATGCCTTAAGCCCCCTATGCGACCTCCTGTGCCATTGCAGCCACATATTGTACCTATGGTAAATCCGCCCTGAGCGGATACTCTGTCTACCCAGATACAATAGTTAAATCAATATTTGGTTAGACAAAAACCTACCCCACGTCCCTCTTCGGTCAAGAGGTCATCTAAGTGGGCTGCCTCCTCCTCACAATCCACTAATATCTCAGATGATACTTCTGATGAGGATGGGGAGTATAATGATCCGTCAAACACTGAAACAGTTGCTTCTGAAGAGGAAACTCCAATGCATCTTGATGTCCCTGACCTAGTGGAGGCTATTAAGCTGATTCTACAAATCGATGAAGATGTAGATCCCACTACTGCATCTAAGAAACCTGATAAATGTAAACGTCAGAAGGTAGTTAAAGTAGTCTTACCACATTCTGACCATTTGGTAGACATACGTCAGGAACCCTGGTCTTCTCCAGGAAAGAAATTCTCCCTGTCTAAAAAGATGCTAGCTCGTTATCCTATCTCCGCTGAGTTGTGTAACAAGTGGGAAAATCGACAACCCGTGGATTCCCATGTCACCCGTATTGTGGTGTCATCTACTCTGCCTGTCACCACTGTCACCTCACTGAAGGAACCGACAGATAAGCGCGTCGAAGGATGCCTGAAGTCTATTTACTCCCTTACAGGTGCTGTACATAGACCCACTATAAAAGCCTCCTGGGCCGCAAAAGGAATTGAGCATGGGTTCAGGCAATTGATGAAGAGCTGCATCAGGATATATCTGACACTGCCAGACCATATCTGTCTCATATTACCACCTCCTCCCAATATATTCAGGAGGCGTCCTCTGAAACAGGTATAATGGCGGCCAAGGCATCGACAACGTCCATCCTGGTTCGCCGAATTCTTTATTTGAAATCATGGAAAGTGGACCTGGACTCCAAAAAGACCTTGGAGGCATCCTATTTGGGGAGGATCTGATTAAAATTGTAACTGACTTAGCGGCTGCTAAGATTGCATTTCTCCAGAATACTAATCCTTCTGCACAGAAGGCAAAGAGTACCACTTTTCATTTCTTTCGGCCTCAAGGGGAAAAAAAAGGTCAGGCATATCCGAGACAAGCTTGTGCTTCCAAAACCACTAAGCCCAGAGCAAAACAATCCCGGTCTGCCCGTCAGCCTGCTTCCAACCAAGACAAGCCTGCTGCATAACAGGGCAGGCCTCACCCTGGGGGATCCCAGGGTGGGAGGCCGACTTCTGCAATTCACCCAGGTCTGGTTAAAGACCACTTTAGACGCATGGGTGCGAGAAGTCGTCTCTCACGGGTACGCAGTCTCTTTCAAGAGACGTCACCCTTGCCAGTTCCGAATGATGGTTATCCCTTCAGACCTGTTGAAGGCGCAAGCTCTACGCCTGCTTGTGCGTTCCCTCCTGGATACAGGAGTGATAGTGCTGGTACCCCTGTTCCAGAGAGGCAGAGGATACTACTCGACCCTGTTTCTAGTCCCGAAACCCAATGGGTCTTTCCGGCCTATACTCAACCTCAAATCACTGAACAAATTTGTGAGTGTCCAAGTTCCGTATGAAAATGCTGCGCTCAGTTGTACTGGCCATGGAACCGGCGATTATATGGTATCCCTCCCTGGATATACAAGATGCTTATCTGCATATACCTATTGCCACATCGCATCAGCAATATCTGTGGTTTGCTATTGGCAACCTTCACTAACAGTTCCAGGCTCTGCCATTTGGACTGGCCACAGCTCCTCGGATCTTCACCAAGGTTATGGCTGTGATGACGTCTTATCTTCGTTGTCAGGGAATCAGGATCCTGCCGTATCTGGACAACTTGCTGATCCTGGAACACTCCTAAAATGTCCTCCTCAGTCATCTGCAACTGATGGTACACTTCTTACAAGCCCAAGGGTGGCTCATCAACTGGTAGAAGTTCTCGTTGGTCCCTGCTCGGAGCATGGTGCACTTGGGGGCACTGCTGGACACACATAGCCAAAGACTGTTTCTATCTCCAGAGAAAGTCCTGAAACTTCAGGACAGGATAAGATACTTCCTCTCTCGCCCAAGAATGTCAATACACTTGGCGATGCAAGTACTAGGACTTATGGTGTCGGCATTCGACATGGTAGAGTACACTCAATTTCATTCCCGCCCTCTACAGAGGTTAATCCTTTCCAAGTAGGATGGCCTGCCTCATCGGATCAGGTCTCAAATGATCTCTGTGACTCCGGAGGTTCGTCTGTCACTGAGCTGTTGGCTACGGGACCAACAGTTGAACAGAGGCCGTCCATTCTGGATTCCCAACTGGGTCCTACTGACTATGGACGCCAAGCTGAGGGGTTGGGGTGCGGTGCTGGAGCAACACTCTCTCCAGGGTCGGTGAACCAAGGAGGAATCTCTCCTCCCGATAAACATTCTGGAATTGCGGGCAGTGTTCAATGCTTTGACTCTTACCCTGCCTCTGATACAGAACAGGCCTGTTCAAGTACCATCAGACAATGCCACCATGGTGGCTTACATAAATCATCAAAGCAGCACTCGAAGCCGCATGGCAATGATGGAAGTGTCAAAAATCCTTTGTTGGGCAGAACGTCATCTTCCAGCAATATCACAATAGTGATAGCAATAGTGTTCATTCTGGGAGTCCTCTACTGGGAAGCGGATTTCCTCAGTCGTCAGGATGTCCACGCCGGAGAGTGGAGTCTTCATCAGGAAGTCTTTCAACTCCTAGAGGACAAGTGGGGCCTACCAGATGTAGACCTGATGGCGTCTCGAAACAATCACAAAGTTACGGTCTTCAGATCAACAACAAGAACAAGGGATCCTCAAGCAGCGTTTGTGGATGCACTGGCAATTCCATGGAAATTTTGGCTGCCCTACGTGTTCCCTCCAGTGTCACTCCTGCCCAGGGTACTATGGAAGTTCAAGCAAGTAGGAATGCTACTTCTAGTTGCTCCAGCGTGTCCCAGATGACATTGGTTTTCAGACCTGCAGGGTCTATCGATAGATCGTCCTCTTCTGCTTCCTCAACGCCCAGACCTCCTCGTTCAGGGCCCTTGTGTCTACCCAGACTGGCCAGACTGGCTTTGACGGCGTGGCTCTTGAAGCCTCACTCCTGAGAGCCAAAGGATTCTCAGAGGCAGTTATGCAAACTATGCTAAAGGCCCGCAAACCAGCTTCTGCATGAATTTATTATAATTTATTATAATTCTTACTTCACCCGGTGTGCTGCTAAGAATTACGATGCTCAAAAGTTTAGTACTTCCAGACGTCTGGCTTTGTTGCAACAAGGCCTAGATTTAGGACTTTGTCTGGCCTCCCTCAAGGTTCACATATCTGCCTTGTCGGTGTGGTTTCAGAGAAAAATTGCGTCTATACCTGACGTTCATAAATTCACTCAGGGTGTTTTACGATTCAGCCTCCCTATGTCCCTCCTGTGGATCCAAGGGATCTGTCTGTTGTCCTGAATGCCCTGCAAGAGTCTCCATTTGAACCTCTTGAGACAGTGGACCTTAAATGGCTCACAGCCAAGGCCCTGTTTTTACTAGCTATTGCCTGTCACAATCCTGACTGTAGGTTTCATATTTGGTGACTTACCCCTGCCATCTGTCCCGGATCCTGTGTCTTTTTCTCACTGAGTTAAACAGCTTGTCAGCACTATGAGTTTTCCTGAGTTCTCTGCCTGAAAGGTAATAGTTAATTAGCTCCACCTGTGGTGAGCTCCTGTGTGAGGCTGAATTTTAGGCCTAAAAGCCAGCATCTTATGTTTTGCAGAAGTTCAGGCTTCAGTGTTCTCTCGGCCTGCTAGGCCTCATTCTACATCACAGCCTAGTCTAGAGTAGTCACATGACAGTGACTGTTCACCTGACCCAGAGTTGTCCAATCCTCTGCCAGCCTGAGACTCTCTGCATCACCTAATCCTGCTCACCAATCACCAAGGACCAGGAAGTATAAGTCGGGAGGCTGAGTTGGAAACTGGGCCAGTTCCTCGTGTCACACACAGCTCTGTGTGAGTCTTAAAGCTGAGCTCCCTAAAGGTAACCTTTGTATTTAAGTTCCTGTGGAAACTCTGTTCCCTTGTTACCCTGTTTGGTTTACTTTTGTGTTGCCACTGATTTTCACTATTTCCATGAGTCTCAATGTAAAGGCACAGCTGCAGTGGTTCATCTTAAAGGCACAGTACTGTATTCCATAGTCTCCACTGTAAACCACAGCTGCCGTGTTTCAGTTTTACTGCTGTTGTAGTTGTGATCTCCAGAGCTCCCGTATCCCTGTGGCTTCCGTGCCTCCAAGAACCTCCGTGCCTCAGCACCTCCGTGCTTCAGCACTTCCATGCCTCCAAGAACCTCCGTACCTCAGCATCTCCGTGCCTCAGCACCTCCGTGCCTCAGCACCTCCGTGCCTCAGCATCTCCGTGCCTTCAATTATCTCCGTGCTTCCAAGCACCTCCGTGCCTCCAAGTATCTCCGTGCCTCCAAGCACCTCCGTGCCTCCAGGCACTTCTGCACCTCAGTGCCTCCTAGCACCTCAGTGCCTCCAAGCACCTCAGTACCTCCTAGCACCTCAGTGCCTCCAAAAACCCAGTGCTCACAAGCGTAGTTGGTGTCTCCAGCATCCGGTACTCCTTAATTCTTTCCTCAGCACCTTTTCAAGTTCTGTCTTTCAGGAGACCTCCAGCATCCATACCTGCTTCCTGTCTGCCGACCAAATCCTGCATGAGGAGAACCTAGATTCGGTCATCTCTGCTGCGGTCCCTCTTCCTGGTCACCGGAAGAAACCCCAAGCCCACAACACCCCCAAACCAGGTCAGTGAAAGTATTCACATAGTCCTCCAGTCGCCCGCACAGACTTCACTAACACCGGGTTCAAGTAGGAACTGGCCTCATGGACCCGGCCGAAAGTGTTTGTCTGACGCAGGACCTCCTAAGCAATATTGCAGGACGCTTGGAAGGTCTGGAGTCGACTCAGCATCAATTAGCACAGTGTCTGCAGCGGAATTCTTTCTCCAGAGATTCTCTGACCTTCTGCACTAAGACTTCTGACCAACTGCAGTTTTTGTATCAGATGTTATTACAGTTACAAGAACTTTTGTCTAGTATTCTTTCTGTGATGCCTGATCTCTTCAGGAATACTACCAACGTTGTTGATCCTGTTTTGTCCCATCCAGTTAATAGAGTCTCTTCCTCTGTGCAAGGAAAAGTTGTTCATCAGAGCTATCCACGGCCCAAACTCTCTGAAGCTGAACGTCAGTGGCGTAGGGAGCTACACCTCTGTCTTTACTGTGGAAATTCCAGTCACTTTGTTAAAGACTGCATTCTTCGTAAGCCAGGGAATGGTGACAAATCTCAGTATCACAGTGCTCATGTCTACAAGTCATCCACAGTAGCCGATCCTGCTACTGCTGACGGGGGTATCAAGATGGCTACTCTGAAAGAGACTCAAATTTATGACTGGGGTCCGGTGATTAAAAGACCTTATCCCAAGTTAGGTGTCCAGAGAAGAATGTTTAAGCCATTTAGAGTCACAGAGGAGTCCGTGTCTACAGCCCAAGGTGGGGCATCCGTGTCTTCAGCCCAAGGAGGGGCGTCCGTGTCTTCAGCCCAAGGAGGGGCGTCCGTGTCTTCAGCCCAAGGAGGGGCGTCCGTGTCTTCAGCCCAAGGAGGGGCGTCCGTGTCTTCAGCCCAAGGAGGGGCGTCCGTGTCTTCAGCCCAAGGAGGGGCGTCCGCGTCTTCAGCCCCAGTGAGGGGTTCAGAGGGTCCAGCCCCAGAGAGACTACAGAGCGCTGCCCAGCCAGAGAGACTACAGAGCGCTGCCCAGCCAAAGAGACTACAGAGCGCTGCCCAGCCAGAGAGACTACAGAGCGCTGCCCAGCCAGAGAGACTACAGAGCGCTGCCCAGCCAGAGAGACTACTGAGCGCTGCCCAGCCAGGGAGTCTACAGAGTGCTGCCCAGCCAGGGAGTCTACAGAGTGCTGCCCAGCCAGGAAGTCTACAGAGTGCTGCCCAGCCAGGGAGTCTACAGAGTGCTGCCCAGCCAGGGAGTTTACAGAGTGCTGCCCAGCCAGGGAGTCTACAGAGTGCTGCCCAGCCAGGGAGTCTACAGAGTGCTGCCCAGCCAGGGAGTCTACAGAGTGCTGCCCAGCCAGGGAGTCTACAGAGTGCTGCCCAGCCAGAGAGTCTACAGAGTGCAGCCCAGCCCCATGAAGTGGGGGCTCTTGCCTCAGCCCAGCCCCGTGAAGAGGGGGCTCTTGCCTCAGCCCAGCCCCGTGAAGAGGGGGCTCTTGCCTCAGCCCAGCCCCGTGAAGAGGGGGCTCTTGCCTCAGCCCAGCCCCATGAAGAGGGGGCTCTTGCCTCAGCCCAGCCCCGTGAAGAGGGGGCTCTTGCCTCAGCCCAGCCCCGTGAAGAGGGGGCTCTTGCCTCAGCCCAGCCCCGTGAAGCGGGGGCTCCTGCCTCAGCCCAGCCCCGTGAAGAGGGGGCTCCTGCCGGTCCAGCAATACTCCAGGCCCTGACTGGTCAGTCCGTCCCGGTTCCATCCGGTCCAGCGATACTCCAGGACCAGTCTGGTCAGTCTCCGTTGGCTCCAGCCAATTCGAGTATCCTCGGATCCAATCCAGTCCTACTCGTCCAGCCAAAGTTTTCTCCAGTCTCAGCCTCTAAGCTTTCGTCTGATGGTTTACCACCTATTTACTTTGATGGAGATTTATTGCAATATGCCGCTCTGGTTGAACAATTTCTCTCTCTGATGGAGTCTGATCCTTCAGGTGCAGTAACTCCTTCCAACGTTACTCAATATCTGTTCCTGGCATTCAGAGGAAGAGCTTTGGAGTGGGCCAACATGCTTTTTGAGAGTAATGATCCTGTGTTCCATGACTTACAGACTTTTAGTAATGCTGTGGTTAAAGAATTTAGTCCTAAACCTTTGGAATCTGACTTGGTAAAAGAATCATGCTCTAAAGGGAATGCAGAAGGAAGTTTGTGCTGTCCTCCCAGGGATAATCTAAGAATCTCCTTCGGTAAGAATCCGACCATTAAAATTGCTCATGTAGGAGTCTCTCCTAGCCCAGAGAATTTAAAACTCCAGTGCACCTCCTTTTCATCTGCAAACTGTGTATCTAAGGGAGATTCATATCTTCCATTAGACTTGGACTCAGACTCTGAATTTGATCCAGTTCATGATGCTACTCCTTTCATGGGAGGCCCCATGTTTTCTAAGGAAGGTTTTTCTTTACAGGAGATTCCGCTGTCCTTGGTCAAAACCAAATGTTCCCGTAAGAAGAAGAGGCATCAACGAAGGTCCTAAATTCTTCTGTATGAATTTCTCAAGTTCCTCTAAGATTCAAGATGGGTGTCCGGAGTCCACCCTTGAAGAGGGGGATACTGTCACAATCCTGACCGTAGGTTTCATATTTGGTGACTTACCCCTGCCATCTGTCCCGGATCCTGTGTCTTTTTCTCACTGAGTTAAACAGCTTGTCAGCACTATGAGTTTTCCTGAGTTCTCTGCCTGAAAGGTAATAGTTAATTAGCTCCACCTGTGGTGAGCTCCTGTGTGAGGCTGAATTCAGTAATTTGAAGTTTAGGCCTAAAAGCCAGCATCTTATGTTTTGCAGAAGTTCAGGCTTCAGTGTTCTCTCGGCCTGCTAGGCCTCATTCTACATCACAGCCTAGTCTAGAGTAGTCACATGACAGTGACTGTTCACCTGACCCAGAGTTGTCCAATCCTCTGCCAGCCTGAGACTCTCTGCATCACCTAATCCTGCTCACCAATCACCAAGGACCAGGAAGTATAAGTCGGGAGGCTGAGTTGGAAACTGGGCCAGTTCCTCGTGTCACACACAGCTCTGTGTGAGTCTTAAAGCTGAGCTCCCTAAAGGTAACCTTTGTACTTAAGTTCCTGTGGAAACTCTGTTCCCTTGTTACCCTGTTTGGTTTACTTTTGTGTTGCCACTGATTTTCACTATTTCCATGAGTCTCAATGTAAAGGCACAGCTGCAGTGGTTCATCTTAAAGGCACAGTACTGTATTCCATAGTCTCCACTGTAAACCACAGCTGCCGTGTTTCAGTTTTACTGCTGTTGTAGTTGTGATCTCCAGAGCTCCCGTATCCCTGTGGCTTCCGTGCCTCCAAGAACCTCCGTGCCTCAGCACCTCCGTGCCTCCAAGAACCTCCGTGCCTCAGCACCTCCGTGCCTCAGCATCTCCGTGCCTCAGCACCTCCGTGCCTTCAATTAACTCCGTGCTTCCAAGCACCTCCGTGCCACCAAGTATCTCCGTGCTTCCAAGCACCTCCGTGCCTCCAAGCACCTCCGTGCCTCCAGGCACTTCTGCACCTCATTGCCTCCAAGCACCTCAGTGCCTCCTAGCACCTCAGTGCCTCCAAGCACCTCAGTGCCTCCAAAAACCCAGTGCTCACAAGCGTAGTTGGTGTCTCCAGCATCCGGTACTCCTTAATTCTTTCCTCAGCACCTTTTCAAGTTCTGTCTTTCAGGAGACCTCCAGCATCCATACCTGCTTCCTGTCTGCCGACCAAATCCTGCATGAGGAGAACCTAGATTCGGTCATCTCTGCTGCGGTCCCTCTTCCTGGTCACCGGAAGAAACCCCAAGCCCACAACACCCCCAAACCAGGTCAGTGAAAGTATTCACATAGTCCTCCAGTCGCCCGCACAGACTTCACTAACACCGGGTTCACAAAACCTCAGTCATGACATTGCCTCTGCTAGAAGGGTACCGGGCTTAGGCGCATTGTCCTGTCGTCCACCCTTTCTGATATTTCTAGCAATTCTTAGAACTCGCCCCAGGTTATTTGCCTAAGGTGGTGTCATCTTTTCACCTTAACCAAGAGATTGTGGTTCCGGCCTTCATCTCTTCTGATTTGTCCTCCAAAGAACGGTCTTTGGATGTGGTAAGGGCTCTCCGTATATATGTGGAGAGGACTGTCTCTCTTAGGAGGTCAGATGCCCTTTTTGTACTATTTGATTTCTACAAACGTGGCTGGCCTTCGAATAAGCAAACCTTGGCCAGATGGATTAGAATGGTGATTGCACAAGCTTATGCACGGGCTGGGCTCCCAGCTCCTGCTGCTATTAAGGCCCATTCTACTCGTTCTGTTGGACTTTCTTGGGCGGCCCGCCGTGGTGCGTCGGCAGAACAATTGTGCAAGGCGGCTAAGTGGTCCTCAGTGAACACGTTCATTAGGTTCTATGCCTTTGATACTTCCACCTCCCAGGATGCTTCCTTTGGATGCTGGATTCTCGTACCCGCTAAGGTGCATCCCCTCCTTGAGGAACTGCTTTAGGACATTCCCGATGTATTGCCTGTGGAACACAGTGTACCCCACTGCAGAAAAGGAGATTTTTGGTAGACTTACCATTGTTAAATCTCGTTCTGCGAGGTAAACTGGGTTCCACAGGGTGCCCACCCTGACGCACTTAGCTTCTTTGGGTTTGTATGGAATTAACCACTGGTCCCTTCTCCTTTTGTGAGAACGTGGTTCTATGTGACTAACATCTACCTTCTCTCTTACCTACTTCTGCATTGGACTGGTTAACAAAACTGAGTTCCAGTGCCTGGAGCGGGGTTATATAGAGAAGGCCCCGCAATGCGTCCTGGGACAGTCTAAAGCTTTAGCCTGTTGGTGTCTCTGGATCAAGATCCATCTCTACACCCCCAATGTATTCCCTGTGGAGCCCAGTGTACCTCTCAGAAAAATGTAACCAAGGTAAGTCTACCAAAAATCTCCTTTTTACTTGGTAGAGGGCATTGCAGTTGGGATATATTTTTAATTGATGGAGAAGGGGGGTTAATAGGTCTGGCTGCAGTATGGGATATGATTTTGTTTGAAGGTGAAGACGGATTTCCTGGCTTAGGGGCAGAGCCATCTTTTCAATGGGCATTTGCCCAAGGGCTGCACAATTTTATGGGCCCACAATAGCATGTACAGCCTTGAAAAAAGCGCCCTGCGCGGCGCTGAAACGTCGGCAAAGCTATGCCATTTATTTATGTGATTTCTCACTAAAACTTTCACCATTTGTTGCATCAGTCTCCAGAGTGCCGCCTGGTATTTTCAGCATTTGGGAGCGTGCTATATCCTCCCTAGGAACCACAGTGACTATATATATATATATATATATATATATATATATATATATACAGGTTGAGTATCCCATATCCAAATATTCCGAAATACGGAATATTCCAAAATACGGACTTTTTTGAGGGAGAGTGAGATAGTGAAACCTTTGTTTTTTGATGGCTCAATGTACACAAACTTTGTTTAATACACAAAGTTATTAAAAATATTGTATTAAATGACCTTCAGGCTGTGTGTATAAGGTGTATATGAAACATAAATGAATTGTGTGAATGTAGACACACTTTGTTTAATGCACAAAGTTATAAAAAATATTGGCTAAAATTACCTTCAGGCTGTGTGTATAAGGTGTATATGTAACATAAATGCATTCTGCGCTTATATTTAGGTCCCATCGCCATGATATCTCATTATGGTATGCAATTATTCCAAAATACGGAAAAATCCGATATCCAAAATACCTCTGGTCCCAAGCATTTTGGATAAGGGAGACTCAACCTGTATATATATATATATATATATATATATACACACACACACACTGCTCAAAAAAATAAAGGGAGCACTAAAATAACACATCCTATATCTGAATGAATTAAATATTCTTATTAAATACTTTGTTCTTTATATAGTTGAATGTGCTGACAACAAAATCACACAAAAATTATCAATGGAAATCAAATTCATTAACCCATGGAGGTCTGGATTTGGAGTCACACTCAAAATTAAAGTGGAAAAACACACTACAGCCTGAACCAACTTTGATGTAATGTCCTTAAAACAAGTCAAAATGAGGCTCAGTAGTGTGTGTGGCCTCCACGTGCCTGTATGACCTCCCTACAACGCCTGGGCATGCTCCTGATGAGGTGGCGGATGGTCTCTTGAGGGATCTCCTCCCAGACCTGGACTAAAGCATCCACCAACTCCTGGACAGTCTGTGGTGCAATGTGGCGTTGGTGGATGGAGCGAGACATGATGTCCCAGATGTGCTCAATTGGATTCAGGTCTGGGGAACGGGCGGGCTAGTCCATAGCATCAATGCCTTCGTCTTGCAGGAACTGCTGACACACTCCAGCCACATGAGATCTAGCATTGTCTTGCATTAGGAGGAACCCAGGGCCAACCGCACCAGCATATGGTCTCACAAGGGGTCTGAGGATCTCATCTCGGTACCTAATGGCAGTCAGTTTACCTCTGGCGAGAACATGGAGGGCTGTGCGCCCCCCCAAAGAAATGCCACCCCACACCATTACTGACCCACTGCCAAACCGGTCATGCTGGAGGATGTTGCAGGCAACAGAACGTTCTCCTTGGCGTCTCCAGACTCTGTCACGTCTGTCACATGTGCTCAGTGAGAACCTGCTTTCATCTGTGAAGAGCACAGGGCACCAGTGGCGAATTTTCCAATCTTGGTGTTCTCTGGCAAATGCCAAACGTCCTGCACGGTGTTGGGCTGTAAGCACAACCCCCACCTGTGGACGTCGGGCCCTCATACCACCCTCATGGAGTCTGTTTCTGTTCGTTTGAGTAGACACATGCACATTTGTGGCTTGCTGGAGGTCATTTTGCAGGGCTCTGGCAGTGCTCCTCCTGTTCCTCCTTGCACAAAGGTGGAGGTAGCGGTCCTGCTGCTGGGTTGTTGCCCTCCTACGGCCTCCTCCACGTCTCCTGATGTACTGGCCTGTCTCCTGGTAGCGCCTCCATGCTCTGGACACTACGCTGACAGACACAGCAAACCTTCTTGCCACAGCTCACATTGATGTGCCATCCTGGATGAGCTGCACTACCTGAGCCACTTGTGTGGGTTGTAGACTCCGTCTCATTCTACCACTAGAGTGAAAGCACCGCCAGCTTTAAAAAGTGACCAAAACATCAGCCAGAAAGCATAGAAGCTGAGAAGTGGTCTGTGGTCACCACCTGCAGAACAACTCCTTTATTGGGGGTGTCTTGCTAATTGCCTATAATTTCCACCTGTTATCTATGCCATTTGCACAACAGCATGTTAAATTGATTGTCAATCAGTGTTGCTTCCTAAGTGGACAGTTTGATTTCACAGAAGTGTGATTGACTTGGAGTTACATTGTGTTCAAGTGTTCCACTTACTTTTTTGAGCAGTGTGCATATATATATATATATATATATTTGGATTATTGTCTCAGTATGGGAACCAAAAACGTGTGATTTTGGATAAGGGATACTGAACCTGTATTATATTTGACAAAAAATGGACACATGCATAAGTGGCTTTAGCATATTTTTCAAAGTACCACTGTCAAATATTCTTGTGCCATAAATAAGTAAATATACTATTATAGTAGCTGCTCTCATATACTGCCAGATTCTATACAATTAATTAATTATTATAGGGATTAATTATAGGCACTGCCACATATGACCTCTCCACTGCACACCTAAAGCACGTTCCTTACACACCTTTATTTGACTCCTGCTACTGTACTGTACTGAATTGTAATGCAGTCCCGGGATCAGTAGCTTGTATGGTATAGTCCAAATGTACTTCCCCTATATAGATGGCCAGTGCCACAATACAGTGTTACTACTTTGTGGGGAAAATGTTTCTCAGGTGTAAAGTACCTGCAGAGTGTTCCTATACTGGTGCCAATGTCCTTCAGCAGCTGGTACTGTTCCTAGGAAGTATAGTCAGATGTAGCACTAACAGCACCCTACTAGTAGATATGCAGTCTTACTGTTAACACCCACAGCTCCGTGTACTTAACTACATCTATATTTATATTTTCTTTATTTCTAATTGTCATCATTGTGCATCAGCCTACTCTTGTTGCAAAAGATGTGTGTGCAAACAGGTTTATTTACACTTCCAACCAACCCTGTGTCTGTTCCATCACGCCTCTTCAGCCATAAGTAGAGAGGTGCTGGTTAATGTCCATTTTTAGGTTGCAATGCTCGTGCAGAAAGCCGGAGCCACATGCCAGGGCAACTTACTGGTATTTGGCCCCCAGGCTAAAAGTTGCCAGCCGGCCCCTGCTATAAATTTTGAAAAAGTCAGCAGGCCTGAGAGTCCATTGGTAAACCAGGGGTAGCTACTGTGCAGTGAAGAGGGAAAGATATTCTAGTAAAGAGAATTCTGTGTACATCTCTTGATATTTAAAACAGACAAGATCTAGAATATCTGTAAGACAGATTGACATTCTATTGCATAATTAAGTTAGCTATTGTAATAAAAGCAAATAAAATCAGAAAATGGCAACTTCAATTTTCTTTTACCAGGGTCAATCCGCTTAGTGAATGGCAGTCATCGATGTGAAGGTCGTCTGGAAATATATCTCCTGTTGCAGTGGGGAACCGTGTGCGATGATGCATGGGATGTGAAGGCTGCAAAAGTGGTGTGTCGCTCTTTAGGCTGTGGAGCAGCTTTAAGTGCCTGGGGAGAGGCTTGGTATGGGCAGGGAACTGGCATTATCTTCATTGACAATGTTAAATGCCATGGCAATGAGAGTTCCCTGTTGCAGTGCTCCTACATCCGCTGGAATGTGCACAATTGTGACCACTCTGAGGATGCTGGGGTGAAATGTGGACTCTTGTGAGCAGCACTTTATTAGAGATAACCTGAACATATGTAAATGTATACATTATGTACATAATTCTGTATCTTCTTTTAACTGTCATTTTGCACTTTATTAACCAATTTAAAACCAAGAATAGTTATACATGTATGATGTTAAATGGATAAAAGTCTAATATGATTAAAAATGTTTTATTGCTTTTAAGAAATAGGTATCTACAGCTTGCACAATGTAACTACTGTATAATCTGCCCTGTACAGACAAACTCTATAAATCAGATAATCTCATTCCCAGTTTTCCAAGAAATGCACCCAGAAGGAAATACCCCTCCTGTTTAGATTTTCTCCAGGCCCAATTGCTGTCTTGTATTTTAGGGGGAGTTACCATTTAAGTGTGAGCCCCCATATAGGTACTGTAAAGTGAATACTTATATACGTATTAAGAATTTTAAAGTGTTTCCATAGTCAGTAATAGCAATACGCAAACTGCCAACGACAAAGTGATGGGAAACTCTCCATACATCTAACAAAACAATGGTTCAACAGTTTCTATTGTACATGACATCTCCCTCTATGGGATCTTATACAGTGAGCTTTGTTGTATTTTATGTCTTCAGTCCTCCCTCTGCAGGACAAGCTTTATTAGACTACAAGAGGAGCTCACATAATAGTGTTCCGTTTTGTCAGTTACCTGAATAATGTTGCTATGGGACAAAATGAAACCATATGAGTGTCAAGATGTTTTATGATCAGTGTAAATAAAAATAATCTTGTTTCTTAAAATATGGTCTTCCTAAGTATTTGTACTGTGTGTGCTACATGCGTAATGTATATCACAACCTTGGATATTTTGGAATGCTGAATAAACTATCACGAATGAGTGATAGGCTAAATATGTTTATTAGCAAAAAATAATAAATAAGGATGAGCAAACTCCTATCAATATTGGTACTACTTTTCATAGGGATCAGAACGGGATTTAGGGGGTTATTCAGAGTTGAACACAGTTTTTGTGAAATTAGCAAAACTGTGATTATTCTACTCACATGCTGGGGGCTGCCCAGCACAGTCAAGGCCCCCCAGCATGTGTGGCGTCGCTCTGCGTTGCAATCGCAATTCAGACCCACACGCACACGCAGCCATGCATTCAAATGCAGCTGCTGCATCCCACTCTGAACAAGGCCCTTATGTTTCATGGAGCCCTAAGCAAGATATCAGTTTGGGGCCACCCTCCCTCAACTGCAATTTCACACACACACACACACACACACACACACACACACACACAAGGCGTAGCTAGGGTTTTCGGAGCCCAGCGCAGGATGGAAAATGGTGCCCCCCCCCCCCAAAAAGGGCGTGGCCACACTCCAGAAGGGGTGTGGTCACGCTCCAGAAGAGGTGTGGCCACTGAAAATGGCCCACGGTGCCAGTTACATTGCCCCACAGTGCCACATACAATGCCCCACAGTGCCAGATACATTGCCCCACAGTGCCAGATAAATTGCCCCACAGTGCCAGATACATTGCCCCACAGTGCCAGATACATGCCCCACTCAGTGCCAGTAACATTGCCCCACAGTGCCAGTAACATTGCCCCACAGTGCCAGTTACATTGCCCCACAGTGCCGGATACATGCCCCACAGTGCCAGTTACATTGCCCCACAGTGCCGTATACATGCCCCACAGTGCCGTATACATGCCCCACAGTGCCAGATACATGCCCCACAGTGTCAGATACATGCCCCACAGTGCCAGACCCCACTCAGTGCCAGTTACATGCCCCATTTGGTGCCAGATACATGCCCCACTGTGCCGCCGACGATGACCCCCCCTTCCCCCGTCACTTACCGGCCGCCTTGTTGTTGATATGTGAGGGGAGGAGAGCGCAGCGCCTCTCCGTCCCCTCACCGCTCCAGGTCTCCGGCGGCTGTCTGGCGCCGGTTCGCTAGCCAATCAGAGCTCGCGGACCGGCAGCCAATCAGGAGCCGGTCCGCAAGCTCTGATTGGCTAACGCCGGAGACCGGACACAGCAGCGCTGCTAGTGCTGGCAGCGGCGGTGAGCGGAGGGAGAGACGCTGCGCTCTCCTCCCCTCACATTTAGGGTTAACGGGGGCGAGTGGGGCATGATGCCCTGGCCGGCGGCGGCGCCCCCCTCTCCTGGGCCTGCCAAGGCGCCCAGGGTACGTGCCCCACTCGTCCTACCCTAGATACGCCTCTGACACACACACACACACTGCCCGCATAGCTTCATGCACACACACTGCCTTACTGACACAGACACACCATAATGACAGAAACCCCTTACTGACAGATTCCACCTACTAACAGATTACACTTACTGACACAAACACACTTACTGACACACCTTACAGACACAAACACTGACACACTTATTGACACAAACACAGCTTACTGACACACACACTTATCTACACAGATGCCTCTTACTGACACAAAAACACTTACTGACAGGCATTCCTTGCTGACACAGACATACCTACCCAGACACCTCTTACTGACACAGACACCTCTTACTGATACGGACACCCCTTATTGACAGATACCACTTACTGACACAACACACTGACGCAGACACCCTTCTGACGGACATCACTTACTGACACACCTTATTAACACAGACACCACTTACTGACAGATACAACTGACACAGACACCACTTATTGTCACATACTGTAGATACTTACTGACAGACACCCCTTACTGACACAACCACACTTATTGACATGGACACTTTTTGCTCCGATACCACTTATGGACACAGACACTCCTTACTGACTCAGATTCCACTTACTGCACACACGTATTTACACAGACACAGCTTACTGACAGACACACCTACATAGACACCTCTTACTGACACAAACACACACTTAATGGCAGACACCTCTTATACTCCTTTCACATCACACAAATAACCCGGTATCGACCCGGTATATTGCTGGGTCGACATGGGTCAGTGTGAAGTGTGAAAGGGCCATGTCCGAATTCCTGGGTTGCCTGACCCGGTAATTCAACCCAGGTAATAAGGGTTATTCCCGGGTTGAATATCGGGTCAGGCGCAGTGTGAATGGGTTGCCGGGTTGATGCAACCCAGTACCCATTCACAGCATAGGGAGAGGAGGCGCGGAGATGAGCTCATCTCCCAGCGCCACCTCCGCCCCTGCTGCCGGCTTTGCCACCCACTGCTATGGCAACCGACCCAGCAAATTGCTGGGTCGGGAAGCCAGAAGATAGTCTCGAATGCCAGACCCCACCCGGGAAGGTCCCGTTTTCAATTACCAGGTGGGATCCGGCATTGGAGATGTGAATGGGGTATTACTGACACAGATACTGCTTACACACATTTATTGAAATAGACACCCCTTACTGGCATCACTTATAAACACAAAATTTGACAGCAGTTGGCCCATCTAGTCTGCCCCTTTTTTTTACCATATTTTTATTTCAAACCTTATTTGATCCTCATTTCTTTGTAAGGATATCCTTATGTCTATCCCGTGCATGTTTAAACTGCTCTACTGTCTTAGCCTCTACCACCTCTGATGGGAGGCTATTCCACTTGTCCACTACTCTTAGATACATATTGCCATGATTACTGACAGACACCTCTTACTGGCACAAACATACTTACTGATACATATACCACTTACTGAGAGACACATTTCACTGACACACATACTCACTGACACAAACACACTGACAAACCTCATGACATGCATTCACAAAGTCACAGCTGTCATGATATGCTTGCAGCAATCTACCCTCCCCCTTTTCCACCAAGGCTTACTGTCCCCCCCCCCCCCCCCCCCATCCTTAGACTGTGGCAGATGAGTGTTGCAGAAAACACCCCCATCCCCCCTTCCTCTCCACAGGTGAATTTAGGAGGGCCCAGAGGACAGTGGTGGAAGCATAAATCAAATCAATAACTGACAGCATAACCACGCAACTTACTGTCTGGTATCGAATGGCAGCGCACCTCCTTTCATCACCTGTCTTCTGCAGTGCTCAATTATTCTCCCTCTGTACATGTGATGTAAGCACACAGCCAGGAAGTCACACAAGACAGTGGAGAGCAGCATAGTGGCGTGTGCTGGAAGGGAAGGCAGAGCAAGCACCCTGCAGCTGTCACACTACAAACAATGCACTGACAGTCTGAAGGGGCCTCCATTAAACAATCCTGTTGGTGGGCCGGCCCGGGCCCCACTGTGACCCGCCAGGCCCTAAGCGGCCACTTTGGCGCATAGAGGTAAATCCGCCACTGATAGGGATGCAATTTACTGTAAGGCAGCAAAGGTGTTTACTAAAGCATGCTACAAGGTGGGACTTGTAACTCATAGCAATGCTACCATAGTGGTAGCAGAGGGAGAGCATTCTACCACTTTCTGCCCTTAGTCCGCTAGTGTCTGTCTCTGTGTTCCTTTTAACGTAATTGTCACATCCTCCTGCAATGAGTTATTCCAGACTAAGGTGACTGGAACTATTGAGAAGTAACATGCGGTGGGAGCCGATTGTCACAGCAATGGTGGTTGACCTTCAAAAAGAATAAGGGGATGGACACCCTAATGAAGAGAACCTCATAAAGAGGAAACAAAAGAAGGCTGGGCTTGGATGGAGGTTAAAATGTTCAAATACAGTGTAGGGGAGAGAGTGGTAAGAGGAGACATTTTTTTTATCTTTGGTTTCCCTTAAGCAAGGAAAAGAGAGACAGAAGTAAAACAAAAACATCTACCTTTATTTCAGGATGTCTCCTGTCAGTTGAAGTAATAAGAATGCATCTATGAGAAAGAGCTGTGAAAATATGACTTCTCAAGAAAAATGGTCTTGTGGTTCAACTTGACCCAGATTAGGGGTAAATAGATCTGAGTCAATGGGTAAATTTAAACATCTGTAGGTACTGTAAATTGACCAAATTACTTTTTCAAGCTTAAACATGAGCATAATTGAAAAAAAATAAAAATAAAGATATTTATTAGTTATTTTTCCTTTACCAAATAGTCTTATTTATTTTCTTAAAGGTAACTTTAAACAATGTAAAACTAACAAAATAAAATCTATCATTCAACAAGAAAACAGCTTTCATAAATCATCTGTTCTGCATTTTGACGACTATTCAGCATTTCTCCTATCAAGGTTACAGGGAAATATGAAGTGTTGCTCCCTCCTTGCCGTTCCTCCAAGCTTTCAAAGTTAAGGTAGCTACTTCAGCACATCACTTTATGGGACAAATGCTATATCATTTTCCTTAAATACAAAGGGGGGGGGGGGTTCTTTTTGCCAGTGCTGCCCCAGATTCTTCTGAGAAATCTTCCACTCACTTCATCTCCCTCAATTTGAAACTGTTTTAGTTTACCCCACAGCCACCTTTTTGGAAGAAACTGCCTAATTTAGTAATTCATGTTAATCTTTAGCTAAACGATTCACATGGTTGTATACATTAGCAAATCACCAACATGTACAGTATGATGTATATTTTTAGACCTGGATACATTTGCTATGACATAACAGTCATTACATCTTACATGTAGAAAATGTACTCTGACAAGTAAAAAACAGTTTCTTGTGAAAAAACATACTACATTACCGTGTGCTCTTCTCTATCACAGCCAGATATAAATGACGGGTGCTTTCTGAATTTATGGTAATGTGACAATCCAACAATCCACACATGGTAAGCCAGTTTTAAAAGACAACCATTTAACAGGTTTATTTCATATAATTGCTTTAGTCACATATAAAATGCTTTATAAAATTAGCTTTGTAATGAGCCTCTAATGATTAATATGTTACGATTCGCAACATTAACAATAGATCAGAATGATTGACAATGTATTGACACAATAGATTTCTTCTATGTTTTTAGAAAAATGATCTAAGAGACCTGTAATGTAGCTGTATATTTATCCTCCCACAGCCATTCATTCTTCCATCTATTCA
This sequence comes from Pseudophryne corroboree, assembly GCF_028390025.1. Lineage (NCBI taxonomy): Eukaryota > Metazoa > Chordata > Amphibia > Anura > Myobatrachidae > Pseudophryne > Pseudophryne corroboree. The sequence continues at coordinate 494,435,762 of NC_086445.1, forward strand.
TGTTACTTTTGTGACACCGCCTCCTCAGATTTCTAATACACACTGCACAATAATGTTACCAGTTATAACCAATGTAGTATTTAATGGGACAAAAAAGCAAAGTTAAATATTACATTAATACATGTGCATTGTTTTTCTTAAATAACTTAAAAATGAGAACTTACACTCAATTAAAAAAAGGTTTGCATTTACATAATTATTATTATTCACATTTTCCGGCCAAACTCATCTTAGGTGCCACGGGAACTATTTTGGGTCACAATTATTAATTTCATTTTAAATAGGAATTTTGTTAACATAGGGTGGTCATTCCGAGTTGATCACTAGCTGCTTTCATTCGCTGTGCAGCAATGAGGCAAAAAAAACGGCAGTTCTGCGCATGCGTAGGAGGCGCAATGCGTACGCGCGTCGTACTATTACAACGAACGATGTAGTTTCACACAAGGTCTAGCGAAGCTCTTCAGTCGCACTGCTGGCCACAGAGTGATTGACAGGAAGAGGGCGTTTCTGGGTGTCAACTGACCGTTTTCAGGGAGTGTTTGTAAAAACGCAGGCGTGCCAGGAAAAATGCAGGCGTGGCTGAGTGAATGCAGGGCGTGTTCGTGACGTCAAAATAGGAACTGAATAGTCTGAAGTGATCGCAAGCGCTGAGTAGGTCTGAAGCTACTCTGAAACTGCACAAAATTATTTTGTAGCCGCTCTGCGATCCTTTCGTTTGCACTTCTGCTAAGCTAAAATACACTCCCAGTGGGAGGCTTCATAGCGTTTGCACGGCTGCTAAAAACTGCTAGCGAGCGAACAACTCGGAATGACCCCCATAGGCCCAATGGAAGTTGGAACATGACATTTCTTAGGAGTATAGAAGTGGAGATGTTGCCCATAACATAGCAACCTAGTAACCAATCAGATCTAGCTAGTATCTTGTAGAAGGTGCTAAATAAAAGTAGAATATGAATGGTTGCTACGGGCAACATCTCCACTTCTAAAAACCTTCACTTTAGTAAATATACTCCTCGTACTGTAGAAGTTAAAATGCTCAGTGTAGTGCAGGCTTTTTCAACCAGTGTGCCGTGGCACACTAGTGTGCCGCGACCAGTTGCAAGGTGTGCCACGGAACCAGAGCAGTTTCTTGCTCTTCAGAATAAACTGTTGGCCCGGGCTCTTCTTAGAGGATCAGTCATGCTCCGGCCGTGACCTATGCCTTGAAGACGCGGCGGTGTGATATCATAGGTCCCGGACGCCATGTCTACCACCCAGCCAGCCCACTCGCCTACATACACATCTTCCAGTTCCCTCCTGCATACACAGCTTTCCTTGCCCACCCACATCCACACCTGCCCGACCGCCCACTGCTCAGTATTCGCAGCACTCCACTATGAACAACCCCCGCCACTGAGGGACAGGGAGGAGGACAGCTAACCGGTAGGGGCTAATATTTGTTATTTTATTTCTCCTGTGGGGAACAATAGGATTTATGTGGGGAGAATAAGGATTTATATGGATTTATGGGGGGAACAATGTGAATAATTAATGTGGGGAGCAATAGGATTTATGTGGGGAGAAATGTGATTGATTTATGTGCGAGCAACATGATTTATGTGGGGAGCAATGTGATTGATTTATGTGGGGAGCTATAGGATTTATGTAGGGAGCAACATGATTTATGTGGGGAGCAACTGTGTAGGCCAATGTATGTGTGGATTTTTTTTTACTGTGAGGGCCAATGTGTGTTTTTTTCTGTGGGGAACTGATGGTGTGCCTTGGGAATTTTAAAATATTGTTCAGTGTGCCGCGAGTGAAAAAAGGTTGAAAATCACTGGTGTAGTGCATCCAAATGTAATCTGGATGTTTGTGATATATATAGATTTATCTGAATGCATATACAGTATGAACAAAGATCTCCTTCCTTCAAACAATTTTGCCAGAGAGACTTACCTCTCTCCAGAGATTTAAGTTGTAATTCAAACACACGCAAAAAAAAAAATCTACTCATAAATAATGGATCAAAAATGTATACATGGAAAAAGCATAATATTATTTACCTGGTGGCCCAACAATTCCTTAGAAGTGGCATTCCAAGGTAGTAATTCAGACCTGATCGCAGCAGCAAATTTGTTAGCAGTTGGACAAAACCATGTGCACAGCAGGGGGGGGGAGGGGGGGCAGATATACCATGTGCAGAGAGAGTTAGATTTGCTAAAAAAATTGCTGCTATGATCAGGTCTGAATTACCCCCTAAAGGGGATGCTTTTCATTGCAAGGCAACTTTGGGTTGTTCAATTCTCCACTACATTGTTTCAACGATGGCTTTAATTGTAAACCTTTATTATAATGATTAGACTACTAAAAAGACATCTGACACGTTAAAAAAAAAATCTAAATAATCAGGGAAAGATAGTTTATTTCTTATTTTCTGATCAAATGTAATCATTTGTCCAAACCACTGACCATCTAAATTTAAATATTAACTGAACAACAAAATATGTGCCCAATAGAGGACATTTATCCAGTAACCACCAGTGGATGTAACCTTGACATGTATCATTGTTTCCACCCTGTATATTAAACCGTAAATATTAAACACGGCACTCTTATTTATTATATATTTCCCAATTCAAACCCCATTCTTTCTAACCACAACAGACTCCAAATATATGTGGGGGATTCAATTGTTATCGCTCACCGATCTCCCGTCGAAAGTGACGAGAGATACCGGGGGGGGGGGGGGGGGGAATATACAATTGATGCCTCTATCGCACTGATCGCGCCCATTAGTGCCGGGTTTATCCGTGTATAGCGGCTAAACCCAACTATACTAACAGTCGCGATCGGGAACAGTGCCGTTTGGGCGCTCAAACAGATCACTTTTCACACATTTCAGCTCGCCACCCCCATTGGGTGCGAGCTGAAATGTAGACACTGGCAGCCGATCATGCCCAAACGGATTTGAATACCTCCATTCCATGCATCTACTGGCTGCCGGACACAAATACATTTCAATCTCGCCCATGGTGTTTTTAGTTATGGTACTACCTTGAAAATGTATGGGCCACCCAAATATGGTGCTTATGAAAACCAACATACCTATAATATTAAATTCATATAACATGGGATAATAGCGATGTAATATTATTAAAGATAACTCCGTCTAAATACAGTTTTTACAGACTTTTAACTTACATAGACTTTTGTTTCTTTTTTGCCTAATCCTCTTCTTGATACCCATAGGATTATCTAACCTCTGGCACAAGATTTATTTTCTTTATAAACACAAGACTGAATAGATAATTGACTCGGAAACATGGTTTAACCTACAGGGTGATCCTGAAAGGGTTCTTAAAACATCAAACCTATTACGGGTTATTGAGGAGTCCCTGTTTCAAATTTTCAGAATAATTATTAAAATAACTCTTTCTATATTTGTTTTGACCAGGTTTGACAGATTCACATTTTTTTAAACCACTGCACCCACTGTCTTTCTAGCCTCTGTCCCCACTGTCTTTCAGCCCCTTTCCCTACCATCTTTTCAACCTCTTTTCAACCTCTGCTCATACTGTCTTTCCAGCCTCTGCCTCCTCCACGCATCTTTCCAGCCTCTGCCCCCCTTTCTTACCAGTCTTCTGCGTTACGGCTTGCATGGTCCTCTTCGTGTGTGGCTGATGGCTCCTCTTCATGACAGGAAGAGAGATGTCACGAGGTCAGCGTCGTGCTCCCAGCTGTTCTGAAGGTCACTCCACCGAGCACCATGGTCTTGCTCGGTGGTGCAGTTCCAGGAAAATGAAGGCAGCTGGCGGGTGCTAAGTAGGTGGGTGGAAAGGTGGGTGGTATGGCATACCGGCTGACAAATTCTAAGCTTACCATACTTGCACCGCACTACGAAAAAAATAAGTTTTTCCTAAATTACAGATGGGGACGGAAGGGGTGCATGTGCCTTGGTGCCCCCCCCCTCCCCCAATCCGCCACGGTACACATATACACATAATGTCACAAATTTATACACACATATACGGGATGTAGTTATGTGACCGGCGGTCAGGAGACCGCTGGTCACCTTACCTCCCCCTACATCCCGCCTGCTCAGTATCCTGATGGTCGGCATGCTGACCAGCAGGGACTATTACCACTCATGGGTGTCCATGAAACCCATAGACTGGGAATAGAACCCGTGGCCACCGAGCCCACAGCGTGGTAAGTGCAGCGAGTTCGCAAGGGGCTTGCTACGTTTGCAAACTAACCCCCCCCCCGCGCCAGCATTCTGCTTCCGGGGACCCCGGTGTCAGTATCTGCACCCCACCCCCTATTTTTACATCCTCCTGACCCCTTGTCTTTCAAGCCTCTGCCACTAATATCTTTCCAGCCTGGGACCCCCCCTCCCCCATCTTCTAGCCTTTGCCACCCACTGTCTGTCTCGCGGATTCAGTGCGATTTCCCAACAGTCAGGGTCCCGGCTGTCGAAATACTGATGATGTAATCCCGAAAGCCAAAATCCCACTCACCATGTTTTGGTCTCGGTGGCGAGCTATGCTCGCCACACTATTATACTCCCCCTCGGGTGGTGTCATGGACCACCACCCTAGTGGGAATACGAGGCGGCGGTCGGGATTTTGACTGCTGGCATTTTGATTGCTGTTGGGATTGCGGTGTCAGTATTTCAACGGTATTTTGACCACCGGGATCCCGACTGTAAGTGGTTGTCAACTAAACCCAATGGGTGCTTCAACTGTGGGAAAACCCGATGCACTACGTGCACATATATGCCCAATACCTGGGAATAATGAACAATACAAACTGAAAACATTTATGAACTGTGATACCAATTATGTAGTCTATCTCCTAACCTGCGGGTGCGGTCTTAATTATGTGGGGAGAACCACAAGACCCATACATGTAAGATTTATGGAGCACCGCAGGAATATTATTAGGAGATATGAAAAACATAGTGTATCAAGACACTTTTCGCAGGTACATATGGGAGATCCGAAAAGTTTGTCTCTAATCTGCCTGGAACATGTCGCCCCCACAACAAGGGGGGGGGGGGGGGGGACAGGTTTAATAAGCTTTGCTGTAGAGAAGTATACTGGATATTGAAATTCGGTTCCTTGCACCCAGATGGGTTAAATGAGACAATTGAATTAAACACAATACGATAATATGGATCTGGGGCTCTGTGCGATATATAGCTCTCACCCTCACCTTTGTTCTCCTACTCCCTTCTTTTCCCCCATTGGTTTTCCTCTTCTCTGGTTGTCCCTCTTTAAAGAATATAGGAACTCAAGAATCAGCTCCTATCTCCCTAAATTTGATGCATATATCTAAGTAGGATAGAAATAAAATAATAGATATTTGGAGAATAATATAATAATTCTAATATAATATAATATAATAATGATTTATCTATCCTTATTCCAACTATTTATAACTTCTAGATAATTATGCTGCATATGTGTGGCTCTTTGGAGCATATGTAACGAATAGCTGGATATGCAATGAAATATAATATGTGCTTCAAACTTAATGTATGTACCATCTTTTTATCAGCATGGTTGATAATAATATATGCTGAATATGGCTTGACCGACTAGAAGTCACAGATGCTTCATTCATTGATTGTGGTTTTCCCAGTACCTCTGTATCAATATGGCTGGATTATCTATCCATATATGTGTGTTGTTTTAATATTGACTACATTTAAGATAATGACTTTGGGGTTTATTCTCCCATTCTATACACGAAAATATATGTTTCCATTTCTATTGCGCTAAATAACTATCTATCATCCCCAACTAGTAACGAGTGCTGCGTCCCATAGATCCTGGAACGCAGCTCCCACTTCCTGACTCCTATGCTTGCGCTCCACGGAGCGGAGTGACCCCTTCCGGGTTTGTGAACCGCATGACGCGCCGGCATGATCACGTGATCGGCGCTGGTCATGCGGTCCCGGGCGGGATCACATGAAATCAGCAGCACTGGTTCTACTGGCTATTACAGACCATGTGATCGGTCGCGATCACATGACACAAACTCTATATCTCATTTCTATGTTTTTATGATATTTACAACACTCGTTTTCATAAATAAAGATCTGTATAATATACTCTATACTATTGATTGCCTTCTGTTGTAACGAAATATTAAATTTGTGAAATAGATTTTATTAAGTGTTAGCAGGGCTAGCAGATGTTTCTAACTAATCCCTAATTACTAAGGGTATATATAGTCCATAAATTGGACACTGGACTTATGCTCCTGAGGAAGCTGGCACCCATTAGACCAGCGAAACGCGTTGTGCTCTTCTCTGTAGGACCACAAGCACCAGCACCCATATCCACCTCCTGGCCTTATTTGGACTCATTGGCATCCACTGGATTAAATTCCGGCACAAGTTCTTCACAGACCCGGACCTATCCCCATCTGCCATCTGGACCCTATCTGCATGGGACTCCTAGGGGACTTATATCCGGAAGCAAGTCTGGTAAAATGCTCTTACACCAACTAAACTTGTGGGCAAATGTGGAATAGTGTCCTAGCCAGGAACTGTGGACATTTTACTCAAAAGGGTTAACTCTTGTGGTATCCTACAGAATTCATTTAATATATTTTATCATTGTTGTTTCACCCTTGAGGGATAATTATTCTCTTGTAGATGAATGTTTATTAAAAGATATATTTTATATTTTTATATATTGTGTTTTGAATTACAGCCGGCGCCAGTACTTTTCTTTTCCTTGCTTGTATCTACCATTGAGGGAACTGACCTTCCCTGTACGGGCTGCCGTTGACAGCGCACTCTATCTATATATTTATATTGCTCTGCCACCCACTGTCTGTCTCGCGGATTCAGTGCGATTTCCCAACAGTCAGGGTCCCGGCTGTCGAAATACTGATGCTGTAATCCCGAAAGCCAAAATCCCGCTCACCATGCTTTGGTCTCGGTGGCGAGCTATGCTCGCCACACTATTATACTCCCCCTCGGGTGGTGTCGTGAACCACCATCCTAGTGGGAATACGAGGCGGCGGTCGGGATTTTGACTGCTGGCATTTTGATTGCTGTTGGGATTGCGGTGTCAGTATTTCAACGGTATTTTGACCACCGGGATCCCGACTGTCGGGAACTTAACTGCATCCCTTTCTCACCTATTTACCCACAGTCCTCACTGTCTGGGAAAATAACAGAAGCTGGTGGGTGCCAGGTAGGTGGATGGTACGGCCTGCCAGCTGCCAAATTCTAAATGGTACACTGTACCGAACAGTACCGCCATACTTGCACTGCACTATGAAAACAGGTTGCCCTGGTGCCTCCCCCTGAATCCGCCACTGTACACATATATACATACTGTCACACACATATAGACATAGTGTCACACATTTATACACAAATATACATACACACACTTAAACAAACAAATATATATATATATATATATATACATACTGCCACACACATGGTCAGACACTTATACACATATATACAAACTGTCACAGCCACACTGTCACACACATAGTGATAAACATATACACATTTATACATCCACACATTTAGACATATATACATACAGTACTCCCTATGTCACCTCCTGTCCCATGTCGACTCCAGCTCCATTTCACTAGCAGCTCGCTGTGCCATCCAAGCCTCTTGCTCCCGGTGTCACCTCCTGCTCCATGTCACTTGAGCTTACTGTCTCGTGTCACTCCAGCCTCCTGCCCCTCCGTCTTTCCAGCCTCCTGCCCCCCAAGTCTCTCCATCCACCTGCTCCCACTCTTTCAAGCCTGCCCCCTGTTTCTCATACGTCCTAGAGGATGCTGGGGTCCACTTCAGTACCATGGGGTAGAGACGGTTCCGCAGGAGCCATGGGCACTTTAAGACTTTTCAAGGGTGTGAACTGGCTCCTCCCTCTATGCCCCTCCTCCAGACCTCAGTTTATAAAATGTGCCCAGGCAGGCTGGATGCACTCCAGGGGAGCTCCACTGAGTTTTTCTGAAAAGACTTATGTTAGGTTTTTTATTTTCAGGGAGAACTGCTGGCAACAGTCTCCCTGCTTCATGGGACTTAGGGGGCAGAAGTAGGAACCAACTTCCTAAATAGTTTCATGGCTCTGCTTCTGGCTGACAGGACACCATTAGCTCCTGAAGGGAACTGAACGCTAGCTGCGGCTATGTGCTCACTCCCACAGCACGCCGTCACCCCCCTTGCAGAGCCAGAAGTCAGAAGACAGATGAGTGTTAGAAGAAAGGATCTTCAATCAAAGTGACGGCTAAAGGTACCGCGTGCCTGGCGGGAGCGCAGTGCACCATGTTGCCCACACATACACAGGCACTGCAGCGTGCAGGGCGTGGGGGGGCGCCCTGGGCAGCATGAAACCTATTGAAACTGGCATAATAAGGGGCATAAGTTGCTGAGGCACATTCCTACCCCCGCCAGTATAAAAAATTACCTCATAAATGCTGAGGAGAAATGCGCCATTGAGGGGGCGGGGCTTCCTGCTCAGTCAGCCAGCACACTGCTCAGCTCCATTTTCTTCCAGCAAAAAGCAGGGGAAGAAACGTTGATCCTCCTCTCAGTCTCTGTTTAATATCAGAGTACAAAGAGGGGGGGGAGTGTATATTGTGATATTTTGGCAATATATGTATATATATATATATATATATATATAGAGAGAGAGAGAGAGAGAGAGAGAGAGTGGAAAGTCTCTGTGTACAAAGTACACGACAGGGATTTTTTATTTAAGCGCTGAGTTGTGGACTGGCAATTCATTTCTGTGTCCCTCTGACAGATTTTACTGTGGGTCTGTCCCCTGTAAGCCCAGAGTGTCTGCGATGTGATTGTGCACGTGTGTGACATATTTGAGGCAAGGAGCTATCCCTCTGTGGGAGCCATATTAGGGACACAGAGTTGTAATATGACACCAAGAGCCTGACTGGGTGAAAGGTTACGTGATAGTGTGAATCATATCAGTAAGAGGTTGGCCTGAATCTCATGCAGAAACTGAAAATAATCTGTTGAAGATGCGATTTTTAATAGTTCTGCCTTTCATCCACAGGGACCCCTCTGGGTCACATACAAATTTGACCAAGTAGTACAAACTGATACCGACACGGACTCTGATTCCTGTGTCGACACTAGTGATTCCAGGGGAATAGTTAACGAAAAGCATTCAAAACATATTTTAGCTATAAAGGAGGTGTTAGAAGTTACTAAGCCCCCTCTTTTACCACTGGAGAGGGTTTACTTTAGTAAAGAAGTAATGTCATTTTCCCTCCACCTCATGAGTTGAACAGTCTTGGAGGGAGTCTGATTTAACCTGAAAAGAAATTTCAGATTCCCAAAAGGAATTCAGGCAGCTTACCTTTTTCCAAGGGCCCTGTCATAAAAGGAAAAAGGTGTTTCTCCCTGCGCCTGGAATGGCTTCACTTAAGGAGCCGGCAGACTGCAAGTTCGTGAGGTGATCTATTGATGTGGCCAATGGGACACTACTTAGCCCTACCATTGTCTGTGCGTGGGTGAGTAATGCTATTGAAAAGTGGTCAGAAAACTTGTCATTAGACATTGACACAATAGATGGAGACGAGATACTCCTAACGTTAGGTCATATCATAGACGCTGCTGCGTACATGCTAGGAACCATGAAAGATATTGGTCTCTTGGGATCAAGAAACGCTACTATGGCAATCTCAGCATGGAGGGAGTTGTGGATTAGCCAATGGAATGCTGGCGCAGACTCCAAAAGGAATATGGAGGCTCTCCCGTATAAAGGTGAGGCCTTATTTGGAGATGGGCGGGATGCTTTTGTTCTGCGGCTAACGCAGGTAGAGTCGATGCCTAATGCTCCTGCGCCGGCGTAAAAGACACATCACTCTCAGATGCAGTCTTTTCGACCCATCAAAAAAAAAAAAAAAAAAAGGTAAAGACCCCCTTTCTTTGTGGGTAAAGGTAGGGGAAAAGGAAATAAAGTCCACAGTGTCTCACAGGAGCAGAAATCAACCTCTGCTTATGCCAAATCTTCAGCATGATGCTGGGGCTCTGGGAAGTCCGCTCAGGTGGGGGCATGTCTGAAACTCTTCAGTCAGTTCTCGGTTCAATCTGGCCTAGACACGTGGGCCGTACAAAGAGAGTCCCACGGGTATAAACTGGAGTTTCATGACATTTCCCCAGGCCGTATTTTCGAATCGACCTTACCAGCTTCTGGCCCGGATAGGGAAGTGGTAGCAGCAGCAATACAGTGATTGTGTCGGGATCAAGTCATTGTCCTGGTTCCCTTGTCTCAACAAAGAGAAAGGTTTTTATTCAAGCCTATTTGTAGTTCTGAAGCCGGACGGCTCGGTCAGACCATTTCTAAACCTGAAAAATCTGAATCTTTACCTGCAAAAGTTCAAGTTTAAGATGGAATCTCTGAGGGCAGTGATTTCCAGTCTGGAGGAGGGGGAATTCATGGTGTCAGTGGACATAAAAGATGCCTACTTACATGTTCCCATTTATCCTCCGCATCAAGCTTATCTGAGATTCGCAGTACAGGATTGTCATTACCAGTTTCAGACATTGCCGTTCGGACTCTCCACGGCGCCGAGGGTATTCACCAAAGTAATGGCGGAGACGATGGTCCTCCTTCGACTGCAAGGAGTCAATATAATTCCTTATCTGGACGATCTCCTGATAAAAGCGAGGTCCAGGGAAAAGTTGATGCAGAACATTGCACTCTCCCTGACAATACTCCAACGTCACGGTTGGATCATAAATTTTCCAAAGTCACAATTGGAACCGACGACAAGATTGTCCTTTCTCAGGATGATACTGGACACAGAAATACAGAGGTTATTTCTTCCAGTAGAAAAGGCTCTGGAAATCCAGAGAATGGTCAAACAACTTCTGAAACCAACAAGAGTTTCGATTCATCAATGCATTCGGTTGTTGGGAAAGATGGTAGCGGCCTACGAGGCCATACAGTTTGGCCGATTCCATGCCAGAGTATTCCAGGGGGACCTATTGGACAAGTGGTCCGGATCCCATCTACACATGCATCAGAGGATAATCCTGTCATCCAAAGCCAGAATTTAGCTCCTGTGGTGGCTACACAGTTCTCACCTCCTAGAGGGACGCAGGTTCGGGATTCAAGACTGGATCCTGGTGACCACGGATGCAAGTCTCCGAGGCTGGGGAGCAGTCACACAGGGGGAGAGCTTCCAAAGAAGATGGTCAAGTCAAGAAACTTGTCTTCACATAAACGTTCTGGAGTTGAGAGCCATTTACAATGGCCTTCTACAAGCGGTACATCTTCTTCAAGATCAACCCGTACAGATCCAGTCGGACAATGTAACAGCAGTCGCGTACATAAACTGTCAGGGCGGAATGAAAAGCAGAGCAGCAAGGGCAGAGGTGACAAAGTTCCTCCGCTGGGCAGAAAGACATGCAAGATCTCTGTCCGCAATTTTCATTCCAGGAGTGGACAACTGGGAAGCAGACTTCCTCAGCAGACACGATCTCCATCCAGGAGAATGGGGCCTCCACCAAGAAGTCTTCGCAGAGGTGACAGGTCTTTGGGGAGTTCCTCAAGTAGACATGATGGCATCTCGTCTCAACAAGAAGCTTCATAGATATTGTTCCAGGTCGAGAGACCCTCAAGCAATAGAAGTGGATGCACTGGTGACCCAGTGGGTATTTCGGTCAGTATATGTCTTCCCTCCACTTTCACTGATACCAAAAGTTCTCAAAATAATAAGAAGAACAAGGGTTCGAGCAATCCTCATTGCCCCAAACTGGCCAAGGAAGGCTTGGTATCCAGAACTTCAGGAGTTACTTATAGAAGATCCTCGGCCTCTTCCTCCTTGCGAGGACCTACTGCAGCAGGGGCCGTGTGTGTATCAAGACTTACCGTGGCTACGTTTGACGGCATGGCTGTTGAGCGCCGGATCCTAGCCCGAAAGGGTATTCCCATAGAAGTCATCCCCACTCTTATTCAGGCCAGGAAAGGAGTAACGTCTAAACATTACCACCGTATTTGGAGAAAATATGTGTCTTGGTGTGAATCCAAGGCTCCTATGGAGGAGTTTCAGTTAGGACGTTTTCTCCATTTTCTACAGGCTGGTGTGGATGCGGGCCTAAGATTGGGTTTAATCAAGGTTCAGATTTTGGCCTTGTCAGTTTTCTTTCAAAAACAATTGGCCTCCCTTCCAGAAGTTCAGACGTTCGTGAAAGGGGTTCTGCACATCCAGCCTCCAATTGTGCCTCCAGTGGCACCATGGGACCTTAATGTGGTGTTGTAGTTCTTTCAATCAGATTGGTTTGAACCTCTGCAGGAGATAGAATTGACGTTTCCCACTTGGAAAGTGGTGATGCTTTTGGCCTTGGCATCCACTAGGCGGGTGCCTGAGTTGGGGGCCTTGTCTCACAAGAGCCCTTACCTGATCTTCCATGAAGATAGGGCAGATTTGAGAACTCGCCAACAATTTCTTCCAAAGGTGGTTTCATCTTTCCATATGAGCCAACCTATTGTGGTGCCAGTGGCTACTGACACTTTCACTGAGTCAAAGTCTCTTGATGTGGTCAGAGCTTTGAAAATGTATGTCGCAAGAAGAGCTCGGATAAGGAAAACAGAGGCTCTGTTTGTCCTGTATGCTCCCAACAAGATTGGGTATCCTGCTTCTAAGCAGACTATTGCGCGCTGGATCAGAGGGACGATTCAGCACGCTCATTCCACGGCAGGATTGTCGATACTGAAGTCGGTAAATGCCCATTCTACTAGAAAGGTGGGCTCATCCTGGGCGGCTGCCCGGGGGGTCTCGGCATTACAACTTTAGCGAGCAGCTACTTGGTCAGGGGCAAACACGTTTGCAAAGTTTTACAAGTTTGACACCTTGGCCGATGAGGACCTCAAGTTTGGTCAATCGGTGCTGCAGGGTCATTCGCACTCTCCCGCCCGTTCTAGAGCTTTGCTATAACCCCATGGTACTGAAGTGGACCCCAGCATCCTCTAGGACGTATGAGAAAATAGGATTTTAATACCTACTGGTAAAACCTTTTCTCCTAGTCGTAGAGGATGCTGGGCACCCGAACCAGTGTGTACTTTACCTGCAGTAGTTACTTTGTTATAGTTACACAAGTGTTGTGTTACGATTATTTTCAGCATGTTGCTGCAATTGTTCATGCCCATTGGCATGTGTTAAGTTGAATGCCATGTTGTGCGGCATGGTTGAGGTGTGAGCTGGTATGAATCTCACCTTTAGTTTAAAAGTAAATCCTTTCCTCGAAATGTCCGTCTCCCTGGGCACAGTTCCTATACTGAGGTCTGGAGGAGGGGCATAGAGGGAGGAGCCAGTTCACACCCTTGAAAAGTATTAAAGTGTCCATGGCTCCTGCGGAACCGTCTATACCCCATGGTACTGAAGTGGACCCCAGCATCCTCTACGGACTAGGAGAAAAGGATTTACCGGCAGGTATTAAAATCGTATTTTTTCCAGCCTCCTGACCCCTTGTCTTTACAGTCTCCTGACTCCCAAGTCTTTCCAGCTTCTGTCCCTCCCCCATGTCTGTCCATCCTCTGCCGCCCCCTGTCTTTCCAGCCTTTGCCCCACTGTCTTTCCAGCCTCAGTCCCCCATCTCTCCAGCCTCTGCCCACACTACGTTTCCCCCCCATCTCTCCAGCCTCTGCCACCTCTGTCTTTCCAGCCTCTGTCTCCACTGTCTTTCCAGCCTCTGCCCCTCCCCCTGCCTTTCCAGCCTCTGCCATCCCCTGTCTTTCCAGTCTCTGACCCACTGCCTTTCTAGCCTCTGCCCCCACCTGTTTTTCCAGCATTTGCCCCCACTCATGGCCGGATCCAACTAGGGGTGACAGTGGCGGTTATCCTGGGGCCTCCACACATTAGAGGCCCCCACATTCTCCCACTGCATTGCCCATGCCGCCGCTCCCACTGCATTGTGCCCACCGCCAGCCCTGCTTTGAGCCCACCGCAGCTCCCCCTGCATTGCGCCTGCCGCTGGCACTGAAATTGGAGCACAGCATGATTCAGCTTTGTCTCCGATTTACCCAGTACTCGGTCGCCGGCCATCTCCGCCTGCCGAGCTGCTGTTGCAGTCATCAGAGACTCTCGCGGGATTTTACTCTCTTGTCAATTCCACGTTATTAATAATATACTGTATATATATATATATATATATATATATATAGATATTTATATATACAGGGGTAGTCCCACACTCTCACCCAACATAGGTAGTGGCTGGGGTGCCAAATCAAAGCCTGACCCAATCAAGGAGCCAGACTCATAGTACAATACAGTGTTTCTCCACATACAGTGGAGAAAGATAGCACTCTCCAGACTTGCGTAATCAATATGAGCACCATAGTAATTTATTCAAAAAAGTTTTTTGGTTCCATATAAATTCATGTCAAAAAAATTGGAAAGGGCTCACCAACGTTTCGGTCCCATAATGGGACCTTTCTCAAGGTCGTTGCCAGTCAATACAGAATACAATACAGCAGTGACATCATCAGCAGCGCACAATAGGAACCAGTAGTCTGTAACCTGTAGTCTGTAACCTGCCTCCCAGGGCCCCTTTTATACCTTCATAACAATTAGATTACTGAATACAAGTCAGCAAGGGGACCTGGGAGGCAGGTTACAGACTACTGGTTCCTATTGTGCGCTGCTGATGATGTCACTGCTGTATTGTATTCTATAAGTCTGGAGAGTGCTATCTTTCTCCACTGTATGTGGAGAAACACTGTATTATAGATATATATATAGATATGGGAAACTGGAGAGATAAGGTTCGGCGCTCAGTGTTGCTAAAAAAAATGGTAAATTTAAAAGCCAAAAAATATATACATGTATAAAATTTATAAAAAAAAAGGTTTTTAATATATATGAGAGTAAAACAAGTTTTTTGCAAAGTGCATAAAAACATAAAAACATAAAAGTCAGGACCAAGTATTACAAGGATAAGGAGATTAACTTAACTCAAAAACAGCAAGGGATTAGTGCAGGAAACCCAACGCGTTTCGTCTCATCAGACTTCTTCAAGTCACTGAGCCCCGAACCCTATCTCTCCAGTTTCCCATACGCCCAGCAGTGCGATACCGGCACTGCATACTTAGGGCCCGGCAGACACCTCTAATGAGGTTATGTGTGTTTTATTATGGTAATGTTTAAGTAATTTTAATCTTATTTTAGATTATTTTACTGAGATCATACTTCACAAGTGGCGTTGTACCTCCCCCTCCTTCTCTATATATATAGATATATATATGTGTATATATTATACAAACCTAGCATTGTGTCTGGCTGCAGCACACAGCAGCCAGACAGCCGAGCTGATAGAAAGGGACAGGCCAGTTGCGGGCAGGTGTATGGGCAGTGGCAGACAGATTCAAAGCGAGCATGGGTGCTGGCTGCCATGGCCGCTTTGTGCTAGGTGCGGTAGGCGGCAGCGGGGAAATGGGGGGAGAGAGTGGAGAGAGTGTGCCAGTTGCGCCTACAGTGCATATGCATTGTGGGCAGCATACACTCAGCACACATGTAGTTACAGCCCTGGCCTTGGTGCCCCCCCATCACTGTACACACACATATACATACTACATATATATGCATATATGTACATATACATATACACACACAAATACAAAACCACAGCACTCGCCACCCCAGAAGCGGAGTACATGACTGCACTTACCACTCATAGGGTGGGGTGCATATAGCCCATGACAACATTACTTAAATACATACAAACAGAAAACTCAGCACTCACCATAGCAAGCTCACTTATCCTCAACACATCAATAAATAAATAAATGATTGGGGTTTAGTTAGTGAATTGGCCCATGCAAGAAGCCTGCAAACCGATCGCCAAGGTACCCCATCTTCATGCAGGTCCTACACTATCACAGAGTCTTAAAACCTGGCAACTGTTTTAACTGTGGCTACAAGCTTTCTCATGCACCCCTACGTAGACTCAATTATCCTGAACCTGTGTCAGCTGTTCCTTTGTAATTTATTAGCCAGTGTCAGGTGACTAGTGTACCTTTAAAAGCCATAAGGTATTTGGCAGGTGCACATTAAACCAAATAGGTATACAGTATTTGCAGTTAGATTATGATGTGTGAAACAGTTGCCAGGTTTTAAGACTCTGTGATAGTGTAGGACCTGCAAGAAGGTGGGGTACCTTGGTGTTTGGTTTGCAGGCCTCTGTGCATTGGCCAATTCACTAACTAAACCCACATCATTTATTTATTGATATGTTGAGGATAAGTGAGCTTGCTATGGTGAGTGCTGAGTTTTCTGTTTGTATATATTTATATATATGTCACAAACTTAAACACATATATACATACTGTTGTACACTTATACAGATATATACATACTGCCCCACATATGGTCACACACAGTATAAACATGTCCTCCCTCCCTCTAAGCTTACACAGTCACTTGGCAGCACACTGTATGCAGCTGTTTCTGCCTCCTCCACTCCTCTCTCCCATGCTGCACACACAGTGCCATGTAGCCCTGCCCCTACTAAGTCTCTACCCCTCTCCTTTTCCGGTTTGCTTTCTACAGGTTTTAGTGCAGTTTGGCAATGCTGCTTTGATCATAAAGCATGTGGCCAGTGCAGGGGAGTGGGGAAGGGAAGATGCAGCGCCTCTCCAGCCCGGTGTCCTGTAATGCATAACCCTGCTTTCCATATCTTGCCAGCCTTGGCTGGGCATGTCCAAATTAAATCAGAAAAATGCTGTGTAAAAAATAAACCTGTGCAACACTTGTGGGCTACATGCAAAAGCATAAATGTATCTGCACCCCTTGCAAGGTTCAACATTACTTTCAGCCCCTTAGTATTGAGCAAAGAAAGTATGGGAAAAATGGACCAAATAAAAAAAATACTTTAAGTTAACCAGAAAACATTTTAAGTTTAGTAAACAAAAAAGTAGAAGCAGTACAACATAAACAGGTTTTGTAATTGCCTAGCAAGTAAAGCTGGGTACACACTGGGACGACGGGCATTTGTTCCAACATCGGAACGAATGCCTGTCAGCCCAGATTGCCCATGCACACTGCAGTGATGTTACTGGAGGGCGGAACGACTATGGGCCTAATTCAGACCTGATCGCTGGGCATCGATTTTTGGAGCCCTTCGATCAGATAGTCGCTGCCTACAGTGGGAGGGTATTTTAGCTGTGCAAGTGTGTGAACGCATGTGTAGCAGAGCTGCACAAACTGATTTTGTGCAGTTTCTGCGCAGCCCAGGACTTACTTAGCCGCTGCGATCACATCAGCCTATCCGGGACCAAAATTGACGTCAGACACCCTCCCTTCCAACGCTTGGACATGCCTGCATTTTTCCAGACATTTCCTGAAAACGGTCAGTTGCCACCCACAAACGCCCTTTTCCTGTCAGTCACCTTCCGATCGCTGGTGCGATAATTTTTTTCGCACCATCCCGTCACTATGCACCGATCCCCATTGCTGCAGTACGTCACGCCTGCGGTGCATGCGCAGGTCGGATCTGATCGAAGGCTGTGAGAAAACGCAGCCTAGCGATCAGGTCTGAATTACCCCCTGTGTTCTGTCCTTCCTTAGCATAAACAAGGACACTAGCGATATGCTAGTGAGCTAGTGACCGCTATGCTCCATTCTGAGCGATATGCTGTCTAATTCGGTGGATCGGAGCTGACTATCACTCAGTGTGTACCCAGCTTAATTCTCCCACAAGCAGGGTGGTATCAAGGTTTGTAATGGCCCCAGGGCATCTAACTTCTGGTGGCCCCTATCAATAAAATCTTCAAAAAGTTATGCTGGTGATGTTCTTAAATAGTGTTATGCTGCTCAGAAACCCTACTTCATGTATGCCACAGTGCCCACCCATGCTGGTGACGAAGATATGTGCATGCGAGTGTGTGTGTGGACGGGGGGGGGGGGGGTGTTGGGCAGTGTGTAGGGGGCCCCTGATTAATAGACATTCAATTTGAGCTTCTAAACACAATTCTATTGCTAGGAAATTGATTGTGATGACTTTTTAAGTACCCAAATGCATGTAAAGCAGTGTGAATCTAGGAATAATAGCTGTCCAAGGTTATGGTATGTTGTACACCTACCTGCAGTATGCATATTACCACCTGACTGAGAGACCCCAGGAACAATAATCAGAGCAGCATCAGCAGTTTTATGAGTTGAATACTGCACATCTTTATATCAATGGCCATCCTACCTAGTCCATGAATGTGTGATCGATAGCAGCGTAGCACAGTATCTGACACTTTTGTCAGATGTTATAATGAAATTTAAATTCATGAGTGTTTTAACTGGCTATCCTGGGTCGTGACATAATGCCTACATACTCAGCTAATCATCCCTACCTGCAAAACTTGAGGTTAGTCAAATGCCAGAGGGATGGTTGTTGGGTAAGTTACCTATACATATAGCCATCCAATCCATGACAGAATGCACATTTGGTCCATTAAAAATAGATAATTCTGGAGGCATAATATTATATAATTTGGAAAAAGTGTCCGATAGTGTGGTCTGCTGCCGTCTATTACATAATCACACATTAAATAAACCCCTCGCCCAAATTATGCAATATACAGGGAGCAGGCAGAGGTTTTGTTACCAATAACTGACTATGTGAACACAGAAAGTGGAAGGCAGGCAGGAAGACAGATTAGACATAAGTTTATTGCCAACTATTTCAAATGTAAGTATTTAAAAAAAACACAACATTTTAATAATCAGCTAGGTTTTCATGTGTAAAACAGTGTAAAAAGAGAGCTTCCCTTTTAATTAGTGTGCATGTGATACATTTGGACCAATAGGAGGCAATGAGGAAGTTCTGTTCAATTTTGCATTCGATTTTGCTGGGAATTTTAATGAGGATTTGAGGTTTGATTTTGGAAGGTATTTCAAATTCTCAACAAAAAATCCCTTCTAAACATCAATCAAAATCAAATTCGATTTAAAAATTTAATGCAAAATTGATTTTTAGTAAATGAGGGATTTTTTTTCAGGGATTTAGAAAATCAAATAGGAGCGATTTCAGTTGATTTTGTAGATTCATAAAAGTGATCTCAAATATAAAATTTTAGTAAATATTTCACCAGGGGGTATATTTACTAAAATTCGATTTTGGAGTTTCAAGGGATTTGGCATTTGATTTCCATTCGATTTGGATTGAAGAGATTTACTAAAGACCAAATTGAATGTCAAATCAATTGTAAAGCCAAATGCAACTCACATTCCAATAGAAATCGAATTTCTGAAAAACATTGATGTTTTCCCATACCCCAATATAAAATCCCCTCATTTACTAAAATTAAATTTGCAAATCGATTTGTAGAACTCAAAATCGAATCTTAATTCCCCAAATGTTTAGAATGATATTAGACTTTAAATTTTGGCTTCTAAACACTATTATAATGGTAGGAAATTGATAGTGATTACTTTTTAAGTACCCAAAAGTATGTGGAAGGCAATGTGGAAGTAGTAATAATGGATGTCATATCTAATTACACTAATTACACCGCCATGCTATAGATAGTGCCTATCCTTATGTATCCTTCTTCATTCCGTATAGATTGTAAGCTTGCAAACAGGGCCTTCCTATCTCTGTATGTCTGTTATTACCCAGTTTGTCTTATCATTGTTGTTTTCAATTGTAAAGCACAACGGAATATGCTACGCTATATAAGAAACTGTTAATAAATAATAAAATAAATAAATGTCCAAGGTTATGGTATGTTGTGCACCTACCTGCACAATGCAAATCACCAGCTAACTGAGATAACCCTGGTGGATCAATTAGAGCCCCATCAGCAGCTTCATGAGTTGAAGGGTGCACATATTTATACTTATAGACATCATACTTATTCAATGAATGTGCTAAAATTATGTCCAACTATTTCAGCTGTAATTATAATAAAAAAATCCAAAAAAGTTAGGTTTTCATGCATAAAACAATGTTAACAGAGCTTCCCCTTTGATTAATGTGCATATGGTACATTTGGACCAATAGGAAGCAATGGAGGAAGTTCTGTTGGATTTTTCATTCGATTTTGCTGGGGATTTGAGGTTTGATTTTGGAAGGAATTTCAAAAATTCAACTCTAAATCCCTGCCAAACATGAATCAACATCGAATTCCATTTGAAAATCGAATGCAAAATCAAATTTTTGTAAATGAGGGATTTTTTAGGATTTCAGACAATCCAAAAGAATCGATTTTAAAGATTCATAAAGATGATTCCAAAATCAAATTTTAGTAAATATACCCATTATACTATGCTGGTTTATGCTGCAATCTGATAAAGTCCCTAGTATTGACCATTGATACATACAATTTTATTGATGTTTAATGTAATTAAATCTTGCTTTTTACAGATAAAACACACAGGGGTTTATTTAAGATGTGACTGACGCTTCAGATCGTGTAGGAACAATATTTAAAAGGGCAATGTTTTTTCTAGCTGTGTCTTGCTAGTAAAAGCATTGCCCTTTCAAAAAGACATACATATGATCAGAAGTGTGGGTTGTTTGTAATAAACCCAGGGGGAACGTAATAGCCTGCAAATAGAGAGAAAACTGACAGAAAACCGCAATAATCACTCTCTACTGGATACAAGTCATCATCACAATATTTGTAATGTGAAACATACATGTTGCCATATGTAACAGCCTGCAGTTTGCAAACTAGACAATTGGCAGAAAAGTGTGCACAATAAAATATGTGCCTCTTTATGGCAAGATTACTGAAATTACATGTAGTTTATAGTATATATCCACCCAATACATAACAAAGAGGCACATTCAACAGACTAATACTTTACCACTACATAATTAAGGATGACAAATATGTTTACAATTGTTTATGGGCCATAATTATTTACTTGCTTTTAAAAATAATAAGACGAAAATATCTTTGTCATTCATTTGTAGAAATGGCATCAGGTCTTCAGTTTTGGGCCAGGGATCATCTAGTTCTAGGCGGAATAGTAAGTAATATACATTTTGTTTCCTTTTTCAACAGAATTCCAATATGCATCAGAGAATACAGAATCTTAGTAATAAAACATAATGGCTGATGCATGCCTTCTTGATGGACCTAGTGTAAATTGCAGAAGACAGATTAAGAAGAAAAGCTGACCTGGTTATCAAGTCTGTTGTTCATCACCAACAGCAAAATAGTAATGACATCATATCATCAAGGACTCACATGCATGCTATCTGGGATACTAACAGCATGTTTGTAGTCATTTGTCACCAGAAGTATGGTCATTTCATGTGTTAGTTATTATTCACTTTGTTAATGTATAGAAATTGGAAGTATGGACATTTTTCAGTTCACTCCACTCTTTAAATACCAAGACTATAGTTATTTTGTTTTGTGTGGTTATTACCTCTCAAATAAACATAATGTGTCTGGTTCAGAGGTAGACGCAGAAGCTCCGCAGCTGTGTCTATGGGCAGTCCTCTCCGACTAAGGGCCTAATTCAGACAAAGATATATATCTTGTTAGACAGAAGGAGACTAAGAAGGTAATCAGGTGTGCAAAGGCACAAGCTGAGGAGAAATGGCCCAGTCAGTGGGTAGAGGAGGCAAAACTTTTTTAGGTATATAAGCGAAAGGAGAAAAACAAAAGGAATTATAAAACTAAAGACAGAGACTGGGAGTCTTGTTGAGGGAGACAATGTAATAGCAGATTATCTTAATAATTATTTTTGCTCAGTATTCACTACTGAAAGAGAGGGGAAGGGGCCACAGTTAAGTTGCAGGGATATTCAGGAAAATGAAACAAGTACATTTACAGAGGAGAAGGTCCTAACAGAACTCTCAAAGCTGAAAGTGGATAAATCTATGGGGCCAGATGGGATACATCAAAGGATACTAAAAGAACTTAAAGAGGTGCTGGTAGCACCATTGACAGAATTATTCAACCAGTCATTAGCTACAGGAGTAATTCCAGAGGACTGGAAAAGAGCAAACATAGTCCCACTGCACAAAAGTGGAAGCAAGGAAGAGGCAAACAACTACAGACCAGTGAGTCTTACATCAGTAGTAGGGAAGAGTTGTAGATTATCTCAAATCCAGTAATTTACAGGATCCCAAACAGCATGGATTCACTGGGGGGAGATCATGTCAAACAAATCTTTTGACTTTTTTGACTTTTTTGACTAAAGTGATAAAGGTGGAGCCGTGGATATAGCTTATCTAGACTTTAGTAAGGCTTTTGACACTGTTCCACATCGCAGACTGCTAAATAAACTTGGAAGCTTGGGATTGGATACTAGGATTGTTGAATGGATAAGATCTTGGTTGCAGGATAGAAAACACAGAGTTGTGTTAAATGGAGTGCATTCACAGGAGGGAAATGTTACCAGTGGAGTACACCAGAGATCTGTACTTGGATCAGTGCTTTTTAATATCTTTATTGGTGACATTGCAAATGGTATTAAAGGGAAAGTATGCCTTTTTGCAGATGACACAAAGGTATGCAACAGGAAGTCAGTGTGATCTGATGAAGGAGAGATGCTGTGTGGAGGCATTGTGATCTGATGGGGATAGAGAGGCTGTGTGGAGGCAGTGTGATCTGATGGGGATAGAGAGGCTGTGTGGAGGCAATGTGTTCTGATGGGGATAGAGAGGCTGTGTGGAGGCAATGTGTTCTGATGGGGATAGAGGGGCTGTGTAGAGGCAGTGTGATCCGAGTTGGGTATGGGAGGAGGCTGTGTGGTCTGAGGGAGGAAGGGAGGCTGTTTGAAACAGTGTGATCTGAGGGAGAGAGTCTGAGTGGGGCAGTGTGATCTGAAGTGGGGAGAGGGGCTGTATGGAGGCAGTATGAGCTGATGGGGAGAGAGGGGCTGTGTGGAGACAGTGTGATCTGAAGTGGGGAGAGGGGCTGTGTGTAGGCAGTATGGTCTAAGGGAGGGAGGAGGGGCTGTATGGAGACAGTGTGGTCTGAGGGAGGGAGGGGGCTGGTTGGAGACAGTGTCATCTGAGTTGGGTGGGGGGAGGCTGTGTGGAGTCAGTGTAATCTGATGGAGAGAGAGCTCTGTGGAGGCAGTGTGGTCTGACGAAAGAGAGATGCTGTGTAGAGTAAGTGTGATCTGATGGGGGAGAATTGCTGTATGAAGGCAGTGTGATCTGATGGGGATAGATTGGCTGTGAGGAGGCAGTGGAGGCAGTGTGATCTGAAGTGGGTAGAAGGACTGTGTGGAGGCAGTGTGGTCTGATGGGGGAGACGGGCTTTGTTTAGGCAGTGTGGTCTGATGGGGGAGAGGGGCTTTGTTTAGGCAGTGTGGTCTGATGGGGGAGAGGGACTTTGTTTAGGCAGTGTGGTCTGATGAGGGAGAGGGGCTTTGTTTAGGCAGTGTGGTCTGATGGGGGAGAGGGGCTTTGTTTAGGCAGTGTGATTTGCAGGTGGAGAAGGGCTGTGTGGAGACAGTGTTATTTATTTCTGAAAATAAATATTTCTTTTTTGCCAATTTTCAACATATCTGGGAACATCTCCTACAGCATTAACTGTAACGTAGACCACTTCCTGAGCAGTGAAGTTTTCCCAGACAATGATCAATGGCTGACACCAGAGCATGGCTTTAAAGTGGCTATTGCATCCACTTTTAGCATTCCTTGTTCAGGCCGACTCTCTGCCTTCTCACTCTCTTCCACAACTTGTTGGAGTACTGCATCCTCCTGCTCCTCCTCACTGTCCCTATTCCCTCTCATCTACTCTCCATCCTCACACTCAACACAAAAAAGCAGACAAGATTCAGAAGTCTTAAAAAGGAAAAACAAAGCTGATACAACTTACACACAAATAAGACAATATGGACTAGAAATAAATAGACAATAAACATTTAATAAGCAGATAAAGAACAAGACTAAACAGTTAATGACACACACAAAATGATCAAAACCCAAATTAGACTCATCAAATCCAAACTCCTCACCAAACCAAACCAAACCAAACCAAACCACTGCTAATGCCTATCTCTCTGCTACTAAACTCTTAACTAATATAAGTACAAACATCTGCTAATATTAGTTGAAATATAGAAGTTTTCAATAAGACGGCAGTGGATTAGAGCATTTTTTTTGTTTAATCTGTTTTTATTGAAAGAAGTAAAAGGACGGAGGGTTCCCAATACAATAGTCAAATTACAGAAACAGTCAGCAAAGATGAGGTCTCGACGCAGCGAGCCGAGAAACAGTATTGTTTGGTATACGAGAAGCTTGCAAAATCAAAAGAAACATTTTCACGTCAACAAGTAAACCTCCACCTTCAAAGTGAATCGTAATCCCATCAAGAAAAGAATATAATCACAATAATATCTATATTATCAGGGAGCGTATGATAAGGAAGAGACAGGAAAAAGAGAGGAAAAGAAAAAGAAGAGAAACACTGATCCGGGGAAGCAGAATATAATGAGAAAGGTTGAAGTTGTCTGAAATAAGCTATGTCATTTAGAGTCATTAACCAGGGAAATGTAACCTTTGTAGACTGCTGAGGCTTTGTATTCAAGCCATAGAAACCAGGTTGCTGTAAACTCAGATACTTTATCAACCGAAGTCAAGAGTATATTTTCCATAGACATAATAGTCGATCCCAGCAAACCATGCTTTTCGGGAAGGAGAGTGAGGAGATCTCCATAACGTGGGTAT
Organism: Pseudophryne corroboree; assembly: GCF_028390025.1. Classification (NCBI taxonomy): domain Eukaryota; kingdom Metazoa; phylum Chordata; class Amphibia; order Anura; family Myobatrachidae; genus Pseudophryne; species Pseudophryne corroboree. The sequence goes on from NC_086445.1 coordinate 494,460,390, forward strand.
TACTGCATGTGCATCATTACTTAAGTAGCGTAGTAAAGATGTATTATAGTGTGATAAAGTAGTGGGAGAATAGTTTAATAACCAAAAGGCTCGAGTTAGGGGAATAGGGATTGAGAATATCTTGGGAAAGCTCTATAACCTCATTCCAGTATGTTTGAATGAGTGGGCAGTCCCATGTAATAAAGTTCCAACTGCAGTGTGACATTTCCAACAAATATTAGAGACTGTGGGGTTCATAACATGTAAAGCGAGGTGTGTCTATACCACCTCATCAGGATTTTATACTGAGTTTCCCATACTTGTATACACACTGAGCTGCTATATGCTTTAAGAAAAATAGTCTCCCCTTGATAGGGATAACCCCAAGTCTCTTTCCCATGCTTGAGCAAAGGAGGAGAGAGATAGTGAGCAGTATTTTGTAAAAGTTTATATAGAGAAGATAATGTATGTCTAGGGTCATTGGGTCCAACACACATTCTTTCAAAGGGTGTTAGTTCTCTAGTCGCTCGGGAAAGTCTACCACCTCAATTCAGATAATGTCTCACCTGTAGGTATTTCCAAAAATCACTCTGTGGGATTTCCATTTAAGTCTGATATCAGAAAGTTGCTTCACCCCTCCAGATGTCACCACCTGGCTGACCCTGAAGAGCCCCTCTCTCACCCATCCGGAAAATTGGGACAGAGTTAGTCCAGGAGAGAAGTCAAGAATAAGAATGAGGTCAAAGGGCCAAATTCTGAAGAAACAAAGGACCTACGCCGTGCCACCTTCCAAAATGAAAGTGTAGGAGAAATAGTTGGGTGAGATATTGATGAATAGATACCCTCTCCAACTCCACCCATTGCTTAGTTTCCCGGCTCCTGGTCCAATCCAAAACGCTCTGGAGTAGAATAGCATAGTAATAAGTTATAATATCTTGGAGTTGAAATCCACCACATCGTACGGGACATAGCAGAATTGATCAGTTAATGTTAGGTCTCTTACAGAACCAAATTAATTGTTGTATCAATAATTGAACGGATCTAAACCAGTAGACCGGGATATGAACTGGCAGGGATTGGAGGAGGTAAAACAATTTGAGAAGAGCGTTTATTTTGACTACGTTTAGTCTCCCCAGCCAAGAAAGTTGTTTGAAATGCCATCTGATATAATCTAATTTTATCGTCCGAAGGAGAGGATGAGAATTTAAGGGTATCGAACAGGATAAAGCTCGAGGCAATTGAACACCCAGATATGTAATATGGAAAGTTTTCCAGGCAAAAGGGAAGGCACATTTCAAGTCAGCTACCATAGTGGAAGCGGCTGAAATGTTAAGGGCATTCGATTTGGGCATGTTCACCTTAAAGTTGGAAAGCAGACCAAAAGAGTCTAGTTCACACATTAAGGAGGGAAGAAGTGGGGTGAGTGATTATAACCAGGAGGCCATCAGTGAACATCGCTAATTTATACTCCATGTCACCTACAATCAAGCCAGAAATTGAATCATTAGCCCTGGTGGCTCTAGCCAGAGCTTTCATACAGAGAACAAAAATTAACGGAGGCATCGGGCATCACTGTCTAGTTCCATTACTGATAGAGAAGGGATTAGACTAGGGGTGGGCAACATGCGGCCCGCGAACCGATCCTGCCTGGCCCGCTGTCCCCCATCAGTGTGCAATGACAAGTGGCCCGACTGGCTGAGCCGCTTGTCATTGCACTACACTGCTCCCAGACGCGGCGCCGCTGAGGAAATCCCGGTCATGTCATAGGGTCCTTCTGACTGGGATTTCCTCTGTGACGTCATGCGCTGGGTGGCACGGGGGCGGAGCCACAGCAGGAGCGGGCAGCAGCAGCGACTCAGTGAAGCAGGGGCAGCGAGGATCATCAGGCAGCAGATCATCTGCCACTGTGAAAAAAAAGGTAAACCCCCTGCCCAGCCAGGCCCTGAAAGGGATCTGTACTTATGATGCTATATGGGTTCAGGGGAGGGAGTAGGAGGGGGGTTAAAAACTGCTATATAGGTTCAGGGGAAGGGGGGTAGGGACTACTATATGGGTTCAGGGGAGGGGGGAAAGGGGGGTAGGGACTGCTATATAGGTTCAGGGGAGCGGGGTTAGGGACTGCTATATGGGTTTATGGTGGAGGGGAGGATAGAGACTGCTATATGGGTCCAGCGGAGGGGGGGGGGGGGTAGAGGCTGCTATATGGGTCCGGGGGAGGATGTAGGGAGTTAATAACTGTGCCCAGAGAGAGAATAACAGCATTACACAGGATGCTGTTTGTTTGTTTTCAGCACTTTTTTTATTTTTTTATTACTGGATTACTGTGTTTTTTAGACATTTGTATTTTGCCTGTAAAAAAAACTATGTATGCAACGAAATGTATATTGTGGTGTGTGTTTTTATAGTTATATATACTATGTTTTTATAGTTACATAAATAACTATGGGCCTAATTCAGACCTGATCGCTAGGGTGCGTTTTTTGCACTGCTGCGATCAGGTAGTCGACGCCTACAGGGGGAGGGGGAAATCGCTGTGCAGGGGTGTGATCGCATCTGCAGAGAGCTGCACAAACAAAAGTTTGTGCAGTCTCTTCTCAGCCCAGGACTTACTCTTCCAGTGCGGTAATTGGGGCCGGAGCTGACGTCAGAAACCCTCCCTCCCAATGCCTGGTCCCTTCTGCATTTTCCCGGACACTCCTCTAAAACGGTCAATTGCCACCCACAAACGTCCTCTTCCTGTCAATCACCTTGCGATCGCCCGTGCGATTGCTTTGTTCACACTATCCTGGCGCTGCGGATCGACGTGCCTGCACATTGCGGTGTATGCACATTTCAGACCCGATCGCCTACTGTGTGAAAGTGCAGTTTGCTTTGTATAATAAAAATATTTTTTTATAAAAATCTTACAGCATTTTTGTGATAGGTATTGTATATACAAGATATTTTGTGTGTGGCCCTCGAATATTCACTGGAAGTGTTAAGCGGCCCCCCAGCTGAAATAATTGCCCACCCCTGGATTAGACAGTGATCCGTTGACTTGAACTCTAGCAGTAGGAGCTTTATATAAAGACATAATTGTATGACGTGCCACTGGACCCAAACCGATGTGCTCCAGCACAGACCTCATAAATCCCCAGCTAACCCTGTCAAAAGCCTTTTCGGCATCGGTAGAAAGTAATATGGTAGGAAGGTTGCCCTGGGACGCCAAGTGGATCAGGCTCAAGACTTTAGTGGTGTTATCTATAGCTTCCAGTCCGTGAACAAAACCCACCTGGTCCGTATGTATTAAAGGGGGAATTAACTTGTTTAATCTATTTGCCATCAACTTCGCAAATATTTTGAACAGGCATTCAACAGGCAAATAGGCCTGTAGCTGGTCACATTGAAGGATCCTTACCATGTCTGGGTAACACTGTGATGTGGGCTTCTAGGGATTGGCTGGAAAAATATGTGTCGGCTGAGATAGAGTTAAAGGCTTGAAGGAGCCTAAGGGACAGAGTATCCTTGAATGTTTTGTAATAAACAATTGTGAAACCATAAGGGCCCGGACTCTTACCCGAAAGAGTAGAGGTTACAGCCCGTTCCACATCCTGCAGGGTAAAAGGTCCTTCCAAGGCCTCTCCATCGTGAAGTAAAAGAGAGGGATAGGCAACTTTAGTTAAGTAAGTCTTAAATCGAAATGTGTCAGAAGAGGCAACATCTGGTGAATGCTTTTCTAAGTTGTATAGAGCTGAGTAATATCGCTTAAAACATGACGCAATTTCAGGAGTTTTACAGCAGACAGAGCCAGTATCGTTTTTCATAGTGCTAATGAAAGAAGACACCCTCTGGACGCGAAGCGCATTAGCAAGAAGACGACCTGGTTTATTGCCCCACTGGTAGTAATTTCGGTTACATTTGCAAATGGAAAGTTGGATATTGTCAGAGAGAATTTTATTTAATTGTGGCCGTGCCTCTGCCGGGCAGTTTCATGTACGTATCCCCAGACAGTGTAGCTTTGTGTGAGATGTCCAGGGAATGAATCTCGTGTAACAATTTGGTTATATATGCTGATCTTTTTTTCTTTATATACGACCCAAGTTGTATGAGTTTACTTCGAAGGGTGCATTTATGTGCCTCCCAAAGGGTGATTTTGGAGACCTCATCGGTATCATTAATATTGAAGTATTCACCCAAGGCTTTCTCAATTTCCCCTTTACAGTAGTCATCTTGTAATAAAGATTCATTGAGGTGCCAGGTCCATTGACTGGGGGACTGTGGTGAAACCGACAGAGACACAGATACAGGGGCATGGTCAGACCATGTTATCAAGCCAATTGAGGCATCCAGATGGGATGGCATGGCACTGCAGAATGCTGTGGTAGCCATGCTGGATAAGTGTGCTTTGAATTTTGAATAAATCACCAACAGTGTCACCAGCAAAGTACCCCTACACCATCACACCTCCTCCACGCATACAGAAACCATCCGCTCACCTTCTCTGCATCTCACAAAGACACGGCAGTTGGAACCAAAAATCTAAAATTTGAACTCAACAGACCAAAGTACAGATTTCCACTGGTCTAATGTCCATTCCTTGTATTTCTTGGCCCAAACAATTCTCTTCTTGTTGTTCATCCTCAGTAGTGGCTTCTTCGCAGCAATTCAGCCATGAAGGCCTGATTCACACAGTCTCCTCTGAACAGTTGATGTTGAGATTTGTCTGCTACTTGAACTCTGTAAAGAATTTATGTGGGCTCTAATCTGAGGTGCTGTTAAGTAGCGGTTTCTGAGGCTGGTAACTCTAATGAACTTATCCTCTGCAGCAAAGGTTACTCTTGGTCTTCCTTTCCTGGGGCAGTCCTCATGAGAGCCAGTGTCATCATAGCGTTTCATGGTTTTTGCAACTGCACTTGAGGATACATTCAAAGTTCTTGAAATTTTCCGTATCGACTGACCTTCATGTCTTAAAGTAATGATGGACTGTCATTTCTCTTTGCTGAGTTGAGTGGTTCATGCCATAATATGCATTACAACAGTAGTCATAAAGGGGTGTCCACTGTTTACTAACCCTACCTCAGCACAACACAACGGATTATCTCAAACACATTAAGAAGGCAAGTAATTCCACAGAGTGACTCTTGACAAGGCACACCTGTTAATTCAAAATCATTCCAGGAGACTACTTCATGAAGCTGATTGAGAGAATGCCAAGAGTGTGCAAAGCTGTCATCAAAGCAAAAGGGGGCTACTTTGAGGAATCTAAAATATAAAACATATTTTGATTTGTTTTACACTTTTTTGTTTACAGCATAATTCCATATGTGTTCATTCATAGTTTTGATGTCTTCAGTATTAATCTACAATATAGAAAATAATTAAAATAAATAAAAACCATTGAATGAGAAGGTATGTCCAAACTTTTGACTGGTACTATCTATCTATCTATCTATCTATCTATCTATCTATCTATCTATCTATCTATCTATCTATCTATCTATCTATCTATCTATCTATCTATCTATCTATCTATCTATCCATCCACACACACAATGGGGTATATTTACTAAGGTCCCGATTTTGACCGGTATCCGTTCACATGGTCGACTATGTTATGGTCGACAGTCATTAGGTCGACCACTATTGGTCGACATTGACATGGTCGACATGGACACATGGTCGACACATGAAAATGGTCGACACAAGAAAGGTCGACACGAGTTTTTTAACTTTTTTTTCTTTTGGGGAACTTTTCCATACTTTACGATCCACATGGACTACGATTGGGACGGTAAAGTGTGCCGAGCGAAGCGGTAGCGGAGCGAAGGCACCATGCGAGGGGACGCGGTGCACTAATTGGGGTTCCCAGTCACTTTACGCAAAAAATGACACCAAAAAAAGTTAAAAAACTCATGTCGACCTTTTCATATGTCGACCTTTCATGTGTCGACCATTTCATGTGTCGACCATGTGTCCATGTCGACCATGTCAATGTCGACCTAATGACTGTCCACCATAAGATGGTCGACCATTCATACCGAAACCATTTTGACCGAGATGGTGTTTTTTCTTCAAAGTGTCATCTCGGGAATTTACTAAACTCAAATCTCGGCAGTGATGAGGGCATTCGTATTTTTTTGGAAGTCAAAGACAAAAAATACGAATGAATACACCATCGTCAAATACGACTGTTTTTTGATACAACTCGGTAATTTAGTAAAAAGTGTATTTCACGAACACTGCCGGCAATAGCCAAACACTACTGTGAAAAAATACAAATCGTAAAAAAAAGCAAATTTAAAACAGACCTGCTTTTTTTTACCGTGTTCTGATAGGCATGCACGGATCCATGAGATCCGTGCATGTTTATCAGTGGGAAGGGGTGGGAAAGTGTTAAATTTTCTGGGAAAAAATGCGTGGGGTCCCCCCTCCTAAGCAAAACCAGCCTTGGGCTCTTTGAGCCGGACCTGGTTGAAAAAATATGGGGAAAAAATGTCAGGGGTTCCCCCATATTTAATCAACCAGCACCGGGCTCTGCGCCTGGTCCTGGTTCCAAAAATACGGTGGACAAAAAGCGCAGGGGTCCCCCGTATGTTTGAAACCAGCACCGGGCTCCACTAGCCAGGTTCTTAATGCCACAGCCGGGGGACACTTTTATCTAGGTCCCTGCGGCCCTGAAATTACATACCCAACTAGTCACCCCTGGCCGGGGTACCCTGGAGGAGTGGGAACCCCTTAAATCAAGGGGTCCCCCCCTCCAGCCACCCAAGGGCCAGGGGTGAAGCCCGAGGCTGTCCCCCCCATCCAAGGGCGGCGGATGGGGGGCTGATAGCCTTTTGAAAAAAATATGAATATTGTTTTTAGTAGCAGTACTACAAGTCCCAGCAAGCCTCCCCCGCAAGCTGGTACTTGGAGAACCACAAGTACCAGCATGCGGTGGAAAACCGGGCCCGCTGGTACCTGTAGTACTACTACTAAAAAAATACCCCAAAAAAAACAGGACACACACACCGTGACAGTATAAGTTTATTACATACATGCACACCTCCAAACATACATACTTACCTATGTTCACACAAGGCTCGGTCCTCTTCTCCATGTAGAATCCTAGGGGTACCTGTGAAAAAAATTATACTCACATAATCCAGTGTACCTTCTGTTCTTTGTATAATCCACGTACTTGGCAAAACAAAAAACGGAAACCCGACCACGCACTGAAAGGGGTTCCATGTTTACACATGGGACCCCTTTCCCAGACTGCCAGGACCCCCCCTGACTCCTGTCAAAGAGGGTCCCTTCAGCCAATCAGGGAGTGCCACGTCGTGGCACTCTCCTGATTGGCTGTATGCTCCTGTAGTGTCTGTCAGGCTGCACACGGCAGAGATACAATGTTGCGCCTATGCGCTCCATTGTATCCAATGGTGGGAACTTTGCGGTCAGCGGTGAGGTTACTTTCGGTCAATCGCTGACCGCCAAGTACGTGGATTATACAAAGAACAGAAGGTACACTGGATTATGTGAGTATAATTTTTTTCACAGGTACCCATAGGATTCTACATGGAGAAGAGGACCGAGCCTCGTGTGAACATAGGTAAGTATGTATGTTTGGAGGTGTGCATGTATGTAATAAACTTATACTGTCACGGTGTGTGTGTCCTGTTTTTTTGGGGGTATTTTTTTAGTAGTAGTACTACAGGTACCAGCGGGCCCGGTTTTCCACCGCATGCTGGTACTTGTGGTTCTCCAAGTACCAGCTTGCGGGGGAGGCTTGCTGGGACTTGTAGTACTGCTACTAAAAACAATATTCACATTTTTTTCAAAAGGCTATCAGCCCCCCATCCGCCGCCCTTGGATAGAGGGGACAGCCTCGGGCTTCACCCCTGGCCCTTGGGTGGCTGGAGGGGGAGACCCCCTGATTTAAGGGGTTCCCACTCCTCCAGGGTACCCCGGCCAGGGGTGACTAGTTGGGTATGTAATTCCAGGGCCGCAGGGACCTAGATAAAAGTGTCCCCCGGCTGTGGCATTATGTACCTGGCTAGTGGAGCCCGGTGCTGGTTTCAAAATTACAGGGGACTCCTACGCTTTTTGTCCCCCGTATTTTTGGAACCAGAACCAGGCGCAGAGCCCGGTGCTGGTTGATTAAATATGGGGGAACCCCTGTCATTTCCCCCCCATATTTTGTCAACCAGGACCGGCTCAAAGAGCCCGAGGCTGGTTTTGCTTAGGAGGGGGGACCCCACGCATTTTTTTTTTATGATTTGTAACAATGTTATTTTTTATACGAAAGGTGCACAATGAAGCCCTGCACGGATCTCACAGATCCGGCCGAGATTCATTGTGTTAATGTCGGCAGTGTTTTACTATTCACTCCCGTAAAACACTGCCAAAAAATACGAATGACATCGACATCGGAAAACACGAAAATGCAGAATACGACAGCTTAGTAAATTAGTCGTAATAAATTCAAAAAGTTGCAAATTTACACTTGCGATGTCATTCGTGTTTGAACTTTAACCTCATTTTGAAAAATACGAATTTTAGTAAATATACCCCAATATGTGTATAACTAAATAAATAATTGCAAGGAAAGATTAATATATGGCTGCAAAAATAGAAATAAAACAAAACAAATAAATCTATCAGGTACAAATTAGTGACATTAATGATAATTAAATGCATTATATCTTTGTAACAAGTAATATACACCTTGATTTGAGCCTTTTTTTTTTTTTTTACATTAATTTTTTTATTGAAAAGTTTTCACACAGAAATGGGGAACAGAATAAAGAAATAGGGAAAACACTAGAGATGAGCGCCTGAAATTTTTCGGGTTTTGTGTTTTGGTTTTGGGTTCGGTTCCGCAGCCGTGTTTTGGGTTCGAACGCGTTTTGGCAAAACCTCACCGAATTTTTTTTGTCGGATTCGGGTGTGTTTTGGATTCGGGTGTTTTTTTCAAAAAACACTAAAAAACAGCTTAAATCATAGAATTTGGGGGTCATTTTGATCCCAAAGTATTATTAACCTCAAAAACCATAATTTACACTCATTTTCAGTCTATTCTGAATACCTCACACCTCACAATATTATTTTTAGTCCTAAAATTTGCACCGAGGTCGCTGTGTGAGTAAGATAAGCGACCCTAGTGGCCGACACAAACACCGGGCCCATCTAGGAGTGGCACTGCAGTGTCACGCAGGATGTCCCTTCCAAAAAACCCTCCCCAAACAGCACATGACGCAAAGAAAAAAAGAGGCGCAATGAGGTAGCTGTGTGAGTAAGATTAGCGACCCTAGTGGCCGACACAAACACCGGGCCCATCTAGGAGTGGCACTGCAGTGTCACGCAGGATGGCCCTTCCAAAAAACCCTCCCCAAACAGCACATGACGCAAAGAAAAAAAGAGGCGCAATGAGGTAGCTGTGTGAGTAAGATTAGCGACCCTAGTGGCCGACACAAACACCGGACCCATTTAGGAGTGGCACTGCAGTGTCACGCAGGATGTCCCTTCCAAAAAACCCTCCCCAATCAGCACATGATGCAAAGAAAAAGAAAAGAAAAAAGAGGTGCAAGATGGAATTGTCCTTGGGCCCTCCCACCCACCCTTATGTTGTATAAACAAAACAGGACATGCACACTTTAACCAACCCATCATTTCAGTGACAGGGTCTGCCACACGACTGTGACTGATATGACGGGTTGGTTTGGACCCCCCCCAAAAAAGAAGCAATTAATCTCTCCTTGCACAAACTGGCTCTACAGAGGCAAGATGTCCACCTCATCATCACCCTCCGATATATCACCGTGTACATCCCCCTCCTCACAGATTATCAATCCGTCCCCACTGGAATCCACCATCTCAGCTCCCTGTGTACTTTGTGGAGGCAATTGCTGCTGGTCAATGTCTCCGCGGAGGAATTGATTATAATTCATTTTAATGAACATCATCTTCTCCACATTTTCTGGATGTAACCTCGAACGCCGATTGCTGACAAGGTGAGCGGCGGCACTAAACACTCTTTCGGAGTACACACTTGTGGGAGGGCAACTTAGGTAGAATAAAGCCAGTTTGTGCAAGGGCCTCCAAATTGCCTCTTTTTCCTGCCAGTATAAGTACGGACTGTGTGACGTGCCTACTTGGATGCGGTCACTCATATAATCCTCCACCATTCTATCAATGTTGAGAGAATCATATGCAGTGACAGTAGACGACATGTCCGTAATCGTTGTCAGGTCCTTCAGTCCGGACCAGATGTCAGCATCAGCAGTCACTCCAGACTGCCCTGCATCACCGCCAGCGGGTGGGCTCGGAATTCTGAGCCTTTTCCTCGCACCCCCAGTTGCGGGAGAATGTGAAGGAGGAGATGTTGACAGGTCGCGTTCCGCTTGACTTGACAATTTTGTCACCAGCAGGTCTTTCAACCCCAGCAGACTTGTGTCTGCCGGAAAGAGAGATCCAAGGTAGGCTTTAAATCTAGGATCGAGCACGGTGGCCAAAATGTAGTGCTCTGATTTCAACAGATTGACCACCCGTGAATCCTTGTTAAGCGAATTAAGGGCTCCATCCACAAGTCCCACATGCCTAGCGGAATCGCTCCGTGTTAGCTCCTCCTTCAATGTCTCCAGCTTCTTCTGCAAAAGCCTGATGAGGGGAATGACCTGACTCAGGCTGGCAGTGTCTGAACTGACTTCACGTGTGGCAAGTTCAAAGGGCATCAGAACCTTGCACAACGTTGAAATCATTCTCCACTGCGCCTGAGACAGGTGCATTCCACCTACTATATCGTGCTCAATTGTATAGGCTTGAATGGCCTTTTGCTGCTCCTCCAACCTCTGAAGCATATAGAGGGTTGAATTCCACCTCGTTACCACTTCTTGCTTCAGATGATGGCAGGGCAGGTTCAGTAGTTTTTGGTGGTGCTCCAGTCTTCTGTACGTGGTGCCTGTACGCCGAAAGTGTCCCGCAATTCTTCTGGCCACCGACAGCATCTCTTGCACGCCCCTGTCGTTTTAAAAAAAATTCTGCACCACCAAATTCAAGGTATGTGCAAAACATGGGACGTGCTGGAATTTGCCCATATTTAATGCACACACAATATTGCTGGCGTTGTCCGATGCCACAAATCCACAGGAGAGTCCAATTGGGGTAAGCCATTCCGCGATGATCTTCCTCAGTTGCCGTAAGAGGTTTTCAGCTGTGTGCGTATTCTGGAAAGCGGTGATACAAAGCGTAGCCTGCCTAGGAAAGAGTTGGCGTTTGCGAGATGCTGCTACTGGTGCCGCCGCTGCTGTTCTTGCGGCGGGAGTCCATACATCTACCCAGTGGGCTGTCACAGTCATATAGTCCTGACCCTGCCCTGCTCCACTTGTCCACATGTCCGTGGTTAAGTGGACATTGGGTACAACTGCATTTTTTAGGACACTGGTGAGTCTTTTTCTGACGTCCGTGTACATTCTCGGTATCGCCTGCCTAGAGAAGTGGAACCTAGATGGTATTTGGTAACGGGGGCACACTGCCTCAATAAATTGTCTAGTTCCCTGTGAACTAACGGCGGATACCGGACGCACGTCTAACACCAACATAGTTGTCAAGGCCTCAGTTATCCGCTTTGCAGCAGGATGACTGCTGTGATATTTCATCTTCCTCGCAAAGGACTGTTGAACAGTCAATTGCTTACTGGAAGTAGTACAAGTGGGCTTACGACTTCCCCTCTGGGATGACCATCGACTCCCAGCAGCAACAACAGCAGCGCCAGCAGCAGTAGGCGTTACACGCAAGGATGCATCGGAGGAATCCCAGGCAGGAGAGGAATCGTCAGAATTGCCAGTGACATGGCCTGCAGGACTATTGGCATTCCTGGGGAAGGAGGAAATTGACACTGAGGGAGTTGGTGGGGTGGTTTGCGTGAGCTTGGTTACAAGAGGAAGGGATTTACTGGTCAGTGGACTGCTTCCGCTGTCACCCAAAGTTTTTGAACTTGTCACTGACTTATTATGAATGCGCTGCAGGTGACGTATAAGGGAGGATGTTCCGAGGTGGTTAACGTCCTTACCCCTACTTATTACAGCTTGACAAAGGGAACACACGGCTTGACACCTGTTGTCCGCATTTCTGGTGAAATACCTCCACACCGAAGAGCTGATTTTTTTGGTATTTTCACCTGGCATGTCAACGGCCATATTCCTCCCACGGACAACAGGTGTCTCCCCGGGTGCCTGACTTAAACAAACCACCTCACCATCAGAATCCTCCTGGTCAATTTCCTCCCCAGCGCCAGCAACACCCATATCCTCCTCATCCTGGTGTACTTCAACACTGACATCTTCAATCTGACTATCAGGAACTGGACTGCGGGTGCTCTTTCCAGCACTTGCAGGGGGCGTGCAAATGGTGGAAGGCGCATGCTCTTCACGTCCAGTGTTGGGAAGGTCAGGCATCGCAACCGACACAATTGGACTCTCCTTGTGGATTTGGGATTTCGAAGAATGCACAGTTCTTTGCTGTGCTGCTTTTGCCAGCTTGAGTCTTTTCATTTTTCTAGCGAGAGGCTGAGTGCTTCCATCCTCATGTGAAGCTGAACCACTAGCCATGAACATAGGCCAGGGCCTCAGCCGTTCCTTGCCACTCCGTGTCGTAAATGGCATATTGGCAAGTTTACGCTTCTCCTCCGACAATTTTATTTTAGGTTTTGGAGTCCTTTTTTTTCTGATATTTGGTGTTTTGGATTTGACATGCTCTGTACTATGACATTGGGCATCGGCCTTGGCAGACGACGTTGCTGGCATTTCATCGTCTCGGCCATGACTAGTGGCAGCAGCTTCAGCACGAGGTGGAAGTGGATCTTGATCTTTCCCTAATTTTGGAACCTCAACATTTTTGTTCTCCATATTTTAATAGGCACAACTAAAAGGCACCTCAGGTAAACAATGGAGATGGATACTAGTATACAATTATGGACTGCCTGCCGAGTGCAGACACAGAGGTAGCCACAGCCGTGAACTACCGTACTGTACTGTGTCTGCTGCTAATATAGACTTGTTGATAAAGAGATGTCTATGTAACTATGTATGTATAAAGAAGAAAGAAAAAAAAACCACGGTTAGGTGGTATACAATTATGGACGGACTGCCTGCCGAGTGCAGACACAGAGGTAGCCACAGCCGTGAACTACCGTACTGTACTGTGTCTGCTGCTAATATAGACTGGTTGATAAAGAGATGTCTATGTAACTATGTATGTATAAAGAAGAAAGAAAAAAAAACCACGGTTAGGTGGTATACAATTATGGACGGACTGCCTGCCGAGTGCAGACACAGAGGTAGCCACAGCCGTGAACTACCGTACTGTACTGTGTCTGCTGCTAATATAGACTGGTTGATAAAGAGATGTCGTAGTAGTATGTATGTATAAAGAAGAAAAAAAAACCACGGTTAGGTGGTATATACAATTATGGACGGGCTGCCGAGTGCCGACACAGAGGTAGCCACAGCCGTGAACTACCGCACTGTACTGTGTCTGCTGCTAATATATAGACTGGTTGATAAAGAGATAGTATACTCGTAACTAGTATGTATGTATAAAGAAAGAAAAAAAAACCACGGTTAGGTGGTATATACAATTATGGATGGGCTGCCGAGTGCCGACACAGAGGTAGCCACAGCCGTGAACTACCGCACTGTACTGTGTCTGCTGCTAATATAGACTGGTTGATAAAGAGATAGTATACTCGTAACTAGTATGTATGTATAAAGAAAGAAAAAAAAACCACGGTTAGGTGGTATATACAATTATGGACGGGCTGCCGAGTGCCGACACAGAGGTAGCCACAGCCGTGAACTACCGCACTGTACTGTGTCTGCTGCTAATATAGACTGGTTGATAAAGAGATAGTATACTCGTAACTAGTATGACTATAAAGAAAGAAAAAAAAACCACGGTTAGGTGGTATATACAATTATGGACGGGCTGCCGAGTGTCGACACAGAGGTAGCCACAGCCGTGAACTACCGCACTGTACTGTGTCTGCTGCTAATATATAGACTGGTTGATAAAGAGATAGTATACTCGTAACTAGTATGTATGTATAAAGAAAGAAAAAAAAACCACGGTTAGGTGGTATATACAATTATGGACGGGCTGCCGAGTGCCGACACAGAGGTAGCCACAGCCGTGAACTACCGCACTGTACTGTGTCTGCTGCTAATATAGACTGGTTGATAAAGAGATAGTATACTCGTAACTAGTATGTATGTATAAAGAAAGAAAAAAAAACCACGGTTAGGTGGTATATACAATTATGGACGGGCTGCCGAGTGCCGACACAGAGGTAGCCACAGCCGTGAACTACCGCACTGTACTGTGTCTGCTGCTAATATATAGACTGGTTGATAAAGAGATAGTATACTCGTAACTAGTATGTATGTATAAAGAAAGAAAAAAAAACCACGGTTAGGTGGTATATACAATTATGGACGGGCTGCCGAGTGCCGACACAGAGGTAGCCACAGCCGTGAACTACCGCACTGTACTGTGTCTGCTGCTAATATATAGACTGGTTGATAAAGAGATAGTATACTCGTAACTAGTATGTATGTATAAAGAAAGAAAAAAAAACCACGGTTAGGTGGTATATACAATTATGGACGGGCTGCCGAGTGCCGACACAGAGGTAGCCACAGCCGTGAACTACCGCACTGTACTGTGTCTGCTGCTAATATAGACTGGTTGATAAAGAGATAGTATACTCGTAACTAGTATGTATGTATAAAGAAAGAAAAAAAAACCACGGTTAGGTGGTATATACAATTATGGACGGGCTGCCGAGTGCCGACACAGAGGTAGCCACAGCCGTGAACTACCGCACTGTACTGTGTCTGCTGCTAATATATAGACTGGTTGATAAAGAGATAGTATACTCGTAACTAGTATGTATGTATAAAGAAAGAAAAAAAAAAACACGGTTAGGTGGTATATACAATTATGGACGGGCTGCCGAGTGCCGACACAGAGGTAGCCACAGCCGTGAACTACCGCACTGTACTGTGTCTGCTGCTAATATATAGACTGGTTGATAAAGAGATAGTATACTCGTAACTAGTATGTATGTATAAAGAAAGAAAAAAAAACCACGGTTAGGTGGTATATACAATTATGGACGGGCTGCCGAGTGCCGACACAGAGGTAGCCACAGCCGTGAACTACCGCACTGTACTGTGTCTGCTGCTAATATAGACTGGTTGATAAAGAGATAGTATACTCGTAACTAGTATGTATGTATAAAGAAAGAAAAAAAAACCACGGTTAGGTGGTATATACAATTATGGATGGGCTGCCGAGTGCCGACACAGAGGTAGCCACAGCCGTGAACTACCGCACTGTACTGTGTCTGCTGCTAATATAGACTGGTTGATAAAGAGATAGTATACTCGTAACTAGTATGACTATAAAGAAAGAAAAAAAAACCACGGTTAGGTGGTATATACAATTATGGATGGGCTGCCGAGTGCCGACACAGAGGTAGCCACAGCCGTGAACTACCGCACTGTACTGTGTCTGCTGCTAATATAGACTGGTTGATAAAGAGATAGTATACTACTAATATTATATATACTGGTGGTCAGGTCACTGGTCACTAGTCACACTGGCAGTGGCACTCCTGCAGCAAAAGTGTGCACTGTTTAATTTTAATATAATATTATGTACTCCTGGCTCCTGCTATAACCTATAACTGGCACTGCAGTGCTCCCCAGTCTCCCCCACAATTATAAGCTGTGTGAGCTGAGCACAGTCAGATATATATATACATTGATGCAGCACACTGGGCTGAGCAGTGCACACAGATATGGTATGTGACTGAGTCACTGTATGTATCGTTTTTTTCAGGCAGAGAACGGATATATTAAATAAAACAAACAACTGCACTGTCTGGTGGTCACTGTGGTCGTCAGTCACTAAACTCTGCACTCTCTTCTACAGTATCACAGCCTCAGGTCAATCTCTCTCTCTCTCAACCCTAATCTAAATGGAGAGGACGCCAGCCACGTCCTCTCCCTATCAATCTCAATGCACGTGTGAAAATGGCGGCGACGCGCGGCTCCTTATATAGAATCCGAGTCTCGCGAGAATCCGACAGCGTCATGATGACGTTCGGGCGCGCTCGGGTTAACCGAGCAAGGCGGGAGGATCCGAGTCTGCTCGGACCCGTGAAAAAAACATGAAGTTCGTGCGGGTTCGGATTCAGAGAAACCGAACCCGCTCATCTCTAGAAAACACAGGGGAGGTCCGGAATGGTTACCATATGCAAACTTGAACAACGCACAGTCTGAGGAGTATACAATTGGTTACATCAAGCGTACAGATACAAGAAAAGGAGAAAGCACTAAAAGAAGACATGGAGAGAAAATATCTGGTAACACGGCATTCTCGTAGAGGTCATTCTAGGAGAGGTCGAGCACGGACATATCAATTGGAGAGCTGTAAACTGTTAGCCTACCTTCTCTACTTCTATAATCAGACCATCCCAACCATTTCATGTGGATAGAGTTAGCCGATGGGGAGATTTTGCCTCCGCAGTTTCAAAAATGAAATGTTTGTGAATCTTATTTTGGATGGACTCTAAGGTGGGAACACTCTCGGATTTCCACAACTGTGCTATAGCAGCTTTAGCGGCTATCAAAATATGCCCCAAGATATAACGGTCACCTGCAGAGAGGCGATCCACGTACAAGTGAAATAGCGCCAGAGCTGGGTCCATTGGGATGCTGAGCCCTAACACCATGCCAGCCATATTTAAAACTTCTCTCCAAAGTGGTTGTACACGAGGACATGCCCAGAAGATATGAAAGATATCCCCCGTGGAGCCACATTTCCTCCAACATGATTTAGAATGGGAAGGCCAGATTCTGTGCTGTCTGTCAGGGGTGAAGTAGGCCCTCTGTATGAGCTTATAGAACATTTCAGAGTGGTTAACACACCTGGAGACTTTAAAACAAGACCTAAATATACCGTCCCAATCTGCCTCAGTAAAGGACCTATTCAAATCTCTTTCCCATAAAGTCTGAGCTTTTAATTTTGTCTGGGTGCCGTTTGTCAATTGAAATTGATACCACCACGTAATCCCGTATTTATGCGAGGGTGTCTTCAATTGGCTTATAATATAAGCCGGAAGAGACGGTTTGTGGAGGTGTGAGGGAGTAAATGAGTGTAACCAACTTCTCACCTGCAGGTATTTAAAGAAATCCTGAGTCCGAATCTCAAATCTCTCTTGTAATTGAGAAAAGGACATCAAGACGTCCCCTACAAATAAGTCGCCCACAGTAGAGAGCCCCTTCTGAGTCCACTCCTCTAGGGAAACATTAGGGATCAATGACAGAAGAGCAGTTAACGACAGGCAGGGGGCAGGTAAAGTAAGCTCTTCTGAAGAGAGTACTAATTTATGCCATGAATCTAGGGTCGTTTTAATAGACTTGCAGGATTCGGCCCTACTCCGAGCGGCAGGCAGTGGTAACCAAAACAAATCAGGAAGAGAAACGGCGTCCAAGCATGAGGCTTCCAGAATAACCCAAGGCTTCAGACACGAGGTGTCAAACCAGTCCCTAGACTGACTTAACAGACATGCCGCATGGTACTTTTCTATATCTGGGAAAGCTACCCCACCAGACAGTTTAGGCCGAACAAGAGTTTTCTTAGCAATTTTTGGTCTAGAGCCACCCCACACATATCTGGTCAGGACCTGGTTAAATTTATTATAGAGGAGTCTGGGAAGGGGCCTTGGTATGGCGCGAAACAGGTACATTAATTTTGGTAATAGGACCATCTTAGCAGCAGCAATCCTACCCAACCAAGACACCTCCTGCAGCATCCACTCCCCAGTCAGCTCAGTAAACGCTTTTAATAACGGGGCATAATTACACTCAATCAAGTTATCTTCTCTGGTTAATTCCCAGGTATCTCAAGGAGCAGGACTTCCAGGCATATTTATACAAATCATTCAACTTAGAGACCACAGTCGGAGATATATGGAGTGGGAGGGTTTCAGTTTTATTTGTATTTAACTTATAAAAAGAAACATCTGAATAGTTTTGAAGGACGTCATACAAAACTGGCAAGGAAGCTTCAGGGTCAGTTAGACATAGCAGAATATCGTCCGCAAACAAGCTCATTTTGTGAGAAATGCCCCCTATAACAGGGCCACTTATCACGTCCCGAGATCTAATGCAGGCAGCCAAGGGTTCTATCGCCAACGCAAAAATAAGAGGGGATAGCGGGCATCCCTGACGCGTGCCATTAGAGATATTGAAGGGTGATGAAAGGCATCCGTTAACAAGGACCCGTGCACTAGGAGAGGAATAAAGAGCCAAGATAGAGTCTAAGATCCTTCCAGAGAAGCCAAATTTGTCCAGAGTTAATCTCATAAAATCCCAATTCAATCTATCGAACGCCTTTTCGGCGTCAAGAGACAAGACTAGGAGGGGTTCTCTTTTACCGGCAGAATGCTCAATCACATTAATCACCCTGCGGGTATTATCCAGGGCCTGTCTGTTTAAGACGAAACCCACTTGATCAGGGTTGATAATAGAGGGGAGCAGAGGGCTGATACGGTTGGCAATTAATTTGGCATAAATTTTTAAATCCGTATTCAATAAAGCGATTGGTCTAAAATTTTGGACGGAGGTGGGGTTCTTTCCCGGTTTGGGAATGGTGATGATTTGAGCTTCCAGCATCTCTTTAGGGAAGTGGCCTGCCTCTGAGGCTTCATTAAACACCGACAAGAGCACCGGGGCCAAGCTCTCCCTAAAGGATTTATAGAAACCGGCAGGATAACCGTCGGGACCCGGGGCCTTATCCGCTGGGAGGGAGTCAATAGCCTTTTCGACTTCAGCTAAAGTCCAAGGCGCACTGAGAGAGCTACAAGACTCCGACGACAGCGAGGGGAGAGGAAAGTTGCTCAGAATATTCTGGACATCTATGCCTGTAGGTTGAAAGGTAGAAGAGTTCCCCTTCAGGTTGTATAGTTTAGAGTAATAGGATGCAAAGACATTTGCAATCTCGTCAGGATCGTAGACTCTTTTACCCCTATCCGAATGGACAGTATG